>NW_028327173.1:65050430-65650430 GCF_987537825.1 Furipterus horrens | reverse complement strand
CTACTTAAGTTAGGGAAATATTAGCTACTAGAATAAGTAAAATTTCAATTGTTTACTACAACAGAAGTTCAGTTCTTGTTCAAGTAGCAATGTGCGTGTTCCTGATTGGTAAGTGGCCTTTTACACAATAATTCAAAGATTCAGGCTCCTTCCTTTTTGTGACTAACGTTTCCCCCAGGACCTCAAGACTTCTGCATCCCGTTAGCAGACATAGGAAGGCAGAGTGGAGAAAACACAATAGTTTCTTTTTTAATAGTTTTTTTTTTCTAATTTTTTAAATTGTTTTTCTATTACAGTTGTCCCATTTATTCCCCACTGCTTACCCCCACCGCACCCACCCCACCCACCCCTTCTCCTACAGTCAATCCCCACCCTGTTGTCCATGTCTATGGGTCATTTATACATGTTCCTTGACTAGACTTTTCCCCTCTTCTTACCCTCCTTCTCTTCCTCTCCCCTTCCCCCACAATAGTTTCTTAATTATGTTGTCAAACACTGGTCATATGGCTACACAGGGGTAATTATTAAGAAATTTAGTCTTTGGGTGGGCAGTTACTTCATAATAATAACTACATAATATGAAAAGACAAGTATAAATAGTTGGTGTATATACAGCCATCTCTTCACATAGGCACACAAAGCAGATGGGGTATATGGGGGTTCTAATACTTTTTGACACTTTCTCTTGGAGCAGCAGCAGAGACAATACTTAATTGGTGATGGTTGCCCAGTTGACAAAAATGTGACCAAGCAGAAGCTTGGAGGTAGAGAGGATTCTGCTTTTTCTTTTTTTAAAAACACATGTGACACATTTCTGGAAAATTCCCAAAAATATCAGAATGGCATTTTAATTGAGAATGAGGTCCTGGGTGAACATCTAGCGTCAAGACAAGTGAAAAATAGGCTATTACATAACTCTGATTCCACCATTACATAATTCTAATCCCATACATATTTACAGGGTTAGTGCAAGACAAACTTGAATTATCAGTTTTTTTTTACTTGGTGAGTTTTAGGTGCCCATGGAACATCCAGGTAGTAATATGCAGGGTGCTAAAGACATATCCCAGGAGGAAGTTCAGAACTAAAGATAGAAATTTAGGAGTCACACCACAAAGGCAGCAGCTGATGTCAAACAAATGAATGAGATCATGAAGGCAAAGTATAGAATTAAAAATAAAGAACATCAAAGCAGACTTTTGATCTTTGATCTCTTCACCACACTACCTAATTATAACACATGTGTAATATACGCAAAAACAATCCTGCAAAATCATGTGCTTACCTACTGATAAATATTTTGTGTTCTTGACCACACTGTCCACTTTAAGTATCTATCTTTAGCACACTTCAACATATAAAGCAGTTGAGACACAGATCCTTGCTTCACATTTTATTAATATGCCTTTGGAATGCCTTTTTGAGGATTTGATGAGTTTTCTAATTCACAAAACACATATTTGAGTATTACTACTATAGAATGCATTTCATTAAAATAAATCTATGCTAGGATTTTTTTAAGTAGAACTAAAAATACGATAATGTTGAAGATGTGAAGAAGGTGGAAAGTAAATTATTCATGGAAGAGAAAATTTGTTTTTCTTAAAATGAAAACACTGGAGGAAAAGTACAATGAGGGACTAATTATATGGAAGTTTTGTAATCCAGCTAAAATATTAATTTTTATAGTTAACTGGCAAGAAGATTCAGAAATTTCCTCAACTTTTAGCATAAGTCCAAACTGCTATTAAAATAGATGCACTTTGATTGTTGAAATAAATAGCATGCCAAGAAGATTAAAGGATTTTCAAAGTCTAGAGTGAAATGCCAATACTGTCTACAAAGCTGAATTATTTTCACACTTCAACAACTGCACCTGGTGCTCCATTGACTAGTAAGTAAAAAAGAATAAGGAGTAACTAGGACTTAACTCCAGCTGGGTTTGGAGATCATTAACTAAAACCTAAAGCAGCAGCTGTTTGAAAATTAGAATTAGCAGTGCTGAAAATCTGCCATTATTTCACTAGAGCTTGAAATGCATCATATTCTAGAGCAGTGGTTTTCAACTTGAGTATGCATCAGAATGACTTGCAGGATTTGTTAAAATACAGACTCCAGCCCTCACACTTTCTCCAGTTTCACTGGGTGGTATAATTCATTTACTCTTTTTTTTTTAATCCCCATCTGAGGATTCGTTTGTTGATTTTAGAGAGGAAAGAAGAGGGAGAGAGAAAGCAAAAAGGGAGAGAGAAACATTGATCGACTGTCTCCCATTCTCATCCTGACCGGGGATTAAATCCACCCCCCAGGTAGGTGCCCAAACCGGAATCAAACCCACAGCCTGTTGTACAAGATGACGCTCCTACCAACTGAGCAACCAGGCCAGGACAATGGTTCATTTATTCTTAATGAGCAAATATCAATTTTTGTCATTATAAATAAAGATTTAAAATTTTAAATAATTTTAGGAGATCCTATCAAGTAACCTTGTTTCTAAATTTTAATTGTCCTTAAAAACCACTTTGTTTTGTCCCAACTGGTGTGGCTCAGTTGGTTGGGCACTGTGTGGCAAAGTGAAAGGTCGCCAGTTCAATTTCTGGTCAGGGCACATGTCTGGGTTATGGGTTCAGGCCCTGGTCAGGTCACATAAGAGGGGCAAATCTATCAATATTTCTCTTTTCCATTGATATTTCTCTCCCTTTTTCTCTCTTCCTTCCCCTCTCTCTAAAAATAAGTAAAATCTTAAACAAACTGGGACTCCATTGGGAATTAAAATGGCCTCTGAAGATGAGAAATTATGCTCCAGAGTATATTTCAAAATATGTTATAGATGAACTGCAGGTTCATAAACCAGAGTTAACAAAAATGTATTAGGTTCCAGTGTTGCTCTAGTATGCTTTGTAATGGCTCCTACTGGGACAGTTTTTAGGCCACCCAGACTTATAAATTTGAGTCTTGAGGGCTGAGAGACTTGGGAGTCTCCCGTGGAAGACTTGGGAAGTCTTAAGACTTTGGAGTTCTTGGGAATGCAAGGCTGGTTTAACATTCAAAAGTCAATGCAATTTATCATATTAATAAGCTTAAAACAAACAAAAAAGCATACAATCATCTTAATACTTGCAAAGAAAGCATTTGACAAAAGCCATTTCCATTCACAATAAAAATCTCAGCAAACTAGTAACAGAACTTCCTCAAACTGTAAGGGAATATCTGAAAAATCTACAACTAACATCAAAGATTGTATCTTTTCACCCTAAGATTGGAAGGAAAAAATGTCTACTCTCACCACTGTTATGCTGAGTTAAATAAGCCAGACCCCACCTCCCCCACCAAAAAGCATACATTCTACAAAAATATATACAGTAATAAGTAACAAAATTGCTAGTTTCATGAAGTTCACCTTTTGGTTAACTGTTTGTTCCCAAACTGGTTTATACTAGTTATGTTTAATACTGTAAATGTACAAGTAAATTATATGTGAGTACAAAAACTTAAAAGGACTGTTGAAAATCAAATTGGATACTCTGGGAAGACTCAGTAAAAATTGGTCTTGAATCAGATATTGACAAAACAATTGCAAAAGACTTGAGGGAAAAATGTGAAGATCTAGACCAGTGGTTCTCAACCTTCCTAATGCTGCGACCCTTTTTAATACAGTTCCTCGTGTTGTGGTGACCCCCAACCATAACTAAAGCATAGTGATTAATCACAAAAACAATATGTAATTATATATATGTTTTCCGATGGTCTTAGGTGACCCTGTGAAAGGGTCGTTCGACCCCCAAAGGAGTCACGACCCATAGGTTGAGAACCGCTGATCTAGACTGTTTTGTAAAGGTCTTAAATCTTTTTATTACATCTTATAGAGGCCCAAAGTGGAAAATATAGACTAAGTATTGTAGGTGTGCTTTATAAAACAAAAATAATGCAAAACCCCTATAAACAGACCCATACTCAAAGAAAAATATGCTTTTATATTTTTGATGTATATGAATAAGTGCACATGTATATTCTGACTTAAAATCCCCACATGCATCAAACAACAAAATAGGGGCTTAATCCCATTGAATTAAAAGGGTTCCTAAGGTCTTTTGAATTCATTTTTTTTTCCTACTGTAAAAGCTAATACACTCCTGAAAAAAGATGGATTTAATCATAACATATAAACAACTATTGTGTCTTGTCTTTTCCCCATAACTTTACAGACATGCTAGTTCTCCCACATTATTGAAAACATTGTTATTTCAAACAGTTGCATCTAATACAGCCCTTTAAAATTAAAGAAACTACATACATACATACATATTGATGTCTATACTGAGGTACAAAGAGAATCATTCATTTCTCACACTGAAAAGTAGGAATTGAAGCTAATATGGATTGAGAAAAGCTAAAAACTGAATTCCTGCTAAAGACACCGTAAATAATTGCTACTTTTCATTTTTTAAAAAAAGACCTGACATATTATTTCTCCCCTTTATTTTCATTTATTACCTCTGTATTCAAATCAATAATAGCAGCTACTAAGAAGACACTAAAACAGCCAGACAACTGCTAACTCAAAAAACCTGTGGCAATTATCAAAGCACTTCCTACTTCAAAGGAAAACAGTAAAAATAATTACTTATGTGGAGTTTTTAAAAGGAGTTTCAAAAACTTCCCTCACTTATGTGTTAAGACAGAAAGATATCCTGACATTTCATGCCTGGTGTCTAGCTTCTACTTTCCTATGTTTGCATTCTATGGAATCAATAAAGTAAATATAATAAGATGACAGAAATAGCAACTGTATCAACTAGAAAGCTAAGAACAAGTAGAGATGTAATGTCCAAAAATGTGGGTACTGACTGTAATTGATATTTAATGGACTCTTATCTTCTTATTTTATAGTTCTATGTAACAAAAGTAATGTCACGTTTCTAAATTATATGACTGAATAGTGCTATGATTCAATACTATAGAACCCTTCTCCTGGGAAGTGTTTTGGTCTGTTGATTATTTACCAAAGATTTGTTCTAAGCCCAACTTTCAATGGCTCTACATAAATTTTAAAGCATTTCACCTTAATTGCTCTGAAATTCAGAATACAGGGCACTTTCAGTTATCTTCCAAATTTTCTAAAATAAATATTATTTTTGGAACCCAAAGAAAATTTATTCTCACAGAATATATTAAGGCACAAATACAGTCATCCAGATAAAATACAAAAATGTATTTCTATATATGCATTTTGTGGCTACATATACACATTTGTAGTTAGATACCAAAGCTAATAAAAGAAAAAGATGATGCATTTAGTAAAGTCTTATTTTAGAATCATTATTAATGCACATAAAATCATACACATCTTTTTTTCAACATGAAAGATATCATTTTGGTTCCAAATGACCATACTTGTAGCAGAGCACAGACTAACCATGCAAAATATAAGACAGGACAATAAACGCAGTCTTTATTTACTTTCACTTCTGTCTACATTAGAATGTAGTTAACACCAAATCTCCATTAGCTGATTTTTCAAGAGAGGGGGGGAAAAAAATCCAGTAACCGTTATGCTTTACAATAAATCTAGAATAAAATGTTTTGTTGGTTATTAAATCAGTTACATAAAGTAAAAAGGTACCTCAAACAGGTTTATTTGGTCTCTAAAACTGTTCAATCTAAAGGCTTAATTTAGAGCCACCTATAAAATAACCCTATAGGTTATAGATAATGCTCACCTTAAAAGTTTAACAGTTCTTAAACTTATAAAATTGCTTACTGTCTATCCAAAATTATCAATGGGAAACAGAATTAAGTCTAAGGTTATAGATCTAGGTTACTACTCCTCCCATCAGCCCCTCTCCCCACAAAATAGAACTTAAAATATTATGAAGATCTTGCCTTTCTAATATCACTTCTTTGAGTTGTAGCATATTTTGAGTTAGAAGGCACAATTAATAGAATGGTGTTCTATATGGAAAGATTTGTTATATGCATCCCCTTACCCAAATGTGTCTGTTATTTATAGGCAAAATCTAATCTTGAAAGGGTGAAAAAGAGAAAGAACAGAAAATCATGGCTCTTATTCACCTTCATTTTAATGGCCACCATAAAGAGAGCTGGGTTTTAGACATGCTTTTGGTAGGCATGCAGCCATTTAACTTTTTCATATTGTCTAATGCTTTTTTTTTTTAAGTCTGAGAAGGAAACTCTTATGAATCATACACTTTTCACAGTATTTCATTTAACATATACCTAACATACAGTATTACAAAATACAGCCAAATATAATCTATTTAATAATGACTATGGAAATACATGATCTCCAATGATACATTTATCATCTTGACAAACATTAGCACAACAAATATTAGTCACAGGGTCACACTCAGGATCCTCATCTGTAAAATATGAATAACATCAAACTTGCAAGGTTATTAAGAGACTTATTTTATAAAAGTATATAAATGAAAAATACATTAATAGGTGCATAAAAATTAATAAATATCACGACCTTACACTACAAGTGAAAAACCAACTCAAGAAGTCACTTGCAAACATATCATGAGAGTATCTTTCATGGTATGTAGGGAGGTCAAAAAAATATTCTGGGCCATGGAACTATGGAACTCATCTATGTTGTATTTCTAAAAGAAAAAACTGATTTGGAATAGGGCTCATCTATTTTCCCAGAGTACCTGAATGAAAAGTCTGATCCTAACAGACAATAAGCCTTCCAAGGAAAGTCATATTTTTAAAAATTGTTAGAAAACTTCTAATACCAATAGCTCAGTGCCATTCTCGAAAGTTGTTCATGAAGTATATGTCTCCTATTGCTGCTATGACAAATTATTATCACAAACTTAATGGCTCATAAGTACATAAATTTATCTTCTAGTTCTGGACATTAGAAATCCTAAAGTCAATGTTGCATTACTTCTGGAGGCTCTTATTCATCTTCTTTTGTAAAGATTATGACACTAACTTTTTGATCAAATTTTTAATAAACTCTTTTTTAAATTGATTTGAGAGGGAAGGAGGGAAACATTGATTTGTTCTTCCACTTATTTGTGCATTCATTGGTAGCTTCTTATATGTACCCTGACAAGGGATGGAACCACAACCTTGGCATATTGTATAAGGAGGATGACGCTCTAACGGACTGAGTTACTTATCCAGGGCCAATTTTTAATAATCTTTTTTTTTTTTTTTTACTAGGCAAAGAACTTTATTAATCTTGGTTTCAAACTTTATTCCCAGGCTTCTTCAGCTTAATTTGCTGCAAAGAATGATTTGTGTATAAGCAAAAACTGAAAAGAGCTGCAGTGTCCAAGGGGCTAGGGCTTAAAAATATTAAGAGATCTAGATTTTATCAGATCCATAAACAAAATTTGAAAAAGCAGTCATATTATAAAATAGCAGCTCCCAGTAACTTCTTCAAGTTTATCTTCTTCAGAAGTTGACTCAATTCAGTTTGCTTCATTCTTGGAAGCCTCATCAAAATTCTCCACAAGATCTGGAACTTCATCATCATCATCCTCTCCTGTAGCAAGTGGTGCTTTTCCATCCACAGATTGTTTGGGCAGAGCTTCAGCTAGTCTCCTTAAACTGGTCAGACTGTCTGCACCAAGCTGATTTAAGATGTTGGGCAGCATTTCTGTCAGCTGCTTTGTCTCAGCGTGGCCTGTAACGGTGAACGTGTTCGCTGCCAGAGATGCCTGAACTTTAGGGTTGTTAAAGTGGATCACTGTTCCTTGGTTTGTGAACATATTTACCTCTTCAATGCCAGAGATGTTGTTTACCCCCAACTTCTTTAAGGAGAACTGAAGTTTTTTATCATCTGCTGTAGCTGTTCTGTGAACCACGTTCTTCTTCCTACGAGCAGTACCTTTCCCACCAATGCGCACTTGTGCCTGCAGTTTGGCAAGTTTCTCTTGGTTCATGATAGTTTCTTTCATCTTGTTGGAGAGAAAACGGGGCCGTGCGGGGGACTAGGGTTGGTGCTCAGGGGGGTCTTTGGCAGACCAGCTGAAAATAAGCGCACACACGCGGGGACGCAAGATCTAATAATCTTTTAAAAGGAAAGCTTAATACAAATACTTAGTAAAACTGCAATTGTTTCTCAACTGATAGACTTGAAAAGTTTTTTAATCTTTAAGATTCTTACAAAATGAGATTTTGATTTCTTAAAGCTCATTCTACTAGCCTGACACAACACAGCTGCATTTTTGAAAATATAGTTCATTAAGTGGTCACACTTATTAGCATATTTACAACTCAAGGATAACTTTAGTAAATAATTTGAAATCTTATAATGAATAAAATTATAACAGCTTGAAGAATAAAATTATCAATCCTTTACTATTTTCCGCCCTCAGGATTTGGGAAAACCATATGGAATAGTTACCCTGGAGGCCACAGATTACAAAAATTAAAGGGGGAAAAAAAACCCAACTGCTCTAAAATTGTATTGAATATTAGTTATTTTCGTGTAATACTAATATCTTCAATTTAAAAGAGGTTACATTTTCATCTGTCATAAAATAATTACCATGATCTTCACTGGTATCTCATTAAGCCATTCTCATCATTAATTCCATTTTTAACACTTTGAAACAAATTAAAGGGGTAGATGAAATATTCATTTTTTAGCTTTAATCAAGATTAAGAACTATTTCTTTATATTTTAAAATTA
The DNA here is from genome assembly GCF_987537825.1 of Furipterus horrens. Lineage (NCBI taxonomy): Eukaryota > Metazoa > Chordata > Mammalia > Chiroptera > Furipteridae > Furipterus > Furipterus horrens. The sequence goes on along the minus strand of NW_028327173.1, from coordinate 65,641,753 downwards.
ATCCTTGCATATTTGCAAAATATTACTCATTAAAAGGTAATACAAATAGCTCAGCTACTGTGTCTCAACTGAGAAACCAGTAAAACCTGTTTTTCCACTCCTGTGTCACTATAATTCCTCATAATTCCTCACTGTGATACTGAATATTATTATCATGATAAAGAATCATAAGTTCACTTAAAACAGAAATAGGTGTTATGCAAACTAAACTGTTTGCCATTTCAAATAAAAATTTGCATTGAAGAATCACAGAAAGAAGATAATTTCAGAGTTTCACTGTGGAGCTGCTGTGAGGGCATTTCATACACTTCAGAGTCTCAGTAATGTAGTTACTATGTGACACAGTTTTTGAACTCCAGCAGAAAAATTGTATTTCCTTCTAGCAATTACTTCTATATACCCAATGGGATTCTTGGACTTTATTCATGTTAGTTTATCAACTATGTGTCAATGATCCCCATGAGGAATATGGATAAAATGATATGATATCTGAGATAAGCTACAGTGTGGGGAAGTGCAGATAAAATAAGATTGTATGTGAGTTGATAATGCCATAGCTTGGTGATAAGTATATAGGAATTCATTTTACTATTCTAGTTATATATCTTAAAAATGGCCATAACAATTCAAAAATACATATAATCTCAGCTTCCACTCATATTAAAACATTTAAACAATGGTATTTATAATTATTTTTTGATCCAGAAGCTCATCACAATTAAAAGACTGGGTTTTACAACACACTAAATGAATTAAGAAAAACTAAAGACTGGGAATGAGTCATATGAAAGGAAGAAAATCATTTTTATAAAGGACAGTAATCACAGATGGTCAAATTGAGCCAGCTGTTCATCTAGAAAATCTTAGGAGTTAATTTGGAGTTTATTCAAAACTTTTAATTACCGTGGCCTTCCATATACATACATTTCATAGCTTTTTAGGCCAAGAATATCTGTTATTGGGACTACCTTCACTGCCAAAATAATTTTAAAAAGCAGTAAAAGGAAAAGCAAAGTAAAATGCAATATTATTAAAAAAAAAACCAGCCCTGGCTAGTGTGACTCAATGGATTAAGTGCTGGCCTGCAAACCAAAGGGTGGCCAGTTTGAGTCCCAGTCAGGGCACATGCATGGGTTACGGGCCAGGTCCCCAGCAGGGGGCATGCAAGAGGCAACCACACATTGATGTTTCTCTCCCTCTCTTCCTCCCACCCTTCCTCTAAAAATAAATAAATAAAATTTTATTAAAACTTCAGAGTATAAAAATAGCAGGACCATGGATACAAGATCCTAATTACTTTGAAAATTAACCCCTGATAGTAAAGAGGGGCTGCTATTGCCAGTCTAGAATAATCCATGACAATCTATGAACACTGGCTCTGAGATGAAACAATTAATTTTCTATACTAGTTTATAAATGAATCAAAATTTTTTAAGTCTCAAATGTATCAATAACAGAAATAAAGTGACCTTAAAATTTGAAGTTAGTGATTCAAATTAGACATTCAATTAAATTAGCATTTTAATATTAAAATCTATTTTTGACCTTTAACATATAATATTTTGCAGAATTGGGAAAGATAACTGACATACCAGTTATTCAAACAAATTAATTTTAAGTCAATACTGTTTATAATCCTACTACCATTAAATACAAAGGAGTTTATAAATTCTTCAAGTTCAAATCATACAATCAATTTTAAATAATTTTCTGCAAAAGTTAAAACTTTCTCATAAGCCTGGTATTCTCAGTCCACTCATGAACAATCCTTTTGGTATGAGTTTTTTGCAGAATAATATTTATTGCTGATACATTTAAGAGCAATTATTTTCTTAATTTTCTTTAGCTATTATTATTGGAGTCCTATTACATATATCACAGAATACTTTACATTTTAATACTACCTTGCAATATTTTAAATAATTAACTATGTATAATTCAATGATCTCTTGTGATAATGAAGAAAGAATGAGACACTGAAGAAGTAAATTATGCTATAAAATATTTCAATTATAATATCATGGTGGTAGAGTGGAACATTTTCCATTTTAAAAGACTGACACCTAAACTTTTTCATTTGTTCTTTAAAAATTGTCACCCAACATTTATAGTTTTAACTTTTCACACTTTGCCATTCTATTATTTAAACAATTCTTTTGTTATTTATAATTTTAATTAATATTGCAATAATGATAAATTAGCAAATTTAAACAACTATATATTAAGTCTTCAGTCACAGAATTTAAGAATTAGGAAAGAGAAATGCCAAAGTGCTCCTTTAAGACCAAATAAAGAGCCTATGCCTGAGTGTAAATCAAATCCATTACTTCCTTAATAAAGTCTTGCTCCAAAAAAGAAAAAAAAATCACCCAAACTAAACCACAGACTAGGGCTTTAGTTGATTTGCATTCTGGCACAAGCTCTACACATCCTCATGGACTTGTACTGAAGTCTGTGGATTGGCAAGCAGTCTGAGTAGCACTGTTTCACAGACTACCCGGTTCAGTGGTTCTCAACCCTGGTTCCACATGAGAATCATCTTGGAAGATTTAGAAAATATGAATATGTGGGCTTCACTTCAGAGATTCTGATTTAATTGGTCTTGGTTAGGGCAAGGGCATAAATATTTCTGCTGATGGAGGCCCATTCCACTTCACAGATGAGAACACTGAGGCTTATTCTTAGTTTATGAGACTCAAGAGTCAAAGAACTGACTTTCAGTACCTTAACCACAGTCGAAAAATATTAAATGGAAAATTTCAGAAATAAACAATTCTGAATTTTTAAATTGCATCCCATTCTGAGTAGCATGATGAAGTCTCATGCTCTGTCCCTCCACTCTGTCCTGCCCAAGATGAGAATCATCCTGTTGTCTAGCATATCCACACTGTATTTGCTACCCACTCCTTAGTCACTTGACTAGTCACCTTGGTTATCAGATGAACTGTTTTGGTATCAGTTAATTACTTGTGTTCCAATAACCCTTATTTTAATAATGGTTCAAAATTCAAGAGTAGTGATGCTGTTAATTTGAATATGCCAAAGGGAAACTATAAAGTGTAGGTGTGTATAGGAAAAAATATAGTATACATAGGGTTTGGTGCTATCTACCATTTCAAGCACCCAGTAGGGATCTTTAAAAGTATCCCTCAAAGCTAAGGGCTTTCCACTATATCCTATGCATAAGATTAGTTACAATTATTACAGCACCAATCCATATTGAGGACACTAACAGGAAAGAAACATTGGTAAAAATTTTGTTTTCTTACTATTGATGTAAGAGATAAAGTATAGAGCACTGCATAATTAAATATAGGTTACCTGGAGGATTAATCATATCTTCCTTAAGTACAAATAAATTAATTTGTTATTCAGGAAAAATCCCAAAATGGCTATTACTAAGTTAAATACTTTGTGATATTCTTGAAAATATTCATGCAGAGGATAAATAGAATGGGATAAGACTACAAAAGGTCTAGAAAGCTGGTTTAAGATTTAACTAGGCAGCAAATAAGATGATACTATATATATGTTTCAGAGCAAAGCAGTGACAAAATGAAAACATTCTTTAAGATCATTGTGGCAAAACTGTGCAGCATGGCTTGCAGTAAGATTTATGAAAAAACAAAACAACTTTAAACCAACTTGTGCCCATAGTAACTCCATATATAAGAACCCTAGAGACCCTAGAGTTGATTGAGGTGGCCTAGGGATAGGTATGAACTGAGATGTAAAGAACACTGTAACCCCTATTTTGTATCAGATGTCAAGAAAGTTACAGAACAATCTCAGACAGAAAATCTGGGTCAAGAACTCCTTAACTAATTTACTATTTCACAGATGAGCCTTGTTTGTGATCAACTTCTTTCAAACATAATTATATCCTATCACCATCAAAATAAAACAAAATAACAAACAGAAACAACCAAGTACCCTCTGCACTACCATCCCCCAAACAATAAATTCTCTAAAAGAAAACACTTGGGAAGGTTTGTTCCTCATGTCCAAAATAAAGATATCCAGATATTTCAACCAGGAATAAAACAACAGGGCAAATTTTCATTTGTTACCTTTGTATAAAATAGCCTCTGATTTCAGTAAAGGTTAAAAAAAAAATAGGGAAACATATTTTTCAGTAAAAAAATAATAAAATAATGGTGACAGTAAGCTTTATAAATATCAGCTTTTCTGTTTCTAAACTAGGGTTTGTTTTTTTTCTCCCCCATACAATCCTTTTCAACTACTCAGTCTAAAAATGATGGGCCAGTGTTACCGTGAGCCCTGGGGAAAAAGGTAATATCTTAGTCATGGGCTGTTCCTCTCAAAGTATCTGCTTCTTAGAAAGTCTTCTAAAAGTATGTTCCTATCCTCCCCATGTTAGACTCTGCAAGTATGTATATGTTTGTGTATCCAATAGATAGTGTATCACCCACTGTTTAAATATCCAAAGTGAGAGGTTTTAATTTACTTCCTAATTTTTTCACACTTTATTTACAAGATAGTAAATAAAACAATGCTGTCAGCTTCGTGTGGAAGAACAAAGAGCAAAAGCTCTTCAAAAAAAAACCAAACATTTTCCTAGGTTGAGTATGCTGACCATAACAGAGCAAATGGGATTATTTGTGGCAATGTTCTTCGATAGTTATCCAAATTATGTTTTTAAATACAGTGGAACTGGGACGTCCGGTCAAGGTGGCAGCATAGGAAAACAGGGCTTGCCTCCTTGCACAACCACATCAAAATTACAACTAAAATATAAAACCATCACTCAGAACCATCAGAAATCAAGTTGAATGGAAGTCTGACAACTACAGAATTAAAGAAACTACATCCATCCAGACTGGTAGGCAGAACAGGCTGGTCCGACATCCACATGTGGTGAATAAAAACCTGGAAGGTATATTTCGGGAACAAAGAGTCTTAGCCCCACACCAGGCGCCCCAGCCCAGGGTTCCAGTGCCAGGAAGATAAGTCCCTGTAACTTCCGGCTGCAAAAACCAGCAGGGATTGAGTCAGTGGAAGAAACTGCTGGAGCCCCAAGCAGTTCCCCTTCAAGAACCCACAAATGGACTCACCTACTCAGATTCACTCTCTCTGAGCTCCAACACTGGGGGTAGCAGCTTGTAAGGCACCAGTGGCATAAAGGGAGAAACTGAAGTGTCTGGCATCAAGGCAAAAGCTGGGGAACAGTTATCTCTCAGACAGAAAAGGTGAACAGAGGCCATTGTCCCTTTCTGAGCACTTCTCACACAGAGCCATAGAGCGGGCAGGAAGGAGTCATATCTGAGACTCCATCAACCTGGCTAACACTGTTTGCCTGGCCCTGGAGATACCCTGAGACTCCATCTGTCCCACCCAACTTACGGGCCCACCCAAGCTGTGAACTAGGACTTTTCCATATGAATGTCTATCTTGGCTCACACTTCACAACTTCCTAAATCCTATCAAACAAGCAGCAGCTGGTCTCGGTGAGCCCCCAGCTCCCATACCTCTTGCTAAGTGGCCCCAGCGATGGCACAAGCAGCAGCCAGCCTAGATTCACAGTTTGGCTTCTCCTGAGAATCTCCAAGCCCAACACAAGCAGCAGACATCTCAGATTGCTTTATAGCTCAGGCAGGGTGGGCCATGGGCAGAACACAAGTGGCATCCGTCCTTGACCTTCACCACTTGGAAAATTCTAGAGCCTGCACAGCCAGTGAACAGCTACAGACCACGTCAGAGCACCACCACCGTGCCTCTGCACAGCTGATCCTCCATGGAGGGCACAGGTTGGTGGTCAGTGGTCACAGCCAGTCCTTACAGCTGACTGGCCTGGGTAAATCACTGCCATTGACCTGCTAAGAGCAACCACGGCTCAACTACAGAGGAGGGTGTACTCAACCCACATGAAAGGCACACCTCAAGTACCCAGCGTGGGTGATAGGGGAGGCTGTGCCACTCAACTCTGCAGGACGCCTACTATATTAGGCCATGCTATCAAGACAGGGAGTCATAGCAGCTCTACCTAATACATAGCAACAAACTCAGGGAGGCTGCCAAAATGAGGAGATGAATAAACATGGCCCAAATGAAAGAACAGATCAAAACTCCAAAAAAAAGAACTAAACATAATGGAGATAAGCAATCTATCAGTTGCAGAGTTCAAAACACAGGTTAGAAGGATGCTTCAAGGGACTTAGTGAGAACCTCAAGAGCATAAAACTGATCCAGTCAGAAACAAAGAATTCACTAACTTAAATAAAGAACAATTTACAGGGAAACAACAGTAGAGTGGATAAAGCCAAGAATCAAATCAATGATTTGGAACATAAGGAAGCAAAAAACAACCAATCAGAACAAGAAGAAAAGAGAATCCAAAAAAACCTAGGATAGTGTAAGCAGCTGCTCTGGGACAACTATAAACATTCCAACATTGATATCATAGAAGTGTCAAAACAAGAAAAGAAAAAGCAAGAAATTGGAAATCTATTTGAAAGAATAATGAAAGAAAACTTCCCTAATTTGGTGAAGAAAATAGACAAGCAAATCCAGGAAGCACAGTCTCAAACAAGATGGATGCAGAGGCCCACTCTAAGACACACCATGATTAAAATGCCAGAGAGAATCCTAAATGCAGCAAGAGGAAAGCAGTTAAGTTACCTATAGGGGCATCTCCATAAGATTGTCAACTGATTTCTCAAAAGAAACTTTGCAGGCTAGAAGGGATTGGCAAGAAATATTCAAAGTCATGAAAAGCAGGGACCTACAGCCAAGATTGCTCTACCCAGCAAAAATATCATTTAGAATCGAAGGGCAGATAAAGTACTCTTGAGACATTGTTATATGAAATGTTAGAGGGACTTATTTAAGAAAAAGAAGATTAAAAATATTAACAATAAAATGGCAATAAATATATATCAATAATTTAATCTAAAAAACAAACAAAGCAAACAAGAACAGAGACAGAATCATGGATACGGAGAGCATTTTGATGGTTGCCAGATGGGAGGGGGGTGTGGGGAAGGAAGAGGTGAGGGGATTAAGAAGTACAAATAGGTAGTTACAAAATAGCCATGGGGATGTAAAGTACAGTATAGGAAATGGAGTTGCCAAAGAACTTATACATGTGACCCACGTACATGAACAATGGTGGGGGGATGGCCTAAGGGAGTGGGGGGGGTGCTGTGTGGTGGGGGGGGCAAAGGGGAAAATTTGGGACAAGTGTAATAGCAAAATCAATTAAAAATAATTTTAAAAAATAAAAAATAAAGACAGGGGAATTTTTTCTCCCCCTAGTAAATTTTTATAAATAAACTGAATAAGTAAAAAACAACAACAACAAAAAAAAATGTTGGAGTGCTTGGATTTGAGGGTGATTTGAGCCCAGCAGGCTTTTCCACCTGGCTCTCAGAGTTGACCCAGACATGCCTTTGTGGGACTCAGAGCTTCTCTGGTGCACTGTTTAGAAATCACTGCTCCTCTTACTGTGGGGAATTTCAATTTAAGGTTCTCCTGACAGGAAAACCACCTGCCAAGTACAGACATCTGAATGGTGGTTATTCTTGACTGTTATTCTCTATTGTTCAAAAGAATCTTATTAGATCTAGCAGAAGTGGGAGGAAGATAACAGTTAATGTCACAAAACATTCAGATACAACCTAAGGCAGTATTTCTTAACATTTTAAAAACATATTCCTATTCTGATAAACATTAAAAAATCTGCCATTCTTCTCAATTAAGGACATATAACCTTCACCTCTACCAGTTATTATTAAATGTTAGTCCTGTGTATTGTATTATAAAACAGAATCTATTACATATTTTCATTTTCTCAGTATAAAATTATGTTATCGTTTTCAAAATGTTATTTTCTAACTATATCACTACCTATTTGATTTACCTCTAGGATACAATTCTAGCTGAGAAAGAATGATCTAAGTTCTCTATACACTAGTTCTCATTCAGATTTTTAAAATCATGCCTCTTTCCCATTATTTTCAAACATGTTGTTTACTGTATTCTTCCCTCCCATTGATCAGTAGTAAAATGATTCAATTATAGTGCTTATCTTATAAACCTCCAAGACGTTGGGTAAGTTATGACATAAAACCACAATAATTTACGTAATTGTGCTTATTTGATAAAAGAAAGCAGACGCTTAATGAAGTGTGCGGAAGCAGCTCCTGAGAATAAATGCTAGTTAGAATACCAGTTGGAAAAAAGGGTTGACATATAGAGCTGTCCAGTGCTTAAAACTTGACACTGGCATTCCAATGGCATTCCATAATCAAGAATCTGCACTGTTCTCAACTCATGTTAATGGACCTTCCTCATTTTCATGGCTGGTAAAAATTATAAAGAAAAATTAATCTATACACATTTCAGTCTGTTTCAGACTATGACCAACTTATATAACATTGTTGTGTAAGGTTCATTATGATTAATAAAAATCAGAAAATCGAGCTGACTTTAAATTTCAATGTTAAAATCAACATATTAATAAGTTCCATTAAATTTAAGAATATTTTAATTAAGAGTTTTCTGCTCTTTATACCTAATACCTTTTTTCTGTTTAACTGGTAATTGAAGACCCTAGTTTCATCCAGAGGTTGTATGCAGTGTAGACTTCATACATCTAAAGCTACCAAAAATACCCTGAAATACCAATGAAGTTAGGGTATACAATTTAAACCTCAGAATTGATGACATGAAAGGATATATCAAAAAAAACTTCTATGAAACTTTGTCAGTATGTTTCTTTTTTTTATTTAGTAAGATATTCATTATTTAACAGAAACTGCAACCAAACTATAAATTTTGAATAATTTTGTAAAATGCTTACTTAGAATATTTGTTTTAATAATATAAAATTTTAACTCCTCAGATAAAAGTATTAAGGTATTCTAAAGATATTAAGACAATCTACTAACATTTACTTTATTTCTATAAATCACTATAGTGCTGTGTGTGACCAATTCACATAATTTCCCCAATGCCTGCCTTTAGGCAAAAGAAAAGAAGTTTTGAAAGTATGGTCCTACCCCATTTTTATAAAAGCTGAATGCTAAAAAGCATGTTTTCAGTACAACTGCAAGTATACCTCAGTAGAAGACAAGAACATATATCTTAGTTAAAGCAATGTCCAATAAACAACTATGGCTTCACTGGAAACTATATAAATAACCAAAATTTAATGGACATCTATAGTTGTAACAGGGCTGTGAGAGTGTCTTAATCATATCAGCACATCTGCTATGGATACCAGCATCTGGGAAAAAAATTACTTTCTTCAAAAACACTGAACTATTCCTTATTTAAAAATGCAATTGTCATCTGTTGGCTCACTTTTGTAAAAGAGGATGAGAACATATTTTGAACATAGTATCTTTTAAATCATAAACACAGACTTATCTTTACAAGTCCACCTGCTCTAATTGCAAGAAACAAAAACCCACACCTGTAATTTTACTCATGATACATTTTTTATTACAAGAAATGAAGTTATATTTCAGGTTAGAATTTTTAACTCATGTTACATACTGCAAATCTTAATTCCTGAAAAAGTCACATACAATAAAGAAGGACTTTCTAGAGACTCAAGACCTTAGACCAAATTTTTAACAGAGTGGGGGTGAGAGTAAATCATGTGAAATTCTTAGTGCACTCAGTCTTCCTTTCTGAAAAGAACACATCTTAAATGACTGATGAAAAGTGTATGTACAGCTAAGACCCTCCTAAAAAGAAAAGGATTTCAAAACTGTAAGTTTTTAATATGAAATATATATAAACATGATATTAAAATATAATAGAAATATTTTATAAAGAAGTCTCTGTGCCTTTCTTAAGCTATTGTCTCTTAATTCCAAATTTACCCTGCTATACTCTGCTTTATGACTCTGGGGCCGGGAATTTGCAAACTAGTTTTGCTCATTCAACTGTCTAATACCTATGTACCAATTTCCTATTAGATTCCCTCTGTTGAAATGCATAGTGAATTTCTTTTACTGACTGAATTCTGGCTAATATAGTCTCTACTGTGTTATTTGTAGCTATTTAACTTTAGGTAATTACCTTAACTACAAAACATATTTCATAATTATTAAAATATACATTAAGTATAATCAGCACACTATAGGGGCATTTACTAAGTAATTTCTCAAAATTCAAAATTATATTTTTGCTATGATAATTCAATCACAGACATAAATAACATATACTTAAAACAACATGTAAAATAAAATTTACCAAATATCAGCTTTAGAGTGGATCTTAGAAACCAAACAATATATTCCTGTATGTATCCAAAAAGTTCCTATTTCAATGCAACAGTAGCAATTTATTGAGAGCCTAATATAATATGGTTATCTGTACTTCACCTTTTCTTAATCCTCATAGTAATCCTATGAGCTACATTTTACCACGGTTGAGAAAATTTAAAAAGTTAATTATCCAAGGACACAATAGTTCTTAAGTGGTACAGTTTTCAAAAAAAGGACTATTATCTCTCCATTTCATCATTAATCATGACAGGAATCTCTGGACAAACAATTGCCACCAATATCCTTTATGAAGATGCTTTTTCAATTGTTAATAACTATTAGCGGACTCTTATTTTAGGCTGAAATCAGTCTCCCTATATCTTCCATTAGCCCTATTTTTGTCCTTTTGAGAAACACATAACTTAATGCCTTCAAATGACAGCTCTACAAACATTAAAGACTTAACATGTTTTCCCTTTGTCCTCAAAATTTCTCATGGCTCTTCATCACTTAGTTTCTTTATGACAGATATGTTCCAGTAGCTTGACCCCCCAAAATAAATTTAAATAACAATCCTGAAAACAGATAATGTTCTAAGTGGAGAAAAGTTTACTGCTTGAAAAAAGGTAACAGGAATAGATACCTTAATGGCTCAGTTTTACATGTGGAATTCTGTATATTAAATTTTCTTACAGACATGAATTCAGATATACATTCATTGATCCTACTCCAATCTGATGTTGCAAGTTTTCATCCCATTTCAGATAACATTCCTTCCACCACTTCACAGTAACTCACAAGCTGCAACTCTTCCAACATTGATGTACACAAGCAAACTTCAGGACTTCCTCAAGATAAAGTGCCGTATTTACTGCAGTTTCACCATTTAGCATGTATACCACGCTTTTACATTTTATTAGATTCTCAAAACATTTTTCATGTATGAAACTGATGACGTTTTTGAATGTTAAGCCCTAACCTCATTTTTCTCACAGCTCTGTGATTTTTAATGAACAATTTTGCCTAGCACAGTGATTTTTTAGAAGCACATATTTCAAAATATGGCAAACTTGTACTCTCTCATAACAGTGTATGAGGATGTCTGTTTTCCCATACCCATTAAAACAGTCTGTTGGAAATATTTTAAATCTTATTAGTAAGATAGGTTTTTAAAAACATACTTTAGGGTTAACTTGCATTTTGTGTTTTTAATATGAAGAAAAATTATCTTTAAAAAGTAAAAATATCAATTTTTTCACTTGATAAAACTAGTCAATTGTTTGTCAAAAACTACCTATCAAAATAGACGTACTGACTTCAGCCATTCTGTATTACTTTTCCTTTCTAATCTCTCAATTTGAGAATCCTGTGCCAAAACAGCAAAACTGGTCCCTTCATACAGAGATTATTTCAAAGTATAAAACTGTTACCCCCAGACTGCTCTGTGATCTTGAACACTACAGAGTATAAGAAGCAGGACATAGTTTTCTAGTTGGCATAAAATAAATGAGAACCAAACATTTTACTGAAATATACAGTCGATGCATCTATGATACCACCATATGTACAAAAATCAGCCTGATGAGCTTTATTAGTTTTTTTGGAAGATATGAATTTAACAAGCAAGATGAATATCCTAACTTAAAAGGCTACATTTCTTCATTTTATCCCCAAAAGGGATTCATCGAAGATGATAAAACTTTTGAAAGGAATGCAATTATTGGCTAAAAGGAGGAATAAATATTACATTGTCTCTGAACTAGATCTAAATTGTGTACCTCTTTCAAACTCAAAACAAGTGTGTGCTGGGGGGCTGGTGGGGATGAGCCTGTATCCCACCACATCATCCGTATATAATCAAAGAACATACTACACACAAATCAATGTAAATATTCAAATAAACACTCTCCACCAAATCCCTTCAGTCACCCCTTTACTAACTTCCTAAGCAGTATCTGGGGTAGGGAAAAAGGCCATCCTCAATGGGAGGGGAGTTGCACCTAGAATACAAAGATAGTAAAACGTAGGGGAAAGGACTCAGTGTATCTTTATAGAATGATGCTCAAAACTGTTTATGGTCACACGTCATTTTGATGAAGGCTAAACATCTCATTATGGGCTGACTTGTACTTCTCCTGTGATAATATGATATATAGTTGGTCTTCATCCCAGCTCCTGGTCAGGGCTCCTAAAACCCCTGTAATTTCCTAAGTGAAAAGAATGGAAGGAGCATATTCGTTGTATTTGGTCTTTTGTCTTCTGTTTCCAAATAGCTCTAGCGCCACAATAAAAGTTTGCCTTATGTTATTCTCATAACAAGCCCCTTTAAACCACATCTAAATTTATGTTAATGAGGTGACTTTTAGAAATCTGCTAGATAGCCTCAGGATGAGGGCTGGTTGTCAGGGGAACCAGCCCTGTGATTAGAAGGTTGGAAGTTTCAGCCTACCCCCAACCCCTAGGAAAAAGGAGAGGGATTTGAAGGTTGAGTTAGTCATCAATGGCCAACGATTTAATCAATCACACTTTCATAATGAACCTTCCATTAAAAAAGAGAGAGAAAAAAGAAACCCAACCAAAGGGGTTTTGGGGAGCTGCTGGAAGATACGTCGAGGTGCCAGGAGGACAGCACACTTGGAGAGGGCATGGAAGCTCCAAACCCCTTCCCCCATACCTTACCCTGTGTCCACCCCACTGTTCCTGAATTGTACTCTTTCATAATACATCAGAAATCTATTAGGTAAAGCTTTTCTGAATCCTGTGAGTCACTCTAGCAAACTATCTAACCTGAAAAGGGGGTTGTGGGAAACTCCCCTTCATAGCTAGTTTGTCAGAAGCACAGGTGACAAACTTGCAATTGACAGGTGAGTGGGGGTGGGGTGGGTTAGACCTGCAGGACTGAGTCCTCAACCTGTGGGTTCTAATGCTAAGTCCAGGCAAATGAGTTTCATAATTGAATTTTAAAACACTCGGTATTCAAGTTTAAAAAACCATTGGTTGGTGTAGTAAAACACACATACCCGGTGCCTGTAATGTAGTAGAGTTACAGAAAGCAGAAAAGTCATCCCCTAACACCCTCCCAATTCATATGGCTGAAGTCCTAATCTACAGTACATTAGAATGTGACTGGCTTTAAAGACAGGGTCTTTAAAGAGATAGTAATTAGGTAAAATAAAGTCAGACGAGTAGTCCCCTGTCCAATTTGATTGGTGTCTTTAAAAAAGATTAGGACACAGACTAGTACTATGTGAAGACAGAGGAAGAAGACAGCCATGTACCATATGCGCCGAGATGAGGCCTCGGAAAAAAAAAAATCAATCCTGCCAACACTTTGATCTCAGACTTCTAGCCTGCAGAACTGTAAGAAAATAAAACTTCTATTGTTCAAGCCACACAATCTGGGGTACTTTATTAAACAGCCCTAGCAAACTAATACAGACCTAAAGAAAAGGGACAGTAACAATTAATTAAATTAAGAACTACAGGTATCTAAAATCTTTAAAATTCATGAAACTTTGTATTTAAGGGTGCAGTAGAGCCTTGATGGAGGGCAGCATGGTTTTCCTCATTTACTTCAGTACTGCATGTAGTGTAGGAAACTAAGTCAATGACTATTTGTAACAGAGGCAAACGCACAATGTGGGGACTAAAAACCTTGGCATTACTCAACACTGATACTCCAGGGATCATCATTTTTATCTCCTTTCTTTTACGCCTTAACTTTAGAACCAAAGAGATTTGAAATGGCTAGAGTTCCATGTGAGGAAGAGAATTGTTTTTATTTAGTAAATGTCGACATGCACTCAAAAATAAAATTTAGCAAAAATTATAATGCCACAAAAACAAACAAAGCAAAAACCCCCCTCAAAATAACAGCCATTAAGCCACACAAAATAATGGAAGATATGCTGCATGTAACACAAAAAGTTCTTTTAAAGGATACTTAAGTTGACTTATACAATCTCCCCACCTGCCTGGCTCCCATTATTAGTATTCACATGAGCAAACTAATCAATTTCTATGGCAGTCAGAAAAAATTTTTATTGCTGACAGCACAAACACACACTGTAAAGCAGATGCTGTCATCAAATTGTAGTACTCAGTTACTCTACTTTGAAATTAAGAGAAGTACTTGTTTAAAAATGTTTTCTCATTAGAATATACAATGATCACTTTAAATTCTATCTGCTGTAATAGGATATTTCTATCACACTGCAATCTGGACTGTGCCATTACACTATTGTACTTGAACAGATGGAAATCATAAAGTGATATCTAGCTACAGATTTCCTGTCATAGAATTTTGCAAACTGAAAAAGGAGAAATCAACATTTGCAATCAACTACAAACAAAATACTATCTAGTAAGCTAAAGTGATGCTAATGTGACATGGGAATATAAATGCCTTCAATTTAATGTACTGTGGCTTTCAGGAGAAAAGAAAATATTAAAGTGACAACCTCACAAAGTTAGAAAAGATTGAGATGTGTGGAGACGGTGTTGAGGGGTGGGAGTGATGTAAAATATCTACAACATACATGCCTGGCATTGTGCATAATAGTTTTAACTGATCAAGTGATATTATATATATTGAGTTGAACTTACCATTTAATCCTTAAGAAATATTCATCTTATTAAGGAATACCCTTAGAACTTTAGATCTTAATTTATTATTATAAAAAATGGAATGATGATACTTGGAACCTACTTCGTGAAATTACTAAGGATATTAATAAATTTGTGCAAAATACTAAATACTGCAAAGTGATTTTAATTCCATGGAGGGTTTTTTTGGGGGGGTAACTCATTAGTAGAGGATGTCTAATCTATTAATCACATGATATAAGATCACATTCCTGTTACATATACAGTATTCCCTCATTTATCGTGGGTATTACATTCTAGATGCCCCTGCAATAGGTGAAAATCCGCGAAGTAGGAACCTTACATTTATTTTAGTATTTATATATATTTTAAGGCTTTCTAAACCCTTCCCACACACTTACAAACCATTCCCAGTCCCTTATTAACCTTTTCCACACTTCTATAAACACTACTTACGTTCTTAAACATATTCTACACTCTTAAACCTACGTAACTTCAACAACATACATATACAGTACTGCAAAATCCTGAGATACAGTGAAAAATCTGCGATAAATAATTAAATATATTTTTAAAAATCCCACGGTATAATGAGGCCATGATAAGTGAACCACGATATAGAGAGGGACTACTGTATCTAAAATTTTGAATTCTGAACATATAGTTTGAAAATCAATATAGTCACCAAAACTAACATTCTGATGAAATATATTCCACACTCATGTGCTAAAGAATGCAATCTAAAGAAGCATGTAAATTTATATATATTGCAAACATACAGTGTTTCAGTCAAGGTCCAGTGAGGAATTAGAAACCACCCAACAATTTAAACAGGGAAACTTTAATATAAAGATTATTAACTAAACAGAGTATTAAAGTAATGAGAAGCTGGCAACTAAGAAGTAAAGAGAACTCTAAAAACTATAAAAATAGCAGATACAAGGGGGAACCCTCAAAACCTGGAATTTATTTATAAAAAGTTGTGTATTTATTCTTCCATGTTCTAACTTCAATCACCTTCAAAGATGCTCCATCTGATGCAATGCACCTATTGAGAATTTTTTCCACTGCTCTAAACAGTTTCTGAACTCATTGATTTTGATGCCTTTTAGTGCTTCTGCCATTTTCTATTTCGCCTCTTCTACATCAGCAAAACGTTTCCCTTGGAGGACTTTTTTTCGTCCCAGGAAACAAAAAGATTAGGTGAATAGGGAGGGTGGGGCATGGGGATCATGCAGTTTTGGCTCAAAAACTGCTCAGCATGGTGTGGGCAGCTGCACTCGTAAATCACCCATCATGAAATAGGCAAATACATTAAAAGAATCTTCAAAGAAAAATTCACTAAAGCCAAATGCAGCCTCTCACAACGTCAGCTGGTACACTGATACAGGTGGGTTCCTAGAACACTCATCTAGCTGGGGAAGCTTGTACTACAAGTAGGAGCCTGCCCCCCCAGAAGATAGTTCTGTTTTTTTTTTTTTTTTTTTTGGAGGTTCCCCCTCCTATAAGGAGGAACCACTATCTCTAGAATTGAAAGAGAATAAGGAAGATAGAACCCCCATATCTCCATGTCTGGCTAAAATCCAGGTATTGTTGGTTAGGTCACAGCTATGGCTCACTGGATGGCAGAGAAGTTGCTGTAGTGCCGTACCAGGAGAACTTGCTGGAAATCTATCCTCTAGGGTGTTAAGGAAAGCCATTCACGAGGAGGTTTCTTACGGGAAGCACTCTAACATGAAACCACTGAAAAGAGTGGCTTGTTGCCATACACTACAGAAGCCAGACACTGTTGTTGCTAGTGCTACAAGCAGCAGAGGTACTCTCCAACAAAACCACCTGACGGGTGGAGGTGAGGGAGGTCCAGGTAGCAGGAGGAAGCTACTGGCTGTAGAGTAATGCTGATCGTAGTGCACTGCAAAAACCAGGGAAGCTGCAAGCACTCCAGGACCATGGAAGAAGGTCCCTTCTTCATTCAGTGGGACTGTTCGAGCACCACCAACTGACAAAACCTGACACTGGAAAAGAAAAACCACTTAAAGGGTTCCTGTCAATTACTCCAGAGCAGCCAATGAAGGGTGAATATGAAGTTGAAAGGTAATAAATTGATGGCTGAAGATTCGGCAACAATTTCAAACTAATATACATTTTATCTTGAAAACTAAAAGTAAAGGTAAGTGAATGAGTCAAGGAGAGGAAAACTTTAGATAAAATTCATTCCCTGAACTTCAGTTTCCCTAATTTAATAAACTAAAAACAACCACTCTTATTTAAGACTCCTTTGAGGGGGATAGATTAATAAATTACAAAATTTAGAGATTCTGATTTGGGGCTCGTTTTCTCTAGAAACTTAAGACTAAACCTGCTGAAAGGGCACACCTGTAAAACAAAACCAAACAAAAATATGTGCACCTTGTATCTTGTAACTATGTAAATAAGTGTTTTACCAAGTCTACTCTTAAGACCTGAGAAATAATGACTGTCCTCCATTCCCTTTGGCCACCATACCTGCCAAGCACTGCCAGGTATGAGTAGCTAATATTTAGAACACTTCTCTTTGCCATGTAGGTATAACATATTGGTTACAACGGTTAAACTATAGAATAAAGTAAAAGTGAAGAAAATGGGTTTTGTTTTGTTTTGTTTTTTCAATATAGACTTCCGACCAAGATGGAAGCCTAGACAGACACAGTGCATTTGCAGGCTGGTGCTCACTCCACTGAGCCACACCAGCCAGGGCAGGATTTCCTTTTGTAAGGTTAAATAATATTCAGTTTTATGTACATTATCACATTTTCTTTTTCCATTCATCCATCGATGGAGATTTAGTTTGTTTCCATGTCTTGGCTGTTGTGAATCATGCTGCAGGGAACAAGGGAGTGCACATATCTCTTCAAGATCCTGGTTTCAATTCTTTTGGATATTGAAAGCTGGATTTAGTGATTTAATTTTAAAAATAAAACTGCATCAAGTAAACCAAAAATTGTTTCAATTACTCTAGCAATTAAACACAGCATTTATTATTATAATCATAACATTTGAAATGTATTGATAACTTTTTAACTGAAATTATTAAGGATTTGGGAGGGAAAAGCGGGAAAACACTATCTATTTACAATGTGGCTTATTAAAGTTTATTCCACCTACCTCAATTTTGTTTACTTCTTATCCTAATATCTTTTTGTTTTCCTATTACAATTGTCCCACTTTTTCCCTCACTGCTACCCCCCACCCAGCCCACCCCTTCTCCCACAGTCAATCCCCACCCCATTGTCCATGTTCATGGGTTATTAATATTAGTTCCGTTACTAAACCCTTCCCCTACTTACCCTCTTCCCCTTCCTTCCCCCCTCCCCCCTCCCCTGATAACTGTTACTCTGTTACTTGTTCAATTTGTTCATTTGTTTGTGTTGTTCATTAGTCTCCTGTATATCATATGGTATTTTTCTTTCACTGCCTGGCTTATTTCGCTAAGCATAATTCCCTCTAGTTTCATCCATGTTGTTGCAAATGGCAGGAGTTCCTTCTTTCTGCTACATAGTACTCCACTGTGTAAATGTACCACAGTTTTTTAATCCACTCATCTACAGATGGGCACTTAGGTTGTTTCCAGCACTTAGCTATTGTAAACAGCGCTGCTATGAACATAGGGGTGCATAAGTTCTTTTGAATTGGGGTTTCAGAATTCTTTGGGTATAATCCTAGCAGTGGAATCGCTGGTTCAAAAGGCTGTTCCATTTTTAGTTTTTTGAGGAAAGTCCATACTGTTTTCCATAGTGGCTGCACCAGTCTGAATTCCCACCAACAGTGCACTAGGGTTCCCATTTATCCACATCCTCACCAGCACTTGTTTGTTGATTTGTTGATGATGGCCATTCTGACTGGTGTAAAGTGGTATCTCATTGTGGTTTTTATTTGCATCTCTCTGATGGCTAGTGATGTTGAGCATTCTCTCATATGCCTATGGACCCTCTGTATATCCTCCTTGGAGAAGTGTTTGTTCAGGTCCTTTGCCCATTTTTAAATTGGGCTGTCTGTCTTCTTTGTGTTGAGATATGTAAGTTCTTTATATATTTTGGAGATCAATCCCTTACCTGATGTATCATTGGCAAATATGTTTTCCCATATGGTTGGTTCCCTTTTCATCTTGCTGATGTTTTCTTTTGCTGAGCAGAAACTCTTTAGTTTGATGTAGCCCCATTGGTTTATTCTTTCCTTTATATATCAGTGAAAATATTCCTACATGGGATATCTGAAATTTTCCTGCCTATGTTTTCCTCTAGGATTTTTATGGTGTCACGTCTTACATTTAAGTTTTTGATCCATCTTGAGTTTATTCTCATGTGTGGTGTAAGTTGGTGGTCTAGTTTCATTTTTTTGCACGTCCCTGTCCAGTTCTCCCAGCACCATTTGTTGAAGAGGCTCTTCTCACGCCATTTCATGTTCCTTCCCTCTTTGTCAAATATTAGTTGACCATATAGACCTGGGTTTATTTCTGGGCTATTTAAGTTTTTGATCCATCTTGAGTTTATTCTCATGTGTGGTGTAAGTTGGTGGTCTAGTTTCATTTTTTTGCACGTCCCTGTCCAGTTCTCCCAGCACCATTTGTTGAAGAGGCTCTTCTCACGCCATTTCATGTTCCTTCCCTCCTTGTCAAAAATTAGTTGACCATATAGACCTGGGTTTATTTCTGGGCTATTCTGTTCCATTGATCTATGTCTGTTCTTATGTCAGGACCAGGCTGTTTTGATTACAGTGGCCTTGCAGTATAGTTTGATATCAAGTATTGTGATTCCTCCTATTGAGTTCTTCTGTCTCAAAGACTATTTGGGGTCTTTTTTGGTTCCATATGAATTTTTGAAGTATTTGTTCTAGGTCTGTGAAATACGTCGCTGGTATTTTAATGGGAATTGCATTGAATCTATAAATTGCTTTGGGTAGTATGGACATTTTAATGATGTTGATTCTTCCCATCCATGAACATGGTATATGCTTCCATTTATTTTTATCTTCCTTAATATCTTTCTTCAGGGTTACGTAGTTTTCTGAGTACAGGTCTTTTACCTCTTTGGTTAAATTTATTCCTAGGTAATTTATTTTTCTTGTTGCTATAATAAATGGAATTTTTTTCTAGTTTCTATCTCTGATATTTTATATACCTAATATCTTGAAGCCAATTTTCTTCTCTAATTTTAGGAGACTGCCTGAAAGATTAATTTTAAGAAGTATAAGCACAGTTTCTGTTTTAATGAAAGATGGGCAGGAAAGGAGTTTGGATAATCTGAAATATATCAATATCAAGTCCCAGTCCCTCCATAAGGAAAGAGTACCCTTTAGGTTTTGTTGTACTTCATTCAAATGGGATGACTTCAGCTCAACATTCACATTAGCCTGTGTGGCTAAAGGAAGCACTTTCTCCAATATATTGGGGATGGAAATGGACTGAAAATTGTGAGAATACTGTTTCAGATCTGGTGTTGATAAGACCTTAATAAGGTATAGTAGTCATCCCTAATCAGCAGGTAATACATCCCAAGGCCCCCAGTAGAGGCCTGAAACCAGAGATAGTCCCAAACCCCATATATACTATGTACTTTCCTATACGCACATACACTTTACAGTTTCTCTTTGGCATATTCGAAACGTCAGCGTCACTACTTGTGCATTTGGGGAACTTTATTAAGTAAGTTAACAGTTACTTGATCACAAGCATAGTGATACTGAGACAGTCAATCTGATAACCAAGAGGGCTACTAAGTGACTAACAGGTGTAGAGTATACACAACATGGTCAAGCTGAACAAGCAGGACTGAGCTAGACAGAGCAAGATTTTATCATGGTACTCAGAATGGCATGCAATTTAAAACTTACTATTTATTTCTGACATATTCCATTTAATATTTGCAGACTGAGATTGTCTACAGGTAACTGAAACCTTGGAAAGCCAAACCGCAGATAAGGGGAGACTATTGTAGTATCTAAGGAGTAGGTCTCAGGAAGCCCACGTGAAAGTGTAAGACCATTAGAATGTTACCAAATCTAGGAAACAGATTAACAACTGAAATGAAACCTGGCTTTATAATACATAAAATAACAAGTACAAACCTCCATTATAGCACTTAACCTTGTTTATTTATTATCAGTCTTTTTCAGAATAACGTAATGCCCTAAAAGATTGAAATCAGTTGCTAGTCTGCTAAATTAATGAGTGGTTTTGCTTTTCAAAGAACTTCTGAAAGATCTTACCTCACAATTATTTGCTTGTAAGCCAAATGAAAACCATGGAAAATTCAAAAATACATATTTTTAATTAAGAATAAATTCAAAGTATTCAAGCCAGATGCAGGAAATGGTGAACCAAAGAATGCAGAGAACTATTCATGTATGTTAAAAGACATAACTCCACAATCTACAAATCAAGTAGGACCCAAAATATATTAAAATGTACCAGAACGTATGCTTTTTAAAAGAGACAATAGGACTTACAATTAAACTTGACAAAATCTAAGGTATATTTTAAACAATTGGTTGCTAATTTTGTGTGACAGATACATGTACCCATTAAAATTACAGTCCTTTTCCAAATGTTAACATCAAAGTCTTAACATTATGTAAATATACATCTTTCCTGATCAGTATCAGACAGAGTATTTCATTAAGGTAAGGCACACAATACTAAGCAATACTAAGTAACTACAGTTAGTTCACATAACCACAATAACACTTCTACAGTAATAACCAAATATTAAGAAGAATGCAGATTAGCTTGTGGAGGGTAACACATAAATAAACAAACAAACAAACAAATAAATAAATAAATACCTAACAGTAAAAACAAGAAAATGTATTTATTTTTATCAAAGTGGAAGCATGGAAGTCTACTTTATGTGCTTTCTGTTGCATTTGTACTTTTATATCCATATGAATACAAGAACAGAACATCTACTTTTAGTCTACTTACAAAAAAATCTAGCAAATATAGATGTGTAAAATGCAAAGTAATTTGTTAGTCTAAATTTCTCTATTGGTTTTTTAATCCCCTGAAAGGTAGTCTATCAAAAAGAAAAGGGAATAAAAAGATAACTTTTTTCTACATTATTGTCAGCTTTCTTTTCTGTAGTAACTCAGAAGTCACCAGTATGGATATGCATGATATAATATGCTGTATAAACTAATCTCTCTACATTCACCAGTGTCATTGATTTTACTGTTACTTCCAACTACAATATGTAAATAATTAAGAAAAAAATCAAGAATCATATAAAAGCTAAAAACCAAACAAATTTGTACTTCTCTATCATAAACAGTAGGAGAAGGGGTGGTGGTTGATGATGAGACCAATCAATGTTAACATCAATGTGAAAGACTTCATTACTGTCCTAATACTAGCTGCCCCTCCTTTACTGGACCTATTCCTATGTTTCCTGAGAGTTGTATTTCCTGCTTTCATTTGACCTTCTTTTACCAATGAAATGTGAAAGTGACAAGCACCAGTTCCAAGTAGAAACTTTAAGAGTCATCTTATAAGTTCCATCATCTTTTCCCCTCTCCTTCAGCCTAGGTATCAGAAGGAAGAGGGCATGAGCAGAACCACAGCAGATCCACAAAATATACATAATATAAGAATAAATAAGCCTCTGGGGTTTTGGAGTTGTTTGCTATCACAATTTAGCAAAAGCTATCTAATATAATACACCCTAACCATGGCAAGTGAGAAAGGTGCTTGATATTATACATACATTTGTCAAACGGTACATATCCATGGCTACTGTTCAATATAAAGCCCATTTCTGAGTCCATTAAGGGCTAGCTGCTCTCCTTACTTGGATGTCCCTCTTATATCCCCATTGCATTTAATTTTAGCCTTTTTACTTTGTCTTTCTACTACTTTCCAAAGATTATAGGAGGTCAATAATTGCACATATTTTATTACACACTGGGCAATGAAATGGGAAAAGGTAAACACATAACACACATTGCATACAACAGAGGAAGTAGCAGCCAGCTGGACATGAGCAATATTGAATATAGTAGTTTCCTATATATAGTGCCCTGGCTGGTTTGGCTCAGTGGATTGAGCGTCGGCCTGCGAGCTAAGTGTCGCTGGTTCGATCTTCCAGTCAGGGCACATCAAAGAAGGAAAACTCTGACTCCAAAAAACCTCCGCTGCCTTGCGGCATACCTCTTCAGGGGAAAGGCTAAGGGAGTAAACCCCGACAGAAAATCTGGAGCCGGAGTCCCTAAGGCGGTTTGACGTTGTAGTCAACACCGGCAACTCCTGCGGCGCACCTGAAGCCAAGCTGTATTGACTCCGTCTTTCCCTTGGACCCTTCAGCTGCGAAGAGAGGGGGGGTCTGCTGCGTGGGCAACAGCAGACCCTCCATATCACTCTGCCCAGGCCCTGTAGCTTCAGCTTCACTGGAGAGAACACTCCAGCGTCATCGCAAGATGTCGATTCAACACGGGAGGAGACAGATACCGTGTCACTCCCGAGTCGGACTGCACAGCCATTCTCGGCGGTGCAGATAGACTCTTAAGAAGCTACACCATCGTCTCTCGAGACGGACGGGCATGGGCAACAGCAGACCCTCCATATCACCCTGCCCAGCTCTGTAGCTTCAGCTTCACTGGAGAGGACACTCCAGCGTCATCGCAAGATGTCGATTTAACACGGGAGGAGACAGATACAGTGTCACTCCCGAGTTGGACTGCACAGCCATTCTCGGCGGTGCAGATAGACTCTTAAGAAGCTACACCATCGTCTCTCGAGACGGACGGCTGCTGACAAAAAGTTTCCTAATCTCAAACTCCTTTTGATTTTTGCATTTGGGTAGCTATAAAATTAGTATGTAGACTTTATTGATAATATTAGCCATGAGGGATTATAATATAAAAGGGTTTGCCTCACCTTCTTAAGATATAGTCAGCCAAATATAAACATTCACCTATTCAAAGTCTTTTAAATTTTATTCTGCATTGTTTCCTAACAGATTCACATACTTGTCATTTTAAATGGCTTGTCAAAACATTAATTTATACACTGGGATAAAAGGTTACTTACTGCTGAATTTAGAAAGTTCACCAAAGAACTGTGTTGAAGCTTTTATATAACTGAAGGTGAAGTAAATGCAATTAAATAAGGCATTCATGTGTCATTCCTTGCTCAGCAATTACATTTCAAAATATTAGTATATAAATGCTTTGTCAAAAAATGGCACAAGCAATCAGTCTTTATTTTTGCTTAAGTGCTAGATATTATTTATCAAATTTCAAAAATAAGTCATTAACTAATGGTATATGTCCTTCAACATGTCATGTATTATTTTGCCATAAAAATATGTGTTGTGAAGAGAAAAATAATGAGAGATTTCCATGTAAAACTTGTTAAATTTTTCTAATTGTCTTATAGTCACCCCATATATGTTGATTCTATCTAGGGAAGACTTTAAATAAATTCACTTCTCTGAAATTTAATACAATTTAATATAAACCACTTGTCAAAAAGGTTAAACCTAAAGCAGTGTCTAAGAATGCCCAATTTAAGTAATTTTCTTTCTAATACAGTATTATTTTCTTTTCTCCAGGATGCAGAAATCTGAGTACATTTTTAGCTGTTATATGCTACAATTTAAAGAATTCTTACTTTTCGATTACTTTTACAAGTATGTTTAGCGGTAGAATAAGTTGTACGGTTTTATTTTATTGAAAATAAAGATAATATAGTTGAGATTGTTGACAGTTTTAAAAATAGATGAAAACAATTTTTTAAATAAAAATAAATAGATGCACAGGAGTACACAAAAAATTGTATGTAGAGCATTTAAAGATTTCTATGCCATTAGGTTTAAATGAGACAAGGACATGGGTACCAAGAGAATAATGGTAGTATGTATTAGACTTGTGCATAAGTGATAAGCAATGTCACACTCTAACATAGTGCTTAATAATACTGAAAAGCCACATACCATGGAATGAAAAAAAATACTGTATAGCTATACGTCATTGGAGATGTCGGAGTGCCAAGTATTTTGAGGTGAAAAAAATTTTTTGAATGGGAAATAACAGGTGAGAAGTTAAGAGGTGGTTTCTTCTCTCCCAGCTTCACTACCTTGCTATGAGGGCAGTGCATGGGTACTAGTATGTCTCTCACGATGCTTCAGTACATGCCCTTCTATGTATTCTCTATAATCACCAGGGACCTGAGCCAATCATTGTGGGAATCATGGCAATATCTACAAATTAAATATTAGGTAGATCTTTTTATTCATGTGCTAGGACGCCAAGGACCACAAAATATAAAGTGGATAGATGCCTATGTATATATCTCTCTTAGAATTTTATATGAATGTATGTGTGAGGACATGTATATGCAAGTGTATTCTAGGATGTAGCTTTTTTTTTTTAAGGCCAAAACAAAGTCTCTTAAACTCAGATGAGCTTGAGTTTCTAAATTACTTCCATCGGCTTCCGGTGTTGAGCATGGGGCGGAAGGGAAGAGTAAGAACTTTAGTGCATTCCAAACAGTATTTGTTGACAAACAAGTTCTTCTGTTATTGTTAGAAAAGAATTGACCCTGTTTCCTCTTGCAATGTATAGCATTACCCACCTAGTTGAAAGGAACCACTTTTAAATGCTTTCTCTTCCAGGTATCCATGCCTCTAGCCCTATTTTGTTTGGCAGTTTGTTTTGTCCATTTGAGTCCACAAAGAGGTGAGATCATATGGTATTTGTCTGTCTTTGACTGGCTTATTTCACTTAGCATAATGATCTCCAGGTCCAACCACACAGTCACAAAGGATACATGGAACAAACTGGCAGATCTCAGAAAGGTGGAGTGGGTGGTGGGGGAGACTGGAAGAAATTAGCCAAAAAAAACATATGCATGGCCCATGGCCACAGAGAGCAATGTGGTGAAGGCTGGGGTGGGGGGAGGGGACCTAGGTGCAGGAGGGCAAAGGCAGGGGGTTGGGGTAAATGGGGTCATCTGTAATAGTGTAAACAATAAAAAATACTTAAAGTATAAAAATGCTTTCTCTTATGTAAGACTGCTATTTCATTCAATCTACACTACAGAGGAAAAAGCTTTAGGTTGAAAAATACTAGTAACCATATAATGAAAGGACTAGAAAAATTATATAACAGAATGTTAATAATGACTTGTCTTTAACTCAGCAGCTGCTAGTGAGCAAAAATGATTGCTAAAGGGATTAAGTCAATACCTTATGTTAGCAAATATTTGAGACTCATTTCAGATTACTCACAATGTTAATATTTGAAGAATTGACTAAAATTATTCAACCTTTCCTTAGAATACTCAAAGCATGACAACTTTAAGTAGCAATATTAAACTAATAATTTTAAGTAGACAAAGTCAGTATAATTCAGTCTATTTCATTCAGAATTTATCTTGACCATTCTAATATCTATAATCATTTAACTATTAATTATTTGTGTATAGAATTACTGAAGTGTTGCTTGTAATAAATACAATCTCATGGTAATAGGCATCATCGATCAGTAGGCAGACATTGCCTATATCTACAAACCAGTCCCTGTTGACTACTAAGAGCTCTGTGTGCATTATTTACTTTGATGCCCTTTATTTAAGTATTCCCTGTATATTTGGATAGTGCTTAATACTGAACTAGCTCAGCAACTCCTAAGGCTCACAGCATTACTAAATGTCTTCTGTATATTTCAGCAGCAAAGTGGATTATGTCAATGCTAAAGTTTTTATTAATTCACTACTATTTCTAGGCATTAGTGGTATATTTTAAGATAATGGAAATCATTACAAGGAAAATGGTAAGCATTTCCCCAAATCTCCCTGGGACACTAAATAGCCTACTGGGACACTAAATAGCCTATTACAAAACCTGCCAGCATGTTCCAAGAATTTCATAAAAATATCTATCTAAAATTCTATTTTCATAATAACAAACTGGACAAGAATTTCTCCTGTTCTAGCTAATATTTAAAATGCTATGAAAAATCCTATTTTCATATAAAAATAATATGGCTCTAGGAATACATCTTTTTCTTCATTCAATTAAATATATAGTCTTTACATGGAAGGAGAAACAAAGGTAATGTAATATTCCACTGCTCACAAAATAGCTAATAGAAATCCACTCTTCCGAAATTATCCTCATCCTTAAAAATAAAGTCTAATAAAAAAGTTATTTCACTAAGAGAATTCCTCCAAATATACCAAGTTTTGGAAATATAATTTAAGGAGAACAAGGATTGGCATGTGCTGTATCACTAATTACATTTTAAGAGCATCTGAGTTCTAGCAAGAAAATTTTAAACATGCCACAAAATCAATCTAAGTACTCAACTATCCAACAAGTAATGATTTATAATGAAAGAGTATAAAAATATTTATCTCACCCCTGTTGTACAATCTATGATTAAGTAGCTAGGAAAACATCAGAGGCCAATGTACAGAACTTTGGTAATTAATGCCTCTGTCCAATTAATTTTGTCACTATATTTTTCTTATGATTCTTCTCTTTATAGCTATTCTGCATCTTGATAGAATGTTTTTTTATCCCTAGGTTTCTCCATTAATGGAGGCTCACAAATTAAACATTAATTATTGAATCCACAAATGCTACAGAGAAATCATTATACAGTGTTATTATTATTGCCAGTTGTGTAAATCACTGACATCTATTTAAACACAGAACTTCTAATATTCCTCAAGTTTGGCTTTTAATGCAGTTTATTTTTAAAGAACTATACCTTAATATCACTAAATATGATGATTCTAAAGAGTTTTTTAAATACATGAAAATAAATTAAAATATTTTCTTTACCTAAATAACAATTATCAGGATTGATTTGAACATTTAGGAAAACTACAGGATCAGATACCCCCCAAAAGTTCTTAAGCTATGAAGGCATAAAGCATGAAAAACTCAAGAAAAATAACAGAGTGAACATATACAGAAGAGGATTCTGCCTCTAAGTGGGCAAAAGAGAATTCATGCACAACAAATGATCCTTCCGAACTTGAGTTTTATAGCAAAAGATATATACTAGGGTTTTGTTTTGTTTTTTTTTTTTAATACTTACTGGAGGAACTAACTCTTTAAACGTGTGAACTGCCATCATGTGGAAGGCCAGATTAGACTAGACTTAAAACTGTTTAATTCAGAGGTCAAAATGAAACCACAGAATAGAAAATAAGAGGCACCTTTAGTTCAACTAACAAGAAATTTTCCAATAATGAAAGTTACTTAAAAATAAAATTGACGACCCTTTACTAATGTTATCGTTTCTAGAAATTTTAAGAAGACTGATGCCAGCCTATCAAAAACTATACAGAATAGATTTCTATATTGTTTGAGAGGGTGAACTATGTGGCTTCTCTCATTCTAACTCTTATTGTTCTTTGAAAAACTTGAAGTTCCATAGCAGCTTACTGTTCACCATGAAACCACTGTTAATAGGATATTTAGTCTTTTATATTCTCATATCAAACTATGTATCAATTACTTCAGTGAACACAAACTAGTGCATAAAATTAGACAGTGACTCTAATACAGAAGTAAAAACTTCTTATATAAAAGCCTATACTCAATATCTGTTGTATGATGCATTTCTCTGACAGAGAAGCCTCTTCTTCATAAATAATGACATATAATCACAGTTTAGGTTCTAAAGTTAAGTGTTTGAGATGTATGGTTGCCTTTCATTAAATATTTTTTGAATCAATAAATGAGTAACAAAAACTATTTGGAAACTATGTTTGGTATCATAAACAAATATTTTCCTTAGCCTTATATTAAGAATCTGTTACTAAAAACAAAAGGCTCCACTAAGTTGCTGACTAAAAACCACACAATTACATATCTGACAGTACCTAAAAGGTAACAGCATCAAGCAAAATTCAAGACAAGCTGAAAATAAATTTCAACAATCGACTATTTTTGTTCTAATACAAATCAAGAATACGCATTCATAAGTACATATAATTAAATGAGTCAATTGCAGTAAAAACACTTAACTTTATGATGTTATTCCATGAAAGGAGGGAAAAAAACAATAGCTTTTGTTCATGAATACCATATACATTCAAAACTTATCTTTTAATTTTGGTTAACTGAACATAAAATCCCATCCAGTATGAATACTAATGATACATTTATATCCAACTTCAAGACCATGTAAACATTATTCTATTTTTTCTCTGAAGTTTAGCCTTAACCAATTTTGCATCTAATACAAAGAGATGTAAAGCATCTTAAAC
Organism: Furipterus horrens; assembly: GCF_987537825.1. Lineage (NCBI taxonomy): Eukaryota > Metazoa > Chordata > Mammalia > Chiroptera > Furipteridae > Furipterus > Furipterus horrens. Next base: position 65,612,656 of record NW_028327173.1, on the reverse strand, counting down.
ACTTTGCTTTTCCCTTTTAAAAGATCCTTCTTCGCCTGACCCATCACTTACTAAAAATTCCATTCTTTCGGTCTGAACCGGGATCTGTGGAGTTCTGGAGGTTGGGTTACATACTCCTCCTTATTCCCTCAACTGCTTAGGGCTCAAACCCCACCTCTCCACATACTACTTCAGAAGAACAACAATATATTTACGTCTTACATTTATACTCGTACATGTTAAGCTTCTATGAGATTATTTTTTCTGTTTATTTATTTATTTATTTTTAATAGTTCACTTTTTATCATATTTTTTCCATTACCATTTATCACCCTATAAAGAGATTTTAAAGAGTTCCACTGCTAAAAAGTTTGAAGAGCTACTGATTTAATTTATACTCTACACTAAGTGATAATTTCTAGACGGCCTCAGGTGATCCCCCAAAAGGTCCAATCAGGAATAAAACCAGAATAATAAGGATTGTTGATGACCAAAATGTGGACTATACAAAGTATTGAGTGGAAAAGGAAAACAAATTGTTATTTTATTGAAAGGGTAAAGAAAAAAAATAATTTTGTGTAATAAAAAATACATTGAGATTAAGTGACATGCACAGGCTTAACATTTAAGAGTCCGAATAATAGCTACACACAAAGTTGTCACCAAAATATTTAGAAGCAAGTATTATTTAACAAAAATACAATAGAAATTGATATCCCAGTAAAAACTTTTCTTATTCTTTTAAAATTATACTTTATTTTGAAGTTCTTTATTCTAAGCTCTGAAGTTCTAAAAGACTCTCCTAATTTTTAGAGCATACCAGTTTTGAATTTTTTTAACCATTTAAAAGCAAATAGTTGAAGTTTCCTTAAATTTAAATTTCCGATTTCCTCCTTTGCACATAGCCCACAAAGAAAAAGGACAGGGCCAGAAAAATTTGTAAAAACAACCACTAAAATGCTTTTTCATTTTTTCTTTTAAAAAATTTTTATTTATTTTCAGAGAGAGGGGAAGGAAAGGAGAAAGAGAGGAAGAAAAAGATTGATGTGCAAGAAATACAACAATTGGTTGCCTCTCACACATCCCCAACTGGGGACCTGGCCCACAACCCAGGCATGTGCCTGACTGGGAATCAAACGGGCAACCTTTCTTTTCACAGGCCAGCACTCAGTTTACTGAGCCACACCAACCAGGGCTAAAATACACTTTTATTAAAGGAAGTATTGAATCTCATGATATTAACAAAATTTAACCGAGAGAATATATGAATGTTATGAAGACAGGAACTTGTTCAAGAAAATTAAACAACCAATGATGACAAACAACCTATAAACAGCAAATCCAAAAGTATTTGTCTATAGCATCTCTCATATGCTAAATGTCCTTACTAAACATTTTAGCATTTTAGGCAGTATTTTGCTCTAGCTTTTTATTTGTTTTTCCAATCTCCAAATTACTAAAGTAAGGTTATGCTCATTTGAATTAACACAAAAATTTCCCCCATTATACTTGAGACTAGGCTTCTGGGTACCTGCTCACTGGGTACCCCTCACTGTCCTGGCGCTCTATACGTCTGGGGGGAGGGGTGGTCTGGGTTCCTAGGGGTGAGGCACATCTAGGTGATGATCTCTGAGCAGGAGTTACTGTGGCTCAGGCCGCTTTTGTATGTGTGCTCATGCTGACTGGTAGAGCTAGGCTTCTCTTCCTCCTTCATAGCAGCCCTGACTCACATGGGGACCCCCCAACCCACCCACCCACCCACTAATAAACATATACCCCACTTCCTAGGGAAAAAAGGAGGGGAGTATAAACCTTGAAAACCAATATATTACAGGCATTGATTTTGATTCTGATTCTGAGTGGTTTTTAAAATATCTTTTAAAAAGTAGGGGTATCTGACTACTTTTCAATAAAAACTTAAGGTGAAATTGTTAAAATTGTCAGTGGTCATAACTCAGAAAATGGGGACCATTTTCCCAAGTGCAAAGCTGAATACATTCCCACTGTGTTATAAAGCTGAAGCACACAAAAGCTATAAGAGGTAAAATGCTTGCTATGCTTTACAAAGAAAGAATTGACCACAAACTACTAACTACATCCTTCTCTTGAGATCATTTTTTAGAATATGAAGTCTTTTGTGTTAAAATTACTTATATGCACAGTCTGATGCCAAACGTTGCCATTTAATCCAAGTGCTAACCTTTCATTCCATAAGAGAAGTGAACATAATTTGGAATTTTACACCTTCAAGCTCTGGACTTTAGACTAAAAATCTAAAGCTAAGAAATGTACTCTGCATACCATTCTGACATTAAGTAGAAATATTTAACTGTTCTTAGTTTCCTTTTCTATAAAATAAGGGGGTTATGATCTTTAATGTTCTTGTGTTCTAAAATATTTTTAAGTTAGTATTCATTAGTTTCTACTTGTATAATCTAATTCAGCCTCGAGAAATAATTACCTGTCCATTTTATGCTAAGCAATCAAAAGTAATTGTTAGTTCCTCTTATGTACCTAAGGGTGAGGGCACTGATTATTTGCTTTATCAAAAACCATTCTATTGTTGGGGTTTTCATTTAGTGTTTGTTTTCTGATGAGTCAAAATTCAAGATTTGGTTACCGCATAACATGGAAAGCTTGTTAACTGTACAACAGAAACTTAAAAATTAGTGTTCACAGTCAACTAATTGGCAATATGTTCAACTTACATCATTTAAGAGTAATTTTTAATTTAAAGATGCATTCCAAAGACATTTTTGTCAGAAACTTTATACAAACAGAAGTGATGTGGAAATAGAGAGATTTGTTGAAGATATGAATTCCACCTCTTATAGGAGAGATAAAAGCAGTTATAGGAGTAGAGAAAGGGGAAATCATTGTAAATAAGAAAAGCTGTGGGGGGACTTCCGGCCAAGATGGAGGCTTAGACGGACACGCTAGGTCTCCCTCTACAACTAGAGAGGAATACAACTACTTCAAAACAAAGGATAACTAGAAATTCCAGAAAATAAAACTACACGGAAGCCCAACATATGAAGTTATAAACCAGCGGTGCCATTTGGGCAGGTAAGAGTTAAAGAGGGCAGCGCCGTTTGCGGTCGCACCTGGAGCGGCGGGCGGCGAGGAATCCCGGCGGCAGTCAAGCCCCTGGCAGTGCGCGACCCCAGCACAGGGGAAAGCAGCCACCACATCGCCTTGAACAGTGAGGCCCAGGGGGGCGGGAGGACGGATCCCGGTCTCCTAGCTGAATAACTGTGTGAATCCATCTTGGACCCCCGCCCCCAAAGAAAGCACCACAGGGCTGCGAAATAGGTCGCAGACAGGCGCCGGTCGCTGATTTGTGACGCGTACACAGGCACTGCCCCCTATAGCCAGCCCAAGAAAACAAAACGCATCTGTCAAAATGAGGCAGACAACTATAGAAATCCCGGTGACACAACTCACCAGGCAACAGATAGAGAACCTGACAGATGAACAGATAAGAAACCTGTCAGAGGCTCAGTTTTGGGCCATTGTTATCAGGTGGCTTACAGAATTCACAAAAGAGCAGGAAAAAGATAATAAAGAAGCGAAAAACATTCATAACGAAAGGAACAAAACCACATACGAGACAGATGGTGAGGAAAAAAAATCCAGAGTTCATTTCAACAAACTGGAATATGGAGAAGGAACAAGCAGTCAACCAATGCAGCGAGAGGAAATGGGAAGCAACAATGAGAGGATCAGAAACCTCTGGGACAGCTATAAAAGGCCCAACATAAGAATCATTGGTTTGCCAGAGAGTGAGGAAGATGAACTAGAACTTGAAAAATTGAGTGAAAATATAATAAAGGAGAACTTCCCAGACTTGGGGAAGGGAATAGACTTGCAGGTCCAGGAAGCAAGGAGAGTTCCCAAGAGACTGGACCCAGGGAGAACCACTCCAAGACACATTATAATCAAAATGTCAAAAATTAAAGATAAAGAGAGACTCTTAAAAGCAGCAAGAGAGAAGAAAAGAATTATGTACAAAGGGGTCCCAATTAGACTATCAGCTGACTTCTCAAGGGAGACCCTACAAGCAAGAAGGGACTGGCAAGAAATATTCAAAGTAATGAAAATCCAAAACCTACAACCACGAATACTCTATCCAGCGAAATTGTCATTCAGAATAGAAGGACAGAGAAAGTGTTTCCAGGACAAAATAAAACTGAAAGAGTTCATTAGATCCAAACCACTGTTATATGAGATGTTAAAGGGACTGGTTTAAAAAACAGAAGCTAGGGAGATGAAACAAAGGCAAACTAAACAGGCAACGAGAGTGGAAAAGGAACTGTGGGTACGGGAAGCATATTGGGGGGAGGTCAACAGGGAGGGGGAGTGGGGAGAGGGAGGGAGATGATATAGGAATTGGGGATCATGGTAGGAGGGAATGGAATAGACGGAGAGAGGTTGGGAGGAACTGTATGCACAACTAATGGACATAATCTAAAAGGGGGGGACAACTGGAGGGAGGGGGGCCACCGGGTGGAGGGGAGCAGAGGGAAGGGAAATTGGCACAAATGTAATATTTTAATCAATAAAACACATTAAAAAAAAAAAAAAAAGAAAAGCTGTGAAAAGATTTGGAGACTATGAGAGTTTACTGGGTCTAAAAGAGATATGTAATTAACAAAAGCAGTTCTTAGCGAGAGACGCCTCAGGTGGCTCGGCCATGTCAAAAGAATGGATGCAGGCCGTATCCCCAAAGACCTCCTCTACGGCGAGCTAGCAGAAAGCAAGAGGATGACAGGGCGCCCAAAACTGCGGTTCAAAGACATCTGCAAAAAGGACATGACACAATGCTCCATCAATCTCAACACATGGGAAGCTCAAGCAGACGACCGCCTAGCCTGGAGGCTCGCGGTCAGGCAAGGTACGTCACGCGCGGAGGCTGCACGCAATGAGGAGGCGGTCCAGAAAAGATCGAGGCGGAAGCAGCGTCAGCAGCAGCAACAACAGCCATCTGCCTTCACCTGTACCAAGTGCGGCAGGGATTGTCACTCCCGAATCGGACTGCACAGCCATTCTCGGCGGTGCAGATAGACTCTCAAGAAGCTACGCCATCGTCTCTCGAGACGGACGGCTGCCGACGAATTAACAAAAGGAAGTTAGGAATGAAAGCACAGTTTGAAAACAATGATAACATATTCTATTTGGGGCATAACGAATGTCAGAAATTTAAGAATTCAGTTGCAGAAGCTGGGGCTCATACTGCTTTAAAAATTCTACAGCAAAGAGCTGAGCACTGAAGATGTGAGACTAGATTCGATAAGCAGAAAAAAAGGAAGAAAGGGGGTATAACAAAAGATACAATAAAACCACTAGGAACAAATATTTTCTAAAAAGTATAGATTACATCAGCTTCAGAGATATTCTTTGAAAATTTTAAAATACCTAATGAACATTAATTTTTAAGTTGATATGTTTTACAGTTAATAAGGATTCCATGTTGATCAGTAACCAACTCTTAAATTGTGATTGTGCCTTGTATTATTTTCTGAAGGCTCTTACAGGTAAAGGGCTCTTTCCCTTTAAAGGTTAGGTAGGTTAAATGTAAGCACTAGGAAGCAGGCTTTCAGATCAGTGCTTCTCAAACTTTAATGTGTACAGGACTCACCTGAGTATATGAAAATGCAGATTAGGGGTCCCAAGGTTCCACATTTCTAACAAGCTCCCAAGTGATGCCCACAGAATTCTATGCCAAGGACTAAATAAGCTCCCAAGTGATGGCCACAGACTGTTTCAAGGACCAAAGTTTGAGTAGCAAGGTTTTAGATAAATTTCTAAAAACTAGCCATTAAATCTGATTTCAGGAAGGAAGTTAGCAAAATATTACACTTTGCGAATTTCACTGAAACGTTCAATACAACAAAAATAAATAAAAATTCTTATTAAAAGAACACTTTTTAAAAACGCACATTAAATATGGGTGTGCATGTGTTTGTACAAAGAAAGCTAAGAAAATTCAAGACCTCAAGACCGAATAAAATCAATCTTATAAAATAAACAATAAACTAGTAATTCCCACTAAGAAGAAAACAGGAATGACTTCTGTGCTTTTGAAATAAAATTACTGTAGACAGTAAGTAAAATAGAGACATTATGCCACTTGAGAACAAGAATTTGTTTACACATGGCCTGGGAACTTTCTAATGCAAGAGACTTACTGACTTAGACAAGCATATTTGAGAAGGTACTTTAAAAATAATTCTCAGCAATAGCTCTATAGAAAACTCACTGACCTATAAAACACATGCTCCTGAGTGCTGACTGTTCCTGTGGACACTGAATGCATCTGGTCATGCATTAACTGTGTTGGTTAATCCTGAGGACATATTAGTGCTTACATCAAATTTCCCTAAGCATTTAAAAATCAGTTGTATATGACATCAAAGATAAAATGGGAAACTTAGCTAGATTTTTAAAAAAGACTTAATTACATATAGATCAACACAAGAATAGCCTTGACCTTCTTGCCTCTTGTATCAATCAGGTAGAGCAAATGGAAAGTAAGGGTCAAACATTGCATTGTTCACATAATGTACAGTTATGACCCAAAGACATATTATTTTAACCTCTAAAAACTCAAGCAATATTTGTATTTGAGACACTGCCTATGGGGGACTGGTGGCATTGGTTCAGAAAATTGTGACACCCCCCCCCCCCCCACAATGCCCTGAAAACAGAGGCAACGAGAACAGGCTGAAAGCAGTCTCGGAGGTGTCACACATTTCTGATAACAGGGAAGTGATAAAAATATAACAACCGTCTGTCGCCAGGCTGACTTTCATACAGTAGGTTCAAAGCTTTGTAGATAAGTTATCCGCATCCCATTTGGCATAACAGCCGCATCCCGTTTGGCAGAATTCTTTGCATGCTTGCCACTAAGTAAATCTGAGCTCTGAGGAGGGGGTCTGAAGCATTCTCCTCTATGAGACTGCTCACCCTTCACTCCCTAGATAAGGCAGACAGTTTCTGGGTCATTTTCATCTGAGCCATGGTTCCTGCTGGTCAAGGAACCCCTCAACTGCCTAACTCTTCTATATTTTATAAAAGATCAGTGTCTAGCTTATTATCCATTTTTTAAAATAATTTTTCTTTCATCTTTAAAATCTCTTAAAAACAAAGTAACTATATATAGGTGTATATACTAGTGGGTATATATATTTTTAGATAATGGCTTAAGTTTGTCATGTACTAGTTTTTCTTGTTTACTTTGTTTTGTTTTAGAGAGGGGAATGAAGGCAGAGAGGAAGAGAAACATCGAAGCGTGAGAGAAACACTGATAGGTTGCCTCTTGCATGCCCCCAACCACCAGGGACCTGACTGGGGAATTGCGACCTTTCTGTTTGTAGGATGACACCCAACCCACTGAGCCACACCAGTCAGGGCTGCCATGTATTTGGGGTTTTTGTTTTTTGTTTTTTTAATGTGTTTTATTGATTATAATGTTACATTTGTCCCAATTTCCCTTCCCTCTTCTCCCCTCCACCCGGTGGTCCCCCTCCCTCCAGTTGTCCCCCCCTTTTAGGCCATGTCCATTAGTTGTGCATATAGTTCTTCTCAACCTGTCTATTCCATTCCCTCCTACCATGCTCCTTAATTCCTATATCTTCTCCCTCCCTCTCCCCCTTCCCCCTCCCTGCTGACCTCCCCCCAATATGCTCCCCTTACCTATAGTTCTTTTTCCACTCTCGTTGCCTGTTTAGTTTGCCTTTGTTTCAATTCCCTAGCTTCTGTTGTTGTTTCTTGTGATGCAGTTTTCATTTTAGTGTTCATAGTTTTGATCCTCCTTTTTCTAAACCAGTCTCTTTAACATCTCATATAACAGTGGTTTGGATCTAATGAACTCCTTCAGTTTTATTTTGTCCTGGAAACACTTTCTCTGCCCTTCTATTCTGAATGACAATTTCGCTGGATAGAGTATTCGTGGTTGTAGGTTTTGGATTTTCATTACTTTGAATATTTCTTGCCAGTCCCTTCTTGCCTGCAGGGTCTCCCTTGAGAAGATAGTCTAATTGGGACCCCTTTGTACATGACTCTTTTCTTCTCTCTTGCTGCTTTTAAGATTCTCTCTTTATCTTTAACTTTTGACATTTTGATTATAATGTGTCTTGGAGTGGTTCTCCCTGGGTCCAGTTTTTTTGGAATTCTCTGTGCTTCCTGGACCTGTAAGTCTATTTCCTTCCCCAAGTTTGGGAAGTTCTGCTTTATTATATTTTCACTTAATTTTTCAATTTCTAGTTCAGCTTCTTCGCCCTCTGGCAAACCAATGATTCTTATGTTGGGCCTTTTATAGCTGTCCCAGAGGTTTCTGATCCTCTCATCCTTGCTTCCCGTTTTTTCTCTCTGCACTGGTTGACTGTTTGTTCCTTCTTTGTGTTCTGGTTTGTTGATTTGAACTCTGGATTTTATTTCCTCACCATCTGTCTCATATGTGGTTTTGTTCCTTTCAGTATGAGTGTTTTTCGATTCTTTCTCATCTTTTTCCAGATCTTTTGTTAATTCTGTAAGCCACCTGATAACAATGGCCCTGAACTGAGCCTCTGACAGGTTTCTTATTTGTTCATCTGTCAGGTTCTTCATCTGTTGCCTCGTGAGCTGCGCCACCGGGATTTCTATAGTTGTCTGTCTCATTTTGACAGATGCGTTTTGTTTTCTTGGGCCGGCTGTAGGGGGCAGTGCCTGTGTACTCGTCACGACCCAGCGACCGGCGCTGATCCGCAACCTTTCTCGCCGGCGCTTTGTCGTCACTGCCCAGCGACCAGTGGCGATCCGCAACCTATTTCGCAGCCCTGTGGCGGTTTGTGTGGGGGCGGGGGTCCAAGATGGATTCACACAGTTATTCTGCTAGGAGACCGGGATCCGTCCTCCCGCCCTCTGGGCCTCACTGTTCGAGGGGATGTGGTGGCTGCTTCTCCCAGCGTTGGGGTCGCGAGCCGCCGGGCTTTGACTGCAGCCGGGATTGTCCTTCCTGCCGCTGGGATTGCTCTCCCTGCCGCTGTCCCTGGTGCTACCGCAAACAGCTCCGCCCCCTTTTGCTCTTCTTACCTGCCCAAAGGGCGCTGCTGGTTTATAACTTTGTACGTTGGGCTTCCGTGTAGTTTTATTTTCTGGAATTTCTAGTTATCTTTTGTTTTGAAGTAGTTGTATTCCTCTCTAGTTGTAGAGGGAGGCCGAGCATATCGTCTAAGCCTCCATCTTGGCTGGAAGTCTGAGTAAGTCTGTATTTGTTTTTGATGGGCTTGAACTCTAACCTGTATTCCCTAAGAGGGATAAAATTTCTGCTCTGCTCTTTAGCTTCAAAGTCAGTGTTGTCTGATGGGTTTCCAAAGTCCAGCTCTGGGCCTCGTAGTTACTAAACTACCATACTTGAGAAAAAGCTTATGTATATTATATATGTTTAATTATATGTAGATATTATATGTAGAATATAATTATCTGCAGTTCTCTCACTTTTGGGATTTGGCCTCAGTTCCCAGCTTCCCTGGACTCTGAGACAGTAAAACTGCTGCTTTCTGCTTGAGCTTTATTTGGCATTAAGAACTGAAAAATTCCCTCAAGGAAAAAGCAAAATAAATATGGAGATCACTTTATCAGCTTTCCTATTCTCAACTACAGCTTACACTAGTTGCTCTCCAAGGCCTTCAGCTAGCTGTTTTATATGCATGGCCCATTTTTAATAGGTTTAAGTAGGGAGGGTTCACTTGATACAAGCTAATCACCACAGCTTGAACCAGAAGGCTCAGTAACTTCGTTTTTGTTTTTCATTTCTAAAAACTTAATCCGGTTCATTTTCAAATCTGCTATGTTGCTTTTTATAGTTTCCTTGCATTTTCATATGTTAACATTTGAAACCCAGTTGTTTTAAATCTGTGTCTAATAATTTCAATATCTGAAGTTGTCGCAGTTCCAATTCCGTTTATTCTTGCTTGGTTGTTGTTCAACTGTCTGTTTCTTCATGTGCGTTGTTATTTTTGACTACTTGCTTGAAAATGTATTCACTGTAAGATAATGTCCTTCATCTACAGAAGTTACATTTGCTTTGGGGGATACTATCAGACTGGACCATCTCCAGCCAAGTTGGGCTACAAGAACTTGTGACATAAATATGTATGAAGGCAGTCTCTGTTCATACTTTTCAATTACTTCTTTTAAAAATCTGTTTCCATTTTATTTTCCTATTCTGCTCAGCATTCAAACATTCTTCTCTTTCAGTCCCAATCCAGTTAAGGCTGTTATTAAAATAGTGACTATCTTCTCAGAGCTTTAGTATTCTTAAAGCATTTTAAAATATTTTTTATTTACTGTATCTCTTTAATTTCAGTGAAAAAGTTGATTTGGATAATTTAGCTTACCATTTTAAGAAACCAGACATCACTGTGTCCTCTCATCTTAATGATCACCTTTTCAGAGAATCTAAAATAGCTCCCCTAATCACTCTGTTCACTCTAGCTTCTACTGTTTCCTTCAGAACACTTATTACTCTATGAAATTATCTTGTTTACTTCTTTTTTGCTATCCTTGAATAGAATGTAAGCTCCAATGAACCTCCAATGAATCAGGAAACTTGTCTATTATGTTTAGTAATATATCCCCAGAATTTGTCTAGCACAATTACTGACATAGTGTATTTGTTCTAATATATAGTAAAAGAATGTGTTAAATCAATCACTAGATTACAAACCTGAGATTTGCAAATAAACCAGTAAGCCCTCAAAGGGGACGTTTCATTTCATTTTTCCCTTTAGACAAATCTCCAATCTCTACTAGCTCAGCCCCAAGTGGCCAAATTTAATCCCCTCTGTCTTACTCTCTTCATGTCATCCCTATGTTACCAAGGAACTGCTAAATACAGAAAGAAATAAAATATAATGCTGGTGTTTTTAAGAGCTTTCAAGTTTCAGACTATGGAAATGACTATAGATTATATCCTGGTTAGTACATTAAAGTTCATCAGAACACTTAAAATGCCTAGGTGATCATATATGTAATAAGAGGAGCTATTTTTACATAGAGACATTAATGCTTAGGTTAAATGGTTTACAATAAATGTAAATTTTTATATTTAAATGTATACTTCTGAAAACGAACAGATCAATTATAAAATTAACTATAAATTTTTTCCCCGTTGAGAATAAAACCAACCTAACAATTAAAAATTCATAGGTGTGAACTCTTTCATCCCAAGGACAACAATAAGATAAGAGAACTGGGAAAGAGAACAACTTCCTACAACTTTATCAAGTTGAAACTTTTTATATTTAACACATATAGTACCTTTTATGTCAAGAAAAATTTAAGCACGCAATAACTAACTTTATTCTTTATTCTAAATTAGTATGGTTAATGCTATAAAGAAAAATAATAAAAATTTGAAATATTCCCATTCCCATTCTAAGTACCCTTACTCAGGTAACAGACTTCCAGAAAAGTTCATTATTTAACAAATAACTTACTCTCTGTTATTTGAAGATACATGGGGAAAGTACTGCAAATCAGGTATTAAGCAAATAAGCATGCATTTTTAGTTCAATTCTTCAAGAAACAATACAGCTTTCATTTTATAATAAAGGAGTCTAAAACATTAGCTTTACTTGTCCCAGCATTAGGCTTAATATTGCATCGCCACTACAAAGCCTCATTTTTATAGTGAAAAATTACAGTACATTTTCACACTTTTCTCTGAAAAATTAAAAATTTTTAAAGAAACTAAATCCAAAAGAGGGGTACCATATTTGAGTTAAAAATTTCGACCTCACATTAAGCTTTTATCACAAGTACTTTTGTACCCTAGAATTAGCCAACAGTCAATTTAGAGTTGTTTTTATGAGACCTAGTAAGCTGTTAACAGAGCAAAAGAATTTTGTTGCCCGTAATAAATAAATAGAAAACATGCACCTCATCCAATTTCTCTAAACACACATATACTCCCATTGAAAAACACTAAATAACAAAATGTAGAAAACTGCATATTTTGTGGACATTACTTTGTATGTATACAAACACCAGTGAACCAAATTGCATCAAGAGAAAATGCAATCATATTGAATAAACTATATGATTTATGAAATAATTATATTAAGTTTTCCCTCTTGGTGTAATTTGGCAAACGTGAATTTATGTAAATGAGCAATTATGCTTCTTAGGCAATGTAATTCACACAGAAATGGGACAGAGCTCCTGCATTAACATATTTCTTAAAACACATTTATAAACTGTAAGTATCAATATAGTTGTGGTTTTTTAAAAATACTGTTAGGCAATGAGGACATGACCTATACAGAATCTAAATGGACCAAATAGTAGTAATATATGTATCTTAGTGATATGACTGCATTTATAAGATCCTAGGAAGAGGGCATATAACTAATTCTTACTTATCTAGAAATAAAGACAACCAAACTTTAAAATAGCATGCTGTGCCAGGCATGTAAATAGGAGCAAAAACTACCACTGCTGTCTTTTTGCAAAGGAAAAACAATTTTGATCTAAGTACTATATAGGCGTGTGCCAGTTTCCCACACCTCAAACACTCTTGTCAGTTTTTAGATTTCTAAGTACAGTTGCACAGGACCTTTCATCACAGAGGATTAAAAATTTTTTGAAGGAAAGCCAATACACATAAAGAAGACAACATTAAATTTTTACAAAACTCCATGTAACTGTCAAGTATGAGTTACTGAAAATAAGAAAGTTTCCCAGATAGGTAAAATCTAAGCTCTTTGAGACTCAAAGCATGTTTAACAATTTTTGTTACTAAAATGTTCCTTCTAAGAGTATTTTGCAAATACTTGATCCTCTTGATACTGAATAATGGCAGAATATGCCATCCCAAAATATGACTGGAGTTCAGGACATGCCACCCTAAAATATGCTGCTTTAGTTATTATTTTGAGCTGTAGACACTAGGAAAAAACGCAAATGCAGGGAGTGGCTTCCTCTGAATTTCCCTTACCTGACACCTGCCCAAAGACAAATCCTCCAGAAGGAACTCAACTGTAATAAATGCCCTTGCCTGTTTCATCAACCTGGAAGGACTGACTCTTATCACAGGAGAGGGGATTACAAATCCACACCACTCCCAGACAAACTTATCTATTTGTCTAAGAATTCATCTTTCCTAAAAACCTTTTATCCTCTCCTAAGAGGCCTACATCCCCTCCACCCTATCTCTATTAGAATGGTATAGGTCTAATTCTAAGCTACCTCAGGATAGCTCATTTTTCCCAGGTATCTCCCACATATACATAAGACATACATGTTAATAAACTTGTTTTTCTTTTATCTGCCTTTTATTACATGTCTCAGCTAAGAACTCAGAAGGGTAGAGGGAAAGTTATTTTTTTTTTCTCCTCCAGATTACATTTATATAAGCATCAAATGGTTGGCTAAACTATGCTGGTTATTTTTATACATTTTTCTCATTTAATCCACATAACAACTCTATGACACAGGTCTTATCTCTATTTTGCAGATTTTAAAAAAAGGTTAAATTTCTTGAAAAAGAAGTGGCACATTTGGGATTTACACTTAAGCATGTTTAACTCCAATTACAAGTTCTTATTAAAATAAGTTGTTCACCCAATTAAAAAAGAAAACCTAATTATTAGCATGGTTTTTTATCTGAAATGCATATACACTGAGCTTCAGTAACAAAGGTGGGCCCACTATATACTAAGAGTAAAAATCTTGAAAGAAGTGGAAGTTATGGTATAATCTAAAGTTTCCTTACATTTCTTAGTGTAAACAAAAGGCAAAATGTATTTGTGATATGCAATAAACTGCAAATGTCTTTAAGACAATGGACCATGTCCTTCTGAATCCCCCAACCCAAGAGAATTAGAATTGATCTATTAACTTGATGAGAGAAAATAAAGACAGTAACTCGTATCCTGGAAGACTGGAGAGAAGAGAAGGAAGGGAAACAAAGCATAAAAGAGAAAAGAGATGGAACATATTCAAAGGCACAGAAAAATGCATTATATTTTTTTAAAGAATAAATAAAATCTTTTTAAAAAGAGAGAGACTTTTTCAAGTGCTAAAAAGCCGTAAGAGGGGGAACCTCTTACATGAGGAAATAAACACGCTAGAGATCTTATACAGGAAATACAACACAACGAGGAAAACAAAAACTAAATACTCACTGAGATTTGTTATGCTAGCATTTGAATTCTGGACACCTACAATGTCTTCTTTCACAGGAATAAGTAAGGCAGGAAAAAGTCCTGAACCACAGACACAATGACGTGTCCTATCAACCTTGCCACCATCCTTCATCACCTTTGTTTCTACTCACAGTAATTAGAATATTTAGAAGACTATTTTTTATCTTACTTTTCATCTTCTTGATGTGACCTCAGAAAGAAAGCCTTTGATCTTCACTCCGACCTTCATCTCCACTGCAAATGAAACTCAAGTGGGAGAGACTAGCAACCCTTACCTGGATCAGCAGGGGATGTGAATATGTGTTTCTCATCCTGGAAAGATGAATGGGAGGGGTGGAGGAGGAGTGACCCAGTGACCAAAGACCCAGAAAGCAAAAAGGGAGATGGCAGAAGTTAGCAAAAGGCAAAGGAATAATGCTATAAGTTTGAAGAAAGTGTATGTGTGTGTTTGGCTAAGTGATAGATCATGAGATTTCTCCCACACATTAAGCAAATGAATTACCAGCTACCTGTTACTATACAGTGAATATATGCATATATTCTTGACCACTCTTAAGACTTAGTAAAAGAGCATTCTTAGTATGAATATATTCCAGGGAAAAAGAATGACTCAAAAGGTCCCAAAAGGGGAGAGAAAAAGATAAACAGATGGGAAAAGGTACTCTTAGATGTTAAGTGTAAACAACATCTGCTCTTTAAAAAAAAATCTGTGAAATTTCTCAGAGTTGTGTCTGAAAATATCTGTCTGGGAAAATAAAGTAAGGAGAGCAAGGTTAGTGTATGGACTCCAGGTAATATGAAGTAGGTCTATTAATTTGGGATATTTATTTTACAAATGATGTCTGCGATCCACCATGATCCCAAACAGAAGCCTTGATGCAGTCAAATCAAGGTTCAACCTTTCTTAACAATGTATCCATCATAAGTCACATCTGTAAAGTAAATAACCTTGAGATAATTATTATCTAGTCTTGAAAACAGTGATCGAAACAAGGGAAAGAAGAGTTGGTGTTCTTTCTTTTTCCAATTAGTATGGGAAATAAATAGCTCTTGATAATGAATGCTTAATTTTTTGGTCCATGTGGGTAGGTTAGAGAGACCTGAAAGAAACCTCTTCACTACAGTTAATTCTGGTTTATACAGATCAACATCACTTACAGGCAAGCAACATTTAGGAAAACAAATAGAATAAAACAGGGTGTTCCTTCTACTGGAGAGAATACGTATAAAGGGCAAAGAATTGAAAGAATTACGGAACTAAGAAGAGAGCATAAGGATTCCTTGCAACCAACTCAATTATCCATATAACTGAAAAGTTGAAATACAGATAAAAAAAAAACCTGTAATTCTGACCATTATCTTCTAATTTAGCAATCACTAACTTTCTTCAGTTGCTAGTAAGTTATAAAACTGATTTACGTTTTACTACCATTCACTGCTAACCTCTGAAATATTAGTAAGAACACAAATAAAGGTAATAATAAAAAAGTTCTATTTTTCAAAAACATTTACAATTTGAATAATCATTCTGAATAAACAATGAGTTCACTTCATATGTCTACTACACTATTATTGTCAATATTGTTTATTTTTTCCTCCAGGGTAAGCAATTTTTCAATCGGAATCTAATAATAATGGTCCTTTTGCAAAATCAAAAATAAAGGTACTTTTTGAAATGTATGTTCAACTGATCTACCATATTTTTAGAAAAATTATGTCAATAAAATATTCCTATTATACCACAAATGAACACCAGAATTTATATATTAATAAAAAGCTGTGGGTAAAAACTGAGACATAACCCCACATTCCGTTAAATTCAAAGATTTAGATGTGTACGGCACATGGCAGTATAGTAGTAAAAGTAAAATTGAAAGTAATTCCTCCGGCACAAAAGAACACTCTACTATACTATTTATATTTTATAATAATCATCATTTAATCTAGATATTAAAGATTACTAAAGCCACATTCAATGGCATTCTTATTTAGAATCAAAGAACCTTAAGAGACTAAAAATAACAATGAGTCATGCAGTCTTTCCAATTCTTGAAAAACCAAAGCATTTTCAGGAATGTGTACTCATTTCTTCAATGAGTCGTCGTCGTCGGAAGCCGTCCGTCTCGAGAGACGATGGTGTAGCTTCTTAAGAGTCTATCTGCACCGCCGAGAATGGCTGTGCAGTCCGACTCGGGAGTGACACGGTATCTGTCTCCCGTGTTAAATCGACATCTTGCGATGACGCTGGAGTGTCCTCTCCAGTGAAGCTGAAGCTACAGGGCCTGGGCAGGGTGATATGGAGGGTCTGCTGTTGCCCATGCAGCAGACCCCCCCTCTCTTCGCAGCTGAAGGGTCCAAGGGAAAGACGGAGTCAATACAGCTTGGCTTCAGGTGCGCCGCAGGAGTTGCCGGTGTTGACTACAACGTCAAACCGCCTTAGGGACTCCGGCTCCGGATTTTCTGTCGGGGTTTACTCCCTTAGCCTTTCCCCTGAAGAGGTATGCCGCAAGGCAGCGGAGGTTTTTTGGAGTCAGAGTTTTCCTTCTCTGTCTTCAATGAGTACCCATAACGTTTCAGCACTGTGATAGCTACTAGACATATACCAACAAGGGAAAATAATTTCTCTAGTGGAATGAGGCAAATGATTTTTCAAAACTCTAAATGAGTAAATTACATAGTATATTAAAAGGTGATAAATACAAGGAGAAAAATAAAGCTAAGAGGATTGGATATATTCAGATAGATTAGGATTGCATTCTGGAACAGAATAAGCAGGAAGTCTTTTACTACAGTAGTGTTATTTAACCAAAGAGCCAAAGATGAGGAAGTAAATCATCCAGGTATCAGAGTAGGGGGTTTCAGGTGGCAAGCACAGCAAATGTAAATAAATGTCCTGTAGCAGGAATATGCCTGATAAGGTCTAGAAACAGCAAGAAGACAGTGTTTCTAGACCAAAATGAATAGGGACAAAGTAACAGGAGATGAGGCGAGGAAGGTAATGGCAGAGTCAGATAGCATATGGCAATGCTGATCACAGTAAGTTAGGTCACAGTGAGGCAAAATGATGCACAGCCAGCAGCTGTGGTAGCAGCTTCCTGATTCTGTAGCTTCCCAATTAAAGCAGAGGTAGCAGCTCCTTAGTCTGTCTAGCTCTGCAGTGTGGTGTTGAGAACCCTCCAGAAAGGCTCAGCCTATTTCTGTAGCTCTCCCAACAATTCTCTAGGCTATGAAAACTTTCAAAAATCCCTCTGTGCTAAAACTAGCTACAGTGGATTCTTTTGTCTGCAACTAAGTACCAATACTGGCCAATACAACCCTAATAATGGAGGAGAGTTCTGTAGTCAGCAGGAAAAAGACATTCCTGGACTGAATAGGGAGTACCTATGTAGGCCTAGTGTGAGTAACAAAAGGTCATGGGAGTTAAGTGGGGTATTATTCTTCTACGGATGTCATAACAAATTACCATAAATTTAGTGGCTTAAAACACAAATTTATTCTCTTCAGTTCTGGAGGAAAGAAGTCCAAAACAGGTCTCACTGGGCAAAAATCAAGATGTCAGCAAGGCTGCATTTCTTCCTGGAGTCCCCATGGGAGAATTCATTTTCTTGCCTTTTCCAGTGTCTAGAAGGTGCATCCAATTCCTTGTCTTGCACCCCTCTTCCATCTTCAAAGCCAGCAGTGGTCAGTCAACTCTTTCTCACAGGGCCTCATTCTGATATGGACACTCCTGCCTCTTTCTTCCACATTTAAGAAACCTTGTATTGGGCCCACCTAGATAATCCAAGATAATCTCCCTAATTTAAAGTGAGCTGATAACCTTAAATCAATCATCTGCTACCTTAATTCCCTTTGCCATGTAAAAAAATACATTCATAAATTTCACAGGTTTAGATATAGACAACCTTGTGGCCATTATTAATACCTACCACAGGCAAGAGAATCAGAAGGCTAGCCGGCTAACAGGGTAAAATAGAACAACGTTCAGCAGTAAGATACTAACCCAACACCAACCTAGTGGGACTAATTCAACCCTGAAGTTGACAATGCATGCAGCTAAAGTAACTAACAATCATGGATGGCCCAGGGAAGGTTTTATGTTTTGAAAACCCACCAGATGATATAAACCTTAAGTCACATATTAAATGAACCATTTTTAATAAAATAAACATAGAAGTGAAACTGTATTTAGCAAATACATCAGAGAAAATAATCCTTGATTATATGTAATTGGGCTGTTTTGAAAATTTCGGGAGGAGGCTTTCTCTAATTTTTGAAGAACTAAAGCCAACCTCACTAACGCATTACAAACAGGTAATGAATACCTTAACATGCTAGGTAAAGTCCATAAACTTAAGATGATTTCATAAAAGGAGAATAATTTGTGTTACCTTCTTAAAAAAAAAAGGTGTCGCCCTGACCAGTATGGCTCAGTTGGTTGGGCGTCATCCCACGAAGCGAAAAGTTGCCCATTGGATTCCAAGTCAGGGCACATGCCTGGGTTGTGGGTTCGGTTCCTGGTCAGGATACATTTGAGAAGCAACAGATCCATGTTTCTCTCTCACATTGATGTTTCTCTCACTCTTTCTCCCTCCCCTCCTCTCTCTCTAAAAATAAATAAATAGCCCTGGCTGGTGTTTCTAAGTGGATTGAGCACAAGCCTATGGACTGAAAAGTCGATACCCCATCAGGGCACATGCCAGGGTTGTGAGCCAGGTCCCCAGCTGGGAGTATGTGAGAGGCATCGATGTATTTCTCTCACACATCATGAATGTTTCTCTGTCCCTCTCTTTCTTCTTCTTTTCCCTTCTAAAAATTAAAAATTTAAAAATTTAAAAAATAAATAAATAAGAGTCAATTCCTACCTGCTAGGTGAATAGAAATGGTTGGTTTCCTTTGTATGGCTGCTATAATTTAAAATTATTAGGTGTAGGGGGCTGTGAAATGGGTGAAGGTAGTCTAAAGGTACAAACTACCAGTTATAAAATAATTAAGTCCTGAGAATATAATGTACAGCACGTTGACTATAGTGAACATTACAGTATTGTTTATTAAAAAGTTGCTAAGAGAGTAGATCGTAAAAGTTATCAAGAAAAAAATGTGTCATTCTGTATGGGGATGGATGTTAAAAAAATTATTAGCACTATGAATTAAGGTAGGAGCAAGAGGGAACAAGCATGCAGTAAAATATTGTAAAAGGTTTAGAAGCTTTAGTCCTTTAAAATGTTTACTTTACAAATAAAATTTCCCTAGGCTAACGAGAGTATCAGATATTCTGTCAAGCAAACAATGTAAGATTTTGTTTTTCGAAGAAATTAATGTCAAACACATTCAGAAACAATTGTAAATATGTATAAAGACTGAAAATGGGATTATTCTGTGTTAGGAATATAAACACTTTTAGAAACTATGTGACTAAAAACACTAGAAGCAACAGTGTAGAACAGGTTTAAAATAAATTCCAACACTTTTATCTGAACAACACTGGAGCAAAAACATTATTGGCTTAAAGTTACCCAAGAATTGGCTTTACACAGGTTTATAAACAACTAATTCACATTAAACAAACACAGAGGCACCAGATTTATACACCAGAATGCCAACTTACAATATTAATTAATGAACAAAGCTAAGACAGGGGAGTCTCTATCCCTATCTTTCAATGACCATTTCAATAGGCATCTTCATATAATATACATATATTATATATATTATGTACATATACATATAAAATGTATTTAACTAGTAATTAGTGGGAAGTAGCAATGGAAAAGTAAAATAAAATAAGTGTATATCAACATTTAGGGAACTGAGGGAATTTTCAATACCTTTTAATTTCTTGGAAATGCTAAGAGAATACTTAACAGGTTGCACACAGTGTGAATCTACTTAATGTCACTGAACTGTACACTTAAAAATGGTTAAAATGGTAAACATTTGTTATGTATACTTTATCACAATAAAAAACTAAAATACAAAATCAAATAAGGATAAAGATCCTAGTTAGGAAAAAAAAAAAAACCCTAGGAATCAATGTTTTCCAGTTTAAAGATTTCACCTTTTAGGTAAAGAATTGTTAAAAGAAACTGAGATACAGTTCAACATCTATTTTACCGCTACCAAAATATTAATTCCATCTTGATTATGAAACACGTATAATTATTCAGTTAGGAATGTAATTATGACAAAATAGATGTTCTCAATGTTCACATCTTCTACAAGATGCCAAATTATGCAATCAGAGATTTATTGAACATTACTATCTGATAATTTAGATGTTAGTCTTTTTAAATACAGTGAGTCTGACTCTTTGCCATACAGGGATATGGATACAGAACGGAAAGGACATTTCTCAAGGATTTCAAAATTGATATTCTAGACCTAAAAAACATAACAAAAAATTGACTTTTAACATAGGTATTCCCTACCTTTTAGAGCAGTGGTTCTCAACCTGTGGGTCGTGACCCCTTTGGGGATCAAATGACCCTTTCACAGGGGTTGCCTAAGACCATCGGAAAACACATATATAATTACAATATTGTTCTTGTGATTAATCACTATGTTTTAATTATGTTCAATTTGTAACAATGAAAATACATCCTGCATATCAGATATTTACATTACGATTCATAACAGCAGCAAAATTACAGTTATGAAGTAGCAACAAAAATAATTTTATGGTTGGGGGTCACCGCAACATGAAGAACTGTATTAAAGGGCCGCGGCATTAGGAAGGTTCAGAACCACTGATTTAGAGGAAAACTTGTCTAGGACAGATACATTTTAATTTGCTCTACCTTTTGACGCTGCTTAGTAAAATTTATTGCCTAAAACATGCAAGGTATGTAATAATTAATAAATTCTTAAAGTTTTCCCAAAATTTTAACCCTTTGAGTGCCAAAGTCGCTGTGAGCGATGCTGACAAATTTTCCCAAAAGTGCCAGCGTCGCTCCCGGCAACTCTTTTTTCGATGGCTATAAATGTAAATAACAATGGAATAACTCGTATTTTATGTTTTGTTCTCTTTTTTTGTACCTCAGGTTATATATTGATACTTTTTCTCATGTTGATCCAAATTTTGAATTATGCATGGCACTCAAAGGGTTAAAATATTAGCGTTCTCTAAAATTTTTATTAGTTTTCATGAGTTTTAACAACACACAAATCAGTGCCCTGAATTTTTTCTTCAGTTATTTTTATCTCTGGTGTACACTGCTATATTCCTGCATGACTAAAAGCAAAATAAGTATTACTTTCAGATAATACACTCATTCTCTCAAGTAATTAGCCTTAAAAACACTACTAAATAGCCAACATCAATAGGTAAACTGATGACACTGTCTCTTGCTTTCTCTGGGGTTTGAGATTAAAAGCCTTTCCTATTTGAAAGGCTATTTAAATAATAAGTGAGTATCCACATTTAAATATGGACTTGGTATTTTATTAGATGGTTTTTCACATGCTCACATGAATGAGGACTCATAATTCTGTCTCAGTAAATGTCACCACAATAGCTGCATTATCTCAGGATACGACTTTACAAATGTGTAGTACGTCTTAAAACTTTTAAGCCAGTCTGATACAAAATACCTCGAATTAATCAAAGAAATGTCTGTTAGCTTTACAATACACTCTGACACTGCATGTACAGTGAGTCAAAATCACACAAGTTGAGGGTAATAGTACATAGCAAAAAGTCATATGCCAACAAAGGCTTACCAAATAAAAGAATATTACTTTCAGAGGCACACACAATGGAGTAAGAAATTTCTCCCCAGTAATTTGTCTGATAACAAAACACAAGATAAGGCTACATTTTAGTTTAGAATTAAAACCCATCACGTAGGTAATTATTAGTCTGAGAAGAGCTGAATTACTATTCTTCCTTAAAAAAATAAGTTAATGTAAAACAAAATAACTGAAAACAAAATACTCACTTAGTCTTCAAAAATCATGTTACCAATCACTTTATAATGTCATGATTTTCAAGTGAAAAAATGAGAGATTATATGTTACTTTCTTTTTAAAAATGGATATACCATTTTATAAAGAAAATATCAATTTATTTTTTGTCTCAAGTATAGAAATAATACTCATTCATATAAAAGAAAAACCTTTTCATAACACAAAATTTAGATATGTTATTCATTGAATTAGTCAAAAATAATTAAAATCAGGCTATTTTTCTTCTTTAAAAATGTTCTAGCTTTCTCTTGCCTATTTTTAATTGAAAAGAATCAATTCTAATTACACTAACCAAAGCCAATGGTTTCAGAAACCTTCAATCTCTAACTTATATTCAGCATTTTCCTACAGAAAGCTTCCCAACAGCACAGTTCACCCTTCCCACTCATGGGAATAAGCAGTCAGATAGATCAGTTCAATGGCAAAGATAAAAGATGAGATAGCAAGTTATTTTGCCATGGCAACAACTTTTAAAATTCTAAACATATCACTTTCTCCTGTTTAAATATAAATGCTGTCTAAAGCAGCTGCTATAATGACTGACAAGTTCTCAATCAAAATCTACCTCCATGAAGGTTTCCCATTTAGAACGTAATGTATACCAGTAACCAATATAGAATGAGCAGCTTAAAATGTCTCACTCCAAACTATGTTTCAGCTACAGACACCTAAATCGCAGGATTTCAACTAACCTTCATCAGGTGTTTAACTAAAGTGTACTGTACCTTGGTTTTATTGTAGAATTAGGATTTTTTACGAGTCTTAAAGATACATTTGCCTCAACACTTTAAGTCTGGATTTGTAAAGCTGAATCTCATGCAAGCTATTTAAATCCTCCAATGGATTTGGTCAATACGTATAGCCTCTGGTGTAGATGGTATTTTTAGGTATTAGCCCTTGTACTCAACTGTAAAATAGTTATGTGGTAGGCAGTTAAGACAGACATGAGCAAAGCAAGGGCAATGGGCCAGGTACAGAAGGTGACCAGGGCAGAAAGTCGCAGATGCCTGGCAACAGGAAAAACTGGGGAACCAAGAACCTCACTCCTAGGGTAATCTTTCTTCCCCTAGCATATCACTGGTCATACAGTTTAGACCCCTGACCTTTCATATTGCTGGTCATGAGGTTCAGACCTTCCCCTGATGTTTCCTCCCCTGACCACATTGTTAGTCATTCAATATACCCCCTTGGAGGAGAGAAAAGGAGTCCAAGAGTGGCCTCATGCGATTCCCATGCAGGCCCTTCAGGCCCACTCCTTTGAACATTAACCCCTAGAGATAACATCTAGGCTTCAATTGTGTTTCAGCTCCAAGCACAGAAAAGCAGCAAAACCAGGTAAGGGATGACATGGCTGACATCAGGACCAACTACATTGACTAATGACCCTCTGCCCTGGTGCCCACCAATCTGTAGAGACCACAACCCTGAAAGGACACACCTGGAAAGCTGATGAATATTCTATTGAGATCTTCCCCTGGTACCTCCCCTAAAATCCCCACCTTTGAAAGCTCTTAGGAGAGAAGACCCAGCACCCTTTCCCCTGTGTCTTTCCCCTCCCTCTCTTCTTCACCGCTCCCTAAGGCAAGTTGCCTTTACCTTTCTCCTATGCTCCAAGGGCCCTTCTTTGGCCTCTGAAGCTTGTTTCCTGAGCGCATTTTTTCTACAGCTCACTTCATCTACCTTTGTGACTGTCTAAATAAACTTTCTCTTATAGTTTCAGTCTTTTGGCTCTGAATTCTTTCCTAGAACTCAAGTACCAAAGTTGCTGAACCGAAGTCCAGTCTGACTCCACTTGCCTAACACCTGGTACCGTTTTCACCACAACCAACAATTATGTTCCCAAAGGAATATAATTGAGAACACTTATAAGACTTCTCTATCAATAATGCTTATATATATATATATATATACACGAAATATTCCCTCACTTATCGCAGGTAAAAATAGGTGAAAATCCGTGAAGTAGAAACCTTACATTTATTTTAGTATTTATAAATATTTTAAGGCTTTATAAACCCTTCCCACACTTATAAACCATTCCCAGTCCCTTATTAATCTTTCCCACTCCCTTATTAACCTTTCCACACTTTTATAAACACCACTTACATTCTTATATTCTACACTCAAACCTACGTAACTTTAACAACATACGTATACAGTACCGCAAAATCCACGATATAGCAAAATATCCGCGATAAATAAATATAATATTTTTTTTAAATCCCGCAATATGGTGAGGCCGCAATAAGTGAACTGCAATATAGTGAGGGACTACTGTATATATATTTATATATGTATATTTTTTAATTCTTCGGGTAATTCTAGATGGAAACAGATTAGAGAACTGTGGCTTTAAACAGTGAGGGTTGAGGAGTTGGGGGACATAATTTACAAGGATTTTCAGCAGTTCCTGTCAGTAACCAAGAATTACATTACTAAACAGATTGGGTGAGGAAAACACTGGAAAAAACGAGAGTCTGGGACCAAGTATTAGAACCAATCAAGATCAGGAGATTAAAAGTTTTAAGGCAGTAAGTTCCACAAAATAGCCACTTCTGAGGTCAGAGATCAGAGCTCTATCCTTTGGATAAGAACGAGCTGAGATGTTGGAGTTCCTTTTAGGGATACTGGTTGATTATTGGTATGAATGTTAAAGTGGAATGCCCTTGAACCTGACCTCAGAAAAATTAAAATCTGAAAGAAGACTTTAGAAATGGGGTCAGTACTTCAGACTGGGACTTCAAAGAGGGGCACCTGAAGAGTAATCAGGTGAATCAGAAATAAAACAGCCCTTGCACAGACTGCAGCGGCCTGGCTTTAAGTCATCTACAGTCTGGCCTAGAAAGTCTCAAGTCCCCAAAGTGAAGATGATTGTGATTGCTACTACCTCCAGGTGCCTGACTTAGGCAAGCACAGGAAAACCCTCCCTGGAGGAAGGTAACAGTCTTTAAGGCTTCAAATTATCTCCAGAAATAATATTTTAAATACAGAGCCCAACATACGAAGGAAGCAAGACCACCTAACAAGAACCAACAACAGAGGGTGGGGAAAAAAGCACCAAAAACAGCCTACCAGGACCCCAAATATTGGAATTGTCTGTCACTGATTGTAAAAAAAAAACAACTATGCCTATGTTCAAGCAGTTTTTCGAAAAGACTGAAAAAACTTGGCAGAAAAGTAGAAAACTCTAAAAAGCAACTAAGCAGATTTTAAAAAGAACTAGAAATTTTACAGTGAAAAAACAGAATAAAGTTCAGAATTCAATGGATGCATTAAACAGCAAATTAGATATATCAAAAGAACTACGCAGAAAAAAAGTGACAGATAATAATGGAAATTACAAGACATACAGAGAAAACAAAGATATTCTAATATAAATCTAAGAGGAGTTCAGAGGAATTAAAGAGAGAATATGAGGCAGAGGTAATATTTGAAGAGATAATGGCTATGTATTTTCCAAAAGCATTAAGACATCAGTGCACAACATACAGTAGCCCAATAAATAAGAGAACAAGATAAAGACCTACATTTAAGAAAAAATTACAAGCATATATCATTTAATTGCACTTCATTTTACTGTACTTCACAGACGTTGTGTTTTTTACAAATTGAAGACAAGACCCTCCATCAAAAAGATTGACTTGCTTTATTGTGGTGGTCTGGAACCGATCCACAGTATCTCCGAAGTATGCCTGTAAAGGATTTTGTACAGAAGCATTTTAAGTGGAAATGTAAGACCAAATAAAATTATACAGTATTGGGGCATGTATGGAATGAAAAGAAATCGGGCTGTGATTCATGAATGTGAAAAAAGGAAGAGAGGAAAGGAAGGGAAACGAAGAAGAAGGAGGTAGAGAAATATGTATCATTTCCAGAAGTGAAAAAAATCTGAAGTCCCATCACCTTAGTTCAAGATAACTACATAGAAAAGATCAAAAAATTAAAAATCCAAAATTATACCAAACCCCAAAAAGCATACAAGGTATGATATGAGGATCCATGGTCCATCTCTCTCCACCCTCTAACACAGTATTTTTAATAAAAAGCTGAAAATAAGCATAATTCATTTTCAAAGAAAATATTTTAAAAGTTCATCTGTAAATTTGCTGTTTAGATCTTGAAACACATTTTAACAAAGAAATTAAGTTATTCATAGTAGATATATCAGATTCCCAGTCCACTATAAAAACATATTAATATTTCACCTGAGAATTATAGGTTACAATGACAATGACAAAGTATTAATTTTTTACTAAGGGAAAATGTTTCCGAATTTCGAGTCAGGAAATCTTTTTCTCAGTAGCTCAGTTACCAAGAGCTTCTCTTCTCCTTTTCCTCATCTTACATTGGAAAAATTGTATGGACTGGATTAGGACATGAGATAGGATATGTCTGTACTGGTAGGACTTAGGAAATGTTCACCCTCCTTTTGGAATAAGATGAAGCCAAGTGATTGGAGGAGAGAAGTCTATAATCATGAAGGGGAGTGGAATGATGAGGTTATGGGGTAAATAAGGAGCAAAAGGAGAAAAAGATAGGTTATGTTGTTTTTACAAAAAGAAGTGAGAAATAGATATTCCTACTTAACAAATGTGTCACGACATCATATATTTGATGAAAATATCTTTATTCCACTCCTTCAGCAAAAATCCAGTTTTCTACACTACTCAGTTGAATGGTACTAATGATGTCATATTCATGTGTCTATGCAAATAAGAAAGAATAAAATTAGTTTACAACATTTATTTTAACAGGGTTGAAATTAAATTTCCAAATATATGATGTGACATTTAAAATTTTTAAATCTAGCAACATGAATTTTTTTTTAAGCAAACTAAAGACTTTTAAACAGTCCATACAGAAGAAAAATAAAAGAGGTTAAACGAACCACTTATATTTCAAAGACTTGGAGAAAAAGGTAATCTGAAGATGACCAAAATCACAACCATACAAACACCCATTATGTTTTTGTCAGGACTTCAGAACTCTGCTACCAAATAGTTATATATGCTTTGGATATCATGCAAAGCCTGTATCTAAATAATAAATCACATAGGAATACAGTGAAATGGTCACATATTAAACTAAAGATCCTAAAACTCATTCAAGGACTAAAGAACTATAATTATATTAATAGCTCCCCCATAGTTTTTTAAAAATCAAGAGAATTAATTACCGGTAGATAAATTCTCAGTCAATATGCTCTAAAAAATAAGCCATTATAATTTACTATAATTTTCCTTCCAAAAGGAAAATAAGAGATCCTGTTCAAATAATTCACTATACTTTAGAGTTCTCATCCTAAATCTCTAGAGAATGAAATATTTTTTTTTAATAATCCAAATTAAGAGATTTGAACTATGGGTGAAAATGAAAAATGAAAAGCAGTTCTAATAATACTCTTTAAAAAGAATGAACAAATACGAAGTATTACTTAAAATATGATTACAAGTGTTATTTAACAACAATTTATTTAAGAAGTTCATGATAAAGATATATTTCCCATCAGGTTTCTAATGCAACTAAGAAATAATATTAGTACAAATGCCCCCCTCCCCAAACTCATCACTATGCATACTTCCCAATGACCAAATCTAGGCAGAAAACTATGGGATCAGCCCCTGAAATAGATGGAAGTAAAATTTGAGAAATGAAATCTAAAACAAACAGGCAAATAATGACACAGAATATACCCAAAAACCTCTTCTGGAATTAGTAGGTATTATATAGACTATATTTTATCACTTATATCATATCCTTGTCTAAACTATGCCTTTCATGAAGAGGATAGAAATAGTTCCATATGTCTCTCACATTAATGTCATTTTTGATACCTAAAAATGAGGACTACATCTAAGTAGTTCAAGGTCTACGGATTCCAAGGGTCAATTATCCTGGTGTTAGAATTTTTTTAAAGCATATTTTATAGTGATTATGCTATTACAGTTGTCCCAATTTTCCCCTTTACACCCCCTCCCCCCGATACACCCCTTCCCTCCAGAAATCCCCTCCCCTAGTTCATGTCCATGAGTCATGCATATTAGTTCTTTGGCTTCTCCATTCCCTTTGCTATTCTTAATACCCTATTTTGTACCTATCAGTTATGCTTCTTAATCCCTGCACCTTTTCCCCCATCCTCTCCCTCCCCCTCCCCGCTAACCTTCCATATGATCTCCATATCTATGGTTCTGTTCCTGTTCTGATTGTTTGCTTAGTTTTTGTTTTTATTTTTTAGATTCATTTGTTGAAAGTTGTGAGTTTGTTGTCATTTTACTCTTCACTGTTTTGATCTTCTTCTTTTGCTTAAAATAATAAGTCCCTTTAACATTTCCTATAATAATGGCTTAGGGATGATGAACTCCTTTAGCTTTACCTTGTCTGGGAAGCACTTTATCTGCCCTTCCATTCTAAATGATAGCTTTGCTGGATAGAGTAGTCTTGGTTGTAGGTCCTTGCTTTTCATCACTTTGAATACTTCTTGCCAGCTGCTTCTGGCCTGCAAAGTTTCTTTTGAGAAATCAGCTGATAAGTCTTATGGCAACTTCTTTGTATGTAACTCTTCTTTTCTCTTGCTGCTTTTAAGATTCTCTCTTTATCATTAGCCTTTGGCATTTTAATTATGATGTGTCTTGGTGTGGTCCTCTTTAGGTCCAACTTGTTTGGGAGTCTGTGCTTCCTGGACTTGTATGTCTATTTCCTTCACCAAATTAGGGAAGTTTTCAATTTCTTACTCTTCCTCTCCTCCTTCTGGCACCCCTATGATTTGGATGCTGGCATGTTTAAAGTTGTCCCAGAGGTTCCTAAGCCTCTCATTTTTTTTCAGTTCTTGTTTCTTCATTCTGTACTGGTTGCCTGTTTATTTCTTCCTTGTTCCCATACAGCTTCCTCCCCTTCACTATTGGTTCCATGTGGATTTTTCTTCATTTCACATAGTGCAGGCTTCACTTCTTCCCTTACGCGCTTGCCGTACTCAATCACTTCTCTGGGCATCGTGATCACCAGTGTTTTGGATCTGCATCTCTTAGGTTGGTTATCTCCTAACTTAGTTCTCTCTCTGGAGCCTTGATATGCTCCCTCTTTGGAGCCATACTTTCTGTCTCCTCAACTTGACAGCCTCCCTGTGTTTGCCTCTGTTTCTTAAGTAGAACTGCCACACCTGTTATGTTGTAACGGGCAGAGCCTTAGGTATTTGTCAGTGCTGGGCTACCCATTTCACCATTTTTGTGGCACTGTGGGGGGGAAGAGGTCTGAGAGGGAACAACGCCACTGGTTCAGTACTCGCCTCTTTTCCAGTCACTTCACCCGCTTCCTGTATGTGACTAGAGTCCCTCTAGCTATTGCCCGGGTGGTTCCCATAGTGGGTGGGTTTGCATATGTTCCAGGACCCTGGGGGCCCTTAAACAGGCTCCTTTTAGAGAGGGGCAGTTTCTTCCACCACCCCAACCCCCTCTGGCTTTCAAAGCTAGAAGCAACGAGGCTTTATTTTCCTGGCGCTGGAACCATGAGCTGCGTGGTCTGGCCTGGGGCTAGTATCACTCCCCAGGTAACCCTTCTGGTTTTTATAATAGGCGACCACTTCTTCTGCTGGCAGGCTGCAGCCGATGCCTTGCCATAGCTGTTGCCACCTTGCCTCCACCACACTGCGTCCTCTCCAGCCCAGCTCCCTGTCTCTGCCCCTTTTACCCGTCTGGATGAGTATTATTTCTTCAAATCTTTGGTTATTGGACTTCCATACAGTTAAGATTTTCTGGCAGTTCTCGTTGTTTTTTCTGTTTTGAGGTCGTTGTAATCCTTATGGTTGTGCAAGGAGGCTAAAATATGTCTACCTATGCCTCTATCTTGGCCGGAAGCCTCCTGGTGTTAGAATTTTAACACTGGCTAGAAATCAGAATCACCAAAGGAGTTAAAAAAAACAAAACCTGCCCAATACCCCTCCAATCCTACTCTCAAACCAATTATATCAGAATCCTCAAGTGGAGCCCAGTCACTGACAATTTTTTAAAATCTCCCAAAGTTATTCTAATGTGCAGCAAGACTTGAAAAACCACTAGTCTATCCAAGATATTGCTAGAATTCTAAGGATTAAAAATTAAAATATGCTCAATGACACCCTAATGTCACAGCCAGAAGAGGGCAGCAAGGAGCTATTCTGGAAAGCCACATATGAAAAAATAATGTGCTAAGGAGCTGTCCTCAGGGAAAGACCCACAGAGATGCAAGTGTTCTGGGAGAAATGCCATGCCTCAAGTGGGACTTAATGAATGAATGGTAAGAAGCCAAGTAGAGATAAGCCAGCAAACAGACTGAGTTGAAGGGGGAAAAGCCAGGAAATGTCAAAGAAGTGCCTGGTGAAAAAAAGACAGAAAAAACAAAAAAACCCATAGACACTCAACAGCCTAAGATAAGAAAGACTAGCAAGAAGAAGGTAATTCTCCAAAATAAGAAGACATAAGTTAGAGCAGTTTTTTGAAGCTTCCATCTCCCACAATAACAATCCTGAATGAACTAGAAAAACAGTGTGAAATCTTGAGAGGTGGTTTTGGAATTCATAAAAATAAAATAACTTTAGCGTAATATAAAGAAATTTTGAACATAATATATAAAGAACC
This sequence comes from Furipterus horrens, assembly GCF_987537825.1. NCBI lineage: Eukaryota > Metazoa > Chordata > Mammalia > Chiroptera > Furipteridae > Furipterus > Furipterus horrens. Next base: position 65,581,917 of record NW_028327173.1, on the reverse strand, counting down.
AACAGAAGATGTCAGTGATCCATAATGAAGAATATTAAAATAGAAACTACAGAACTTAACTACCTTTAGCAATGGGTTTATGACTTCATATTCCTCTTCTATAAAATGCTTCGAAAAGAAAAACTAGATGTTTCAATTCAGGCACTTATCTACAACTATTGATAAGCTACATATATCTTGGCAAATGATAAAAAGTCACATCTCTTATCTTACAGGCTAATCCCTCGTTTCATTGGCCATTAGGAAACTCAAAACTTTTAAGAGTCTTTGTGTATTAATATTGTATTTAACTATCCATCTTGCTTGTGTCATTTTGCAGTCATCCTGATTTCCTTAGTTATTTCCTTTGTCTTACTCCAACACTGAAAAATGCATAAATTCCTTTTTGAAATGAGGCTGAGACTAAGGAAATCAATTAAAATATGATGCAGATTCATCTACCCTTTGGTATCAGATTATGATGTTCAAAGGGGGTCTAGCGGGAGTTCAGCAGTACAAATCCATCATGACTACTAAAACAAAAAAAAACAGCTCTAAGCACAGGGGAGTTTCTGTCATTCTTTATATTCTTTATATATGAAGGCAATATATCTATTACTGCTAATATCTCTACTATTAATCACATAATAATAAAAATAATAAATACAACTGAATAACTATACCTTTAACACTAAGACTGGCACTAAACCAGCTGTGACTTGTTCATATTTTTTTTAATATTACAAAGAAAGACAGAGTATTTTGGAAAATATTTTGGCTTTAATATTTAATTAACACAATTTTTCTAATTTTGACAGTAAAAGAAATACAGCAGGATACCCAAAATTTCTCAGGACTTGTTTTAAGCTAAAAATTTAGCCTCTACCCTTTAGTTTATTCAAAAATAAATAGAGCAAAACCACCTTCTTCTATACCACCACCTTTTTCTACAGGTTGGAGAATAGAGGGAAATCACACCTTGTCAGAGAAAATATCAGTCATCACAGATTTCCACTTGTCATTCACTTGTAATCACAACTGCCTAGCAAACCACAGAATACAGGTGAGCTTAATATTCTAACCTACCCTATCCTAACTCTGTGTTGAGGCTTTTTAAAATGTGCACTACTAATTGACTACTTTTGTAATAACACAATAAATCTCCACTTGCTAAATTATGTTTAAATTTCTTGGGAGTAAGGATCATGCTTAATTCATTTTTGTATCTCTCAGTATTTAGCACAATGCCACTGCTGATAATACATACTGTCCCAATGAGATTTTTTTTCCTTCTCTTTTCATTGTGATATATATCTCATATACATAATAGTTAATATAGTACATAAAATTAAGTGTACAGAATGTTTATGGCAGAATTATTCATGATTCTCTGAAGGCAGAAATCCAGATATCCCCCAACAGATAAATGGATGAGCAAATTGTGGTATACACAAGGTTTGTCCAAAAGGTATCCAGCCATGTAATATGAAAAATGAAGACATTTATTGAAGATACAAAATACAAGAAACATTTTACATAAGACAATGACGCCTCAATCCCCTTCCAAGTAGACACCTTGGGACTTCCCACAGTTCTCCCAATCACCAATCACCATCAGCTGCTCTGTCATATTTTCCTGAATCTCATCGATAGTCTGAACTCTCTTCCCTTTCAAAGGTGATTTTAGTTTTGGGGAAAGCCAGATGTCGCAAGGCACCAAATCTGGGCTGTAGTGGGGCTGAGGCACCTAGGTTATTTGATGTTCAACCAAAAAAACTGCAAAAGACATAATGCGTGAGCAGGTGTGCTGTCATGATGAAGCTGCCAAGTACCAGTTGCCCGTAGCTGCAGCCTTCTGAATCATCTGAACAGTTTCTGCGGAAGAATGTTCAAGCTTAATGCAAAATTTGATGCAGATTCACTACTCTACTCGCTCAGTCATTTTGAATGCAACGGCCATACAGTACACATGCTCACTCAATAAACAGCATCTTTTGCCCTTACTGACTAGTACAGTGAAGTCGTCATTGTTCATGCATGCACATTCCTTGGCTGCCAGGTAGGTTACATCGATGTGGCACAAACCTTGCAAACCATTCTTGTGATATAAACAATGGCTGCACTTTTTCCAAACAGATCTCATACATGTAATGGGACCTTATTCAGCTCTAAAAAGGAACAAAGTGCTAAAGTATGCCACTACTTGGCTGCATCTCAGAAACATTATGATAAGTTAAAGGAGACAGAAAAGGTCACATACTGTATGATTCCTTTTATATGATATATTCAGAATGAGTAAATCCAGAGACAAAAATCAGCTTCAAGGCTTAAGAGGACTGTGGGAAATGGAAGAATGAGTGATCACCCAATGGATATAGTGTGATGAAAAAATATTGAAATTGAGAACTGTTGGTCGCACATTATAAACACATAAACACCACTGAACTGTATGTGAAATTCACTTCAATAAAAATATATTTCAAGAAAAACTATATGCACAATTTAAAGTTACAAACACCTAAATCACCCAGCACAAAAATGGGAAATGAAACTCTTCCAGTACCCGACACCTCAAGTGTTCTTCCTTGATCTTCCTTTTTCCACAGTTATAAATTATCCTGATTTTTAGTAATCATTTCATAGCTTTTCTTTATATTTTTACTATGTACCCATCCTTAAATAACATAGTACAATTTCATCATACTGTATGAATTCTTTAACCTTTATTACACTCAACTTTATATTTGTAAGATGTTTACATTGTTGAGTATACCCGGTTTGTTTTATTGCTTGTATAGTTGAGGGAGAATTTTTCATGGTTTGACAGCTTATTGCTCTTTATTAGTAATAACCACTGTATAGATGTACCCGTTTGTTTTTCCATTCACCTATTGAAGAACATCTTGGTTACTCTGAAGTTTTGGCAATTATGTGTTACAAGCGTTCACGTGTAGGTTTTTGTGTGGACATCAGTTTTCAACTCTTTGGGGTAAATACCAAAGAGTGTCATTGCTGGATCATATGTTAAGAGTAAATTTAATTTCCTCAGAAACTGACAAAGTGTCCTTCAAAATGGCTGTACCAATCAGCATTCCCACCAGTAATGAATGAAAGTTCCTATTGTTCCACATCCTGCCAGCATTTGGTATTGTGTTTTCGATTTTCACCGTTCTAATGGGTGTAGAGTGGTATGTCACTGTTATTTTAATGTGCAATTCCCTAATGACATACAATGCTGAACATCTTTTCATATGCTTATTTGCCATCTGTTTGTCTTCTTTGGTGAGATATCCATTCAGATATTGTGCTCATTCTTAGAGTAGCTGTCTTCTTACATTTGAGTTTTAAGGGTTCTTTATGTATTTTGCATTCCAGTCCTTTATCATGTTTCTTTTTTTTTTAAGCAGTTGTCTCCCAGTCTGTGTCTTATCTTTTCAATCTCTTCATAGTGTCATTTACAGAGCATTAGTTTTTCATTTTAATAAAGTACAACATCACTTTTTTTTCTTTCATAGATTTTGCTTTTGGTACTGCGTCTAAAAAGTCAGTGTCAACCCTATGGTTATCTAGATTTTCTTCTGTTATCTTCTAGTTTTATGTTTAACATTACCACTTTGAGATAATTTTTGTGAAAGATTAAGATCTGTACGTAGATTCTTTTTTTTTTTTTTGCATGAGAGTGTGCTGTTTTTCCAGCATCATGTGTTGAAAAGACTATCATTTTCCCATTGAATTGCTTTGGTTCCTTCATCAAAGATCAGTTGACTATATTTATGTCAGTATATTTCTGGGCTCTCCATTTTGTTTCACTGATCTATATGTTTATTTTTTCATCAATACTACACTGTCTTGATTACTGTAGTTTTATAGTTAGGTCCCAAAGTCCAGTAGTTTCAGTCCTCTGACTTTGTTCTTCTCTTTCAATACTATGTTGACTATTTTGGGTCTCTTAACCTCTCCACATAAACTTAGAATCAGTTTGCCATTAACTACAAAAGTGATTTAGATTGGGATTACATTGAATCTATAGATCAAATTGTAAAGAAATGACAGGGGGTGAGTGGGATTGCTGGGGAGGGGGATGCTGGGCAGAGGGGAGCAAGGGGGGAAAATGGAACTATTGTGACAATATAATCAATAAAATATACCTAAAAAAAAAAAAGAAATGACAAGCTGTGGAAATATTGAGTCTTCCCACCCACGAACATTGACTATCTTTGTTTACTTATATCTCCCCTGATTCTTTTCACAGAATTTTGTCATTTTCCTTGTATACATCTTTTACACAATTAATTTTAAGTATTTAAAAATTTTTTTGGTGCTAATGTAAGTGGTGTTCACACTTTGATTTCAAATTCTAGCTATTAGATTTACACCTATTTTATTTTTTGTGCTAAGTGGCACTGTGCTTTTAATATCAAATTTCAGTAGTTCACTGCCACTTTATAAGGAAACAATGGACTTTTGTGCATTAACTTTGTATCCTGCAACCTCACTGTAATCGCTTACTAGTTTCAGATGACTTTTTGTTGATTCCTTGGGAGTTTCTACGTAAATCATCATGTCATTTATAAACAAAGTTTAATTTATTCCTTTCCAATCTGTTTATCTTTTATTTCCTTTTTTTTCCTATTTCATTTGTCCTCCAGGATGTAGAACAGGACTAGTCAGAGGAGAAATCATTGTTTTTTTTTTTTCCTGATCTTAATAGGAAAGCATCTATTTTCTCACCAATAAGTGTTTGCTATAGGTTTTTTTTGTAGATGTACTTTATCAAGTTGAAGTTTCCCTTATTCCTAGTTTGCTGATTTTTTAATCATATATGAGGATAAATTTTGTCGAATCCTATTTCTGCATCTATTAATATGATCATATAACTTTCTTATCTTGCCTGTTAATAATAATGGATTACACTGTTTTTTAAATGCTGAGCCAGCCTTGTGTACCTGGAATAAATCCCACTTTGTCATGGTATATAGTTCCTTTTATACATTTTTATTCAATTTGAAAATATTGAGGATTTTTGCATGTTCTAAGAGATGTTAGTCTATAGTTTTCCATTGTTATATTGTCTTTGATTTGGTATTACGACAATGCTGGCCTCATAGCATGATTAAGGGTATAACCTTTTTGTTCTCTAGAAAAGACTGTAGATAACCGGTATAGTTTTCCTTAAATGTTTAATAAAATCAAGAGCATTTTAAAAAATAAAAGCTTTTCAGGTAGAAATGTGGAGGCAATAGTGGTAGCATATTTTTAAGCCCCTAATAACATCCAGTCATTGGTTGTAATACTTTAAAAACAGTATGTTTGTAATCTTTTCAACAAACTTATGAATTATTAACTCTCTTATTAGTCCCTTATTAAATTTTTTAAGCAAGAGCTCAAATAAATTAAGTACCTTGCCCATGGTCACAAAACTAGTATATATTGTTTTCACCCAAATATATGTAATTCAACATTTCTCCTATTTCCTATAGATTTCATTATTATTAAAACAGAAAAATTATTATTAAAACAAAAAGAGAAGGCAAATGAAAGAGTAGACACCTTGGCAATTAAGCTTTAGGAGTGTAATGGGAGGTAACATGTCATGATGCTGTTTATTCTATACATTTTGAGAAGACTAACAGAGTGGTTAAGAATAAGATTGCCCAGGTTTAAATCTTAATTCCATCACTTTCTAAAAGTGTAACTATGGGCCATTTTTCCTATGGGAGCCATACTTCCCTCTCTGTAAAATGGGAAGATTACTTACCCTTCAAATGTTTTTGTAAGAATTAAATTATCAAATTAAATAGCCTAGTCTATGTAAAGAACTTACTCATCTATTTTAAAATAGATTTCCCATTGTTTTTTAAGATGACAAAATTTATTCAAAAAACTTATAAATGTTCAGAAATTTGCTCATTACTTAAAAATTTACTTTGTCCATACTAACAGTTTGGAGTCCACAACTCTGTTGCTAATTTAGGTTAATATATCCCCCTTCCTAACATAAGGAGCCAAATGTGGCAGATCTTTTCACATTACCATCTGTAATTTCAAATGACTAAACTATATATGACTTCAATATTAAATACAATGCATTTTTACTGTCCAAAGATTCAGTAATGAGGATAAAAGTTCTATTTTACAGTTTCTGAATACACTCCCAAATTTCTTAAATTCATCTAGCAAGAATCTGTATGTAATTAACAAGAAAATGTAACTCAAAGTCTAAAGAGAGAAAATCATGTAGCAGTATGAATCTTTCTAAATGCAGCATAATTTACAATGGAAATGTATCAAGCACCACAGAGTAAGGTGATATTTTTTCCTAGTGGGAAAATCTTCTTAGTGGCACTCTTTAAAGAAGCCAATCACTTCTACTTAAACTATAGGTTTTCATTTTTAAAAAATCACAATTCAAAACTGCTGAGCAAAAAGTCAGATCACAGAAACTGACTGGAAGTGAAGGCACCACAGGGAGATAATATGAAGGGGGGAAAAGTTCCTTTAGGGCAGGTTCACATTGCTCAAAACCAGATTTTAGTGAGAATGCCACTGATATTTTTCTACAGCCACATGGCCAAATGAAGATATTTGCTGGATATTATCTTCCACTTGTACGTATGCTATGCTATGTTTTAAAGAACTTTTTAGACTTGATTCATTTTCAGCATTCAGAATAGTTTCTTAAAAAATATCCTGGCTTTACATTAGGTTCTCTATTGGCCTACTTTCCTCTGAGTGTGGTGGCACAGCCTAGGAGTCAAAAGAAAAAACACTTTTAAATCCTGAATTTTCAGAAAAGAAAATTTTTTCTTGCACATTTATTCCTTAAGGTGATAGATTCACTCCTAGTTGATAACCCAAAATAATTGCTGCTCAAGCCCTTTCCCCAGTTTTTATCAAAAAAGAGATTTAAAGAAATTATATATATGCATATGTAATATATACATGTTATACACAAGTATGTATTAACATATTTTTAAATGTATGTTATATGTGTAATATGTGTGTGTATATATATGCATATATATATAGAGAGAGAGAACTTTTATCTTAAGGATATACAAGGTCAATCATTTTTTATATAATCTGGGTATATTTTTGGATAAAAATTATTTATTTAGCTCCCCACCCTTAACTCCCAATAAAAACTACACCTCAGCTTTCACTTGGGATACTGTAAGAAAACAGTTTTGGGAAACTCACTACAAAATTCAGTACTCCCTATATGAGGACCCATTCAAGATCTTTCTTTAGAAATTGCACTAGGAAAAGTTTGCCCCCATGAAGGAACTAGTGTGTTTTAATTTTGACTTTATAGACAGAAGGGATCTCTCAGAACCAAAGTTCCACCTCAAATTCATTAAACTGTATACTTAAGATTTATACATTTTACTATAGGTAAACTGTAACTCAATAAAAAAATTTTTCAGCTCAACCTTGGTAAATGATTATGGACTCTAAGACAGCATATATGTTCTCACTGTTGCAATAGTCTTTGACATTCTATTCTAATTTATGTATTTTACTGATCCTAAAACTTTCTTCCTCTCTTTCATCTCTTTTGTTTTCCACAGAGAAAATCTAAGAACACACTGTAACAAAACAGACTGGAGTTTTGACACAGCCAATCCTAACTAGTGAATTATCATCAGTTCCTTAGAGAAGAGTAAGAAAATTCAAACCAGGCTATTTATAATTAATTGAATAATGTACAATTAAATAATTTGATAAGCCTATAAACAATGTATTCATATTGTGTATGTTGACATTATCAAACAAATGTCATTTTAACTTAAAATCCCAATTCAAGAATCTTAATAAGATATTATTTGCCACAAATATCTGAATCTAGGTGGTCACCAAAATGCTGAAAAAGCAGTTACAGGCGATCCCTAGTTGAGTCTCTTGTTCCCTACTTGTTGAGATACTCAGAGCATCTGTCAGTGGAAGGTGCTATTAAGAGAACTGACACATGCAAATACTTCTATTATGCATTCCAATTTGCCATAACAGAAAAGAACAAATCTGAATAACCTCCTGCAAATAAGTTGTCTGAAACAAATACTAAAACATATAAACTGCTAAAATGCATTTACTTATGTTCTTTTCTTGTTTGAAATGCTTGTCTTCCTACTAGTTGTTTCAACCACTAACAACTGCTTATCCAAGTTCTGCTCAACGCCAGCTCTTGAAAAGGCTATCGAAACTTGACAAATCCGTTCCACTGCACTCATATAGTAGAAAAAAATGAAGGGGCGTTTCCTGAAATTGTCTACTAAGCAGACCAAATAAGGGCCACATCTTTTACTCTGACTTTTTATTTTGAAAATTTTCAAACTTCAGAAACAGTTGAAAAAAAATACAATGAAAATGCTAATATCCTTCATCTAGCTCATTCCATCTCAGTGGGGGCAAAACTGGTTCTTGGAGAGAGAGTGAAAAAAATCTTAGACATTACAACAAGATTGAGACTGGCCGATTGCACTGAAGCTTCTCTCTCTCCCTTCTTCTCTAAAAGAAATGAAAAAATGTCCTCAGGTGAGGATAAAAATTTTTTAAAAATTTTTTTAAACCCACAATTCTGGTCAACAGGCAAACACAGAGGTCTGATTAAATAAAGCTACTTTGAAATTTTCATTACTGATAGAACTATACAGGAATAAAAACTATGTTTTAAACAGCAAACTTATAAGCAGTCTCCTCCAAAAACTGGCATCTTTTATACTGTAGCATTCTAGTACTAAAAGATGTATACTTAAATATCCCCCCATCTCTCTCACAATAATTAATTAATTAAATTTGAAAAGCCTACACAGGTTTCATATGTAATAAGCACAACTACTGAAATATATAAAATCAGAACTTCACTCTCTGATACAGTATAATCTGCAAAATTCCCAACAGTTTAAATTTAAAACTTTAGTTAAAAAAATAGGTTAGTATCAGTATCATGAAGCACTCAATTCTACAGTCTTTCTCTCTTCTGAGCCTTCACATGGTATATTGCTCTCCTTCTTGGAATGCCCTTTGCTGCCTATCCCCCTGTCTTCTCCAAATCCCTTGTACATGATGTTCACTCTATCAGGAACACTCTTTTAACCTTGAGCCTACTCTGTCTCCTTTCCTCAAATGGCAGACTGGTGTGAGGATTAAATAAAAATAAAAATGCCTGGCACATAACAACTCTGAATAAAGGACACACAATCTTCCATATCTATATGCCCAGCCAGCACACAGTATCTGATCCAGGACAGGCACACAAGTCTAAGCATTTGCTAAAATTAAAAACAACACAGAGAAATAAAGGATTTAAGGTAAAAAGAAGGAGGGACATAAAGGAATATGGTGTGTTTTATGGCGTAAAGGAATCTGAATATTTTAAAAGAAAATTCTGTTAACTAGAACACCCTTAGTCAAACTTAAGCAAGATAACTTTCATGTTACTATACTTATTGGGGCATGTATTATATAATACATACATGTATACAATAATGTATACAAACAAAAGAAGTTTTTCTCAAAATAAAAACAAAGTGCACAGAGGCCACACTCCTGACAACATTTATTTTTTAAAGTATTTCCTTTAGATTGAGAATAAACAGTGACCTAGTTTGCTTAAGATAATATATCTATTTGGAAACAATTCTCCATTGGTCTCTCACATTTCTGCACACCCTGTTAGCAGAAGCACTGATTGCTCCTTGCTCCAGACATTTTTTTCAAGGGTAGTTGTAAAAAAATAGTCTTGGAAGATAGAAATAGTATGTATGTTCCCCCGAAGCAAATAGGTATGCTCCCTAAACTTGGGGCTCCTCTCCCATAATTCATTCCACTAGATCAGCAGGTGTCATCCAGGCCACTTCATGTCACCCTGTGGTAGGTGGAGCTCAGGAAACTGGTGCAAAGATACTGATATTCTTACCATCTTACCAACATCCATAAAACAACAAAAGGTTAATTTGTTGGTTTGCAATAAATTCTCAGAATCTGTACATCAATCAAAATAATCACATGGAAAAATCAGGTCTTTCAACTCTAATATTTTTACTTAAGTTTTTCAGAACACGTAAGATAATCCTCCAATCGAATGTCTTTTGTGAACAGGAGAAAGGATAACTTCCTGGTATCCATGGGTTTCTATATACCTGTCTCCAAAAGACAAGAATATTTTGCATGTTCTCTAGCCACAGGGCCTATGCTTACTGATTAAAGATGCCCTTGATATGAAGGGCTAAAAAGTAGTTTTTCCGTATACGTATTTTGTGAAAGTCCCTGAGATTCTGATGTATAAATACCTATCTCAACCAGCTAAAACCACTGCTTTAGGAGTCCAGCCTCATAACCACCAAGTGATTCCTACTGTTTCAGTGGTGGTCTACATACTCCTTCTGATAAGCACTGGAGGTAATACAATTTGGTCAAAGGATTTCTAGTCCTAGTTGTAGTTCTAACAGCCTTAAATGAATAAGTAACTGCAGCTACATCATCTATTCCATGTTTTATTTTGCCTTACCTGTACAAGAAGACTTCATTGGACAATTACCAAGATTCCTTTCAACTCTAAAATTCTTTAATTCACATGCTATCAGTTATTAAAATTGCTGTGGTTCGTTGAAAGACATTCATCTCCTACAATAGCAGCAGCAAATATACTTCGGTTTGGCACTCATTCAAAACAAACAATGAGCTAGAAAAAAATTAAAACACATAAGAATGAGAGTCTAAATTCAAGGGCCAAAAGGTGGATAGCCATATTCTTAGTAAAACCAGATGCTTTTTCACCCAGACCTAAACTGTCAAATATTTATGGACTAGATAGAGTGAAGAATGAAGTAAGATTACTTTCTACAGGATCTAACACAGACTTGGACACCCAGTAAGAATTCAAAAATGATAGACAATATTATTAAATGACCCAGAACTCACTGAGTTCCATGGTCTTTCCCTATCTTTCCAATGGTATTCCCTACAATATTCTAAAAAATTATACATTTTTACCATACCATATCACCCCTTCTATGTTGAATATACCTTATGGGCCTCCATTTTCATATTTTTGGTTATGTCATACTCTCGGCCTGAATTTTCCCTGTCAAATTCTTATCCATTTTTAAGGTCCTTGATCAAATTCCATTCTTCTTCAAGAGAACTTCAAATACCTATTCCTTTCAAAAAGTCAGTCAGAACCCTGGTGCTTGCAGCTGGCACTCAAGGGAAATAAATTACTAACTTCCATGAAAATTTAGAAGGCTAGAAGAGATAGCAGGTGCTGGCTTCATAGAAAGTAGAAACTAGCAGTCTGAACATTGGAAACAAGCCAAATGAATAAATCTTAATTTTCAAGCTAAACTTATAATGACAGCAAGAAAAGACGGCAGAATGTCCAGTATACATCAGAGTTGCTTTATGACTATTTCTGAGTTAATGATTATAAGAAAAAATACATGGGAAGTTTAAAATGTTATTTTTCACAGTTCTATGCATTCAGGAACTAGGATAGCTAGCTATGTTAGAGAAAAAGACTCAATCACAGCCTTTATAACCTTCAAGCAAATATGCTTTCCACCACTAAAAAAACAAAACCTAAGTATCAATATACCCTTTAGAAAAACATGTCAATTTTTACCACTGCTTCCTTTTTTAAGTCACTAGGTCAAAAAATTTTATATCATCCTGGCACTTAACATTTTCTGATTTATATATTCAAATTTACCTCTTATTCTACCTTAAAAGTCAAATCCTCAAAAGCTATCTGTTCTCAAAACTTACACTCTCCCAGACATCTTTTTCTACTATCAAATAATTTTTTCTTAATTTTATACTATTTGCATAAGACGAAGCTACAGAGTCTCTCTTCACAATTTATGATCCTCAAAAGAAATAACAGAAAATCCTTTAAAGTATCTTTTGAAATCTTTTCAAGAAGGCTTCAGGAAAAAGAAGTTATGAATTAAAATTTTTATCTTTGGGAACCAGGTTCAGGAGCTGGAGGGTCCCACTTGTCCTGATGTTGGTTGACAAAATATTAAATTTTCTCTTCTTTCTTCAATAAGAAACCAAAGTTGTTTGTTTGTTTTTGGAAAAAGAGGCAAACCTCAGTATTAGACATTTAACCCCATTAATAAATATTCAGTGATTCACATTTAATATTAATACTAAGTTCACATTAAATAAAAAGTCCTAAATGTCTTCTTCTGAATGTTTGGGACTCTTTAAGTTAGATGAATCTGATAAGTACTTTTTGTTAAAAATTTGGTATTAATATTCCTTAAACAGCCTTTAACACTACATTTCATTTTAGATCTTAAAGGTCATCATAGTATTTTAAAGCTGGAAGAATCTTGAACATCTCATGCTTGCTACAAAATGTAAAGCTGAGCTTTTTCCCGCTGGCTGCCTGAAGATCAGCCGCCACTATGAACACCACAGTGACTATCTGGACCAGGAAGTTCATGACCAATGAACTAGCTTGGCAGAAACAAATGGTCACTGACGTCCTTCAACCTAGGAAGGTAACAGTACCCAATGCTGAAATTCAGGAAAAACTAGACAAAATATATACCACACCAAATGCCATATCTGTGTTTGAATTCAGAACCCATTTTGGTGATGGCAAGACAACTGGCTCTGGCATGACTTATGATTCCTTAGATTACGCAAAGTAAAATGAACCCAAACATAGACTTGCACGACATGACCTGTATGAGAAGACCTCAAGAAAACAGTACAAAGACACCTTCCTCCAAAGAAGCCTTTTTTTCCCTAATGTGGGACATAGAAAAATTAATCCCTGCCTTTTGTCATCTAGTGGTCATGGTTTCAATGATGCCTTTTTTAACCGAGGCCAAATCTGTTGCCCCCAGAATACAACAAGGATGCCAGCCTGTTAAACCAAGCATGCCATTGTCTGGGGACAGCCAACTGACCTGGAGTCTGCACAATTCCTCCCCACGTGGGAAGGCCGCCCTTCCCTCCACACCCCCCCATTTATTAGGGATTTCTGGACCCAAAGGTAGGTAGGACGATGACGACCACATCCAGCTTGAAGCAGCTAGAGGAGCATGAGATCTTCGCCCATTGTACTTTATAAGATTATAAAGGGTCTTAAGTCTGAGAGGGGGAATTGTTACAGAGCAGGGGTCCTCCCCCCTAAATTAATTAATTAATTAATTTTTAAAAATTGGAAAAAAAAATCCAACTAAGAAAACCAGAATAGGAACAGAATCATAGGTACAGGGATCATTTGGAGGATTATCGGCTGGGAGGGGGAAGTGGGAGAAATGGGGAAATGGTGCAGGGATTAAGAAGCATAATTGGTTGGTACAAAATAGACAGGGGGGAGTTAAGAATAATATAGGAAAGGGTGAAGCCAGGGAACTTATATGCATGACCCATGCTCATCAACTAAGGGGGGGTGGGATTGATGGAGGGAAGGGGGGTATTGGGCAGAGGGGAGGAAAGGGAAAATAAATTGGGACTACTGTAACAACATAATAAAATATATTTAAAAAAAAAGAAAACAGTGCAAGGAACACAAGAACAGAATGAAGACTGTCAGGGGGACTGCAATGTTGGTGCTGGCAAAAAGGAGTAAAGGTTCTGCAGTGACTTTATCTGTGCAGATTTCTCATGACAGGATTAATAAACTAAGAACTTTTTTAAAATGTAAAGTTTAAAGTAAGTCTAAAAAAAAAAAACACAAAAGATAAAACCTAGAAAGTCTGGTGATTGACTGTATATAAAGGAAAAAAGAATCAAGGATGACTCCTAGAATTTTCAAGCCTACAATATATGGAAATATTAAGGAATCATGACAGAGGTAGAGTTGAAAGGGAAACTAATTTTGAGGGCAGAGACTGTTGTTTTAAATATATGGACTATAGGGCAGACACCCTACATTATCAATGAAGAAAAGCTTATTACTTCTTAGATGGGAGGTAGAGTGGAGAAAAAAACAGGGTACCCATTGCCTCAGTTTCATGTACAAATTCTCCTCTCCACCCCATACACAGACCTCTTTTCATTTTCACCAATAACTAAATTAGTGCTCCAGAAGAACAGTCCTCCCTAAACTTGATTTTTCTTAGAAATAATCAAGGTATTTTCATTAATTATGAAATAAATTACTTATATTTTTGAACTCTGAAAAGATTCTTGATTACAATCTTTGTTCCACCCCCTTCAGCATTACTTTAGCTCTTTTCATGTGAACCCAATAGTAGTCACAATAATCTAATCAACGATAACCTATTTTAACTGTGCATTATAAATTAAAGTCTAACTGAATTATATTCCTTTCCTAAAATTTAAAGAGATTGACCTCTTATTTGACTGAGTATTTACTAAAGATAAATCACTAGTTTCAATGGTGTTGGCACTGTTCATTGTTCCTGCCAACAACCTAGTCCCATAAACAATGAATTCTCTACATCCAATGGTTCCTTGTCAACAAGCCATAATCACATTTAACACAGTTTAGTAGATTTTAACAAAGTAGAATTAATCCTTTATGCCCCCTACTATAGGTTTGCAAGCTTTTACAATTTTTAACAGGAAAGTCTTTAAACGATCAATACTGAACATTCAGATGCAGAAGGATGAAAAAAAATCTAGATGCAGAATTGGTTTTATCACTATTAATACCTCTAAGTGATGTATCAAGTTTCTGTTCATAAACACGTCCTTCTCCAATTTCACTTATTTTGATTTATTACTTAAGAGATTAATTTGGTTCATAAAAATATTCCTGGAAAAGATAAATTCCACATAGTCATTACCTAATCAGAGGAAAGGAGGGAAATGAGTCCAGTGAGAAGTACCTGAGGCTTCGATGTATCTGTTATTATAAATGTGGAGTGTAGATATTTAATAAAGTTGAATGGTAAGTACACAAGCTATATGTTAAGTATTTGATGAGAAGAAAAATGGTATAAATTGCTCTGTCAGTCTCTCAATCCGCCATCCCCACACCCTAGCCCCAATGAAAACTCTATGGCTAAGAAAATTTTTGGTCAAGAGGAGAAAAGAAGTAATTTGGAAATACTATACATTTCATAGAAAGGCAAATCCAGGTGCTTTATAAAAGGTAAATGAGAGAAACAGTGTTTAACAGCACTAGAGAAAGAGTAGGAAAGATTGCAGAAAACAGGCCTGCACCAAATACAAACCATGATTATGATTTTGCCAAGAATCAGCCTGGATCAGTAACTGTCCATGGAGATGCTCCTAAAATTATCCTTAATATCATTTGTTTTCAGTTTTACAGCTGATCACAGACGGTTGGGCCACAACCTTTGGTTAGTATGTAAGCAGCTTTTCTACCTTACAATGTATTTTTAATAGTCATATGAGAATTTTTGTTTAATTTTCCCATACCCAAATATGCTGAAGTACACAGAGAGCAACTAGCCTTTCTCCAAGTGAGGTCAATTACTGAGTAGAACATTAAATATCAGCTTAAATCTAACTGAACATCCTAACTGCAGCCTACTGAATTTAAAAATAACATGGGAAGTCTCCTAAAGAAGCTATTAAACATGCAGCTTTAGTAAACAGTAATTATTAAAGTAAAGAATCTATTTTAATAATATTTGCACATGCAACTTCAAAATCTGTTTCAGTTTTAAGAATGGGAAAAAATGACTAGAATGCAAATGGTGGATTTACAAAACATCTTGTAAAGAAAATATTGCTAGCAGGAAATGGACTGAGATTGTATTCATCTCTCTGAATTAATATAAATTATGTAGCTAACCAAGAAAACAGTACTTCTCTACCTATCTTGTAACTTCTTATATTTTGAAGACAATAATAGCTCACTATTAAAGGCAGTTAATTGTTAAGCCTTCTGGTCTTTTGGACAAATCTGGTTACAATAAAAAGCTTTCACAATATAATAGCATTAACAATGCTCATTTTATGGAGTGACCATAGTAAATTCAAAAATATAATTTAAAATATTCATGATATATCAATCTTGTAACTATCTCAAGAATTTTTAGGCGCTAATAAGAAAACATTACTGTGCGTTTGAGTCTCTCAAACCTAGAACCAAGGCTTTCAACCTTAGCTGTGCAGGAGAATCACCTAGGGAACTGAGGCCTAAGCCACACCCGAAATCGATCAAATCAATCTTCGGAGGGTGGGACCCAGGCACCAGCATTTTTGAAAGCACAGAAGGTGATTCCAACAAATAACTAAGATTGAATACCATGGCTCTAAAGATCCTAACAGTATAAATTTGATTCAGTACTCCACAAAGAAAAAACACAAACACATACATGATGGAGTTAAAAAAAAAAAATTAAGTAGTCTGCTTTTCTTGTGGGACAACATATGGTAACCCTCCTCCAAGTCATCCTGACATATTTCAGCTCAAACAAATTACTTTTCCCACAACAAAAACAAACTCACAGCAAACTGATCAGATAAAAGGCCACAGAACTGGTAGGAATGGAAACACCCTTTTACAGCTGATTGTTGTACCTAGCTGCTATTTGTCTGTAAAATAAGTATGAAAGGAAACATTTATTTTTCCTAAAGACTTAAACTTAACTCTTGCCTTTAGACAAGATAAATGTCCAAATGGTAATGATGAAAATTGTTCATCCCTATCAATGAGAACACCAAGTCTGAAAGCAAACCTCAAGAAGCCCTCCTACACATTTTGTATGGCAAAAAATCTAAACTGAATTCATTTGCTTAAACACTTCACAACTATATGTTTTAAAAAAACACTTAAGTTTTACCTATGTTCAAGTACTAATTAGTATTCAAAATGAAAGACCATACAGAAACTTAAATCCAGTCTTTTCCTTAAAGGAAGTTTCTCCTACCAGTTGAATTACTTTTTTCCAAAGCAGCTTTTACTTTATCATAATAGTAGCTTGCATTTATACTGTTTTGGCATTTGCAGGGCTCTCTAAGAATCAATTAATCCACCCAACACCTATATAAAGAGGATACTAATCAGTTATCCACACATTATTTTCAAATTATTATTTTTTAATTGATTTGAGAGAGAAGAAGGGGGACAGAGAGAAAGAAAGGGAGAGAAACATTGATTTCTTGATGCAATTATTTATGCACTCTGTAGTTGCTTCTTTTATGTATGTACCCTGACCAGAGACTGAACCCAAAACCTTGGTGTATCAGGACGACACTCTAAGCAACTGAGCTACCCAACCGGGGCAACTCCTTATTTTTAAGACTATGAAAAATGTACTCATAAGCAGTCACTGAACTGAACCAAAGTGAATGAGACAAACCAAACAAATGAACACTTGCCAACATTCATTGTTTTTTTTTTTGGGGGGTGGGGGAACTAATCCACCCCATCCCGGCCTGTAAAAGAAAATTATAACATGTTAATATTCCAACAGTTTTCATAACTGAGCTATCACAAAAGCTATGTAAGAAGTCCTCGTCTTCAACCCCGCTGCCCCCCCCAAAAAAAAATGCTGTCAAAGAGAGCAGTTATAAAAACGTGAATTGGGAAGAGAATTAAAAAGCTGAAGAGAAATGGGTAGGAGGAATTATTCACAGCAATTTAATTAAAAGTGATTGGCATTTAAGTATTGGGAAAGAAGAGCCTAATTAAAATATTAAACAACAGCTCTTTAATTGAGTCTAGAAAATATCCCATTCCCATACAGAAGTGTATGTACACTTCAATTTTAAATTTTCAAACTGTTTACCTCTGTAAGAAAATAAGTCCATCCAACTTTCTTTCTAACTTAGCACACAACTCCTGAAAAAAAGATATCTAGATACAATTCATCTTCAAATATAAAACGGAATATACTTTATACACATTTCTACCAATGCATCTTTCCTTTGACCAGAAAAAATCAATCTTATCTTTCCAGAGGATTTCAGAGTATTAATGTTACAGTAACAGCACTGTGGAAGGCATGCAAGCTAAAAACATTTAATAAGTGATCTAGTTAGATATCAAGGAATGATTGTTGTTTGAGTACACATGTAACAAAGGTCATGTGTAACAAAGGACAATGGCAAAAATAAAATGCATTTTAAAGGAATTTTTATATAATTAAGATCTATAAGCGTAAGTGTGGTTTTACAGCTTTTACGTAAGTTACTGAAATAAGTGTGAGAGGTGGAAGAAAAGGTACCAATGCATATCAATGCAGAAGTAAAGGTACCTAAAGAAAACAATATAATAGCTACCCTAAAATTGACTGGGTCAATTTGAAAGATATATATAGATAATAGAAAGGTAATCTGACAAGAATTATGTAAGCATGATGTGAGTTAAGAAAACTGTTCAAGACTGCAGCTAGGAATAAAAAATTAACCCTTTCTCTACAAATAACATGCTAAAAATTGTTAGAGAGGGAAGCATTTCTACATTGGGAAGTAACTGAAGTAAAATATCCTTCAAGACTCCTTTCAAATAACAGAGCCTATTATTTTATGATTCATTCAATCTAAGTCACAGTAAAACTGACATCATCTTAAAGTCATCAGTCATCAGAAGAAAGAATGCATACCAAACAAATTGCAGCGGTGTTAACATATAACGTTCTTCAAAAACCTAACTGTATATTGTTTTTCGTAATTAAATATCAACTTCTTTGTAATCTCACAATTAGTTTCATATACATCTAACTAAAAATTTTTTGACACAATTTAGATACTTGGCAGTGACTATACCTCCCAACAAAACACTTGTGTAAAGAAAGGAGGAAGGGAGGGAGCAGCAGGCTTAATACTGCCATCCTTTAAAAACAAACATACTGTTTTGGTAAGTCTACTTAAACACTGAAATATCAGTTTGCAAAAGTGTTCAATCTGAATTTTATAAAATTAATTTACTCAATTCTAGAATGATACTTCCACGGTATAAATGCATGCCCCAGAATCAAATTCATTTGAGTAGCTTAAAATACAACTTTTCTATTGCTATAAAATATTAAAAAACAAGTTAAAAGCAAAATGAATAAAAAAAAAAATACCTAAAGTTTGAAATACTTCCTAAGCTATGACCTTAAGCAAGCAAATTATTTAACCTAAGCCAATTTATTACTCATCTATAAAAAGAGAAAACATTGAAAACTATCTTAGAAGGCTGTGAGGATTAAATGAAATGATTTATTTAAAGTGATTAGAATACCAAAAACATGGTAAAAGCACTCATTACATGTCAATATTTTGATACCAGACATTAGAGAAAACAACTAATAATATATACCTGTAGCTAATTTTCCTAACAGTGAAGCCAAAAGACAACTATGCAAGATATAGGCACAAAGTATAATTTTGAAATCTAGCCAATGCAATACAATATGGTATAGAAAAAAAAAATTATTAGCAAATGAGATTACTTTCCTAAAAACTTCAACAAAATCACTTGAAAATCTTTTAGGATTTAAAATCTATTAGCAAAGCAGCTTCCTGAAGATTAACAGCATTCTCACTCTAGAGGGAAAGGTGAGTAGGTGGAAAGAGAAAGGGATATAGTAGAACGCATTTCCAATTATAACATCAGATATATATGTATATATTTAAAGATTTAAAGAGTACATGCTAAAACTGATGAAACCCAAATAAAGTCTACAGTTTACTTAATAGTATTATACCAATATCAATTTCCTGACTTTGATCATTGTACTATAGTTTGATAAAATGTTATCATTGCTGGAAGCTGTGTAAATGGTACACAGGAACTCTATTATATGTATGCAACTTCCATGTGAGTCTAAAATTATCTCAAAATAAAAATTTTTTTAAATACAGAAAAGATATATCACAAGAAATTTGTGTAATTGAGACAGTAAATTATACATTTTCAAAATGTAAAATAAGATGCAAATAAATAGAAATGTTTCCAGATGGAGAAGTCCAAACATAACACTATCATTCTAATCATACTGAGCAGATCAATTTATAATCCTAATGGCTTTTTTAAATTTAACAAAATGATTCTGGGGTTCAACTGAAATAACAGACAAGTAAAGAAAAGTATCATGCAAGAAGGATTATCGCTGCCAAGTACAAAAGGATATAATGCTATAAGAATTTAAAGTAGTTTGATCAAACACAAGAATTGTTATAGACAAAGGAGTGTAATTGGGTGGCCCAGAAACATATCCTGTTCCCTATACACCTACAAACCTAAATTCCAGATGGACTGAAAAATAAAAGCCAAAAAATAAAAGTAACAATAAAATTGTGACAACTTATTAAGTATCATTAAGGGTTTCTAGTCTTACATGTAAAGATTAGAGAAGTCATTGTTACCATCCTCACAAGAAGAAAGCTGAACTGAAAATCAACAGGTCTTCTTAGATCCATCAGAGAATTGGGGTCGAAGGCAAACTGCTGCCCTCAAAACTGGAGAGAGAGGTGAATACAAAGAATCACAGCTTACAGGAAGCAAGAGTTCACAGTTGGGTCCAGTACCCCTAAGAGCACTTAAAACTTAATCGATGAATTGCTAAAAGCTAAGTGTGGAGTAGCTCGAGAGCTAAAAACTCAGGAAAGGAGTCTTGAGGAGGGGGACTTTCCTGGGTTTTATATCCAAGTGCACCAATAGGTCTACACTATGAAGATCTGGGGGAAAAGCTCTCATATTTCCAGCCAAGGGGTGTGGAAATGGAAGTAACCATTTTGAAATGGCCCAGGCCTCTCTGTTCTCCATACAAAGTCCTGCCCTGTAAGGAAACTATTTTACTAAAGTTTAACCAACCTGGGGTTAGGGAAGTAGGGAAGTACCTAACTTTAATCCTCTCTAGCCTTCTTGTCTCACCTAAGTGTTTGGGGTGGGGAAGGGAGGGGAGGGCAGGGGAGGGCAGGGGAGCTAAGAAGCTACAGGAAAATCACAGTCATGAGACACAGGCTCACTAAAAGACAAAAGATCCAATCATAGATAGAACCCTTCCTCTTCTCCCACACCTTACCTATCATCAGTAAATCTCCTATGTAACAACAAGTACAGTTGAAAAAACAAGCCTTATAGGAAATAGCTAGGGAAATTCAAAGACAAGAACACTGTAGAAAATTTAGGCCTCTGACTCCACAGTTACAACAATCAATAAGCACAGCCTAACGCCTACCCAGATAATATAAAACCTCACACTGAAGGCTATTTACCTAAGTTCGATTTACTCAACATCATGTCCAACTATCAACAAAATAATTACAAAGTATGCTAAAAGGCCAAACACAGTCTGAAGAGACAAAGCAAGCATCAGAACCAGACTCATATATGACAGAGATTTTTAGAATTACCACACTGAGAATTTTATAACTAAGATAAATATGCTAAGGGCTTTAATGGAAAAGGTGGACATCAGGCAAGAGCAGGTGAATAATGTAAACAATGTAAGCAAAGACATGGAAATCTAAGAAAGACTCAAAATAACAAAAATCAGTAACACTGTAACATAAATGGAGAATACATTTGAAGACTACATCAGAAGATGGGGCACTACGGAGAAAAAAATAGTGAGCTTGAAGATATGTCAATAGAAACTTCTTAAACTGAAAAGCAAAAAGGAAAAATAATTAAAAACAAAAACCAAAAAATACAGAGAATATCCAAGAACTGTGGGACATTACCAAAGGTGCAGCATGTGAAAACAAGTATAATGGGAATATCAGGAGAAAAGAACAGAAGAAATACCTATAGTAGTAATAGCTGAGAATTTTCCAGAATAAATGAGACACAAAACCACAGATCCATGAAGCAGAGTATCTACTGAAAAAAATCTACACTCAGGCATGTCATAATAAAGCTGCAGGAAATCTATGGAATTCTTAAGAGAAGCCAGAGAAGAAAACAACTTAAGAGGAACAGCATTAAGAATTACATAAAACCTCACTTCAAAAACTGTGCAAACAAGACACTGAAGGGAAACTATTGGGAAACCTAGAATTCTCTATCCAGCAAAATGATCCTTCAAAGATGAAGGACAAATCCAGATTTTCTCAGAAAAAGAAAAATTGAGGGAATATGTCACCAGTAGACCTGCCCTGCAAGAATTACTAAAACAAATTATTCAGAGATGGAAATGATATACAAGGGGGACCCCCACACAGAAAAAAATACCCCAGAATTATCTTCTAGAGGGCAGGCCCCTTGTATTGCGGGCTTATCCCAATAGGTGAGTGTTCTAGGAACCCATCTGTATCAGTGTACCAGCTGGCTTTGTTGTGAGAGGCTGCATTTGGCTTCAGTGAACATTTTTTGAAGACTCTTTTCAATGCATATGCCCATTTCATGATGGGTGATTTATGAATGTACCTGCCCACACCACGCTAAGTGTTTAGCAGTTTTCGACCATGAAGAGCATGACCCCGTAACCCGCCCTCCCTATTCACCTGATTTTGCACCAAGCAACTTTATTTTGTTTCCCCAGATGAAGAAAGTCCTCAAAGGAAAACATTTTATGGATGTGAAAAACCACAAAAATCAGCAGAAGCACTAAAAGGCATCAAAACTGACAAGTTCAAAAACTGTTTTGAGCAGTGGAAAAAAATGTCTCAATAGGTGTATTGGATCAAATGGACAGTATTTAGAAGGTGAATGAAGTTTAAACATGTAAAAATACATAATTTTTTATAAATAAGTTCTGGGTTTTTGCCCCACCCCCACCCCATATGTCAAAAACTAGATTTACATAAAAAAGAAATACCCTTACATAAATAAATGAAGGTGAAATAAAATACCATTAAGCATATACACATTTATAAAACTGTGTGCATATATCTTTATTTAAATATGTATTTTTGCAAAAGGCAAAAAGTCTAAAGGATGAATGATTTTGAGTGTATCAAATCAAAATTTATTGCATACATAAAAATACCATAAACCACATTGAAAAGCCAGGTACTATCTAAAAAATATTATGACAAACTGTTAATAGTCTTAATACATTATTGTTGTTTTTTTTAATCACCCAGTTTAGGGAGTGGGAGGGTCAAGGGTTGATTTCTCATACTAGGAATCTGGGAGATAAAACCAGGCATGCTGTGTTCAGTGTCTCATAGATTTTCATTTAGAGTGAGTCTTATGTGTAGATGTCCACAATTTCTTCTGCTCTGTGCTGTACGCTTAAAAGACAACATTCTGGTCCTGTAAAGAAGCCTGCAGTTGCCCAGTGCAGCGAATGGCTAGATAAATCTTAATCAGAGATGAAGTACGGAGAGGGCCACTGTGGCTATACATCTAAGTCAATTTTTCCAATTCAGCTTTACCCAATTAAAATTCTGATCTCCATCTGATTCCCTTAAATATTTACTAAACTGGTACAAGGTTCAGGGAGAAGAGGTATCAATCATCTGATCCCTAGACCCAAGCAGTTATCGCCAATATTAGCCATGTTTCATAACTTCATTTAAATATTTCACAAACCAAATATTCACAATTAAGAGGGCTAGAGTGTAGGTATATAGAGAGAAATACATGTAAAGATAAATATAGATAACTTATTTTAAAGAAAAAATGTTCAGCAGCACATCAAAAGGCATTTTCCTTTTTGGACATTGAATATCTTGAAGCATCAGAAGGATAAAATCACAGGTGGGTTTACACTGTGATACTAATCAAGTTCAATGTTATGGGCCATACACTTGGCATGGGTCCCTTCCAAAAACCCTAGATATGATTTTATATTCTTTAAAAGGATCCCTAAAATTAAAAGTTTGAACCCTTACAAAAGCTGTACTTGCTCTATATAAAACCCAGGAGGAAAGCAGAATGAAGTCAAATGCATTCCAGATTGGAATATCTAATTTTAGTCCAACTAAGAAGGTTCTGAAACACACAAGTTACTATAAAAATTATAGAATATTACAACTAATGAAACAAAATCAGTCCAAGTGGTTACTTCACAGTTTACCGTAATAAAAAGCTTAAACCCTATTTAAAGAAAAGGCTCCTACTTCCCCTCCTCAAACAGATGGTTTATTACTCTACTATTAGCTATTTTGGTAGCAATTTATGAAAACTTGTATAATCTGATGTTAAACAAAAAAATATAATCACTTCTCTCTGAATAACCTCTATGAAAAAACTCTGCAAGAATGGGATTTTTAGTACATAAAATAAGGATTACTTTTTATTTCCTCTTGTTCAAAATATTCTATAATTACTTTTATAATTAAATTTTTTTAATTATAATTTCGAACTATAGCTATAAAGAATCTTGTGGTTTTAAAGGTTCTGAAATCATTCCGTAAAGAGTTCCAAAATATTTTTAGCAACTATATTTTTTAAATGTATAACTTTTATGGTGGACTACTTTGAGAAATATTACTTTTGTCCCATATTTTATAAGCACACCATGATTATGTTACCTTCTTCAGAACTGTATTCAGAAACATTTAAGGAAGACAGGTTCACCACATCAACTTATCCTAGATTGCTGCACTTTTCCCGCCTTCTGTCTCCTCCCTTTAAGAGTTCTCATTTCCTATGTCTGACCATACATATGCTTTTAGTAACTATCCTATTATACTTATTTCCTATTACTAATGCTGTTCTATACAGAAAGTGGAAAATATTGACCAGTATTACTATTTATAATTTTATAAATCATAAATATATTTTTATCATGACCCTAGCCTAAAATAAAATGTTCTATGACTTTTGTAAACCCCTTTATTTATTCAGGTTTTTAAAAATTTCCAGGCAATATTTTGGCTGCGATTGCTTTGACTATAAAATAAATGGGTTATTACATTAACTATGTGAAATTTTATGCACTATACATGGATAACAAGAGCAATGGTTTAAAAAAGAAAAATAAAAGACAACAGCTCTCCTCAAAACTACCTTTAATTTTCACTGTGGTAATTTTATTTTAGGTTTAATGTTAAATTTAAATTAACAAGACTTTCCCACTTCATTTTTTTATTCTGTCACCAAAGTGCAAGTATGGAATGAGCTTTCCCTGGCTCCATAAATAAAAGGCAACAAAGTGTTGTAGCTCATTGTGGTTGAAAAGACAATCCATAGACATCTCTTTAGTGTTTTAATACCTCAATGTCCCCCTGCAAAAGAAAATTGGCTAATGACTTTAAAATGACAGTTATTTAATATCTACACAAATATTTAACTTCTTTTCCTACCTCAGTCTGCCTTTTTCATGCATTCTATATTACACATACATCTGTAAATCTCAACAATTTTTCAGGAAAGACAGGATTAAAATGAATAAGAAGTATGAAAAAATGTATAATGTAATTCCAATTAGAAAGTCAATTGCAAACTATTAACTACACTGAACACCATTTAAGTAATTCAAAAATCTTAAAATTGGCTATAACACACATCACATACAACTCCATTTATGGAGACTACAAAATAGCCTACTATTTTTACTAAGTAATTTTTAAAACTACCTTGTATCTCAATGAACATTATTTTTAGAGACAGAAACATTATTTTTCCCTATTAATTGTAGGGCCGTTCCCCAAAAACATTCATTCAACACACTGTTTTTCTTTTATCATTTCTTTTAATGTTTGAAAAAACTCTCTTCCTTACTTCTTTACCTCTCTCTATTAATATTTCCTATAAGAGCCAATGTTACTATAAGCAACTAAGTAGATAGAACAAATACTCAATTTTTGATGTTAAGGAGATTAATAATTCATGCAAGAACACACAAAATCTTGCATACTTGGTTAGACAGGCAGATGAAAGCTTTCAAATTTAATTGGTAATTCAAGGTAGAGCAGAGTGGGAGGGAATGGTGTCCTAAGACACTTTAAACTGAAGGAAATAAAAAAGGCCCCCACTCTTCCAATGTTATTATAAATTAGAAAATTACAGGGTCCTTGATAATCTTCTTCTAGATGATAATTCCCCTAGGCCCACACTAACATATGCTTACATTTTTGGAACATGCCCCCCACCAAAAAAAAAAAAAAAAATTTAAGACATAGTTTCCAGTTATGGGGTACTACACTTCCTATGAGAAAAGAGGAAGGTTAGGTGAAACATAAAAGATTCATGGAGTTCTTTAATTGCCATCAATTCTGCATTGGTAAACTCACTAAGAAATGAATTAATAAGAAGTCTTAAAGATACAATTGCAATGCAAGTAAATAGAACTCCCAACTAATGCAGCATCACATTCAAACGTTTTCACTGCTAATTAGAAAAACCAAGGGTCATCCATAAACATAAAAAGTTACAATACGCAAATCATATTACTGCTTTATTCATGAAACTGTGTACAGAAACTTCAGTCAGTTCGACCAGTACTTAAGAATAATCCTATACTACAGGAAAAAAAAGTAGCAATAATATGATGAAAGAGGTAATCACAACACAATTTATGTCACATAGTCTCTATCATTCTGGCCTACTAAATTTTCTGATTGCAGAACGGCAAATAACTGTTGATCTGATTTTAAAAGCCTTTGACGCTGTGTAAGATTCAAGAATTCTGTTCTTTGGGGATTTTCATAATCACAGGAATAATTCTAAAAGTACTATGTATTCTCTTCTATATCTGAAAAAAATTTTAATGTTGAAATTCCTAAATTAAAATGAAAGATACAGATCACATTTTCCCCCCTCTGTTTGAGACTATGACAATGAATCACTGTGGGAACACTGACAGTAAAGGAATTACCACATAAAACTTTTTCCATAGGGAAGAAATAGGCACAGGTTCCTCTTCTTTCACTTAATAAGACTCATTGGTGCTCTAAAAAAATATATTTGGAAGCTTAGGAGTTATTTTATACATGTATGCACATGCATGGAAATTCACCGTCACAATTCAAATTTAATTTGCATTTTATAAAAATCTATCCTTAAAATGCCAAGTTGCAAAGAATCAGTACAAAAGAGTGAAAAAGGTCAGGCATGTTAAAAAGCCAGGGCTTTTTGATAATTTATATAAAAGTAAATAGATCTCTATCTTCGGGGGCAAATAATAGTATTCAATGACAGTGATTTTTACTATTTCCTAAGAGAGGTCAGTCTTTTATAGCTGAAATAGCTAATCAAAATATGTGAAATTTATAACTCATGTAACATAGTCATCTGATTTACCTGAGCACGTATCAGACAAGCAATCCTATGAGGTGAGACACTGGGGAGAGCAGCAAGAAATGTAAACTCTAGACTACATTAGACCAAAAGAGGCAACCACAGCAAAGAGAGAGTATATATACCATTATCAGCATTAACCTATAATTTTCGTTTTTATAGTTTACATTTTCACATTCATTGTATCTTTTGAAGATCATTTGACTTTCCCAATAACTCAGGACAGAAAAATAAGCATCATTTATATTAATTAAATAGAGTAATACATGTAAAACACTTAAAATATGCCCACTACACAATAAGTATTCAACAACAGTTAGTTATTAAGGGTCCATTTACGGATGAAGGTTCAGAGTTCATGATGGATTGTCATTGGTGGGAAAAGCAAAACACCACTTAAGAAACATAGGTAAAGGAGGAAAATATTCAAAACAAGTAAAAAAAAGACCAAAGGGAAGTCAAATAGTCATGAGGAAGAATTAGACTGTAACTAGTCACAGGCTTAATTAGTCAGAGTCCCAACCTAGGACAAAAGAAAACGGGTGCACATGGCATTTCATCAACAGACGTTCCTGGATAGGCTCATTCCTAATCAGAGACTATATAACAGTTCCCAAGTTCAGAGCAAGTCACACCCAGAGCTCATTCTCCTCACTGAGAAACCTATTCTGAGAAACTAAAAATTCCTTTCATCAGAAGTTTGTTTGCTTGTTTTTTTGTTTTGTCTTTTTACCTTGACTGAAAGGAAGATGATATATTCTAGAAAACAATGAATGGTTTTTATTCTCTCCTATTTAACAAAACAAAGAAGCTGTCTTATCAAAATATACCAAAAGATCATGTCAAGCCAGTCTTTCTAGTCAGCTCTTCTATAAAGGAAACAAATGACTTAAGTTAGTTTCCTGCAAATAGTATATAACACTCCAGAAACATGCAACATTTTATTAAAGAAATGGGTATGTTTTTTTAAAAAGCAATAAAATTATGGTGAAATATTTTTTTAAATGCTGGAAATTGGAGGCAACTTCCTAAATACAATATAATCACAAATTTCTCAATCATATTAGATAAAGAATCTTAGTGTCGAAACTGATGGCTGAACTAGTTTCAGTTTGACATAGACTTAACATAATCAACTAAGTCAATTAGAAGAATGAAGGAAATTTTATTGATTTTATTTTAATTCAACAACTCAATTTACTCAAAGCTACAACATCCCTCCCTATATTCAAAATATTAGATTTCTTATCACTGAATTGTTAAGATATTTTTAATTTTTTATTTATTGATTTGAGAGAGAGATGGGGAAAGGGAATAGGAGGAGGAGAGAGAGAGAGAAAGAGAGAGAAATCGATTTTGTTGTTCCACTTATATATGCATTCATTCATTAGTTGTTTCTTGTATGTGCCCTGACCAGGAATCAAACCCACAACCTTGGTGTACTGGGACAACGCTCTAACCAACTGAGCTACGCAACCAGAGCAAAACTTAAGATATTGTCCCATTACATCGCACCTTAGAAATTAAAAGAATCATAGACAGCCCTAATTAATCACAAAGTTCTTTGAAGGAATAAAAATAGGGTAGAATTTACAACTCTCTTTATTGAAGACTAAATAAAACTTCACTTTTGCAATAGGATTTTAGTAGTTTATTCTGTGCAGCTAATGTTTTTAAACTTATTTTTTTAAGTTACTATTAACTAAAATAACAGGTACGCTGCAATAAGGCATTATTTTGAAAGCACAACAGTAATAAAAAATTAGTACAGAATTCACTGTCTAAAGACAAGTATAAAAACTCAGATATCAACACCTACTGACTTATTTACCAGAAAAAAATGATCTAGATTGATCAGCCCATTTTCTATACTGTTTTGCTTCAAAGAATAAAGGGAATATGTACCAGGAGCATGTTATCAATGAACCAAAAATGTTTCTGAATTACAATACGTTCATTAAGCCCAGCTTAAACATAATTTATAATTAGAAATATGCCAAGAGCTAGTCTGCACCGCATGTAAATAAGCCTTAAATCGATAAACATACTGAACAAAATTTAAGGTATTTTCCAACAGAGCTCCTCTTTCCCAGCCCAGACAACATCTGATGATTTTCTAAACTCATTCCTATGTGCTTAATTGCACAAATCACTTATTTCTCGTTATGTCACAAAGTTATAAATAAATAATGGAAAAATATAAGGTAATACTAATAGAGAATTCCTAAACTCCAAATTGGCATCACTTTCCCCCTAACTCCAGTTTTAAATTGCTACATAAGTACCAACACAATTTGCAATTTTTCAAATCACCATCTTCCAAAAGGAGAACCTGACAATTCAAATTAAAAAGGGCTGTCACACGCCCTGGCTGCTGTGGCTCAGTGGATTGAGCGTCAGCCTGCGAACCAAGTGTCGCTGGTTCAATTCCCAGTCAAGGCACATGACTAGGTTGCAAATCAGGTCCCCAGTTGGGGGCACAAGTGAGAAGCAATCACACAGTGTTTTTTTTTAAATAAATTTAAAAAAAAAAAAAAAGTGCTGTCCCTAACACTTAATAACACCCATAGGTTCAGTACAACCTAACTACCTTTAGCAAGAATTGTATCATGCAAAGTTGAGGGTCTGGTAACTATAATACAGTTATGCATTACTGAACAGTGGGATTACGTTATAGGAAATCCATCATTAGGCAATTTTGCCATTGTGCAGATGTCACAGAGAACACTTACACAAACCTAGATACGCTGGCTATATAGCATATTTTCCTAGCCTATAAACCTGTACAACACATGCTGAATACTGTAGGCAATTGTAACACAATGGTAAGTGTAAGTATTCATGTATCTAAACATATCTAAAGATAGGAAAGAAACAGTAAAAATACAGTATAAAAGTTTTAAAATGATACACCTGTATGGGTACCTATCATGAATGGAGCATGCAGGACCAGAAGTTGTTCTGGGTGAGTGAGAGGACGATGAATGTGAAGGTCTATGACATTACTGTATACTATTATGGACTATATAAGCACTGTACACTTAGCGTCGGCCTGCGAGCTAAGTGTCGCTGGTTCGATCTTCCAGTCAGGGCACATCAGAGAAGGAAAACTCTGACTCCAAAAAACCTCCGCTG
The DNA here is from genome assembly GCF_987537825.1 of Furipterus horrens. Taxonomy (NCBI): domain Eukaryota; kingdom Metazoa; phylum Chordata; class Mammalia; order Chiroptera; family Furipteridae; genus Furipterus; species Furipterus horrens. Next base: position 65,551,775 of record NW_028327173.1, on the reverse strand, counting down.
CCTTGCGGCATACCTCTTCAGGGGAAAGGCTAAGGGAGTAAACCCCGACAGAAAATCCGGAGCCGGAGTCCCTAAGGCGGTTTGACGTTGTAGTCAACACCGGCAACTCCTGCGGCGCACCTGAAGCCAAGCTGTATTGACTCCGTCTTTCCCTTGGACCCTTCAGCTGCGAAGAGAGGGGGGCTCTGCTGCATGGGCAACAGCAGACCCTCCATATCACCCTGCCCAGGCTCTGTAGCTTCAGCTTCACTGGAGAGGACACTCCAGCATCATCGCAAGATGTCGATTCAACACGGGAGGAGACAGATACCGTGTCACTCCCGAGTTGGACTGCACAGCCATTCTCGGCGGTGCAGATAGACTCTTAAGAAGCTACACCATCGTCTCTCGAGATGGACGGCTGCCGACGACACTTAGGCTACACTAATTTCTACAAAAAATTTTTTTCCTTTTTTCAATAATAAATTAACCTTAGGTTACTGTCACATTTTTACTTTATAAATGTTCAAAGTTTTCCAATTTTTAACCCTTTTGAAATAACAGCTTTAAACACAAAGACATTGTACAGCTCTACAAAACACTTCTTTATACTCATAAGTTTTTAATTCTTCTTTTTTTTTTTACTTTTTAAACTTTTTTATTAAACAATAAGACAGAGCCCTGACCAATGTGGCTCAGTTGGCTGGGTGTCATTCAGGAAAGCAAAAGGTTGCTGGTTCGATTCCCGGTCAGGGCACAAGCCTAAGTTGCAGGTTCAGTCCCCAGTTGGGGCACGTACTAAACGCAACTGATCAATGTTTACCTCTCACATTGATGTTTTTCTCCCTCTTTCTTTCTCCCTTCCTCTCTCTCTAAAAATAAATTAATTAATTAAATTTTTTAAAATGACATAAACATATGCATTAGCCTAGGCCTATACAGTCAGGATCATTAATATCTTCTACCTTCATATCTTCTCCCACTGCCTTCAGAGGCAAAAACATGCATGGTGCTATATAATCTCATATGATAATAATGCCTTCTTCTGGAATACCTCCTGAAGGACCTGTCTGAGACTTTTCGTGAGGAGGTGTCACTTTTTTCAGAAGTATATATGGTGGTTTACTTGGCCTGTTTGTTTTTCATCATAAATTTACTTGTAAGTAGATAATACAGAATGAACATCAGAAATAACACAAAACAAAAAACAATGGAACACCATCTTTAAAGTACTAAAAAAAACAAAATGTCAACCTAGAATTCTATACCCAGCAAAAATATCTTTCAAACACTAAGGCAAATAAAATAAAGATTTTTTTCAGACATTCAAAGTGAAAAGAATTCATACCAGCACTTTCCATACAAAAAATTTTTAAAGTAATCCTTCAAGTTGAAGGAAAATTGTACCAGATGGAAATCTATGTCTACGCAAAGAAATGAAGAGCATTAGGAATAGAATATGTATGAGTACATATAAAATACTTTAAAATTTTTTTAATCTCTCTGAAATGTATACAGGTCTTATATGTAGAAGTAAAACATAATAGCAAAAAGCCAGGAGAGTAAATGGAAGCACAATGATTAAGGTTCCTATACTATACATTAAGAACCACAATATATGACATAAACATTAAAACCACCACTGAAAAATGCAAGAAAGAGCTCTGCTAATGTCATCAAATGAGATAAAATGGAATGAAAAAATACTGTTAATCCTAAAGAAGGCAGAAAAAGAGAAAAAGGGAACAGGGAACAGACAGAATGAACAGCAAGTTAATAAAAACTCAGAGACATAAACCTAACCATACAAATAACTATATTAAAAGTAAATGCTTGTGAGATATTATGAAGGATGAACTGTGACTTTGCTTCATTTTCTTCCTGTAATTTCTGTACAGTAGATAGAATTTTGTACAACTATTTGTGAAAGTATCATCAAAATTTTTTTACGTTCTTCTGTGACTTAAACACGAGAAAGTGTTCTCTCATTTTTTGTTCTCATTTCTTTTTCCCATTTTGCTTCAATAGCAGGAGCACAGCTGTGGGAACAAATGAAGATGTGAAGAATAACTATTAAGTATTTCTAGAACTCTATAGTTTTTTGTATTCATTGTAATTTCTCAGTGCCAATAAATTTTGTTTAATTTTTTTTTTTTAAGTATATGCTCTAAATACCCCATTTACAAGGGAGATTGTGAAATTAAATGGAAGGTCCAAATATATGCTGCCCACAAAAAAATCTACTTTAAATTAAAAAATACAAACACGTTAATGTTTTAAAAATGAGGAAACGATACCCATGTCAATGCTAATCATAAGTGGCTATATTATATCAGACCAAGTAGGTTCCAGAGCAAAGACTATTACCAAGGATTAAGAGCATCATCTCGTAGTGAAAAAGGATGAATGAATCAAGAATTAAACATTCATGCACTTAATCACAGTACTTCAAAATACATGAAGCAAAAAGTAATGAAATTTCAAGGAGAAATAGATAAATCCACAATTATCACCAGAGTCTTCAAAGCCGCTCTCGCTGTAATTGAAGGAACAAGTAAGCAGAAAGAAAATCAAGGATATAGACCACTGGAATAACTTCAGCAACCAACAGGAACTAACTTTTACAGCATACTACACCCAATAACAGAATATACATTCTCATATTCACACAGAACATTTACTAAGACAGTTTATATTGAGTCATAAAATAAGCCTAAATATATTTTACAATTTATTCAAAAGGATTTAAAAAATTAAAATATATGCTCACCCCTTCCATAGTATCCAGTTTTAACTGGTAAGTGACACCCAGCTAAAAATGCCATTTCCCAGCCTTCTCCCCTTGCATGTAGATTGTGAATAGTCCTAGTCAATAAACTGAGGGTAAAATAGGCCAAAGCAGCTTAGAAAGGGGGACCTCCTCACCCTTGTCTTGCTTCTTCCCAGCTGACAGCAGAGAACTCTGAAGTCTGAGGGGATGGCAGGACGACATAACAAAAAGTACCCAAGACCCTGAATCACCCATGTAGAGAAAAATCATCCCAAAATGATCACCTAATACATGAATGGGAATTAGAAAGTTATTGTGTTTAGCCAATAAAATTGTGGACTTTGTTTTTTAAATTGCTGTAATTTAGGAAGCCTCTGAAGACTTTCATGCAGAGGAGTGACATGATTTGATTTACATTTTTAAAGGATTACTCTAGCTATTATATTAAGAATAGTTTACAGGAACACAAGTGTGGAAGGGGACAGACTATTTAAAACATGGCAGCAATCCAGGAGAAAGATGATGGTGTCTTAAATTAGGGTGATAAAAGTGAAAGTGTTGAGTAGTAGTCATAGTCTAGAAATATTTTGAAGGTAAAGCTAACATTTTTTAAAATTTATTTATTGTTTTTCTATTACAGTTGTCCCACTTTTTCTCCCATTGCCTGTCCACCCCACCCACCTCTTCTCCCACAGTCAATCCCCACCTATACTAGTTCCTTGAACAACATTTTTCTGACATGAGATGCAGAGTGTGAGAAAAAGAAAAGCCAAGTAAAACTCTAGCAATTGGATGGAGCTGCCATCAACTGAGATTGGGAAGGTCAGAGATAAAATGGGTTAGGGTTAAGATGGGATGAGGCAGTGGACAGAAATATCAAAAGATCCATTTTGGACATTGAGTTTGAGAAGTCTAGCAATTACTCAAAGAAAAGTTCAAGTGGGCAGTCAAATAACATCAATCCAATGATTAGGAAATAGAATTGAATTAGAAGTATATATCTGGACATTGTCAGCATATAAATCACCAACTAAATGAGAGTAAACAGAGAAGAGTCCCAAGAACTGAGCCCTGAGATATTCTTACATCAGGAGGCTGAGAAGAAAAGAAGAATCTAACACAGGAGATAGAGAAGTAACCAACCAGTCATGTGGAAAGAAAACCAAGAGTATAGATCTTGGAAGAAAATCTATCAAAAAAGAGGAAGTGATTAATTGTGTCGAATTCTGCTGACAGGTCAAGTACAATAAAGACGGAAAATTGCTCATTGGTCAAGACAAAGTATTCTTTTGATTTCTGGTTGAGAGAAATATTAGCATATTCATATGTTAATGAGAATAATCCAGCAGAAAGAGAGGAAATGATTATAGGAAAATGAGGGAAAACTTCTGGAAGCATGTCTTTAAGTAGATGATGGACCAGGATCAGGTATATAAGCGGCCCAACAAGCATTTAATCAATAGTTAACAGGCAGAAAGGCATAGTACATAAATGCTGTTACAAGTAAATGGGTAGATAATTGTAAATAAGGCTATAGTGAACCATGATTATAAAGTCCATTTATAAGGACATCCCTCAAAATGATCTTTCTGGAGAGCAGTGTTTGACTATTCATTATTATTTCAATTTCACTAAGTGCCAAAAAAGCTACTGGAAGGCTCAACAGAGTGATAGAAAGACATACCTTAATTGAGATAACTGTTTCAGGCAACTCCATGGCACTAGATATTCTATCCAGGTCTGGTAAGTGAGGCACCAATGAGCAATTCTAGAATAACTGCATTCCAATTATCCAAAGTCCTCTATTAAACAATCACTATGTGAGGTTTTCAAACAATTTCAGAAACAGAGACATCTATCATTCTCAGGGATATCTTAGTATTGTTTGGTTTCATGCACTTGTAAAAACTACCAAATTCCAAAAAGCACACTTAACCTTGGCCCTAGAATTGTTAGTTCATTGGTTTAGCAGGATTTAAAGAACAGTGAGTAACATAATTTTCACCAATGAAAATGGCTACATAATCCACTCTGAATTACTATCCTTATTGAAAAGATTATGTCCTACAGCATTTACAAACTTATGTGGGGGCATTTTAAGCATATGAACAACAAATATTATTTTAAATTCTTAGACCTTATGGAAAATAAAATTATCAAGCACATAATTTTAAAATTTATGTTAACGAAGGTTTTATTGCACTGTTCCAACAATAAACATTAGCAACAGGTGTGTGCTTGATTCAGAAAGAACTCCTTTGCAAAAAAAAAAAAAAGAAAAAAAATTCTGACACACGGTTCTAAATAAACAGCTAAGAAACTAGTAAACTACCATACTTTTTGCTCCATGAGACACACTATTTTTTTCCCCAAAAGTATGGGGGAAATGTCCATGTGTCTTACAGAGCAAATATTGTGTCACAGACTGTGATGTGTATTACCTGACCTGTCAGTAGTGGCAACAGTGGGCCCACATGAAACCCCTGGGGACACTTAAATGTCCCACTTTGCTGCTGAATCTCAGGTCCTCTGGTCAGTATGAAGATAGCAAAGAAAGTGGTATCAGTGATTGTCAGCAACTGAGCTTCATAAATTCTGACACTAGCGATGATGAGCTCTTAGGGTTCCCAGAAAACTAGAAGAGTACTCGAACTTAAAAGTCTCTCCTCATTTGTTAATGACAGTGATGATGGTTCTTCATACCACTGTTGACTGCTGTTCACTTTACATGGTTGAAATATTATTCTGTTATATTTTATTAAGTATTTTAGTACACCATTTGGTTCAGATTTTTTTTTTCTTGTTTTCCTCCTCTAAACCTAGGTGTGTCTTATGGTCAGGTGCGTCTTATAATGAGAAAAATACTGTAAGTAACTTTTAATTTTGACTCCATGTCATCTTCCATAGCTCATTAGGAAAATTAAGTACACATTTTAATAAAATGAATTTTTTCCAGTGTAACACCCAAATAAAAATTTTCATAACTAATATGCTTGCATCCTAAATGAAACTTATAAGCTGCATATTGTAATATGTTAATATATATTTAAAACACTCACTCCATTAAATATGAACCATCTACTACAAATCAGTGATTCTTACCATTAACAGGATCACATACTCCTTTGCACATCTGATGAAAGCTATGCATATAATTTCAGGGAATTTATGAATGCCTTGAAGGCTACTTATGGGTCCCTAACATTTAAAGAATCTCTGATTAGTGGAAAAGAATGGAGTCCAAAACTGATCCAAGAACATACAAAAACTTAATATAGAAGTAAAGAGAACTGTAACATACAGTGAGGAAAATGGATTATTTATTAACATAATATTTGCCATAAGTGGCAATTCACTGAGAGAAATTAAATAAACCTTTATAAACATATGAATGCTTTAATGAGCTAAATGTAAAAAATAAAAACTGTAAAATATTGTAACAAAATGTAAGGAATGTACATAATCTCAAATGGGAGAAGTCTTCTTAAACAAGATAAGAGACCTACTTCTCCAAATTGATATATTTGACTGTGTAAATGTTATAAATTCTGTTGAGCAAAATGTACCATTAAGTCAAGGGGTAAATGACAGACTAGAAGAAAAACAAATGTACAACATATGGTAGATAAAGAATTACTAATTCTAATATTTAAAACAAAAACCTAAAAATTGGTAAAATAAACTACCCAATAGACAACAGAAAATGAACAAGTAAACAATGTTCAACCTAATCAAAAGTTGAGGAAATGTAAATTAATGCAACAATACATCATTTCACAGCTTCAGACTGGCAAAAATTAAAGGCTTGTAGCAGTCAGTGTTTGTGAGTATGTGTTGGCAGTGTAGAAACTGTATCCTTTTAGAAAAGTTTTTGGGGAAGTAACACATTTTTAAATCTCTTAATTATAAAATGCATATATCTTTTGTCCCAGCAATCTCATAGATAGGAGAATTTATCCTAGTGAAAATGTTACCAACATACAAGGAGTTAAATGGGCACATAAGGATGTTTCTTATAATATTGTTTATAATACCGAGAAAAGAAATTATTAAAAAGCAAAAAAAGAGGGGGGAGGGGGACTGAATGTTCATTATTAGCATAATGGCTTAAGAATTTATGATATAGGCAAATTATGCAATATAATACAGCTATCAGAATGAGTAAGTCAAATTTGTATGTATAGATCTGGAAAAAATGTCTATGATATTAAATGAAAACAAACATGTATACCATGATCCCAATATTCATTTTTTTTCAAACTCTTATTATGTGATACTGAGTTTGTTAGGAATTCCTGTTAATATACTTAATTTATCAAGTAGTCAATGAATGCACCTAAGTTTTGAACATAACTATTGTTGTATTAGGAATCTGATCATCAAAATACTCTCAATTCAAGGTATATAAGGCATTATAAGACAATACAATCTTTTGGAATCTTCTACAACAGAAAAGCTAAACAATAAAACTACTTTTAAGAGCAAAGATGTTTAACAGTTTTTCTAATGCCAAAATAAAAATGCTTTTTAATATTGTGATTTTACACTCACAGAAAATCACAGATTTTTTTTCCCTGTAGCAGAAACAAGCTATTTCAGTTGCTTCATTGGGTAATGTAATTATGTTCATTATACAGATATAAACAAGGGCCAGACATTACACTAAACCAATTTCTTTGTGTCAGAAATTGAATTTTCTTAGAATGATATTCATTCTTCACAATAAATGCGATTAACGTGGTATTCCAGTTTTAAAACTCTATTCAAACTGATAAATCTTAGTGTAATGTTAATATAAAGTCCACGCAGTCTGGTATAACTAAAGGAACACTTGATTTGAAATCAGACATACCTGGGTTCCAACACTGGTTCTGACACTAGCTATGTGGTCAAGTTATATAACCTTTGAGCTTGTTCCTACATCTGTAAAAATGGCTTTCTATAGTGTTCTTGGAACATGAATATCCATATGAAAGAACCTAGTACAGAGTCTGACTGTCAAACTATACCTTCTGCTGCCTTCCTTTCCTAGGGAAGGTTACTGGCAACATCTGTTCTAGTACTGCCTTTTTATAAGAATTTTTTAAATCAAAAGATTGCTGACATAAAGTAATGTATTGTATTTGACACATTTTTGCATCTCCGCAGTATTAGTTCCTTCAATTGTTTTGTATTTGAGGCTCCTTTTCTTGGCTTATTTTTGAGATTTAGTTTGATCTATATTTACTATGTCTGATGGAATTTAAAGGTTTCTCTCTTGTAAAAAAGAAACTGCACACACATAATAACCCACATTAATTTCTAGTGGCTTTCTACATCTTCAGATAACTCTCTTTTAAAATCATTCAGATTGTGCTTATGAAAACCACTTTGAGGTATTATGGAGCCCCATGAAACCTGCCACTTGGGATCAAGGGGTTATCCTCACCCACTGTAATGTCTAAGAAAAACATATAGCAATACAACAAAGAATAAGTACAAATTTTAACATAACTCAAATTTCTCAAAGTCTTTTTTTTGTTTTTCTTATAAAGTTGAATTATTAATGAGGCTAGAATATGACCCTGGATGCTGCAAAATGGATCCAAAGAACTGACTAGGTAGCTCAGTTGGTTAGCACATTGTCCCAACATGCTAAGTTTGTGGGCTCCATTGCAGGTCAGGACACATACAATAATTGACCAATAAATGCATAAATATGTGTTGCAACAAATGAATGTTTTTCTTTCTCTCCCTACCCCTCGCTCTCTCTAAAATCAATTTTTTAAAGTGTATTGACCAACCTTCAATATTTAAAGTATTTTTTCATCATAAAAGACTCATATTAATAAAATCATAGGAAATAAATTTGATATCTCTTCAAAACTGTACAGGGTTTTACCCTAGAGTTGGAGACTGGAATTATCCTTAGCTCCTGTTCAACTTTAGTCGCACGTCAATTAGATTCGATGCTCTTTGATAGACTTCTCTTTAAAATATCTCCAAGACTTGTCCTGGCTGGTGTGGCTCAGTGGATTGAGCCTGGACCTGCAGACCAAAAGGTTGCTGGTTCAATTCCCAGTCAGGGCACATGCGTGGACTGCAGGCATGAGAGAGGCAACCAAACGCTATTTCTCTCACACATCATGTTTCTCTACTTCTCTTTCTCCCTACTTGCCCCTCTCTCTAAAAATAAATAAATAAAATCTTTAAAAACATATAATAAAATAAAACATCTCCAAGGCTTTTTGCAAAGTCTACCAAAACAACTAGTCAGCTACTATGGTAACATTACAATTATTTTCTTATATATTCATCTTAAATACTAATCATCACCCACAGCATCTAACTGTTACTTCTTAGTCTAAGTTATACTGCTGCTGGTATTTTATTGCTTGCTTCCCAAAATGTACCTAAAACGATGCTGAGGTGAAAATATATGCATAAACACACTTCACATTACTTTTCCATATTCGAAGTACAGCCTGTTGAGCTGATTTTTAAGTGGCAAGTACATTTTTAAATCAAAATGTATCCCTGACATTCTTTTAATACCGCCTTCCCATCTGAGCTCCTCCCAAACGCCAACGTTCCCTACTACTCTGAAAGTATAAATCTGTGTGTGCATTTTTCTGACCTTTCACAATTTATCCAACTTTTTTGTACTTCTCTGGCTCTTCACCCATTAAAGAAAGCGCTCACTGTTAACTCCTCACTTAAGCATATGGTTAACTTTTTGCATAATCCTACTTTTCCCTTCATAAACTTAAATCTCAATGATTCCCCTTCAGCGTTCCCGCCTCTTCTAAAGTCACATCAACACTGTCTTAATCCCAAAATATTAACGCCACTAAAAATCAACTTAAAAGCTTGGATGCCTCGTTTCAGTACCTTGTCGAAGCGTTTTATTTGGTTCCCTGTCCTTAACTGGAGAGCCTATTTCTATTTCTCGCGTCGGTTGTTGTGTTCCCTTGCTGAGCCCAGGACAAGTGTGTAACTCAATAGTGTTATTTCTTTTACTGACCATCATTCTTGGATCTCCCTCTATTTCTGTGCATCTATCCCTTGGTGAACCTCCCCATCCCCAAAAGATTCCGTATCCAGGTGCCCACATCGCAAATTAGAATACCTCTCGCCTGACATGGCCCGGGTTTTCTGTACGACTTCTGAGAGCGAGCACACACAGGCTGAGCGTCTGTTTCCTCCAGGAGTACCCGATCCCCACTGAGTTCGGTATTCTCCTACTCCCTCCCTGTGGAATGCCTACTTCGGGGTAACCTTTTGGCTCTGGAAAGCCCAATCTTGCAAGCTCTGTCCCATGACCGCCCGAGCCGAGCACACCATTCAAGTTTAATTCACACCGTACTCGGAGCGTGTGCTCTCGATACCTCTTTCAGCCTCCAGCCTCCAACCCAGACCCTAGGTCAGACGGACGCCCACTGGCTCGGGTTGCAACGCCTCCCTGGCCCGGCCCCTTCCACACCACTCGCGCAGCCCGGAGTGGCTCGGCACCTCACCTAGCTTCGATCGGGACTCCTCCAGTTTCTGAATTTGGTTCTCCAAGAAGAGCATCGCCACCGCGAAGGCCACCACTGCCAGCAGCTGCAACTTGGGCGGCATCATAATCCTGAGGAGCCCCATGAAACCCGCTGCTCCAGATCAAGACATACCGCGGGGGGCGGGGAGCGGGACCCCGGGGGCTAGGGAGACGCCGGGAGGAGACCGCCGAGCAGGCAGAAAGGCAGGAGAGCGAGACAGCGATAAAACCACCGCAGCGACCCCCCTTCCTACCTCCCCAGTCCCCCGCCCCCAGGCGCCAGCACAAACACCGCCGGTGCCCGCTTCTTCTCGGAGGACTCGACGGACGACCCCTGCAAAAGCCCGCGCTGCAACACAGTGCGAACGGCTGCCGGATTCTCGCCTCCCTCTATTGCCTCAGTCCCCGACCCCCGTGCCCGCGAGCCTGCATGCCTCGCTCTCTTCCTTCCTTCCCTCCCTCCCTCCCTCCCCAGCTCGCGGCCGCGCGCTCTTCCGCCAGTGCTGCTGCTGCGGCTGCGCCGCCCCGGCCCCGCCCCCCACCCAACACCCGCCGCCACCACGCGCACGCATCTACGTACGCTGCTTGGCAACCAGAGGCTCCACCCTCTGTTCCCGTTTGGTTGTGTTTATTGGACCGAAGAACCCCATGGTTTCGTTCTCGGTTCTTGTTACGGTTGGTTTCCTTGGCCATAGACATCAACCAAAGCGGAATTCGATTGGGTAAAGTTGGAGAAGGAGGCTGGCCGAAACTGACGAAGGCGGGGCTTCTTGGCTGCTGTACTAAATGTCGTGAGTGAAAGGAAGGAGCCCAGAAAAGCACTTGGGAAGTTTAGGAAAGTGCCTGACATGGGTTATCGAAAGGACCCAAGACTTTATATTTATATCAAATTGTAAAGCTATTTGAGCACCTTTAATATTCCCTATGCCCTTGGGTAAATCCCTGTCTGCAGACTAACAGATTTGATAGCAACCGCTCTTTAGCAGCCTATTTTAGGTCAGGCTCTGGAGCGGACTCCCCTGCCCTAGGGGTCCTTTGAGCAGTCAGAGACCTACGGAAGGAGGTAGCGATGGCAGCAGGTCCGGGAGGATGGCTTGGGCCGGTATTTGGACTGCGGTTGCTGTTGGCGACTGTGCTTCAAGCGGTGAGTGGAGGTCACCTCTGCTGTAGCCCCAGAGTTTGTGGGAGGGACTGAACTGAGGAAAGAGATCATTCGGGCGCATTTGGGAGCCACACTTGAAAAGGGTGGAAGGACTGCGTTTCCTTAACCACTGCTGTGGGCGGAATGCGACGTGGCTTACTTTCTCCTTTGATGCTTATCCTTATCCCCTTGGGGTTTCTGACGGTTCTTTCTCCTGGCTTCAGATATCTTGAGTACTTTTCTTCTCTTGCAGCTCTTCAGCTAAAAACAGTCTCTAAACCACACGGGAGGGGAAAGGCAATAAATCTTGGAAAGGAGTGAAAATTGATTTTTAATGGGCAGAAATAAAACCGTTCCCTGTGTCAAGGTTCCCAAATCTTAGAGGAAAGCCCTCAAGTCTTTGGTCCAGGTTACACTTCCTATCTACTTCTTTCAATTATTAGTGTTCCATTAATTCACTGTTAGCCCTTTACCTCCGTTCTCTAGCATTCACATACCTCGGTGCACTTAAGTGTTACTTATTTCGTTTTTAAACAACGTTGTTACAATAAAAGTAGCTACTCTATACCAAACCAAGGATTGTTTGTTTTTTACAGTATTTCATTTTTTTCCAATAACAGAACAGATGCTTTTTTAATCTTTGAATGGGGAAAGGCTAATATTGACTTATTTTCCTATTCATCCATGAACAACTTAATATTGGTTAATTTCTCCTAAGAAGTTTGCAATCCATGTTTTGTTATGTGAATAAAACTTTTGTAATTGGCACTGTGCTGTCACATGTTTCTTTTACCAGCTTAATTACCTTCAGATATTCTTCTTACTGACCCTGCTGAAAAGTTTTCTCCTAGATCTGGTTTGACTGATTTATCCAAGGTTTGATGGAATTAGGGCTTATATTGAAGCCTTCTATAGATACCTCTACTTGTCTTTTATCAAGGAGTTTAAAGATCCTGGTTGGTTGCTTTTGCCACCATATATAGAGGTGGATTCTTTACTTCTATAGTTAGTGTTAAAGTACTTCATTATTCAGAAATTATTGGAAGGATCCCCTCTCTAAACTTTCTACTCAAGATTTTTTTCTTATTGGTTTTTTTTGTTGTTGTTCTTTGTTTTGTTTTTTTGTTTTCAAATGTTAGGGGATTTGAGTTCACCACCATGCAAAGATAGAAAAGAATGACATTTCAGGTTGCCTTCTGATTTCCCTGTCTGTTTCATTATCGATGGCTATATAACTACCCCAAAGCTTAATTGCTTAAAATAATGATTTCTCGTGTTTCTGTGTGGACCTGCTGAGCAGTTCCTTTGTTGATTTCTTCTGGCCCCATTTATGCAGCTGTGTTGTGCTAGTAGATCAGCTGGACTGAAAGGTCCAAAATGGCTTCATTTTTAGTTGATTCTTACTGTCAGCTAAGGAAGCTTGGTTCTCCTTCATGTGACCTCTCATCCTCCAATAGGCCAGACCAGCTTCATTTCATGGCTGTCTCAGGGCAGCACTGCTAAAGAACAAAAGCTGCAATACCTGCTAAAACCCAGCCTTGGAAATCACATATATCACTTCTACCTCGCAATATTTGTCCCAAGACCAGTCTAGATTTCAAGGGTGGGGAAATAGACACCATCTCTACAGGGGAGGAGTGACATAGTCACATTGCAAAGAAGTGTACATACATACAGGATAAAAGGAATTTATGGCCGTTATACAATCTGCCACAGTGACCACCCACAGATTTAAGCCAGAAATCTTTTACTCCTTTATTTCCATATAGGCCTCACATACAGGCAATTACCAAGCCTTAACTGGTTTTACTTACTGAATTTTTCTCAAATCCACCACTTATTCAGGCCAACATCTCCCTCCTTAGAAATAGCCACTTGGTTTACTCTTTGAATTATCAGGATCTGAATGGTTGACTTTGCCAGCTTCCCAATTGCCTAAGCCAATAATTATTCATTTTAAATTCTTTTTTTCTCTCTCTCTCAATCCATTTGGTCATCAAACCCTTAAAAATCTCCAAGCCAGTCCACTTTCTTCACTTAGGTAGTACCTAAATTCAAGCCACCATCTTGCTTGTCTGGAATTACCACATCAGCTTCCTTAACTGGTCTCCCCATCTCTTTTTCTCCCTTTCCAATCCAGTCTCTACAATGCATCCAGAGTCATCTTTCTGAAACTTTAATCTGCCATTATTAAAACTCTTCAATGGTTCTCTGTTCCTTTTAAGGTAAAGTGTGTCCTCCTTCACGTTCCTTTTTTTTTAAAAAATATGCTTTATTGATTATGCTGTTACAGTTGTCCCAATTTCTTTTTCCTTTGTTCCCCTCCACCCAGTGACCCCCTCCCTCCAGGTGCCCCCCCCTTAGTCCATGCCCATTGGTTGTGCATATATTTCTTCTCAGCATCTTCCTGTCTACTCCACTCCCTCCTTCTATGCTTCTTAATCCCTGTAACATCCCCCTCCCTTCCCCCTCCCCACTGACCTTCCCCCTATATGTTCCCCATACCTATAATTCTTTTCCCCCTCTCATTGTCTACTTAGTTTGCCTTCGTTTCAGTTCTCTAGCTTCTGTTGTTGGTTGTTATGACACAGTTTTCATTTTAATGTTCATAGTTCTGATCCTCTTTCTCCTAAACAAGTCCCTTTAACATTTCATGTAACAGTGGTTTGGATCTTATGAACTCCTTCAGTTTTACTTTGTCCTGGAAGTACTTTCTCTGCCCTTCTATTCTGAATGACAGCTTTGCTGGATAGAGTATTCATGGTTGTAGGTTTTTGCTTTTCATTCCTTTGAATATTTCTTGCCAGTCCCTTTGGGACCCCTTTATACATAATTCTCTTCTTCTCTCTTACTGCTTTTAAGATTCTCTGTTTATCCTTAATTTTTGACATTTTAATTATAATGTGTCTTAGTATGGTTCTCCTTGGGTCCAGTTTTTTTGGAACTCTCTGTGCTTCCTGGACCTGTAAGTCCTTCCCCAAGTTAGAGAAGTTCTGCTTCATTATTTTTTCACATAATTTTTCTATTTCTAGTTCTTCTTCACCTTCTGACAACCCTGTGATTCAGATGTTGGCCTGCTTATAGCTGTCCCATAGGTTTCTGAGCCTTTTCTCATTTTCCTCACTTTTCATTTCCTCTTTCTGCACTGGTTGGCTGTTTTGTTTCTTCCCTGTGTTCCGATTTGTTGATTTGATTCCTGGTTTTCTTTCCCTCATCACTAGTTTGGTATGTGTTTTTGTTCATTTCAGCAGGACTAGCCTTCATTCCTTCCCTGTCTTGTTTAAGATCTGCTGTTAGGTCTGTAAGCATTGTTATAACCAAATCTCTGAACTGTGCCTCAGAAAGATTTCCTATCTGCTGCTTCATTAGATTAGATATTTGCTGTCTGGTCAGTTGCGTCACTGGGATCTCTATCATGATCTGTGCCATCCTGACAGTTTTGTGTTTACCTTTGCTTCCTGGGCGGGGCTGTCACACCTCCCACACTATAGGGGGCCGAGCTCCATGCACTCATCACAATCGGGCGACCCTTCTCACCACACTGTGGCATTTTCTGTGGCGGTGAGGGTCCAAGATGGATTCCTGTCCTTCACTCTCCGCTGAGAGACCAAGAGCCTCCTCCTCTGTCCCCACCCCCTCCGGGCCTCACAGCCCAAGGCAATGGGGGTCTGCCTTCCCCGGTGTTGGAATCGCAAGCTGACAGGTCTGGTCTGCAGCTGGGGGTGCTCCCCAGGCGCTTCTTGCCTCCCCTTAAATATGGGTGTCTATGCTTACTGCTGTCCTGCTGCCGCCACCAGCACAGCTTGACCTCTCCGCCCAGGCTTCGCCCCTCCTACCCATCCAGACGAACACCACTTGTTTATAGCTTTATATGTTGGGCTTCCATTTATTTTCTGGAACTTATGGTTATTTCTGGTTTTGCAGTAGTTGTATTCCTTCTTAATTGTGGAGGGAGACGCAGCGTGTCTGTCTACGCCTCCATCTTGGACAGAAGTTGTTTTGTAGTTTTTAAGTGTACTTTCGCACTGGAAGGTGGGAATAATGCTAACATTTATTAAGTAGCCATTGGGTACTGAGTAGGATAGTGGATGCTTTCTGTACTTTTTCTCCCTTAATCTTCAAAACTATGAGATAAGTGGTAACTATTCCTATTCAGAAACTCAAAAGTAAGGTTGCTCCTTGCTGGCATTTAATTCAAGATGTCATCAGACTTCAGTACATGTTCATGCATGTGCATTTCAGTCCACTCTCCCTGGTTGCCAGGTTACATCAATGTTGTGCAAACCGTTCTCATTGTGTTAACAATGGCTGGACTTTGTCCGGACAGACCTTGTGGTGTATTAGTACAGCTATCTTTGGAAACTACAAATTATTCCGTGAAATAGATCGAGCAGGTCACTTTAAAAACGGAGAAATTTCTCAAAGTACTAGTATAGTAACAAGTGTCTTAGGTCCCTCCCATTAGACTGGGATAATTGATCTATTTTGAAGATTATATATATTCCACATTATTACTGAGATAGGTAAAATATATATATATATCAGATTAGGATATATCAGATTAGGATGTTGACTAACGTAAGACCAATGGGATGATCAGTATTTTGGAGGAGTATGCCAGCAATACTTTTAAGTGCTTTTACATTGGAAAATGCCACTGGGTTTGAATCTGCCTGGTTAGTCTAGAAGAAGGCTGACACATTGCCAGTGGCAGGTCAAATCTAGCCAGCCTTGTTTATGTAAATAAAGTTTTATTGAACCACAGACACCTATTCATTTATTATTGTCTATGACTGCTTTTGTACTGGAATAGCTGAGTTGAATGGTATAACAGAAACTGTATAGCCAGCAAAGCCTTATATAATTATTATCTAGCCCATTATGTAAAATGTGCAGACCTTTGGTCTAGAAGGTAAACCAATTGCAGTCATACAATCTGAAATTACCCCTACTTGAAGCTGTGGTTTTCACCAGTTTATTTCTTCAACACACATGAGAACTAGCACAGTGGTGAAAACACAGAGAAACAACTTAATTTTTGCCCTCAAGAGTTCACAGTATTGTTGGGGAATTCTAGGATCGTCTGCAATCCTAGATGTACATAGTACAATGTTGTGAGTGATGCTGTTTTACATCTATGCACAAATTTCTTTCTCAGGGAAGTAATATGGCTAAAGATGGGGATCTGATTTTTTTTTCCAGAAAAGGTTTCCAAGAAAACTGATACTAATACATGGAAATAAGTAGGAATTAACAAGATGAAAAAAGTGGAAAAAAGAGCTTTAGAAGTAGGAAGAGTATTGAATAGAAGTTTTATACTTTCAAATAATATAGGAATTCAATATAGCTGAAAAGTAGAATGGGATTAGAGAAATAATTAGAAGTACGACTCTCAGTGACCATTTAGGCCACCGAGTGAAGGAAAGATTAGAGAGCTCTTTAAGAAACAGACTTATCAAAACTTGTTAACTAATTGGTTATAAGAATGGTGAAAATTATAGTCTAGCATGACTGACGTGGGCAACTTCGTGTCAGGGAAAATGGTACCATTCTTACAAAGATACTAAATATATTGGGAAGGAATAGATTTAAGGAGAAAAGGTAAGTTTCACTGTTGGAGATTTGAATTTGCAATGCCTTATGCAGCATCTCAATGACACATCAGGTAGACTGTTGGCTTTGGAAGCTTGACGTTCAGGAAGAAGATTTGGGAGTTTTCAGTAAATCAGTATTTGAAGCCATGGAAAGATGCAGTCATCTATGAAAGTATGTGTAGCAGAGAGAGAACCAAAAATAGAAATGGGAAACAGTAACATTTAATAAATGCATAAAACAGAAAGGAAGAGGAGGACCAGCCCATGGAAGGGGAAGCTGGAAGAGAACAGTTTTGAATGCCTTCGCATTTAGTGATTTTTGGTAAGTTTAGTCAAGTGGTTGGATCAGAATCCAGACTAGAGTAACAATTTAGAAATGGTGGAATGTGGGGAGAAAAATTAGAATCTAAGGCTTGAATACACTAAAGAATTATCATTGAAATTAAGCCCTATAAAGATGGTAGAAGCTGGAATTCGCAGCACAGGTGGAGGGACTGAGTTTAGACAGATGAAGGTGTGCCACATGGACTGAGATACAAAAGAAGAATGGGTGAGGGAAGAGGACTAATATTTTTGAAAGCCTGCTTTTGCCACTCATTCTGATAGATTACATAAGTCATTTCATTTCATTTCATCTTTACTGTGATCTGTTGTATGTAGGAAGTATTGCTCCTTGCTTTATTAGTAAGAAGAGTAATGCTTAGGGAGGTTATCTTGCCCAGTGACACACATCTTGTGAGTGATAGGCTAGTACCTAACCCCGAAAGCTTTATTTCTGGTGTGCCCCTTGTCTCCCCTACTCCATCCCCTTCCCTATTCTCCCCCTGCTACATGTGAATATGTAAAGATAAGTCTGTAGGGTGTGGTAGAGACCTAGAAGTTAATGTTACTCCATAGACCCATGTAAGTAAGTTTTTTAAATGTAATGGAAATTAGTTTTTCTTCTAAAGAAATTTCCTTTTTAAAAACTATTGACTGTTTAATAAAAAATATTATATGTACTATGCATATCTAAAGAAATATCTCTTAATCCATATTTTAGCTAAGCTGAAAGGTGACATTAAGAAAAAAATGGGGGTGGGGAGGCAAAGGTGCATATAAGGTTATCAGTAACTTACCTCTAGTGTGTTAGATTTTGACAACCCTCATTTCTCCCTCTTTGGAAGCTTTATAATGTAAGTATGGAATTAAGTTTTATTTCTATTTTTTTTATTCAGGTGTCTGCCTTCGGGGCAGAGTTTTCATCAGAGGCTTGCAGAGAATTAGGCTTCTCCAGCAACTTGCTCTGCAGCTCCTGTGATCTTCTTGGACAGTTCAACCTGCTTCAGCTGGATCCTGACTGTAGAGGATGCTGTCAGGAAGAAGCACAATTTGAAACCAAAAAGGTGTTGTTTTCTAGTATCTCTCTTCCATTAGAATGCTTTGGTTGAGATAAGGTAAAATACTAAATTGCTTAATCGGTTTAAATATAAAGAAGTCTTCAGCTTTTACATTTTGTAGTTTTTAGAAACTCAAAATGGTTTCTTGCCTGATCTATTAGATCAAAGCAAATAGGAAGGAAAAGTACGGTTACATACCATGACCCCACACCTACCACAGCTGTCCAGCACAGAGGGAGCAGAATTACTATAGCATGCTTGGATCCTAAAGCTCCCCAGTCTTTCTAAATTATGGCCACATAAAGTCAAAGAATAATTAGATGCTTTTATTCATTTGTATGATAACCCAGTTTTATAATGAAATTTGGGATGAAAATAAAGCACCCATTACCTGGCACAAAATTGTAAACAATAAATTATAACTTTTAATCTGGTTAACAAAGAATATGGTCTGTTAATTTATATACACTACTAATAATATTTCCAGGCACCTACCTCATTTTTAGCACATGAAAACAGCCAAGATTAGGTAGCTCTAACTATTCAATAAAATCTTTGTTTTGATCCACTGTTGAACTTAATAGTAAACATTCTTAATTTATTTACCGTTATTGGCCAATCATTTATTTAAAATATCCTAAATACTTACAAAAATAAAGCCAAGTATTGTTTCTATTTTTCAAGTGTCAAAGTCTTTGTTATAGAAAATAAAAAAACCTTTTATAAACTAAACATTACAATTAAGCTACATCAAGTTTAGTAACTACACACCATTCTTCTGTGATTGTGCTTTAGTGCTTTACAAATTTCCAGACTACTTCTTTGCAATGTACAGGTTCCCAGTAAGAATGTATGCACACAAACTATATACACATTTTACATAGGAATGGTTCTTGTTAAGTATACATTTAGAGAACCTAACATGGTAGTATTGTGCCCTAAAAGCCATAGAGCCAGATGTGCCACTATACAGAAACAGGTTGGATATACAAGCATTATCTAGCACTCAGATGAGCACTTCAGTTATCCAAGATAACATCTTCATGAGGGATGCCCAGTTTAATGTTTCTAGATAAGACATTGATTCGTAACCTATAATAAATCGTTAGTTCAACAGCCTTATTCATTGAAAAAACACAGTGAACTTAAAATATTTCTCAGTACATTAATAAACTTCCTTAATTTTTAAATCTTTTTATTAAAGCTCTTAGACTTCTTTAAATTATAATGTAGCCTGAAAAGATCATTATTATTCAAATAAAACTGAATTAGTAAGATCTCTGTGTTCAGGGTGAGGAAAAAATGGTAATATCTCTGTTATGTTTCCTTTTAATATTCTTTCACTTGTACATACTGAGGTGTTAACATACATTTGAGGTGTTAAGATTTGTACGCTTTCAGACAGTAATAGTATCATCTCATTATTAGATAGTAAAAGTTTATTCTAACACTGAGTAGTTCCACAGTTCTAAAAGAAAAACTTTTAAAAATGTTAATATTCAACCATAATTTACTACTTTATTTCTTGGTTGTGAACCTGAAATGTTCAAGTCTTCCATGTTTTTCATTTTCTTGGTTTACATATACCAATAATATAGTTTAATGTTTAGAAGATTTCCATACATATAAGTTAGTCTTTTTGCCTGTAAATGAAATCTAAGCAAGTTTACCTAGGATTTACCTTGTTTAGTAGGACCCTTCCTTAACCCCCCTTTTTTGTTTGTTTGTTTTTGGATGGAATAAATTGCTGGAGTCATCCTCTCATCTTTAAAGTATTATTCTCTCTGGTCCTCCATGGTCTCTACACTACTTAACCAACAAATATTTCCTGAAAAACAAAACTCCAAGGATTGAATAACAGTAGTTTTATAATAAACGATCTTTATCTCATATACACTCTCTTGTAATTAAAAGTCAATTGAAAGGTTCTACCCTTTGACTGAAGTCAAATATGCCTAAAATATAAACTAAGTGTATATAAAAGCTATTTTTACTTATTGCCCTTTCTCAGTAATTCTTCATAATACATCAGTTTTATGGTATAATTTTAGTGGAACCAAACTTGTATCACACCCCTTTCTAATAATTCTATTCCTGTTCAATTTTCACTATCAAATGAGCTGTGTTTGGTATCTGAAAGCTTTCAGTAGTTACAGCCCAGCAGTAACAGTAGGCAAGTAGTCTGCCAGTAAACATATGCCTAACCAATTACAAGCTGAAATTATTATTGTACAGTAAGCCTGAATCCTAATATACCTTTTATGCTCAATGCATTGTTTTGTTTTTTTACTACCAGCCGCTAATCTCTACATGCTTACTTCTCATTAAGTATTTGTTAGCACATTATTGTACAACACTGATGAACGGTTTTCCTTAGTAATCCTGGTGGAACCAAACAGCCAAAACACTTAGACATATTGCTGGAAATATAGAAGTATGGCATGTTGTACAAGCCTCCACTTAGATGCAAATCACATTCAAGTGTAGAATGTGTGGGTACTGCTCTCTGGATCACTGGTACATGATCGTAGGGTAACAGTATATACAATATATTTTTCTATCTCTACTCTGGCTTAAGGTTTAATTTTTAAATCATAGTTTAATTTAGTCCTAGCGTAATAAAAGTGAAGATCTGCAATATATAGACTAGTGTCTTATATCAAAAACATTAAAAATACTTAAATATGGCCATGTGTGTATTAATAATTGTGAATATAAATTCTTTAGAAGAAACGATTGTAGTTTATATACAGGAATGTTTTAGCAATTTATGTACAATAAAGAAATGTTATCAGAAAACTCATTTTTGTTTTTGCTTACTTGGGTGCTTTATAGGTCTGTCCAGGGATGAGGCTAATCATTTTTAGGAATGCTTACTCATTTGACAGGCTGAATTTACTTTGATAGCCCAAAACATAAAAGTTGCTTACGAAAAAAACCAAAAAAACTTATTCACAATAGAAACAGAAAATGTATTTGAAATTTCTTATAATTCTTCAAATAGGTATTTTATTACTCTTTTTATTTGGTCTTGTTCTGCCCCCCATTTTGATCATGAAGGACCTGCTAAGCATCACAAATACTACCTAGAATGAGATATAACTAGTTTTGCTCATAGCTATGTACCTAAGTACAGATTACAAACATCATTAAGGATGGTGCCTTCATTGTGAAGAGCTTACTTTTTGTAGCTTGAAGAAAAAACAAACTAATGAGAAAAAAATTTTTAATCTTGGTGCTGTTTTTATACAGTTAGTATTACTAACTAGCATACATGAGTTCAGCTTGAAATATTATAATCAAGGTGGAAGGAAAGGGACCATTCTTTTTCTCACTGCTGAGTCGATTTTCCCTTGTGGTCTGGAAACATAGTAACCAATTATTAGCTAAGATTATGGAATAATAAAAGAACCATTAGCTGCTATAGTAGCTATGGAATGTTGCGTAGGGGAACAGAGATGAAGCAATTCTCGGGTAAAGAGCACGTTAGGTCCTAGTAAGCAACCTCATAGATATGTTATATTTTTCTCCTTAATTACTAGAGTAAACCATTTCCACCTGAGCTGTTTTTAAAGATTTAGCTCAAGTGTCTTCTCTTCTAGGAAGTATTCCCTAATTTCTCCCCCCCCCCCCATTCACCTTCACTACCACCCAAGTTATGGTAGCTACACCTCTGTATTCCCAAAGCAATTGAAGATACCTTAATTTACATTTACCTCCACTATATTGTACCTGTCATTTTCTTTCTTTTTCTCCCAATAAATTGTTCTCTTGAGGTCTAAGACTGTTCTTGGTTTCTGAATTCCCAGCCTTTACCATACAGTATTTCATAAGTTTTTGTCCTCGAATAAGGCTTATTTTACTAAGAACAAGATAGAAACGGTGATTTTTTTTTAATGTTGAAAATATACTTGAGCTCGGCAGATGCTTATTAAATACCTTTTTCATTTTGTTTATCCTAAATATAAAAAGAAAATTTGTCTCCATGTTGGCAGCTGTCCATTAGTTAACTTATATGTTCTAAGATTTGTAAGATTAAATGTAGTATTTCAGTTAATGGGTTATTTTTCTCATTTTGTTATCTTTCCAGCTCTGTGAATTCAGATTTAATTATGACAGCTAGATGCTTTTTTCTGCCTTATTCATTTAAGATTTTCATATCTTAATGAGAATTATTTCAGCTTCTTTCAGACATTATAGAACTTTTTTATTTCTCCTTAATTTTGTGACCCTATTTCCTAAGATGTTGGTTCACCAAGATCCTTATAGTCTTATCATTTTGTTTTTTTGTTTTGTTTTTTTGTTTCTGTCTTCTTTAGAAACATTTTTATTTAATTGGTTTTTAGAACTTCCTGTTCTTTTGCATTTACCTGCCCTTTCTCTGAATTGCTAGTCTGAAGGTTTGGCAAGTTACCAAACCAAGGCAGCTTGGGGGAGAAAAGAATCCACTTACCTGAATTACTCATATAGCAATTAGCAAGTTAGTTCAATCTAATTTACTGTTCATTCAGTTTTGATTGTGACAGGAGGAAGTTTAGAGTAATGGTTAAGAGCACAGGCTCTGGAAGCTAGCTGTCTAGGTTCACATCCTCTGTTACTGACCTGATAGGTTTGGACAAATTACTTGATAACTCTGTGCCTATTTATTCATTTATAAATTGGGGCTAATGATAGTTATTGTCTCATAGGGTAGTTATGAGGATTAAATGAGTTAATATATATACTGCTTAGAATAGTGCCTGGCAATATAATAAGTACTAGATAAATACTTGGGGCTGGTGGTAATGACAGTAGTAATAGTTGTAGTTATCTGATTTGCTGATTTAAAAAAAAAACAATAAATTTTGGAGAACTTAAGAGAATAGCATAATAATGATTGCTTTTGGCAAAGTAGCATAAAAGAAAATAGATAAGGGATATAACATGAACTATTAGATTTGCTGGTGATAAAAGTTAGAAACAAAATCTGTTACTCCATTTTGAAGCTCCTGGATCAGTTGAATCAAGGAGAAATATATTATGATAACAGAACCAGTAATATGAAAACTTTAACTATTTGCAACTACATGTTTATGTGGAACAAAATATAGAAATAAATTATGTCAAGCATAATTTATATTACCAATTTTGGGGTCTTGCTGATTGACACATTTTAATAAGAAAAATACTGCAAATTTGAATTTTTCAAGTTATCCCATTTTGATCAATTTAAAATGTGTTATATAATATTGCATTGGAGTCCCTAAGGCGGTTTGACGTTGTAGTCAACACCGGCAACTCCTGCGGCGCACCTGAAGCCAAGCTGTATTGACTCCGTCTTTCCCTTGGACCCTTCAGCTGCGAAGAGAGGGGGGGTCTGCTGCATGGGCAACAGCAGACCCTCCATATCACCCTGCCCAGGCTCTGTAGCTTCAGCTTCACTGGAGAGGACACTCCAGCGTCATCGCAGGATGTCGATTCAACACGGGAGGAGACAGATACCGTGTCACTCCCGAGTCGGACTGCACAGCCATTCTCGGCGGTGCAGATAGACTCTTAAGAAGCTACACCATCGTCTCTCGAGACGGACGGCTGCCGACGACGATAATATTGCATTTGAGGAGAGAAGGTTTTGCTACTAACATTTTTCAAAACCATTGATAAAGTGAAGCTCAATTTTCTTAGGACAGCCCTGTTCCAAAAATTGCATGGAACTCATGTTTTAAAGTCTTTTTAGAATAAAATGTATTACTGGCTTTCAAACTTTTTCAGATGGCAGATCAGGTAGAAGCCATCATATTCTTTGAAACCAGAAATGACATTATAAATGAAGTAAATTAAACTATGTTTGCAATATAAAAATAATCACTGTGATAAAAGCAAGCTATTAAATCACGAATTCTAATTTTTCTACTAACACTTCTCTGCTCCTTATATTTTTAATCTAATACTTGATAACAAATTTTAAAGGTATAAGAAAATTTTGGAAGAGGAAAACGTAAATGTGGTTTAAAAAAAAAAAACTACAGATTGAGAAGAGATATCATTTACTTGAATTTTAGAACATCTTGATCTCATTCATAGAATATTAGCAGAAGCCTAGGCTGGAGATCACCAAATTATACCATTACTGGTTCTGGAAAATAGCTCAATAAATAGTTCAGGTATTTGATATAGGTTCGCTTTTTGTTTTCTCTTAAAAATCTACTTTTTAGATGATACTAAAACAAAATAAAAGAATCCACAATAATTATTATAATTCACTAGATTTGAATAAATAGACCAAAGTACATAGTACATAAATTAATTTTAAGAATATACTTAGGTCCGCTCCACTTCTCACTCCATTACCTACTTGGAGTTAGGCTAATGTTAATAGGCCAGCTTTATATAATAGCATTCCCATTTTCTGTGTGATGATAATTCTGCCTTCTCATTTACCTACACTCCAAGCAAGCCAGAGGGAGTACAGAGGTAATAGTTATATATGTATAGTTCAGTGGAAGTTTATCCCTTTCTCTCCTTTTTATAAGACTTCTTTGAAAGAGCTGAATTTTCATCTCAACTTCATTGTTTACTGGCTTTGTGATTTCTTGCCAGCAAACTCCAAGATTTTCAGTTTTATTGTAATAATTACATTGCCTCACTTATGAGTATTTCTTTTACCTTGGTTATGTGCTGAAGTATTTTACCTACGTTATCTATTTAATCCTCACAATAACTCCATAATGTAAATAATATATAATTCCTATTTAACAGAAGAGGACTAGGGTGTAACCTGCCCAAAGTTACCCAGCAATTCAGTGCCTCAACTTGGCTTCATCTAGCATCTGTTTGATCCCAAAGAGCCCCAAGTTTTTTAAACCTCTACGCTATTTTACCTCTCATCTTGAAAATGTTGATAGTAATACCTCTTCACAGAGATACTGTAAGAAAATGAATGAGTTAATTGTAGAACACCAGTTTGGCTCTCTTAAGGCCTCTTTAGATTTATAGTTAACAATTCTATTAACACAATTCCGTCGCTACCTTTTATTTTAAATTATCAAATCTTTATTCCTCAGTTTACCATTCTTTAATGGGTCCCATTACTTGGTGTTTTTCAAGGGTGTCTTAACAAATTTGGCTTTAAAGCCCAATCAATGAAACTTTTTACATAAGTCATGTAACTTTTAAGTCTGGTAAAAGAATCAGTTTACTTGGAAATTCTGTAGCTAATTTCAGAGTAATTTAAAAGTCATCTTAAGTAGCTAAATTATTCAAGACAGCAGCAGATTCTAAGCTTTAGCCTATCAGAAATAGAATACTACTGGTGTGTAAAACTAGGAGGATGAAATGGAGGTTAAGCTAACTATGTGTGAAATTGTAGCCACTAAAGAAATTTCACAGATGCTTAAAACAGCTGCACTTTTTTTGTATTGTCTATAGCATCAATACATGAACTGATTTCTTCAAAGGAAACTAAATATGTTTTCAATAGATCATTTTAATTGTAAAAACATTCACAAAGAAGCTCTTTTTAAAAGATCTAAATAACATTTGGCAACAGTTCAAATTCTGTGTAAGAATCACTAAGACTCCTGAGTAGCAACAATAATAGTGACACAAATATTTACTTAATAATAGACACTAACATTCATTAAGTTCTTCTTATATGAAGGCACTGTTCTAAACACTTTATAATCTATATAATCCTAAAAACAACTCTATAAGGTAAATACCGTTACTCCCATTTCGTAGTTGCATCTGAGGCATAGGGATCTTGCCTAAAGTCATACAGCTTATAGTGGCTATAAATATATATCTATTTGTGTAACAGAAGTTTTAAAATTTATTTTATGTAGTTATTGGGTTGGCCAAAAAGTTCATTTAGGTTTTTTGGGGGGTTTTTTTTTGTTTGTTTTTTCATAAAATAAAGGACACTTTTTATTTTCACCAGTAACTTTATTGATTTGTATATTTTGAGTATGTCAGTTATCTTCTGTGTGGTATAACACTGATTGTTCTTAATTAATATCTCAATTTTGATTGCTGTCAACTTCAACTGGTCTACCTGACCCGTGGAGCATTGTCCAGCAAGAAATCTCTAGCACAAAACTTGGCAAACGACTTTTTGACATGTTTGATCAGTCATAGCACCTTCTCTGTATGCTGCACAATTTTTTTTTTGCATTTCAGTTGCGTTTTTACCTTTCTTGAAATAATAAAGCATAATCTGCCAAAAATATCACATATTTTCTTCCATCTTTAATATTAAAATGGCTACACAAAAATTCACCAATTTTGATAAGTTTTTTTTTAAATGCACTCTGATATGATAGGTATCACAATACAATCTAACAAAATTGTTTCAAATGAAGTTAAAGACAACTAAGTGCTTACTAGGGCCACCTTACAGAAAAAAACCGAAAGGATTTTTTGGTCAATCCAATAATTAATTGATCTGAAAATATTATTTAAATTTTTTATGTTTTCTAAATGTGGCATTTTATCTGGCTTTATTATGAACAATAAATATAGTTAGTTTTTTAAGATATTTACAAATTAGGACCTGCTTCTATCTAAGCATATTAAAACAGTCTGTAACATTTGCATATTACAATGTTTAGAAAGAACATAAGCCCTTAAAATAATTCATTATATATCTCCGGGTCACCTTACAATAACATTTCTTAGACATACCTATCTCAGAGTCAAAATAAACCTTCCATTTATACACTAAATATATCTTCTTGGTATAGGCTCTGAGAATGTCAAAATAAGGTAATAGTCACTGTCCTTGAAAAGCAGAAGAAATAGACATGGAAATTGAATTGCTAGGATGTAGTTAGCAACATATTCTATTGAGCTTAAACCTAATATTCAAAGTTATATAGGTAATCACTGAAAGAATCAGAAAATAAAAGTTGGAAGAAGGGAATCAGTGACTCTCTTAGAGTTGGTATATTGAGAACTATAGATATAACCATGTTAATCCTTATGGAAGTGACCAACAGAACTAAAAATAAACAGTTGTTAATCCTAGGGAAGTGACCAACAGAAGAATTAAAACAGTTTAAGTCATTGAGTGGGTGGTGGGAGGTAGAAGAAAAATTTTACTTATTTTATGCCCTTCTATACTGCTTTTAGTACTACTACTACTACTGCTACTACTACTACTACTACTATTTCCAGATGCATTAATTTTTTTTAAAGAATTCAGTGAGATATGTGCTGTTAACAAAAATACTCATGTGCAATGAATACATACAGAAGGAAGGGTATAACCATTTTACAGTTCAGATTAATATTACCACCTGCTTATACAGAAATTGATGCCTATGATAACTTGGAAAAGTATTTGGGGAAAGGCCATCTCTGGCAGAAGGAAATGTTAGTGAAAAGGCAGACTCATGACAAAGATGCCGTCTAAGATAAATCAGATGGCTTGGTAATTATGAAAGAGAATGACTATTAAGAAGGGCAGGTGTGCCTTGCTTTTATAAGAAGTTTGAACTCTACCCTGTAGTCAGGGGAGAAAATTAAAGATTTTTAAACAGCTGACTGACATCAGATTTGAAATGTAATAACTTGGTGGTGATGTAAACCATAGTTGACAGGGCACGGGAATACTGTTGCCAGCAAAATAACTTACAGAGCAAGATACAAGGGCGTAAGCCAACACATTGGTAGTAAAAATGGAGAAGGAACAGGTCTGAAAAAGATTTAGCCAATAAAATCTACAGGATTTATTGACTTAACTGGATTGGAGAGGGAAGGAATAAGAGAGAAGCTTCCCAGTGTTCTTGAGAAACTGGTCACCCCAACACAAGAAAGCTCTAATGGATTTCAACTAGTTACAAGGCGATGGTGGATGGGAGAAGGGGCAGCAACAGAAGGTGACTTTTAATAAAGCATGCCTCTTAGCAACAAACTGCCTTTACAGTTTACTTTTTGAAGAAATGTGTTTAAAGTTTTATTTCAAAGGCCATGAATTTTGTCTGGGTACCATAATGAACTCTAAAATTGACAGTATACTTGTCAAATTGAGAAAAAAATAAAAATGTGTAATAGCCTGGTATTTTGTTCTAATTTTATATTGTTCTTAAGTTTTGAATAATACTATTTAAACTTTTTCAGTTATTTTAGGCTTATTTTTGTATCTGTTCTTAAGCTTAAAATATCTTAGGTGATTATTTTCTGTAGATTGAGAGAAATCATAATCTGGCTGTTTTTATTTTTTGTCTTTTGCTCTTTCAGATATTTGTAATCTTTCTTAAAGCTGATCATAATTGCATCCTTTTTATGACAATCTTTTCGGTAATGGAGTGGTAATAGCAACACTAACACAAAGAAATGTAGTCTCCTTTGGAAAGCAGCTTTTGCTGCCGTAAATAAAACCTCCATTCATGTTCTATTGTTGAGACTATTGAAAGTTTGGATGTTGAACTATATTTTGTCTGGATCTCAGTTTTTCAGATTAACAGGAAATAGATTGTATTTTTTAAGCATTTAGGAGCAAAAAGACATTGAATTTTTATTATTGAGTACTCTATACTAGATAGTTTGCCATTTTCCAAAATATTTTTACTTTTACTTATTACTAAGGGTCCTAGTGGTTTTATTAAAAGCTACTTACTGTCATTCAAGCTTAGACTTATTTTTACTAACACTTGGATAATTTTACCTAGTGATGTTCTGTCAAGTTATTTCCTTTCATTGTTTATTTCCTAAGTATCTGTAGAATTGAATGCATTGTTCCCAAGTGATGACCCTGAATTATTCATACTTGCAGCTGAATTATGTATGGAGGTATGTCTTTATTTATGGGTTATATTTGTTTCTAGGTGAAAATCTAATCAAACATTCTTACTGCTAGCTGATGAAATTCTCTTTTTTTTTTTTTAGGCACATGTACAAATTCTATTCCACTTCATAGTATTGAAAGAATACTCATTCTTTTTTCCTCAGATTTCAGAGTTTAAATGTTCTAATATAGAATGGGGTAATGTCCAAGAAACCCCTTTTTTTTTTTTAACTTTTGTTCATTTTCATGAGCTTTCTTACTGGAACAGTGATTATGTCCTTATGTATTTTTACCTTTTTTGTAGCCTAATCTGAGTTAGGTAAATTTTACCATGCTTGCTTTGTAGCTTTCTCAATCATAAGGCAGAAACTAAAGATGCAAAAAGGAATAGCATTTTAGTAGTGTAGGAGAATAAGTCTTAAGACGCTCCCATAGGCATAGTGATGCATTGCTTTATATATTTTCAGAGTTTAGTAGAAAGCACCTAAAGATGAATAGTGTAATCTCTGGGGTATAACATAAGAGAATTTTATTTTCCACCTTAGTTTGCTAAAGTTATAAAACTTAAATTAATTTCCCTAATCCTTCATATTCATTCATTGTTCATATGCAGAAATGCCATCAGACTGTGTACAGAAGTGTCAACAAACACCATTTGCCTAATAACATATGGTTAGTTATCTCTTAATAGGTCTTTACTCTTAGAAAACTAATAGGTTTCTCACAAAATTTTGAAAAGATTTCAAATTCAGGACAAAAGTAAATATGAGGGGAGCCCCCCCAAAAAAGGGAATTATCTTCTGAAGAACAGGCCCTTTGTAGTACTGTCTTCATCACTGGGTGAGTGTTGTAGGAACCCATATGTATCAGTGTACTCGGCTTCAGCAAGTGGTTGGTTGGTTGGTTGATTTATTTATTTATTTATTTATTTATTTTGAAGGCTCTTTCAACACGTTCGTCCAGTTCATGATGGATGATTTACGAGCTCACCTGCCCACACTGCACTGAGTGTTCAGCAGTGTTTGACCAAAAATGGCTTGAACCCCATGCCCCCACCCTCTCTATTCACCTGATCTCAGCATGAGCAATTTTTTTTGTTTTGTTTGTTTCCCTGGATTAAAAAAAAAGTCCTCAAAGGGAAACATTTTACCAATGTGGAAGAGGTGAAACAAAGAACTGCAGAAGCACTAAAATGCATCAAAATCGACAAGTTTAAAAACTGTTCTGAGCACTGGAAAAAACTCTCGATAGGTGTATTGCATCAAATGGAGAGTACTTTGAAGGTGACTGAAGTTTAAACATGTAAGAATAAATACACAATGTTTTATAAATAAATTCTGTTTTTTTAGGGTCCCCCTCACATCTGCTACTTTAGTGACTTAAAGTGAAATCTTGACAAAAGTTTACCATTAGATCACACAAAATTTAATGCCCTAGTTATTTGTCCCTCTGATATTGTAACTTATTGTTTCTAGCACTCCAGGAACTTTTTAAAGTAACACAAAATATGGAATGATTTGCTGATGAATCATAATTAGAACTTAAAACATCAGCAGATCACTAAATATGTGCTTTTGGTTAAAAACATTTTCCCTGAGAATTAACTGACCATATTTTGCTAAAAACAGCTTTTGCATTTTGAAAGGAGTAAAGTTGATTTTGAGGAATTACACTGGGTGTAATTAATGTTTGGGAGAGTGCCTTACATATATTTGAATGTATCATAATTGTTTTTCATTTAAAATCTCTAAATAACTTAATATTTAGCTTTTATCATGTTATACTCATACTTCCTTATTTTTTAATTGCTACATTTTATTTAAGGTCAAGCCTTCAGTAGACCCATAAAATAGTTACTCTTCAGATCTGAATTCTGTTCAACAGTTAAATTTTTCCTTTTGTGTCACCTAACATTAGAGCATTTCTTCATAATTCTACCTGATATTCAAGGTGTTCCCAGTTTCTCTAATCATACTATTGAATTGCAGTAATACTGTCATTTTGCCTTTAAATAAAAGAGGATTTTGAAAATAAGAATGCCTGCAAGCAATACTTCATTAAGGAAGACAGAATAGTACAGCATTGTCTTGCTTTAGTCAATTCTTATCCAATTTACCGTTTAGAATTAATTTGTTTAGTTTGTTGAGCAAAAGCTGTTTTGTTGTTTTATAATTTTTTGTCCTGTTAATAGTTAACCATAGTCCAAGGCAGTGATTCTGTTCTCATCCTTGGCTGTCCATTACAATCTCTTTGGTAGTTTTCAAAGTAGTAACAATAATTAAAATTCATATGCCTGGATCTCACCCTCAGATATACAAATTTAGCTGGACTGGGTTAGGTTCTAGGATAAATAATTTTCTACATCTTCCCAGGTAATTCAGCTGTACAGTCAAGGTTGAAAACACTGCTTTAATGTAATTTGAATGTGAAAGCTTGAGAAATCTTTGGAGTGGCCATTCTAATTACAGAAGAAAAATGAATGATAGCCCTAAATAATCCCAGATGAGAAAGCTCTGTTAACTATGAAAATGGGTTTCAAATACACAACTTAAACTTAACCAATAGTATGTAAGTATTATCATAATAATTTGTTACTTATTGAGCATCTAAAGAATCTAGGCTTTTTGCATTTTTGTTTACTCCTCATAGCAGCTGAAAGGTAGGAAATTATCTTTTGTTCAAACAGGAAACTGAAGCTCAGGAGCTACTCATCCAAGGGGATATGCTGCTGGGAAATGGCAGAGCCAGAATTGGACTACATCCACATTTGATTTCATAACCGGAGGTCTTTTCCATGTTCTGTTAAAAGATAAACTGAGGCATATTAAAAACTTTAATAGTTTGAGCTCAAATCAATTCAAATCCAGAAACATCAGATGGAAGTGGTTAGGAGCATTGCACCGACAGAAATGAGGGGCAAGTCTTTTATAGAGAAGATGCAGAAGCAGAGCAAGGAAATTATTTGATTAGCCCAAGTTTAAGTAGTTGCCCTATTTGGGAAATCCTAGTTGACTGTGGTTGTCTTTAGGTTTTGATTTAACTTTGAAGCATTTACAGGCTTAGGTTTTGGTTTGCTTACATCGGCTGCTAATGTCTTAGAACCAACCCCATCTAATGGCTTCCTTGTTTAATTTACAGTACCATGCCATATGAAATTTTTTTATTTAGTTTATTTCAAGATTTTCTTTCTGTCATATTTCTTTAGAGCCATGGATATCATCTCCAAATATATATATATATATATATATATATATGTAACAGAACCCCTGGGCTGCTCCGATTGAAACAGAACCCACAGGCTCTTTAGTTAGGGCCCGACTGCCCGCCACCAGAATCATAACTCTGAATACCAGAGTTTGGTGAAAAGGAAAAGAATTGTTTATTTACACAAAGTCCTGCCTCCCCCTCCCAGACCTGGCCAGTCTTAGGAAGGTCAGAAACACCATTTCCCCACTTCCTAGGCACAGTTCAGCTTTACCAGTAGCTGCCAATCACTCAGTTCTGATTGGGGAGGTCCTTTCTGTGCTGTGGTGCCCTCCAGCTCTCAATGCAGGACCGCCTGGATTCTCAGCCTCCTTGCAAACTGCCTTCTTCCTGCAAACCGCATGGATCTCCTCTCCTTCTCAAAGCAGCCTGGCAAGAGCCTCTTCTTAAAGCCGCCTGGAGACCCCTGCTCCAAGCCAGATGGAGGGAGCCCACAAGAGCCAGAGAGTGAGGGCGTGAGGGCCAGAGAGAGCCTGAGAGAGAGAGCCTCCTAGAGCCAGAGCCAGCCCAAAATGTCCGCAGCTCCTTCTCTCTTCCTCCCTGCCTCCTCTCTCCCCCTGCGTCCTCTCACGCAGTGGGTGTTGCAAACAGTTTTGACCATTCACAGAACCCTACGTAGGCTCTGTCTGCTTCTTCCGTACCAGCCCACAGTCCAAGATCCCTCCCATCTTCCTGAGTCTTGGAAGTAAAGCGGATCTTTGCAACAATGTATCCGGCCCTAGCTCCAGGCATGCAAGGGCATCCTGAAAGCTGCTTCCTGCTGCCTATCTCCCAGCCGAAAACTCTGGGGTTTGTTTTTGGACTCCCCTGTTTCTGTAACATATATATATATAAAGTGCTTAGTGTTGGAAAGCAGAATATTTCTGACTTGGACCTGGTTTATAGATTT
Source organism: Furipterus horrens (assembly GCF_987537825.1). Classification (NCBI taxonomy): domain Eukaryota; kingdom Metazoa; phylum Chordata; class Mammalia; order Chiroptera; family Furipteridae; genus Furipterus; species Furipterus horrens. The sequence goes on along the minus strand of NW_028327173.1, from coordinate 65,518,478 downwards.
GTGTTGGTGGTATGATGCTGGCAGTAAAAGTTAACGAATGCAACACTTTTTTTTTAATTCAGAAAATGTACATAACTCACAAGTGTTTCCTTTGTTCAGTGTTATGAATTAACTTATTTTGGAATCCAGCTATGAGAAATAACATAGGCCATTTTTTTGTCTTGCTGTTAATCTGAACTGTTTTATAGTAACACATACTTCATGTACAGCAAAGTTGTAACTGTAAAATAAAATTTTTTCATGAAAACATCATTGGAAGCCCTTACTAAAATTTTATAACAAGAGGTTGCTCATGTTGCGGGGGGGTTGGGGGTGGTAAATCATTATATTCCAACAGTAATTTATCAGGTAACTCTTTGTACGATGAAAGGAGTACATTGTCCCCCCAAAATTAAGAAAACACATGAATCTAAAATTGATATATATGCAATTAAATCTTTATTATACTTAAAATATATTTATTTAAATTGGGAAAAAATTAGCTAACCACAAAGCTGAAATTTAAGAACAATAAATTAAAATCTCTTTATTTTTAAATGAGAGGAAAATTAGTACATACAAAAATCCTGTTACAAATAAGGTAAATAGGTTATAGAACTGAAGTATTGATAGTTAAATGTTTCTGCTTCCCGCTTAGAGGATCCTATTAGAAGTTTAGGAAAATCTGGTGATCATAAGTAATACGGAAATAAGTATGGACTCCAAAGAGGAAAAAGTGCAATGTTAAGTATCATTTTTGTATTTTTCTAAAGGTTTCTATGTATTACCATTTCAATTATCTGGCCTAGTACTATAGAAGCCTAATGGAATAATGACGTATAGTGCCTAGAGTTAGATTTTCTATACAAACAAGGCTGCTTTAATGCATATAAAAAATATAAGCTTGCTATGTAAAAGTTATATAACTTGCTTCTTTGGTTTCTCTTCTAATGGTATTTTTGCATAAATGTTTGAGAGTCAGCATTTTTGCCAGTGATGTTACTTTAAAATGTAAAAATGATAAGGATGAAAGTCAAAGAATTGAAAGTTTTAACCTCTTTTAATTCTTTCATACTTTATGCCCTTGAGAATTCCTATTATACATAATATGTATTTCCTTGTGTATGAATTTGTGTGATGACAAAGATGCTTATGATTACTTTATAAGGCAATGAAAATTTAACACAATTAGTAGTTAATTTAAATTATTTGTTCACCATGAAAAACAAATGTTTTCCTACGAATACTGCAAATTCATAAGTAAAATGCCAACTTATCATCACAGATTAAATCTTTTAAAATTTGACTTTGAGTTATATTTTATATTTGTTTACCCTAAACTGGAACTAAGCACAATCTGGTTTATAAAGTATGTCAAAGGAACTTGAAGTATTTAGAAAGTTACATGATGAAAGAAATGTTTAATTCTGTTAAATGAATAATTCTCTCCATTCAGCACACATACATTGAGCAGCTTTGTGTCCAGTTCTGGGAGAATTATGATAAATAAGACATTTCCTGTCCACAGTGAATTTACAGACTATTTATAGTACATTATTATGAGAACAGAATTCTGTGGTCAGTCCTCAACTGAGTGTGGGAGACCAACAAAAGTTTTCCCAGAGACTGTCACATCTGAGCTGCCTGTTCATTAAAGAATGTGTTTCTAATGCTTTTAATTAATCAGTTGGTATTTTGTGGTACAGATAAGTGCTTTCCATGAATGGGCTGCAAGTATGCTAGGATACTGAGTCCTTTAGTCTTAGGACAACCAAATGGGGACTAAGTGAGCAGGGGCCCCAGTTATAAGCAGCCTCCTCCCTTTATCCCAGTGCACCATACGATTCCATGTGTGATGATATGAAGAATATTGGAAAGTGTGTTGGGAAATGCCATTATATACGAGTGGAATCTCAGCCAGAGAGTCCAGGGGATCACAAACATGCTAATAAAAGATTAAACCACATTTTAAAATGGCCTTTTTTTTTTTTTTTTCCCTAAATTCTGGTAAAATAATACATAACATAAAATTTACCATCGTAATCATTTTAAGAGTACAGTTCAGTGACATTAAATACATTGATATTGTGCAGCATCACCATCTATCAACAGGACTTTTTCATCTTCCCGAACTGAAACTCAGTACTCGTTAAACAATAGCGTGCACACAACACACAGTTCTCTCCCCCAGCCCCTGGCGACCACCCTTCAACTTTCTGTCTCTGAATTTGACTACTCTATAAATACCTCATGGAAGTGGAATCACCCATATGGTATTTATCCTTTTGTACTGCTTTATTTCACTTAGCTTCAGGATGCATCCATGTTAGAGTATGTGTCCTAATTTCCTTCCTTTTTAAAGCTGAATAACATTTCATTACATGTATAATACCACATTTTGTTTATCTATACATCTGTCGATAGACATTTAGACTGGCTTCAGCTTTTAGCAATTGCGAATTATAATTAGTATGCAAATATCTGTTCACCTCTGCTTTCAGTGCTTTCTGGATCATATAATTCTGTTTTTAATTTTTTAAGGATCAACCATTCTATTTTTCGTAATGACTGTACTATTTACATTTTAGCAGCAATTCACAAGGGTTCCAAATTCTCCACATGCTAACACCACCACTTGTTTTCTGTGTTTTTGATAATACCCATCCTAATGAGTGTGAAGTGGTATTTCATTGTGATTTTGATCTACATTCCCCTAATGGTTAGTGATGTTGAACATCTTTTTATGAGTTTATTGGTAATATGGCCTGATATGTTTTAATATATTTGAGGCTGGGGAGACTTGTCCAACCAAGATTAACCAAATCCTATTCAAAAGCAACTTATTTTATAGAATTAGGTCAGCCTAATCTTTAATTTTTACTGCTACAAAGAATCTTAGTGATCCTCAATTTTTAATCTGAAATCTCTCGATAGTTCCAGGGAGTCCATGAATAGCCTGAATTAAAGCAGAATTCCTTCAGAGTCTCAAACATATTTTTGACCCTTAATATCTTAAGAACTATTGAGACAGCCTAGAATCACCAAAATGTGAAAAAGTCTCTTGTCTTTTGGGTTGCTGGAATTAAGGTAATTTTTAAATTTTACTCTCTGCTTTTCATATTTTCCAAAGTTCCTAAAATAACCGTGCATAGTGCATTGTGATTTTTATGCTATTTTAGAATTTAAAAGGTAAATGTATCTTTAGTTCTTGGATATACAATTAAAAATGGGTCTGAAACCTAAGAAGAAATAAAATGAATATGGTGTGTTCTTACAATTGCCTGCCTTCTCTTAGAGTCCCAGTAGTTTCAAGTCACTACAGAAACAATGGGCAGGCTCCACAGCTACAAAAAAAATGATGTTTACCGTTGAATCCATTTCAACTGAATTAATTAAATAAAATATTTTATTTGAGTTTTTATAATGAGCTTTCACTATAAGGAAAATGCAAGTTCTATAGCTAGAAAAGCAATATTTACCACTGATTTATTTCAACTTATACTTATTAAGTTCTTTATAATGAAATTTTACTGGTTTTCATATAAAAATATCTTTACATAGCGCATACTATATTTACTTTCTAAAGGTGTTGTATTTATAAGTACATTTTTAATTTATACCAGTTTTTCCAATATCTGGGTTTGTTTGTTTTTCCAGCTGTATGCAGGAGCTATTCTTGAAGTCTGTGGATGAAAATTGGGGAGGTTCCCACAAGTCCAAGGTATATAAAATTAACTACAGTAAATTCTCAGTTTAATAATATAAAATCAACATTTCACAAGAATAATTTTATTAAATATTCCTACAAATAAGAATGTTTAGGATTATACTTTCTCAACAGCATAGGATTTTTCCACATCTTTTCTCATGGAAGTGGAGTTTTATAGTAATTGTTGAATACTAGGTTACAATATATGAAATCTAGATTTAAATGTAACACATGATGAGATGGTATTTTTTGAAAGGAGACTCTTTCCTTCACCAAGTATAAATTTTGTGAGAACCTTTCTCTTCTATTAGATGTAAATGTCATCCTTTAAATAGCATTTCATTGTACTACATTTTAAATGTAAATTTATTTATATAAAACTCCTAAGGAACCATAGCATTAGTGAGACTAGACTTGTGCTAAATGACAAATCATCCAGAGTAGAATTAATTACCATAAAACTTAAGGTGCAGAAGAGAGGAAGTCGTGTGTGTTGTATGCCTCAACAGGAATTTTTTAAGAGAATTACGTGAAAGAATAATTGTAAAAGAGTATTTATTCTTTGGATTGATATCAAGCAGTAATTGAGCTTTGCAATTCCAAAAATACTAGGGCTTTTTTCTATTTTGTCCTTATATTTCACTTGAAAATCAGTTTTATAAATATGAACTTATCTGAAGATGTCAACCAGTGTGTGTTGGTACCAATACAATGCCAACAGGAATCCCCAATTTAGGGTGTGTTGAAGGAAATGCTTTATTCAGTACAAACAACTCAGTTGTGACAAGATCATGGCTGTGGACCAGCACAGCTATGGAGCAGCTCAATAGTGTTACATCTCATTTATGAATCAGCGCGCTGTGGAGAAGCACGGCTGTGAGACAGCCCTCCCAGGCTAGACAGCTCTGCTCCACTTGGCCTGCTGTGCTCTGCTCTGCCCTGCTCTGGTCCCGCAAAATGTCTTCATCGTTTCAGCTCCAGGCAGGAAAACGCAGTGTCTGTTCTCCAAGCCAGAGGGGAGCTGACTTACATAGAGAGAAGTGCCTGCTTTTGTTGCCTAATTGGTCCATCCCCATGCAAACAGAGATTTCAAATCCTCACAGTTTGATAGTCCAAAAGACACTGCCCTGATTGGTCAGAAAGGAGCCACCCTGGTCAGTGAAGATACGGATGGGGATATAGCTGCACAGCACCTATTGGACAGGGAACGTCTCAGTCCTATTGGTTAAAATAGGAATTTAGGAACTCATTTGTAACGGTTGGCTCAGTTGACAGTAACACTGTGCAGGCAGGCAGTTCAGTGTGGATGCAAGCAACTTAGCTGCTGAGTTCTCCCTTAAGCATGGTTTGCATGAGAGGCTTGTTTAGAAACAGATGCTAGGTTCTGTTTTTAAATTTGAGCCCTGTTAGCCACCAGGTAGGTATCTCTTTCTCAGGGTTGTCAACAAAGGTAGTAAAGTTCTTTTTATTTATTTAACTGAAATACATAAGTGTTTGGTGGGTTTCTCATGATTTCTTACCTTGTTTACTTAATGGCAAAAGAATTATTTGGATTTAGTATTTTACAAAATTGCCTGTATTAGTATCTGCCTTTTATTGCTGACCTAGAATTATTTATAATAAAATATTGCATATTTTGTCACAGAAATGAAATAAAATAATTTGACTTGGGACATTTTATATGAGACCCAAAGCAGATGCACATCTAATTAAATACATTCTTTGTTAGAATAAGCACAAATTCTAATGTAACACAGAATATAACAATAACATCTGCTTAGGGAAAAAAGTTCTTACTCTGTACTTTTCTCCTCAGACACTTAAATTCAGAATTGTACCATAGTTGGTTTTATGTAAGTTCTCTGAATGATAATGTGATCACTCTTATTCCTAGAAAGTTTGGCAGTTGCTTTTTAATTGTATTGATCATTCATATTTATTAACTTTTATTGATAATCTTTTGTGACTTAGTTTTTCATGAAGTCAGGAGTAGCTTTAATACTGCAGTTATGCCTTTTATTGGTAGTATCAGATTTTATTATGTCCATGGTAATAATTTGTACAGCTTGTAGTTTAGTTTTTTAAAGTTTGAATATAGTTTCTCAATCTTTGTAGTTGAACTTAATTATATATATATATTTCTTATGTAGTTAAATTATCAAACCTTTTAGTGAATGTAGCCATACTGTCTTTTCCTTTGAAAACAATTAGATTTTAATTATTTGTGTAAATATTTAATAAGTATATGCTTACTTAAAAAGAAAACACTTGTTTAATCACATAATGCATAATTATATTTAATATAATTTTATATAACACCAATATTTTCTTAGTCCTTGAAAAGATAATACATTTTTAATATAAATATTCTCACTTTGAGACTCACTATCTTAAAGATATTTTGGAATAGGGAATGAAGGAGAATTGCCAGTTTTTGCAATGATTACAAATAACATATTATTCAGTAATTTTCATGTGGTCATTGTTTCATATTCTTTGTTATCCACATCAGGTAGCTTCTGGAATTAGCATGATAATTTTCATTATACTTTAACTTAAAATATATTGTAATTTTTTAGTTTACTTAATTTAAGTTATCCATGTCTTAAAATAGAAGAGTAAATTAATGTGAAATTTTTCGAGAAGGGGGATTTAAATTTTGAAATGTTTTATTCACATTAAACAACTTTGTTTGTTGGGGAATGAGAAGTCCCAGATCATATTTCCTAGCCAAGTCCAGGTATGCCTCCTAAAGCAGTACGTATTATATAATAATTTCTCATAATAGATTGGACCCAGCGTTGTCACTTGTGGTGACATCAAAAGTAATAATGTAAATAAGTATGTTTTACTTCTCAAGCAGCGTGAGTTTTACCATGTTAAAGCTATATCTGTCCCCCGAAAAGTGAATTTTCCCTAATTTTTTAGGTCGTGGCAAACTTTTTCTGTAAAAAGCTAGATAGTAAAAATTTTCAGCTTTACAACTAGGATTAGTTACTTGTTATCTGGTCTACCTGTCTCTGTTTCCTTTTCTTACTTCCATTGCCTCTTCTATATAAAAAGACCTTTTGCATAAGGCAGATTTGATTATGTAGCCTCTTGCTTAAAATCTTAATAGTTTCCCATCACATACAAAATAAATATCAAACTCAGTAGCATCATATATGAGGCCCATCACAACATGGTTTCATAGGTTCCTGTCTCTAGTTCATGTGCAGAACTATTTGCAGTTCTCTGAACTCTCAGCTCTAAGTCTTTGCACTACTACATGTACTTCCTAATTCAGGCCCCATCCTAATTCTTGTGGCAAACTCTTATTCACTCAAAGTTTACTTCAAGCATTAATTTTGGGTGGCCTTTAGACAGATTTTTCACTCTCCCTTTTTTTTTCATTTAATCTTTATTGTATTTTTTTTCCATTACCATTTAGTCCCCTCATAATCCCCTCTCCCCAGCAATCACCACACTGTTGTCCATGTCCATGTCCATGAGTGCTTTTTCCTTCTTGCACAGTCCCTCGATCTCCTTATCCCCCGCCCCCACTAGCTGTCATCTGCTCTCCATCTGTGAGTCTGTCACTGTTATCCTTGTTAGTTCAGTTTGTTCATTAGATTCCACATAAGAGTGAAATATGGTATTCGTCAATGGGATGTTAATATCCCCAACTATAACTATATTTCTGTCAGTCTCTCCCTTTATGTCCATTGAGATTTGCTTCACATACTTAAGTGCTCCTATGTTGAGTGCGTAAATATCCTCTTGTTGGATTGTTCCCTTTATCATTATTCAATGTCCTTCTTTGTCTCCTACTATAGCCTTGATTTTAAAGTCTATTTTGTCAGATATAAGTACTGTTACCCTAGCTATTTTTCTTTTCCATTTGCATGAAATATCTTTCTCCATTCTCTGCTTTTTGTCTGTGTGTATCTTTTGATCTGAAATGGGTCTCTTAGAGGCTGCATATATATGGATCTTGTTTTCTTATCCATTCACTTACCCTATGTCTTTCGGTTGTGATTATTGATAGATATGTACATGTATTTAGTACCATTTTATTGTTAGACTGTTTTACTCTGATTTTTTCTTTTTTCTTTCTCTTTTTCTTCTTCTTCCTCTTAAAGCAAGCCTTTTAACATTTGTTGCAGTATTGTTTTGGTGTTAACAAATACCTTTAACTTTTTGTTGTCTAGGAAGCTCCTTATTTTTTTCTTCAATTTTAAATGATAGCCTTGCTGGGTAAAGGAGCTTTGGTTGTAGGTTCTTGCTTTTCATCACCTTGAATATTTCACACCACTCCCTTCTGGCCTGAAATGTTTCTGTTGAGAAATCAGATGACAGTCTAATTGGTGCTCCCTTGTAGATAACTACCTGCTTTTCTCTTGTGGCATTTAGGATTCTCTCCTTGTCTTTAAGCCTTGTCATTTTAATTATGATGCGTCTCAGTGTAGGCCTCTTTGGGTCCAACTTGTTTGGGACCCTCGGAGCTTCCTGGACTTGTGTGTCTTTTTTGTTTGCCAGATTAGGGAAGTTCTCAGTCATTATTTCTTCAACTAGGTTCTTGATCCCTTGCCCCTTCTCTTTTCCTTTTAATATTTCCATGATGCAGATGTTTTTACACTTCATTTTGTCCAAAATGTTTCTTAAGCTCTACTTATTTATTTGTTTGTTTGTTTTAATTAATTTTTTTTCCCCCTACTCTGTCAGGGTATTTTTTCTTACATTATCTTCCAAATCACGATTCAGTCTTCTGCTTCATCTAAGCTACTGTTTATTCCTTCCCATGTGTTATTTATTTCAGATATGGCATTCTTTATTTCAGACTGGTCCTTTTTTATGGTTTCTATGTTTTTCTCATGCTGTTGAGTATCCTTATAATCATTACTCTCACCTCCCTTTCTGATAAATTGCTTGCCTTCATTTCATCTAGCTCTTCTTCTGGAGAATTCTCTTGTTCTTTCATTTGGAGTCTGTTTCTTTGTCTTCCCATTTTGGCTGCTTCTTTGTGTTTGTTTGTATGTATCAGGTAGATCTGCAAACTCTGGTGTAGACTTTTGTCAGGTGCTGCTTGTGACAGGCCCTGGTCAACCTGTTGGGAATTATCAGCAATCCACAGCATGTGGCTTCCTCTGCTGAGCCTGTTTGTGTGCAGAAAAAGTCAGGCTGCACACCAAGGTCAGCTTTTATCAGCACAGGGCCCTGAGGAGGGTCAGCTGAAGTCTCATAGAGCACCCAGAGATCTGCCTTAGTTGAACTAATCAGTAATAGAGCCTCGGGTGGCTTTAGATCCACAGGGTGGGGCAGAGTAATTCCTGAAGGTGGGACTATTGCTTCCTCTCAGGCTGATGCCTTTCAGAAAGGATTGCTACCTGAGAAAGATGGCTCCTGCAGTATGGGTAATGATTCAGCACAGGGATCCTGGTGGCTGTTCCTTTCAGTTCTCTTTCCAGAGGCACCAACCTCAGGTTTTCCACAAGCATCTCTAGTCCACTCTGTCCTCCCTCTGCTGGAGCCCAGGGTAAGTGGCTGCAAACAAAATTTTATGCATTGGCCCTTCAACAGGCTCTGAGTTTCTAGCCGTTTCTTCCTGGCAGACAAAATCCCTGCTGCTCTCACAGCTGGATATTATTTGGGTCTCTTTCTGGCTCTTGGTGCTGTAGGCTGGGGAGCCCCGCTTGGGGTTTAGACCCCACACTTCTCAGGGGGAATTCCCCCCCCCCCCCAGCTGCTGAAATGTCCCTCTAGATCTTCAGCTGCCACCCATGGGAGCCCAGCCAGTCCTCTTGCACCACCTCCTCACTCCCTACCAGTTCCGTTGTGGTGAAGTGGTTTCTTCTGTCTGTCCTTGGTTATACAGCTTCTCTCCAGCTGGTGTTCAGCTGGTTATTCAGGATGATTTATTTCTCTACAATTTAGTTGTAATTCCAGCTTGATCTTGGGAGGAGATTAGTGCAGCTACCACTTACCCTCCATCATCTTGTATCTGTAAAGCCTTTCTTTATATGGTTCTATAACCTTCATAAATTTATAGTCTTCAAACATTTCTTTCCTGGCTTTATTCTCACTACGAAGTCATAATCCTTTTAGTTTGTCTTCTCTTCATTATCGCACCTCCAGTCTCCCTAGATTCTCTTAATTATTTAAATTGCCCTTCTCTGAATGTTTTTAAGTGCTTTTATATTGTCTTGTTGGTAGGACCCAAATGACATATAATTTTGCACTCCAGGTGGTTTGTATATAATAGTAAATTTCTCTATTTTAGAAATATTCTTTTAGATACCCAGTAGCTTTCATTGAGCACAGTTGACAATTCAATTATATTGTTGTTTGTTGCTGTTATTCTCTTTTTATTGTTGTTTCTGGGTATGATAAGACATTTTTATTTAGACATGTTCTGATTCAAGTATATTTACTTTTAATCAACAGGAAAACATCTAATTGCCATTCCATGTAATTTTATGACAGTTCACAAGTCTTAGTCATACCTGCCATAAGCCCTTTTAATCAAACTAAATCTTAAAACCAATAGAGTACATTGTGGGTCCATTTATAATGTGATCAGTGGTATATTTTTAGATCTAGTTGAGTATATTTTGTCTTTCATTTATATTTTCATTTGTTTCTGATTTTGAAAATAACAATTGAAACATATTTCTTTAACCTCAAGACATCATTTCTCTTACCCCTTCATACTATTATCTTCTTTTTGGAACACAAAAGAGGGTAATATTTTTTCTTTTTACTACTCTTTATAGTTAACTCTGTAAGAGTTCTGAATTCTAGGAAGTGTTACACGACTTTCTGAGCAGTGTGAATAGCAAAACAACTTCTCCAAGGGGGTTGCACAAAGGCCCTGCTGATAAGAATCCCAAGAGAAACACTGAAACATTCAATCTGTTTTCTAATCACTTCTGTATGTTTCATTACTTTGAACCGTTTACAAAACTGGCTTTTTAATTGACAAATAGTTAAATTGGTGTTAAGAACATTTTCTAGAAACAGAGTGACTGGATTAGGAATCTCCAAACTGACATTATTGTACTATTTTTTAATAGTAGAAAGTAAACTAGAAAATAATTTACTCTAAGGTCTTTTTGCAAGTCCCTTATATTCTCATATAACCTATCCTAGTCCCATATGTATATAATAAATACTCAAGTATCTGTTAAATGATTAATTTACTGCCTGTAAAATATGATTTGCTACTACAGGGCATTTAACATGTATTCTCATTCAAAATCAGTAGGTTTATAGATCTTTGCCTAGCAGAGAGCAGACAAAGGAAGTGATGAAAATAGTCACTGGTGACTCATCTTAATATTTCTTTTAAATTTGTTCACTCATTTCAGCCTGTTAAAAATCTTTTGAATGAATGATAGTTATTAATGTGCTAGGCTCTGTTGTGGATGGATACAGCAGATATAATAGTCCTTTTCCCCAGAGAGATTATTTATGTAGTAAAGAACATACTCTGTTTAATAGTGTTTTGTACAGGTATACATACAGTCAAAGGGATGGTAAAAATGCAATGGCATATCATAAGATCATTTTTGTTTGGGGATTTAGGAGTGTGCAGAGTGTTTGAACAAATCTTAAAGGATAGAGTTAATAGAGAAGATATTATAATAAGCCAGAATAACTGTCTTCCAACAAGTCCTCAAAACCTTTAAAAATAAAGAAAAACCATTTACTAATATTTGTGTTGTCCTACATACAAGTATATAAAGGGCTTCGTAATGGAACATGTCTGTAATAAATAAGTTCTCGAAAGCATGTGTCACTATAAAATCAAAGTAATGAATGATGTAAATGGTAACATAGAACTGGGATTAAGAATAATCAAATATCTAAATAAAACACCTCATTTGTTTTTATTTTAGAAAGATATATTCTAAACTTTTAACTCAGACTATTTGATATAATCATTACTAAAAAATTGGTAAAGAGTAGACTAACAACAACCCCAAAAAAGGAAAACTGTCCATTTGAAATAGATATAATCCCCTATTAAAATAATAGTAAGAAATAATATTTTTGTTATGTTTATAGTGCTAAGTATTATATTTCCCACTTAATTTTTAAAAAGATTTTGTTGCATGTTTCTGAGCATTTTTCCTTTGTAAATATATATTTATGAATAAATTTATATATGTGAACATAAAAATATAAAAATGTTTACCCATCTTTTTAACAAGCATAGGAATCAAGATGATCTATTACCTGCTTTTTTTATATAAGTGTTTGCTTTTATATCACTCAGTATAAAATGTTTCACGATTGGATGCATTCAGTAGTGTACTTCATATTAATTTAGTTAACCAATAGCCCTTACAATTTAGATTATTTCCAAATTTCTAGACTTGGTTAGCAGGACATTATATAATACATCTTTGCATTATTGTGTAATTATTTCTTCAGAATAAAGGAATTCCTAGGAGGGGACTTGCAGTTTTGAAGAGTATGTACATTTTAAGTCTTGTGGTTCATTTTGCTAAACACCCATCAGGAAGGATGTGTTTTTTCATATTTTTCCCACAACTAAACCCAAGTAAAATTCTTCTCTCTAACCTTAAATTTTCTTTTTAATTTTTGTCACTCAAAATGAGGATATCTCATTGGTACTTCTTTTTGACATGTATTTGATTTCTAGGCTGAACATTTATTTTAAATGTTTGTTGGCACATTTATATATTTGCACATGTTCCTGTCCTTAGATCATTTCTCTACCTAATATTTTTTTTCTCAAAAGTATATATTGAATAATTCACACACACATACCCCAGATGCACGCACACATAATCAGTGTCTCCCTCCCTGCCTCCCTCTTTGATTTGATGGCTTTACTATATTAAAAAAATTTCTACAGATATATTTAGCTCTCTAGATTTACTTATCTGTTTCTTTTATCTGTTCTGGTATCAGTATCAAACGTTAAAAAGCAATTTAACAAATTTTTCTTCAATATTTTAGTTTTTCTGAACTGTGACTATTCTCACACATTTACTTTTTTAGCTGAGCTTTACTATCATTTTGTCAAGCCCTCAGAATCCCATTGGAATTTAGGGCTTTGATTAATTTAAAACAACGTCTTAAAATATTTTGTTTTCCCATTGAAGGGTATGTACCTTTCCATTTATATATATCTGTTTGAATCTCCTTAGTTTTTCCATATAGGATCTAATGTTTTACTATCAAATTTATTTGTACTTTTTGTTTTGATCTTTGTTTCTAGCTTGGATTTAGAAGTGAACAATTTGAATCTTTTTTTTTTTCTCTTAAGCTTTTGTCAGAAGTGATAAACCTAAGCTATTCAGAGGCCTACAAATCAAGGTAAGGTGATTTTAATGGAATGTATTTCTTTCCAGCATTAATTTATTTCTTTTTTGAAGATTGGTGTCTTAAGGAATGAGGTCATGTTGTCACATTTACCCAGATTTAGGATTTCTCAGAGCTCTCTGGCTAAATATTGGACCCAACTGGTGGGTCAGAAGTTTCAGAATCTAGCCTAATTATAAATTAATTACAACAAAATTGTTAGATTTCTTAAACCAGAGAAAAATTTTAAAGTTCATTGCAGAATTCTGCCTGATAATTTGTATAGACAACTTATTTAAGCATTGCTGTTATACAATCATTCTCTCTCATTAATTACTTTCAACTTAGCTGCTTCCCCCATTAGATTTTAAGCTCTTTTGAGAGTTTGGGAATATCATGTATGCAATAAATATTTGTTACAGTCAATAATAAGCTTAAATCCCAAATTAAATATATTGGTGCTAACTAGTGTTTTCCTCTTTGAAATAAACTGTAATTTTTTTAATTGTTTTATTTTTTAATGAAGTTTCATTAAATTCTTTCCCAAATGACTTTCTTTAAGACTTGTTTTGATGTTATGTCTAAAGGCTTTTTGTATTACTATTAAGTTTAGTTAAGCTGGATTGTATTGGTTTGGATTTTGGCTGAGGCTAGAAGCAGATAATAATAATGATGCTCCTCTTTTTTTGTAGTATGTTCGTGGTTCAGACCCTGTACTGAAGCTTTTGGATGACAATGGGAACATTGCTGAAGAACTAAGCATCCTCAAATGGAACACAGACAGTGTAGAAGAATTTCTCAGTGAAAAGCTGGAACGCATATAAATCTTGATTAAATTGTGTCCTATCCTTTTGCTACCTTATCAAATGAAATGTTTCAGCACCTAGAAAATAGTTCTGCTTCCATCCTTTGGTCAGTCTTTTACTTTGAGGCATTAAACATATAATTAAAAGTTAAAGTACCAGCACAGCCCATGATATCTAAGGACTTGGCAAGTTTAACACAACCATGTTTTATAAATCTCTGTCCTACATTTGTTGATACCACTAACAAAGTGCTCTGTAATAGATTTGTGGTTAATTATGCAAATGATAATTTGTGATAATTGGTCCAATTTTATGAACAACAGATTTTTAAATCAGAGGGGTTACTAAGAGAGATAATTACTAATATGCTTCATGTGCTATGTGCTTTTCTAAAGTAATGACAGTAAACTACAAAGCAAATAAGATAACCGAGCCTCAACAGATTGCTTTATCCTCAGATTCTCTCATATTTTTGTATTACCCAGCTTTACTTTTAATAAAAATACTCTAGTACATATATAATGAATGAACAGCATAAAAATTTTATGGCTCTGCTATTGTGAAACAGATTTAAGATCTACTGTAAGAGTGAAATATTCACAAAGATTTGCATTAATGAAGACTACACAGGAAACCTTTTTGAGGATTTGTGTGGATCTGATATTTAGCAAATTCTTGTGCATTACATTCTTATAGAAAAGTCAATTTAAAAATGATCATTTGTAAGACCAAAATATAAATAAAAAGTTTCAAATATCAATTTAAAATTCTTCTCATTTATCCTTTCATGTTTCAAAAATGATACATTTCTCAATATACTTTTATTTTCTTGTCATATAAGCTTTCATTTTCCTTAGGCAAAATGTGAACTGACTGCACTGTGGCAAACTTATAACTTCTTATTGTAGGTAATAGTGCTTTATATTTTTCTAGCAATTTTTTTTTTCAAAGTGCTTTTATTAATGAATGCATTTTTATTGTTATTTTACATAAGGAATACCTCAAGTTATAGAATTTTTATGAGCTATTTAAAAATATAGAATATTTATGAACTCTTAAAAATTACAGTTTTGGGGGAGCATTTGAGATTTTGCTCCCTGGCTGGTATATGTCATCAGTTTAGCTCAAATAAAGTCTTATAAAAAGTTTTTTTTAATAATGATTTTTCTTCACTTAACCTTCTAACTGGTGCCAGTGACTCACTTCATAAAAGGTAATTCACTAAGAACAACGTTCATCCAGTGACTTTATGCCATTTTAACTGCCTACTAAAAATTGGTCAAAAATACTGTTATGTCAACTTAATGTCGAATTCTTCTAATCTGGAAACTCTCAATTTTTGATTTTGAATTAAGCCATCTTAATGAAGGCTATTTGGAAGTCTTTAAAGACAACACCACCAGAAAACATTTATAAAATGCTTATTTTTAATAGAGAGCAGTTATTAAATCTTTACTAGGATTTTGTGTCATGTTATATTTAAAATTAAGAAGTATATTTTTAAAGCCAGCAGGAGAATTAAATAAACCCTGGGCAATGTGGTTAGTCAAAATACTATAGAAGTCCTTGGCAAACAGATTATGGTCTACTTTTGATCATCTAGAGTAATGGAGAGGGCCATCGTTTTGATAGTACAAGGCCCTGGATAAATTGGCACTAATCCCTATAGTGGTTATTACTTCAGAACAAGAGAGAACTGAAGCCAATCATGGACAGCGGAAAAGTACCAGGAGAGGAGTTGCCACCACATACAGAACAATAGTGGGATTGAAGGGATAAAATTGCAAAACTTATGGGATTGGCATAGAAAACTAATTGGACTGGTCTCTAGACAGGAAGAGCTTGTTAAATAAGTATCTGGTATTGGGATTTTAAAAGAAAAGTGAAAAGAAGCCTAAAATGGCTATTATATTCAATTTATTATGAGAGATCAAAAGAGGCTAAAGAGCCCCACAGTATCTTAGAACTTGAAATTCTTGATGAATAAATGTGTATCTGCCAAGCTTCACTATTGTACTTGGGAGGTTTGATTTAATCAGCCAATTCCAACTCTTTCACCAATTTCAATCAAAGAACCACTAAAAGCTTTTTAAAGAAACAAAGAAATCTTGGTTACCAAGAAAGGGGTGTAAATACTGATCCAAAAAGTACCATTTTGTAGTCAAATTCTGACATTTGATTATGCTTATTCAAGTTCACAAATGTGGATATGTAATAGTCACTTGATATTTATAAATTTGCTCCCCCTGCCAAAATTGTTGCTTGTAACCTAAAAACAGCTAATTTATCTCTAAATTTCTGAATTTGGCAAAAGCCTCTTACAAGAAACTGTGAGCAAGAACTGACATTTCCTGTTATAAGAGGATTTGAGTCTTGAAAGCTAGTCTAAAATTAATAAAGTGCAGAAAATACTTTTGAAAGTAAATACTGCAAAACTTTGGAAATTAAAATTGGCAGTAGCTAGTATGTGAAAGCATGCCTACAAATACATGGGAAGTAGGAGTACAGATTCCAGATATGAGCACAATCATGTATTTCTTTCACCTGAAAATAAAGTACCTTTTAATTAAATTCTGTGGTGGCAGAGGACTTTTTCTGTCAGGAAAGAGCCTGCATTTGTGCTCAAAAATCCAAAACAGACTTTTGCTGATTAAATACAAACATTTTACCTTCAAAGTGGCCCTTGACCCAAGAATCAGTAGCATGAAATATGGTTATTTAGAAAATCTGAGGGAATTAAACTAAGAATAATTGCGTGAAGCCTCTAAAACTTTCCTTTAACCCTTCTTTCCTCTTAACCACTCCTGAAACATACTTAAGTACAGCATTTTGTCTATTCAGCATTTGGACAATATTAAAGTTTAGAACTTGAAATTCAAAATTTTTTAAAAACCTTTTTGGTAGAAAAACTAAACTTCAGCTGATTCTTATTGATGAATTCCATATTTACATATTTACCTACCGAACCATTAAAGTTTCATTGCGACCCCACGATTACAATACCTGAGGCACTTGTGAGATCATTAGTGGATGCGATGTACGCAGAGCAGTGAACAATTTGTCACACAATGCACATTCCCAGCCAAGCCCAAACAGGGCAACACTGCCTACTTTCAGCTGCCATGCTATAGGTAAGTCTCCTTTTCACAGTCTATTTAGTGCCATATTTTTGGCATTTTTGTGCTTTTGGTGATTCAGCTGTTTAAAATGGCCCCAAGTACAGTGCTAACATGTTATCTGTATTACTTAAGCACAAGAAGGCTGTGATGTGCCTTATGGAAAAATACATGTGTTAGATAAGTTTTGTTCAAGCATGTGTTACAGTGCTATTGGCCATGAATGTTCATAAATCAACAATGTATATTAAATCAACAATGGAGTTATCTTTAAATGAAAGCACATAAAACAAAGGTATGTATGGATAGGCTGATGATACTGTTAAAATCAGAGACTTCCAGGAACCCGACCTTGACTATCCCCTAAGAGCAAAAGCTTCATATTTGTTAATTCAGTGGTTGCAGCAACTTTATAAAACATAATTAACTACCATGAGTACTGAGAATCAACTTTTTAAAACATTTTTTATGGAGATATATTACATTTAAAATCCACTCAACAACTCAACGTTTTTTTAGTATTTTCACAGAATTGAACCACCAAAATCACAGTCTAAATTTAGAACATTTTCATCACCCCAAAAAGAAATCCTACACCTGTTGGCAGTCACTCCCACACTTCCTGCTCCCAGCCTTAGACAGCCACTGACCTGCTTTCTGTATGTGTTTGTCTAACCTAAACATTCATTTAAATGGAATCATACAATACATGGCCTTTTGTGTCAGGCTTCTCTTGTGTTTTCAAAGTTCATATTACAGTATGTGTCAGTATTGCATTCCTTTTTTGTGGCTGAATAATATTCCTCCTTCCTGAATATACCACATTTTATACATTGTTTGGTAGACATTTGGGTTGTTACCATTTTTATTATGAATAATACACATTCATGTACAAGTTTTTGTGTGGAAATGTTTTCATTTCTCTGAGATATGTATCTAGAAGTGGAATTGCTGAGTCATATACTGTCTGTGTTATAACTTTTTGAAGAACAGTCAAACTTTTCCGAAGATACCATTTTACATTCCCACCAGCAATATACATGGGTTCTAATTACTGCAATCCTAAATTTCTTGATCTCTCACTAAAGTACTCATTTTACAGTCTTAATATCGGGGCCCATTGAGATGTATTAAGCACTTTGCCCTCTACTAAGTGGTCTTCAGACTGATTTTTTTTTAATTCTTTGGATGGCATGTTTTATTCTCTTTTACCTGCCTCTTATGTGTGCTGTCACTTTACTGGATTTTAACTCATTTTCTCTTCCCTAGCGTCAGTCATGAATAAAAACTACACCTGTAATGTCTCCACATCTGATAGAGTTCACATGCTAGTGGGTCACATGCTAGTGGGACAGGCAACTATTATATAAAAGCATAAATATATAATTGCAATTATGGTAAGTGCAGTGATAAAAAGTTATTAGAAGAGAATTACAAAGGAGACTAATGAGTTTAGGGATCTCTGAACGATGTGACCTTTAAACTGAGGTCTAAAATATGAAGCTACCAGGGAAAGGTGGATTGAAATGCCTGCCAGTCAGAAGAAAGAGCATGTGCCAAGAGCCTGACTTAGTAGGAAGTCTAGACCTTTCACATACCTGAAAGAAGGTCAATGTCTCTGGAAACTAGTGAACCAAATGGAAGCATAGCAGGAAATGAGGTTGGGAAGGTAGACAAGGAGGATCTGGTTTGTGTCATCTTAAGAATTTAGCTATATCTCCCAGGAAAGGCCAAGACTTGAGATATTTGTAGAGTTTATTTAATTTAAATGCCATTCTCCTTTTGTTCATTTTGGTAATAAAGTGCTGTTGAAATGGGGGTGGGGGGATCCAAGAATTTAGCTATATTCTAAATAGTTTTCAGACTAAAACTAGAAAAGGAAAAAACCTTAAGCAGGGAAATGACAAAATCCAATAAGATCAACTCTAAACATCATGAGCAATCAGCAAATTATTCAGTTATGCCAATGTAAACACTACATGTTTTATCTACTGCTTTCTTTACTAGTGATTAATAACCTCTTTAGGAGCATCTAGTATACAATTTGCTCTTTAAAGGTACTCATCAACTTGCTTTGAGGACAAAAAAGACAAGCCTAAGTATAAATGTTAAATTTTAAGAGACTCCAATGTTTATTTGCATATACACTCAAAGGATTCCTAGAATATTCACTAGTTTTGTGAACTAATGGAAGTGCACGTTAATTCACGGTATACTCCAACATTCCTCCTTGCCCCACCTGTAAGCTGAGCACCAATCTCAAGTCTAGTACCAATGAACGATCATGGAGCCCCAGCCTTGGAACTATGGCTCCATCTCTATGAAACTTTTCTTTTTGCCACTGCCACTATAACTAGTACCAGCGTTCTTGCTGGCTTTACCTCCTCCTACACTCAGACTTTTGGCTTAATAGATTGAGAGCTGGTCTGTGAACTGAAAGGTCCCTGGTTCGATTACTAGTCAGGGCACATGCCTGGGTTGTAGGCCAGGTCCCCAGTTGGAGGCACGTGAGAGGCAACCAATTGATGTTATCTCTTACATGTTGATGTTTCTCTTTCTCCCTCCCTTTCCCTCTCTCTAAAAGTAAAAGTTTTTTAAAAATTAAAAAAATATTTGCAAGAAAAGAATCAATGTAAGTCTAGACTATTATAGGCTCTTTATAAAACCTATGTTCAAAAAATGTCAGACTGATAGTATTTTAGTTTTAACAGAATTTTGACAGGCTCCTCCTCATAGTGTAACAGTGGAAAATTGTAATTGTGGGACATTGTAACCCACTCCACTATTGTTTTGACTTTTTTTCTGTAAATGTTGACTCTGGTTAATATGTAGCTTATAGATAAATAGCATGGTTGTGTAAGAATCCTAGGAACTAACTTCAAAAGGTACAGACTCCAGCCTTCAGGCATCCCAACTCCAGGAGATTTGCTGACCTTCAACCATGAAGCCAGGATGACTAAAACAGAATGGCGCATGCCATAGACTGTGCTTGTCTGCATGTAGAGAACTTTTCAACCCCCTCCCTCGATCTCTTTGTTCTGTTCCCCTTTCCCTCCTTTATAAAAACCTCTGCCTGCACTGAAATGTGGAGATGGGCTTTGAGATGTGAGTCTGCCATCTTCCAGGTTGCTGGCACCTGAAAATAAACGACTTTTCTTTATATCAGCACCTGCCTCTCAAGTATTGGCTTCTGTGGGGCAGGCAGCGGACCTGCGTTTGGTTACAATAGCCACTTAGCCGAAGTGTCTGTCAAGTGGTGGTGTTTCCCCCATTAGCAGTAACATAAAGGATTGTGCTTATGTTTGACTGTATATAGTATATACTATCAAAGCTGACTAAATGAGTTTTTTAACACTGTTTACAAGAAAAGACTTAGATGTAAAAAGAGGGTGGGGAATGTCATCTTTTGAGCATAAACAATAATGTCTTTCAACTGGCTCAGAAATTTCTGAAAGGCAGAACAATAGTGGGAGAAATATGTTTTGTGATTGATTTGCAAACAGAAGTGGAAAAGTTCCTAGCATAGGTCTGGAAGAACTACCTCTTACCAAATTAATGTAATCTTTCTTGGCAGTTATTGGCCTTTTAGAACAGGGAGAAATGATGGATGTAATCTGTACTCAAATGTAGCCAGATATTTTATCCTGTCTGACATTACATAGTTATTTGTTAACTAGGAAAAAAAAATCTAACACCTCAGTTCTTAAGTGGGTGCATTTGAGAATGCCAGGAAGAGGGTGGCAGTGTTATTTTTCTTTGAGTGTTCTAGAAGCTATGGGCTCTGAGGCAGAAACCTGCCATTCTTCCAGAATTATGTAGCTTTTGTATCTTATGTTGTTTTAGAAATAAGATAATTAAAAACTAACAGGGGAAATGATAGGGGTATTCAGGATTTTAGCCTTAATTGATAGGCTTAAGTGACTAATGTATGTGGAAAGCTATTATTCCAAAATTCTGTAGTTTTTGAATAAAGACTCCTTTCCTTTATGACCAAACCCTTTCAATTAACCTTTGTGCCCCATGGGGTCTGCAAGAGATAAAGATGGTATCTGAGCATTGTGTTCCGGGGAGGGGACCCAGATAAAGAATTGTTGATCAACAGATAGGAAAGTACTAGGAAAATTGCCTCTGGACACAACTTTTATTCAATTAACCTTTTTTTCCAATCTCCTTACCTACCCTTTCTTCTCCTTATAAAAATTTCAGCTTGAGATGAGATGTTAAGATGGCTTTTGAGGGTACACAAGCTGCCATCTTCTAAGATCACCAGCATCTGAATAAAACACCCATAAATATCAAATCCTTGTCTCTACTTATTAGTTCTGGTAGTGACAGACATCAAGGACATGGGCTTTTCCAGTTTCAGTACAGTACTCCCATTTCTCACTCAAAAGTGAAGCCCAGAGGTGTTACTTTGCTCATTTAATGTTAATTATTCCCAGAACATTCCAAATAGAGCCTGTTTTTTCTCAAAGAAAATAAAACATACACATACCAAAACAGTTCCAATTAAAATAGGCACTGAACGAATATATTTCTGCCAAGAATAATCTTTGCTCTACTCAAAGCTGGTTTACAGGATTGTAAATTGAAACCAACCTTTGCTTTTTGCTCGATAGGGGCAGTGAGTCAGGATTTCCTGAAATTAAGCAATCATGTAAAATGCATTAGTGGCTTTTAGAAGACCTTGCACATCCTCGAGCCAAGGAATTGACCTGTTTTCTACTTGGCATCTCATATTCCCCAATGATATTAGTTAAGGTCCTTCTGTCAGCCTGAGAGTCAGCATGACAATGCAGCTAAAATTCATCAATCAAAACTTAGTTTATTTTTTCTAGAAACATATAAGCCTGGTGATGATCGCTACATATCAGTGAGAAGGTTGAATTCCAAGACTGAATCCTGATTTTTTTTTTCAGTCAAATCTACACTAGCTATTAGTCCTATTTCAATTCCTTGTTTAACCCAATTATAATCTGATTGTGGCCCCACCTCAGAATAGTAACCTCCTAATTGCTAATCCCTTGTTTTGTTCTCATTCTATTTGAACTTTCTATATCAATTTTGCTTCTGCCTTGGAACACCTTTTGCTTACAGCACACCACTTTTTCCTAGTTTTCTTCTGTCCCTCACTGGTTACTTTTCCTCTGCCTATGCCACAAACACTGCAAGTTGTCCCTCATAGCCCTCCTCTCTCTGTCATGTGTCAGAATTTCAAACAGCATCAGGGGCCAGGCCAGGTGGGAAACATGAAGGTCAGATTAATAAGGGGTGATAAGAACTCTGGCAAAGATAAAATGCATACTCCATATAAAGGCACTACAATTGAACATTTTTAAAATACAGTCTTGACCAAAAACCCTTTCATTGATTGGAATAGTCTCTATACTTATTTTAGTGACAGGGTGTTCTCAGAATCCAGGTCTTCCTGTCCAGGATTCTGAGGACAGGACCCATTTATAGGCTGTTTTATGTACCAGCCTATAAATGAATAATAAAGAGCAAGCATTTCTGACTTTGAGCTCAGAGGCCCTGGGTAAATCACCCAACCTGATTTACTTTTAATGTGTAAAATAGGCTTCCCTAGAGGCTCACTTAAATTTGTTTTTTAACATGAGGCAAACAATATTTTACTAAGTGGAAGGCACATCATTTATATCTTAAATGTTTCCAAAGGGCTCTTCCCTATTCCTCTTAGAAGCATCACCTCCATGCATCCTGAGGGTCTCTCCCACTCATGTCACCTACCCAGCATTCACTTAAACTCATTACATCTGACACTTGAGCAGAATTCATGAGGGAACATCATAGTTTATAAGAAGGAAAGAATTCACCTTCTTCACCCCCAAATCTTAGTTTTTTTACACTCTGGCAGTGCAGTATTGGGAGATTATATTCTCTCAAATATGTATTTGTGTAACATCCTTTCTTATTTTCTATGAGAAAATTCGTTCCAATGAAGAATCTGAGTGAAAAGCCTACAGCTGAAGATGCTTTTCCTTGCACATTCAGAGCAGACATGGTTAAAAACCATGAGACTATTTTCTCAAGAGAGTTCTTGAAATAATGCACACGCTCACACAATAGTTTTTATGTTTGCTGAAGCTGCTACAAAGACACCAGAGGGATTACTCTTGGAGGCAGAGTCTAAAAAGTGACCCCTACTTCTCCATGATGTATTATCACCAGCTCAGCAGGGCAAGTTCAGTTTGGCGCAAGAAGTGCAAGTCCTGGCTTTGAAAGGTTCTGAAGTGAAACAATCCCTGCCCTCACTTCAAAAGAAAAGAGGACCCCACTGATCAGGATATCAGACAAAAAGAGATACAGGAAGAAGCACAAGGCTGAATGAAGTTCAGGCTGCCCACCACCCTCCCATACTCACTTGGCATCCATCCCCTCTTTCCTCTCCCTCAATCCCCTCTGTTTAACATAGATTAAAATACCACGCATTTTCATGAAATCCGCCCTTGAAGCAGTTACTTCATTTCCATCCTCCTCCAGCTCATCTGGCCTGCCCTTGCTCTCCAACTTTGCCTCTGACAATTAATACAAGTAAATTCTGTCTCTTTCTGCTGGTGTTCGCTGCATCCCACTAGAATTAAGGCCACAAGAGCAGAGACCCTGTTCCCCTCGTTAGCATTGGATTCATGGGGCTGAGTCTAGTTCTGGCTCAAAGAAAGTGCTTCATAAATACTTGTTAAAATAAACAGAATGTTCACCCACAGTGCCACATCTTTGTCCCAATGATTTTCTCTACCTGGAATGTCCTCACTTTTGATCCCCAAATTCTCAAGTTCCCTTAATTTCTGTTATGAACTAACTGTGTCTCCTAAAACTTCATATGTTAACACATTGTGTACCGGGGTATTTAATGCCTTTTAGAAATGATGGGAATTCTCACCACCCATGTTAAAATACCCTCAATGTAATCATGTGAGGAGGTGGAGCCTTTGAGAAGTAATTAGGTCATCAGAGTGGAGCCCTCCTAATGAGATTAGTGCCCTTATAAAAGAGAGCCCAGATTGTCTTCTCACCCTCCTCAAACCATGTGAGGACACCGCAAGAAAGGGGCCATCTATGGAATATGAAACTTCCAATCTGTGATGGGAAGGAAGTTCTCACCAGATACAGAATCTGCTGGTGCCTTAATCTTGGACTTCACAGCCTCCAGAATTGTGAGATACAAATTTATGTTGTTTATAAGCCACCTAGTCTATGATACTTTGTAATAGAGGCACAAACTGACTAAGACAACCTCATTCTTCCATTGGGAATGGCATCTCAAGTTTGGTCTGTACAACTTAGCAGTTAAATATAGTATCCCATCCGGTAATACCTTTCTAATTTTCAGTAAAGACACAGTAAACTAAGTTCCTTGCTGCTAACACATTTGGTTGTTCAATGAGCACTGAAACTCCTTACATAGACATTTGCTTATAATATCTGCAACTTGCCAGAAGGAGCTGCACTTATATTTTGAGTATCAGGATTGCAGTGTTCAGCTTTCAAATAAGTTAGTTTAATTCCAGGAAATTCTGAGTAACTGCAAGAAACTAGTCAGAAAGGATAGAACAAGCAGCCC
Source organism: Furipterus horrens (assembly GCF_987537825.1). Classification (NCBI taxonomy): domain Eukaryota; kingdom Metazoa; phylum Chordata; class Mammalia; order Chiroptera; family Furipteridae; genus Furipterus; species Furipterus horrens. The sequence goes on along the minus strand of NW_028327173.1, from coordinate 65,493,974 downwards.
TGATCCAAGAAACACAAGAGCCTCCTTATAGGAAAATCATCTCCTAAGAAGAGCGATAAATTTTCTTGGCAGGAACATTTGGACCTAGACTTTTCTAAAGATGCAATTCTGCCCATCCACACAACACACCCTCTCTCCCATTTTTACATGGACTGAGTAAGAACTCTTCCATGGGGTTCTTTTATTTTTTTTACTTTAAATAATTTTTTATTTTTCAGTTAGAGTTGACATACAGTATTATATTAATTTCATGTTTGGAGATGCTGGCCTCTGTGATAATTTTGTCCTACATGGAGTCATTCAAGTGAGTATTTTGGGCTCTCGTTGATGGCTTGCTCTAACGCAGACTCATGGGGATACTTGTTTCTCCTTTGTGACAAGGAGATAAACACCAATTAAAATCCAACATTGGTGGCAGAGACACATGACCCCAGACAACTAGCAATTACAGAGTGGACTCAAAGAGAGAATTTTATGCCCCCCAAAGGTAGTTTCTACTAGATGACAGAAACAGGCAATTTTTCTACCATTAGGCAATCTGTGACATACTAGATTAATTAAGTTCATTTTCATCAAATGGAAACTTGTACCAGGACTCTTTTCATTGTAAAGATATAAAGCTAACTCGAGCCACACTATGGCAAAAAGAGAATTCAGCAGCAAACCTAACTGAAAAGTCCCAAGGTTGTCTGGCTTTCAGCCTGGCCTAGGACAGGAGTTGGCCAACTAGAGCCCAATGCCTGTTTTCATAAATTAAATTTTATTGGCACATAGCCATGCTTGTTCTTGTACATGTTGTTTACAGCTGCTTTCAAGCTACAACAGTAGTACAGAATACTTGTAAGAGAAATGCTATAGCCAGCAAAACCTAAAATATTTACTATGCGGCCCTTTCCAGAAAAAGCTTGCCAGCCCCTGGCCTAAGGGCTCAGGAGTCTTTATCTCTTGTCTGTGAGCCTCCTCTGAGATGGCGTCACTCTTGGGTTTGTTACTGAGAGAAAGGGAGGTCTTTCACGTGGCGCCTTGGTGTAAAACCCAACACCTAGTGTTGAGGAAAACAGGTCTTTACTTACAGTATTCCAGCATGGGGAGGGCAGTGAGCACTTCAGCTCAGAGCCCTGTTCTCCCACAGGACCCAGCACTTCCCTTGCTCCCCAAAAGGCTAGAAGCCAAAAACATGCCCAGAAGTTCCCTATCCCTTATCTGTCAGCTGTCTCCTTCAGGATCTGGGGTGCGATGCCATCAGCCTCCATATAACAGTCCAGGAAAACATGTGCTTTGCCCTTTCAAAGCCACACGATATTCTCCCTTTCAAAGCCACATGGAGTTCTCGCTTTCCTTTCCAAGCCGCATAGGTTCTCCTCTGCCTTCCTTGCAAACCACGTGGATCTCCTCTCCTCCTCTCAAAGCCGCATGGAGATCTTCTAGCTAAAATGTCTCCCACCTTATTTTTAAATCCCTGACTGCATTCTGTGACACAGTGGACAGGGTAACCAGTTCTGACCATTCACAGAACCTTGCGCAGACTCTGTATGCTCTTTCTGCACCGTTCCATGGTCAAAACCCCTCCCATCTCCTTGGGGCCTTGGAAGAACCAGAGCAATTTGCATAATTGAGACACTAGCTATAGCCATAGTCATGCAAAGGCCTCTTAAAAGCTGTTCCCTTTTCCCCATCCCCCAACCTGCAGGCTCTCGGGATTTTTGGAGACCCCCACTCTGTAACAGGTTGACATGTGCCCCCAACAAGTCTATGTAACAGTCCTAGTTGAGAAGAGCATGTCTTTTCCAGTAACTTGTGAAAGTCCTAGAATTTACTGTAAACTGAAAACTTGGTTGAGGCACCTACCCTTGGACTGATGCCTTGGGGCTAGGAGGATGGATTTACACTGATTGGGTCAGTCACCCCCAAGCCACAGGGGCTGGGAAAAAGGAAGAGTTACCCCAAGGAAGAAGGAGGCTAGGAAGGCAAAACCTACAAATGTCCATTATAACACTTCTCACTTCACATGTAGGTTGGTCACATTCTGGTTCTAAGTATTTCTCAAGGCATGTCAATGAGACTTTTGTATGATTGCAGAGACCTTGGGGGAGTTACTATTAATAATAACAACCACTTGTTACTGATGTGATTTCAGAGTCAGATACTATTATAAGTACATTATATATATTATCTTGTTTATCCTTCCAACAGCTCTAAAAACCAGGCATTTTTATTTCTATTTTACTAACAGGGCAGCTAAGAATGAGAGGTGTACTAATAACTTGTCCTAAAAGTCCCAGAGTCAGGAATGAAACCTAGATTTGTCAAACTCCAAACTTCAACTGTCTCCCCAACCTAGTTACAGCCTCACCTTTCTGGAGATTTCCCCGCCACCCACTTAGTGCCTAACAAATGCTTGAGCACTGACCTGGTGACCAGGAGACCTGAGTTCTAGTGAACAGTTCTGCCACTAACTCACTGGGTAACTTAAGCAGGGGACTTAATCAATTTTTGGAATCTCAGTTTTCTCATCTATAAAATGAACATCCAAACTATGTTCTAGAGAGCCCCGCAGCTTCCGTGCCAATGCTTTAGAGTCTGCCGCCAAGAGCAAGGAGACGCCCAACAGGTACTCTCTCCACAATTATTCCATCACATCTACTCCATTGCTTTCTATTGGGCTTGTTCTTAAGTCTAATATAGAAAGAATAAAGATCTCTCTCGTAGAAAAAAAAAAATCCATGGGACTAGAAGGCCTTCAAGAACTTTGTCAATATCCTCTGCTTGTTCTTGCACCTCTTTGCTTTATCTGTGTCCTGAAAGGCTGACCTGGATAGATGGGCCACATCCCTGTGCTCCGCCTTCCTGTTGAGTTTGGCTAATAAGTAGCAGAAAAATAAAGACTGGAAGAAGAGAGAGGTTGGGGTATGGAATCCCAGGGCTCAGTGGCTAGATTCAAAAACCACAGCTCCTATTGAGTGGCTCTCTATTTCAGCTCTCTTTGGGTTTGGGAAAGGGTTTCATTATCTGGTCCATTCTTGTTTAGGGGTAGTAATGGCTCACTGCTGTTGCTCTGGGGTTCATCACTATTTTTTGGAATTTTGTTGCAATGAAAATGTGTCTGGTTTATGTAGACATCTAGTAAATGGTCCTTTCTTTAACTACTCCCCCTTTATCTATTTTGAGCGGGCCATCAGAACACCATATAATCTATTAGGACTTTAGGATCTGCGATTTGACCCACAGCAAACTTAGGCTCGCCTATCCCACTTTCATATCCATTCCCACACCATTTGAATGTTTGCTAAGTGCCAGGCACAGCTGACAATGAATGGTTCCTTTGGCACTAACATTTTTTCAGTGTATTACTCAAAACCACTCGCATAAATTAGTTTAATGCTCCTTTTTTAAAGCAGAAGTAGGAAAAAGGTAGCAAAACAAACTGACATCTGGGGATTTCTTTCTAAACATTTAAAATAGTAAGCACTACTACAAAAAATAAAATAAAATAAAAGAGTAAGCACCACTTTTCCCAATCATTGCTTTTATCCCTTCACTCCTCCATTGAATAAACATCTATGGAGTACCTGTTGGGTTCCAGGCATTGGCTTGGCCCTGAAGATACAGATTCGGTGTAAGTGTCAATGATTTCACAGACCTGTGAGGGAAAGCTAAGAAAAGGAGGAATTTATCTATCATACCCTAAGGGGAAGAAGACCCATTCCCAGAATGATTCACTCTCAAACAGTGAGATATCCTGTAGAATTAATGATGGTTCAGTATCAATCTTTCAAGAAGGGCTGCAATGAAAATGTCTGGTTAACAACCTTAGTTAATCTGAAAATAAAATTTTACTGTTCAAATGTAATCTGCCTCTTAGTATAATATATTCTCATTCTTTGGGATTCTACTGATTAGTATTTTAAGTAATTCATTGAAGTATTTACCTTCCCTACTGAGAAACATTTCTAAACATGGTAATTCCTTCCTCTCCAGCGTGTTTTTCATTAACCCAAAGAATTCAATCCAAAATTTAGGGTTAGATGAGTTAAGACAAACATATAAATGACTGCGACATAATGGGAAGACAGGAGATATGAGAGGCACTAATGCTCAGAGAAAGAAGGCCAGTAAGGAGATAATATTTGAATGGTGAAGGCTGGGGAGGATTGATCTATAGAGCTTGGGAAAAGGAGATGAAGTGTTCTAGATCAAGAGAAGAACATGTAGAGAGGCCTGCCAGCAGGAAATTATAGAATGTTCTTCAGACACTACAAATAGCTCAATTTAACTACAATATAAATGTGTTGGAGATATATATTATTTTTGCTACTCAACAACCACAGTCATTTACCCTTCACCTAGTAAAAATAATATCCCATATTGTACTTGGAGAATAACCCCTCCCTAGTGTTGTCCATTAGATATGAGAGAGATTGACAACCTACAACACCAACGGTGGGCCCCAGCTGGTTTCAATTAATTTGCATAATCTAGCCCTGTGGCCAAAGTAATTGGTTTAATGACAGGCATGTAACCCAACTTAGACCAGTTAGAATCAGAACCAAGACTTGTGTTTGAATGGGGCAGAGTTCTAGCCAGAATTCTCTTTCCACTGGATTTGAAGTTAAGAGCATGTAGAGGCAAGAGCAGCTGTAGCCAGCCTGTGACCGCGAAGGGAGAGTCTGAGAATGGAGCCAGAGCAGAGGCAGGCATCCTAAAAATGCGCAGAGAGGAACTGGTTTTTCATCAATCTACTCCTGAAGCTGAAATAATCCTTGAGTATTCTATTAGCCAAACAATTATTACATTAATCAATAAGTTCCATTAATTTCCTAAACCAGTTTTAATTAGGATTTTATGTCTACTTAAAAACATGCACAAGTGAAAGAGTGTTAATACTGGAAAGAGAGTTTGAAACTAGACTGCAAAAGACCTTGAATATCAGGTTTAAACTAGATTTTCATCAAAGATTGGCATGATTCTTAGATTTTCCTTTAAAATGCACAAAGCAGTTTTGTGTAAAGTAATTCATTGAATCTTTACAGTTATCCAATGCAGTTCATATGGCTACCTAAAATTCACAAACAAATGGTCCCAGAAAGGTTACAGGACTTGCCTTAAGTAATATAGCTCATGAAAGACAGAGCAAAGTCTCAATCTTGGATCTTTTGATCCTGAACCTATAATGCTAATATCACAGCTGTCCCACCAACACACACAAAGCACTGAATCTGAAGATCTCAGGATTCTTACCACTTTTCTCATTTCATGACCTATCAGTGTTGGAATAGATATAACTTCTGAACAGAATGAAGTGATGCTTGTACAGATCTCTTCTAATCCTAAGAAGCATCTAGAGTACATTGCCATGGAAAGACCATGGGCTTCAAATACATAAGACCCTTGACTACTTTGTATCAGCATGGCCATTGGGTAAATCACTTAGTATTTCCTCACTTGTAAAATGGTGATAACAATAATTCCTACCTCACTGGGCCCAAAACTACATATGTAAAGTTCCTGGCATACAACAGGCATTCAGTAAGTTGGGTCTTTTTATTATGGAAGGCAGTAGAAGCAAGGTTTTTGAATCATACAGGCCTGCGTTCGAATCCTGCCTCTGCTTCTAAATAGTTCTGTGGTACCCAGCTAGACAGTAAGTTCCAGGGGGCAAGAACCATGTCTGTCCTTTCACTGCTGATAACCTGCACAGTGGCCTAGGAGGCAGTCAGGAAATGCTTAAATGAGTTTAAGCAAATGACTTAAATTTTCTAAGCTTGAATCTTAAAAAATTGAGATAATATATAGTATAAGACCATTATAAAAAATAAAGGATACAACACACATATAACACTTAGTTTGATGCCTGGCCCAAACTTGCTCAGCAAGTAATAATAATAGCAGCTAATTTCTACTGAATGCTTACCACTGTTCTAAACACTCTACATATATTCATTCATCCAATTCTCAAAACTCCTCCAACCTTATTTCACTGATAAATTAATCCAGGCCCTATTTTTATTATCTAAATGCTTAATGCCACTTTATGCCCCATGAGTTGTGAGTCCAACTCTTTCTTCTCAAAGTTGGAGACTCTTAAGGCTTCTAATTCACAGTCCCTTAAATAATGGCCTCTCTTTTTTCTCCTTTGCATTATTAGGAAGAAATAAAAGCTTCTTTCTTTTGAAACACAATAAAGACTTTCACTTTCTCTTGGTCCTCCTCCTCCTTCTTCCCCCATTATTTCCAGAGAGTGAGGTTGGACTGCCTGAGGTTTTGTCTGGCAGGAGCCCTTTAATTCAAAGACTGCCAGCAACTCAATGAGCCAGCCAGGACTTTGCCCTCTCTTGGCTGACACTGAAGCAGCGGCATCAGACCTCCCAGTTCAGGCTCTCAGTCTTCCCTGAATTGCCTGCTGCCATCTGCTGGCCTGATTAAGTTAAAATCATCACATCGATGTTTTACAAGTTGCCAGACGAGGCTCCAACTGTTTCTCAGCACTGCTTCTCCGGGCATCTTCAGGAGCCCCTCCAGAGATGTCGTTAGCAGACAGATCAACCTGGCAACTTTACAGGCCTCGGTTCAAAGCTAACGCGCTCAGGCAAAAACAGCCGGCGTCTGCTTGCCATTCAGGAACATGGAGCTGAATTTTCATTTCACCGTGCTGGTGAAATCAGGGGACCTCTCACACCAACTCTCTGACATCCTTTCACCCACACGAATAACTTGCATAAGACTGTATTACCAAGATCATTATCTACTGATTTTCTTTTCTGTTTGGAAACAGTGTCTTGAAAACTTACAAGAATAGTACAGAAAACTTCCCTGTATCCTTTTCCAGGAGACCCCATTCAAGTTTCCCCAATTATCTCAGTAGCTCCTTTGCAGCCCAGGGTTCCATCCAGAATCACGTGTTGCTCCAGTTGCCATGTTTTTCTAGTATCTTTCAATCTGGAACATTCTTCACTCATTCCTTGACTTTCATGACCTTGATATTTTAAAAAATGACAGAAGAGTCATTTTGTAGAATGACCCTCAGTCTGGGTTTGTCTGATGTCTGCATGATAAAACCCAGTTTCTGCGTTTTTGACTAAAATAGAACAGATGCTATATATTTTCATTGTACCCTCTCTCATGGTATGTGATGGCTATTTGTTTCTGAGGGTGTTAATTTTTATCACTTTCATTAAGATAGTATCTGTCCTATTTCTCTACTGTAAACGTACTTTTTGCCTTTGTAATTGTAGTAGTTTTTTCTTTTTCTTTAAAAAAATGTTTTTAAGTGTATTTTATCGATTATGTTGTTACAGTAGTTCCAATTATTTTCCCTTTGCTCCGCTCTGCCCAGTACTCCCCTTCCCTCCAGCAATCCCCCCCCCCCTTAGTTCATGTCCATGGATTGTGCATATATGTTCTTTGGCTTCACTCTTTCCTATATTATTCTTAACTTCCACCTGTCTATTTTGTACCAACCGATTATGCTTCTTAATCCTTGCACCATATCCCCATTTCTCCCTCTCCCCCCTCCCAGCTGATAACCCTCCAAATGATCCCCATACCTATGATTCTGTTCCTATTCTGGCTTGCTTAGTTGGATTTTGTTTTTATTTTTTAGATTCAGTTGTTGATAGTTGTGAGTTTGTCATTTTAGTGTTCATAGTCTTGACCTTGTTTTTCTTAAGTAAGTCCCTTTGACATTTCATATAATAATGGCTTGGTGATGATGAACTCCTTTAGTTTTACCTTGTCTGGAAAGCACTTCATTTGCCCTTCCATTCCAAATGATAGCTTTGCTGGATAGAGTAATCCTGGTTGCAGGTTGCCTTTCATCACATTGAATACTGCTTGCCAGTCCCTTCCTGCCTGTAAAGTGTCCTCTGAGAAATTAGCTGATAGTTCTATAGGCACCCACCTGTAGGCAACTCTCTGCCTCTCTCCTCCTGCCCCCAGTACTCTCTCTTTATCTTTTACCTTTGACATCTCAATCATGATGCATCCTGGTGTGGTCCCTTCTGGGTCCAGCTCGCCCAAGACCCTCTGTGCTTCCTGGGCCAGTATGTCCATCTCCTTTGCAAAATTTGGGGATTTTTCCTCATTTTTTTCAATTCTTGCTTCCCCATTCTGCACTGGTTGACTTTTTTTCTTCCTTGTGTTCCAAATCACTGATCATTGATTTGAACCCCAGTTTCCTTCCCTTCACCATTGGTTTTGTGTGAATTTTCTTTCATTTCATTTAACATAGCCTTCACTTCTCTTATGCGTTTGCCATACTCAAGCAGATCTGTCATGCCTGTGAGCATCTTTATCACCAGTGTTTTGGAGTCTGCATCTGTTAGGTTGTCTATCTTCTCATCTGTGAGGTTGGCTATCTCCTCGTCACTTAGTTCTCCCACTGGAACTTTGATCCATTCCCCCTTTTGCGCCATACTTCTCTGTCTCCTCATTCTGACAGGCTCCTGTGTTTGTATGCTTCTGTGTCCCAGGTAGAGCTGTCGCTCCTGTTACATTTTAAGGGTTGGAGCCTTAGAGATTCATCCATACAGGGTGACCTATTTCACCTTGTTGTGGTGCTGTATGTGGGGGAGGGATCCGAGAGGGAACAATGTCACCTGCCTAGCATTCGCCCTTTTTACAGGGACCTCTCCCACTTCCACACCCAATCAGCCCCCCTCTAGCTGTTGCCCTGGCCGTCATTCCCAGAGCAGGTGGGTCTGAAGATGTTCTAGGACCATGGGGGCCCTTTAAACAAGTGGACTCTGCTGAGAGACCAGCAGTTTCTGCCTCTGCCCCAACCCCAACTGGTCTGCACAGTCAGAAGCAATGAGGCTTGATTTTCCCCGGTGCTGGGACCATGAACTGCTAGGTCTGGTGAGGAGATGGGAACACTGACTTTTTTAAATGTGTGACTGTGCTTTCTGACAGCCTGCCACTGCTGACACTGCTGCTGCCACTGCCGCTGCCACTGCCGCCGCTGCCACCACCACATCGTGTCATCTCCGCCCCAGCTCCGGCCCTACTACCTATCTGGATGAGTATTTCTTCTTTATATCTTTGTTTGATGGACTTCCATGTAGTTTGATTTTCTGGAACTTCTGGTTGTTTCTAGTTTTGAGGTAGTTGTATTCCTTCTTAGTTGTGGAAGGAGACACAGCGTGTCTGTCTATGCCTCCATCTTGGCCAGAAGTCCTGTAGTAGTTTTTTCTATTACTTTTGTAACAAATCACTGCAAACTGAGTTACTTAAAACAACACAAATTTATTATCTTACAGTTTTGAAAGTCAGAAGTTTGATGAGTCTCTTGGATCTAAAATCAGAGTGTTGACAGGGCTATGTAACTTCTGACTCTAGGGGAGGAAGTGTCCTTGCTTTTTCCTACTGCCATAGGTTACCTGCATTCCTTGGCTTGTGGCCCTTCCTCCCACCTCCAAAGCCAGCAGCATAGTATCTTCAAACCTTTCTCTGAGTCTGAGCTCTGCTTCCATCACCACATCTCCTTCTCTGACTCTCTTGCCTCTCCTTTACACTTATAAGGACACTGTGAGTCCATTGTACCCATCTGGATAATCTCCCATGTCAAGACCATTAACTTAATCAATCTGCAAAGTCTCTTTTACTATGTAAGAGAACATATTCACACATCCTGAGATAGAATGTGGATATCTTTTAAGGGTCATTATGCTGCCTACCACAGCAATTCATAAATGTTCTGTGAAAAGATACTTTGAGACTATGTAAACTCCTATAATTTACCCCACTTTCACCCATGAGTTTTAGCATCCATTGATGGTTCTTGCCTGATTATTACTGATGCTAAATGGTGATTTTCTAATTCTATCATTCCTTCTACATTTGTTGGTTGGCTTTCTACTGTAAGTAGGAGCTGTCTTGTCTCTCAATTTATTTTTCCATTATTTATTTATATCAATGTGGATTCATGGGTTCCTTATTTTGTTCAACAGATTATAATTTAAAGTCTGGGCAATATGTGCGCTCATTGCTACTGGGGTGTCACTGCTCCTAGGCCCTTTCAGTCAGAGCCAGGAAATAAGTGTACACACATACACACATTTAAATCTCTCTTTATCTATCAGTATGTATTGACAACTAAGAGTTCATAATAGTATCTACAATCCCAATTTACCAGTACAGCATTCATTTTAAGGTTTTCCTCTTTCCTTATTTTTGCTGCCTTTGGGAGAAACTTGACTGAGATTTAATTTCAGTCTTCTTACTTATTTGCTCAATCTTCTGGTATGTATTTGATTTCTCAACCCCACTGTACTGCTATCCTCTTGTGCAGGCTACAATCCCTGCTCAGGCCTGCCTCTTCCCTGCTCCTCTCTTCCCCATGCCTCCCTGCCCCTTGCCCACTCCACTCGGGCTGCCTGTCTTGTTTGGGCCTGCCTAAAAGCTTTTTGAGGAAGAAAGGAAGGGAGGCAGGGAAGGAAAGCAATACTTTTTTAAATGAAGGAAAGGAAAGAGGAAGAGGCAGTTACATACATTTTTAATGGACCTCTTTACCGCTATTGTAATGAATTACTTGTTTAACAGCTATTTTCTCCACTAAAATTTAAACTCCATAAAGACAATGGCAATGTCTGCCTTGCCCACTGAAGACTGAGTCTCCAGGGCCTAGCACACTGTAGATACTTAATGTTTTTGAATAAATGATTGTCATGTAAAGCAATGATAACAAAATTGTAACTATTGAACAGTTTATAACACAACCAAGGGGTTGCCACCTAAACAATTACCGGTGTCTACATAGCCTAAATTATCCATGACCTTTTTCAACCAGAAACAACATAACTTGCTTTTTCTCCTCTAAGCCTGAGTGCCCTGAGGTAGAGATCTCATTTAGTGAGCTTTGTTGTTATTAAATATTTGTTTCATTTTAGAGTCTAATGTTTCAAATGGGTTTTTTGAACTAAGAATTTCAACACAAAGTCATAGTTCAAGACAATTTCAAACATCACTGGACTGCAGCATTTGGTAGAATTAATGTTGGCCACATAAGCAAGATGATGGAGTGTTCTAGAATTTTGTTGTGAGAAATAACTTATCGTATGTAGAAGTGTGCCAACAAAGTGGGCATATTCCTCTATGCCAGGCCTGTCCCATCCTCCTCCTAAAGCATTCTTTTAAATAGCCATAACTATTTGCCCTCAGCTACTACCAGCAAATCAAAGACCATCTTCACTACATGTATGCCTTCCATCTCCCCTCTCTGTTTTCCTCCCAGGAACAAAGTCCTAATGTGTTTGTGCTTTCCCCAAGTAAAAAGTGTCCTTCCCAGTGACTGATGGACTCTTTCAGAGGGTGCATTGGGAAGTGAGGGACATGCTGAAACACAGCTGCCACAAGGGCTGGAAGTGGCTGCTCAGCACAAAGACCCACAGCTTCAGGCATAAAACACCACACATTTTTCCATCCTTCAGAAAACATGCCTCTCAGGGTTCCATCTGGCTCAGCGGAAAATGAAGAAAAGTGGTGCTGCTTCCCAGAAGTCACAGCATCGTCCAGGGGCAGACAGGGCCCAGTGCAAGAATGCAGGATGCTGTTGGTGCCGGAACTTCTGGGCCTCTCACTGGTCCCACCACACCAACCTCCCCAGCATGCCCAGGGCTTCCTGGCTGTGTAGACCCAGAAAAGGTTAAAGACTTACAATCCCAAGGGCTAATTCTGATTCCAGACCCTGGGGAAAGCACTGAACTGATTTCCCCACTTTTAACCGTCTCATCTGCAACCAGAGTTCCTAACCCAGTGGTTCTCAGCTGTAACTTCCAAGAATCATTTTATTAAAATCCCAGTGCCCAGGAACCACCACCAGAGATTCTGATTCAATTGGTTTAGGGGAGGGCCAGGCACAAGTCCATTCAGAAGTGGCCCAGTGAGTCCTCTGTGCAGCCAGGGCTGAGAACCACTGTTCCCTACCTTTGGTCCTAAACAGGTCAGTATGAAGCCAAGGACAGTTTGCCTATGTTTTACTTCCACATCATGGTTTTTTTCTACCTTGGCACACATTCCAAGCACCTGGGGATCTTTTAAAAAATATCAGTGCCCAGGCTGCTTCCCAGATGAATGACATAATAACCCTGAGCGTGTGTCCCAGGATCTGTATTTTTTTATTTTATTTTTATTTATTTTTTATTGTTTTTCTATTGCAGTTGTCCCATTTCCCCCCCTTTGCTTGCCCCGCTCCACCCACCTCCCCCCTCTCCCACAGTTCATCCCCATTTAGTTGTCCATGTCCATGGGTTATTTATACTAGCTCCTTGACTAGACCATTCCCTTTCTGTATTTTTTTAAAAGCTCCCCGGGAGATTAAAATGGGCAGCTGAGTTTGAGAGCCCCTGAGCTCACGTATTCCCATCGTGTTCTGAGACGGTGCTTCTCAAACTAGCTGTGCTAAAGGACAGTTTTGCATTTTTCTTTTTCATTCTTTGTTGACTAACACTTCTGTAAAATTAAAATAAATCACTAGAAATATAGATATTAAAAAGCAGACATACAAGCCTAGATATTTTAACTGTTAGATTCAGAGACTCATAATCGCTGTTGAAAGTTCTGAAACAGTATTGATTTCTGCCCTCTGGACTGCAAACAGTTGTGAACTGGTGCTGGTCTGTGGGCCAAACTTTGAGTAAAAGTGTTCTGAGAAACACCATTGCAGGAACTATATATACATATTGCATGGTGAAAGGGAGGAGTCAAATAGATTTGATAAATAGAGAAGATTGTATTCCAAGTTTAGGACAGGAAAGGCCCTAGGCTATTAAGGCCTCCAAAAGGTCCTGAGATAACAAAACCTATTTTGTTTTATTTAATTTGCTGTTTTCCAATCTTATAGGGTGAGGACACATTCTCTCTGCTACTTCAGCAGCTGTTTTACATATATAAAGTGTAATCTGTTTCATGGTTTATTCTCAGTCTTACGAAGCATGCAGATTCACTAAAAAGAGAGACACATCTCTGCAGAATTACTCCCCTGCACTGCCCAGGCCTAGCTGTGCCTTAGTCGTATGCCCGTGGCTCCAATCTCAGGAACATCCAGGCAGCCATGTCCCACCAGCCCTTCCCCTAAATGTGCTTGGGTCTATCCACGCCAGCCCACTGGCCCTCCCTGGGTCAGGCACCAGGACACCTCACCTCTCTCAGATTGCTAACACATCCTACTTGCTGGTCTTCCTGCCCCCATCATGCCCTGCCCTCATCTGCTCTTCATACTGAAAACAGAAAGAACTTGCTGAGATTCAAGCTGATGGTGTCACTCCCCTGCCCTACAATGCTTCTTTGCCTGCCCATTGTCTTCCTTGTCTTCACCTTGACAAAGAACGCCCTTTGGGGTCTGCCCTCCCTGCCCCTTCAGCCTCATCTTTCCACTTGTCCATACTAAACTAGTAGCAATTCCCTAAATATATGGAAGCAACCTCTAGTTGTCCTCACCTCTCCCTCTCCCTCTGCTCTCTGTTAATTCAGCCTTCAGAGTCAGTCTACATGTCCCCTCCCTGGGACTGTTTCCCTACACATTCAGTCTAGGCTGGGTGTCCCTCTTCTGTCTTCCTTCAGGACAACATATCATGCATGCATACGTGATACAGTGATCTTCCACTGGTGTGCTGTGGCAAGCATACTGGTGTGCCACAAGAATTTTTAAAACATGCAATACCTATTGCTATTTTGTACTTCCTGTTCTCTGTGTGTGTATTTGTCATTAGTTATATTTTCCATCAGCATTGTGCATAATTTCTCAATATTGAAAAACTTTTAAAATATAAAAAAGCACTAGTAATAATATGCAAAATATTCTCATAAACTCTGTTCTCTGTGCTTTTTTCCTCCTCTAGTTAAATGAAGAGTAAAATCCTTTTTTATATTCCCCTAAGTGATTGTCTTTTCCTTGTAAAAGGAAACTGTCTTTGCTCATCAATATAATTCAATATAATAAATTATTTTTGTTGACTCTCCCCTCTACGAGAAGAGTAAATAAGCATTCTAAAATTTACCCCCAATTCCTTCCTAATCCACTCTCATGTTTTCATTGGTATAATCTAGAATTTTTAGACTCATATTATTGTTTAATTTTATGTCTGTTTATATTATTCCCATCTTTTCCAAGAATTGTTTTTAGATAATTGCAGTACTAAGTAACCATATTTATAGTTATTAAAATAACATAATGCACTTAAAAAATTAAAACATGTAATATTTGACTAATCAAGGGCACTGATCTCTTTTCCCTTACGTTGTCAAATAAAAAATGACAACAGCCAACACAAAAATAGCCATCAGTGTGAATGAATAAAAATTATACCCACTTTTTGGTCAGATCAGCAAAAAATATAGTATATTTTTTGGTGTGCTGTGAAAATTGCTACATACATACATACTGTGTTGTGATTGGCTCTTGAACCCCTTCACATCAGGGTTTGAGTCTTACTCTATGTTCTAACCTTAGCACCCGGCACTCTGCCTAACACAGACAAGGAAATCAATACATACTTGTTGAATGAATGGATTAATGAATGAACAAATAAATTGCATGCCACTCATGCTGGAATCATAGAAGACCCATGAAGAATGCATTTCAGCATCTCAGAAAGTCCCCTGTCCCAGCTAGTCCCTCTATTCTAAACTTCATGACCCAGTCACATAAGGGCTCTCCTTTTTCCTTTTCTCTTCTCAGCGCTCTCTGGCTGACACCTCTGTTGAACCACCTGCCTGGTTTGTAGTTTGAGTTTTGCTTTTTTGAAGCTGCCTCTTGATCATCCTTAGACTCATAGTCCACATCCCAAGGATCATCTGGGGTCCCAATTTTCTGAGCCCTTAGCAACTGGGGCACCCACTTTTCCTGGCAGAGTTAGGGCATCTATCACTCAGCCACTGTACCTTACCACAATCCTCTAGGCCAGGCCAGGGAGGACTTTTCAAGATTGAAGAATTATAAACCTGCTGGGCTGGTTACTCCATTTGCCCCTCTACACCCATCCTCTGCTCGTCTCTGACCTGACCTGTGCATCAAGTTGGCTTCTGTACCCAATGGGTTCCTGTTGGAGTTCGCTAACACGAGGCACCAGCAAGAGGCTGGAGATCAAGAGGAGAGAGAAGTCTGGAATGTGTACCTTTGCTTCTTGCTGCTAAGCTGGGGTTTTGGTTGTGCCCAAATTCCTCCATGACCGCAACTCCTGTGGGCTGGCTTCTATTCCTGGGTTCCAGCTCTCACCAGCTTCTAGTAACATCCTTACCCTTGCCCCTTTCGGGCTGGCGGCGTGGCAATGCTGCCTGCTGTGGCAAGTCCCTGGATGCTTCACTGTCTCTTTTCGGTTAATTTTACCCTGCCTACACTCTGTAAATAATCTCTTGATGAAACTCTTTAATTCATCCCTTGAATGTACTGTCTGTGTCTCACTGAGACCCTGTCTGGCAGATTCTCTTCTGGACAGGATAGCACCTTCATTTCACAGCAACTAGAACTAACATCTCCTGGACTGGTCCAGTGCTCTACTCACCTCACTGCCATTGCCACTTTGTTCTGGAATCTAGACTCTAAATATTAAACTAAAATAATAATAGTAAAATAATAATAATAAATAGTTATTATTTGAGTTTTTCTTATATGCCAAGCACTTTGCTAAGGTTCTACAGGAATAATCTCATTTAATCCTTATAGCAAGCTCTTGAAGCAATTCTGTTAGGCAAGTGTTTGGATTTTCATTTAAAGTGAAAAACTCAAACCTTAGAGAGATTAAGTAATCTGGAAGACGTCATGCAGCAAGTAAACAGCAGAGTAGGGACTTTGGTCCGACAGCTGGACTCCAAAGCTAGCACTTTTATAACTACTAGGGTATTGCTCTTGGAGTGACCCCATTACACTATTGACTCTTTGTGCTCACTGTTGACCTGATAGATGTGCTCTGTCTGGGCCCTGCTGGGAAATCAGTCTGTGGGGAAAACTGGCCCAGGAAACAGCACTGAGGTGAGATAGTTCTTCTTGAACAAAGGAGTTGGCAAAGAGTCAAAGTTTAAAAGGCAATGGTGGCATCTCAGCTGAAGAAAGGGCAGAACAGGCTGTAGGTGAAAAAGCTGTGGGCAATTTACATCGCACCCCCGAAAGTGACCAGCTCTGTGCACAAAGCTAAGTAACAAGAGCCCCGGAGTTCCCAGAGAGTCAGACTTCTGCTTTGATTTTAAAAGCAGGACAGCAGACCTGGCTGCTGCATCTGCTGGGAGCCACTGGGGCACCTAGACCAGTCAGAGTCAACACTGTTCATTCATCATGAATGTCTCTGGAGGAGGATGAAGAAAACGTGAGCCTGTGCACACAGAAAGACCAGTTTTCTCTCTCACATTCCTCTGTTCTCAGACTGCCCCAAAGTGAGTCCTTTATTTCATTACTTACTTGCCCCCCGATAGAAACCTGTGTTCTATACATTTTTTGAGCTTCTTTATATGTGTGTTTAAAAAGTTAATTTTTCTCTGGTTCAATTCCTAGTCAGGGCACATGACTAGGTTGCACGTCAGGTCCCCAGTTATGGGCGCAAGTGAGAGGCAACCACACAGTGATGTTTCTCTCCTTCTCTTTCTCCTTTCCCCTCTCTCTAAAAATAAAATAAATAAACAAACAAATAAATAAATTATTTAAAAAATTAATTTTTCTCTTTATAAGAAATACATTTTTGTGGAAATATAAAAAATACAGGGAAAAATGAAGTACATAAAATCACTTTTAATCTCACTCTCCATAGATAACTACTAATTGCATTGTGATATATAATATGGCTTTCAAACAGCTCCAGGGAACTCCTTGGCATATGGATTGTCTAGTCCATAGCACCCAAGAGAAAAACTGTGTTCCATGTCCTCTACTTGGATTACACTAGAGCTGTTCCCTTTAATTTCCCCTGTGGTTTAGGGTTCTGCATAAGATTTTTGAATAGGGTAAGAAACCTGCTTGAAAGGGTATTAAAATGACTTACCTGCATCTTCATTTTTAATGACTTCATAGCATATAGATGGGTCATAATTTGTTAAACCATCCATTCAAAATGTACCAGCTCTGTTTTCAGAGAGGACAATAACAATCAATTGGAGAGTGTTTCAAACACCTTCTCAATCACTATTGCATTTACTATTTTACTAGAATTAAATCCCAAACTCCCCAGTTCCCAAAAGCTCCTTAAGACTATCGGTCTTATTAACACCTCAGTTTCCTTCTCTATCAAATATTTGACTAAACTCACCTCCATGAAAAATAACCGTTTGAAGAAAGAAAAATTATGATATTTAATGAACATAGCAGGTCCACAAAGAACATTGTTTTATTCAATGTCATTTAGTTATAACATTGATGAGATGCCTAGGAACTTAATGCCTGTAATTAACCTAAGATAAAACTGGTTTCATGTTACATTGTTTTGCTTCAAGTCACAGAACCTACTGACAACATTAAACGAGGACTTACTGTATATGCAATTTTTGCTCCTGTAGATGAATTCAGAACTGGGGATAAACCCCTATATTCAAAGATAGTGAAAGTAAACTACTCTGAGATGTTTTCTTATGAAACATGGGAGTTTTTCCTCTGTTCTAAATAACAGAATGAAGTTGTCAGTGTCAGTGATATTTCTACATTGTAGGGTTAGCTACAGATGAAGAAAATAGATACCCCGTGTTATACTATTTTCGCAAGCTCGCTTCATTATATGTTCTCTGAAGAGTGACATTATTGACTACGTACCATCATAAGTGCCCTTCAGTGGAGAACTATGATTTCAAGAGCACTTCATTGACAGGGTGGTAATTCTGGAAAACAGTATTAAGTATATGATGAAGGAGTGAGCCATCCTGCCAGTGAGAAGCAGTGAATGCTCCCACCAGAAAGTGTGCTTCCAGAAGAAGGAGAAAAGCTGAGGAGCCAGGGGAGGAGAAACAGAAACAGGCCAGAGCAGCCAAGCAAAATGCTGGCCCTTCCTTTTGTACAAATCACAGCCCCTATTATGAGGCTCAGCCTTCATTTTCTATCAATACCTCTTTTTAAGATTTAGACACAACCCCTCCCTCCCCTCTTCCAGGCCATTCCAGTTATGAGGGTTAAGAGCATCTTATTTGAGGAAGGCTTTCTTTTTATTTTTTGAAGTAGCAATTTCCCAATTTGTGGTTCCAATTTTAACGGTTTACCTCCACTTATAATTATGTAGAGACGTTTTAAAGCTTTAATTCATTTTGCAATACTAAATGGTTCCCCTTTAATCGTTCATGTCAGATGCCTATTAACATTTCCTTAAAATTTATAAAACAATTTTGAGCTGTCAGAAAAAAAAAGCCTCTTTAAAATTCAGATTATTAACTTGCTGCCTGCTCTTCATGTTAATGTGTTTTCTATCAGTCACTGGTGTCAAAAGTATTTGAACACGACTTAATATTCAGAAAGTAATTATATATTTTTACACATGGAAAATGTTTTTCTATATCCCCTAGTCTTAACTATGCTGCCTGTCAACCTCTTCTATTTGTTGTTTTGCTTTATCTTTGACTCTGCTCTGTGTCTGTCATCTGAGGCTGATGACCACCCCCTAGGGGAAATAAGGCAGCTGTCAGCAGTGGTTAAGAGCATGGCTTTGGAATCCGACAGGCCTGGGCCTGAGTCTTAGCATGGACCCTTCCTAACTACCTGAACTTGAGTAAGTTAAAATCTTCTAAGGCTCAGGTTCTACAGTGTGAAACCATAGTAACTGTTTTATAAATTGTAGCCACACACACACACACACACACACACACACACACACACAGAGTGCATGTCTGCTGACACTGTGGCACTTACTGTCTATCCTTCATTTTCGGGGTGAGCCCGCTGAGGGCCATTTCTATCGCTCACAGAAACAACAGGAAGGAAAGCTTCGAAGGAGGCAGAGATTGGAGATGGAAGTCATCCAGGTTTTTGTTATCTTCATCTATGGCATCGGAAATAGTCTAGGTCGGTAGAAATCTTGAACATGCTTAAAAACTTATTTAGACAAGGAAATAATGTAAAGTGAGCTACAACATCATTAAGCATTGCAAAGATTATTTCTTACCCTTATCCTAACTAAATGCTGTTAGTTGACTATTGACTACAAATCAGAGATTTCAAAAAGGCATGATAAGTGTGTAGTCAGTAAATGACTGAGTTTTACCACATGCCTAACACACGCTGAAGATACTATAAAATCTATGAAATAGTGGAGAGAGAGGCTCTAGAAGCTGAAAAAAAGTCCTGACTCTCTATCCCTTCTCGCTCTGGGATTTGGGGTGAACAACTTAACATTCTTCATCTATAAAACAGAGTTAAGAGGAAATATCTCATAGAGGTGTTGTAAAGAGACACAGTGAATAGAAAAGCACCCATTCCTATGCCTGGTCCAGGTACAGCGCTCAATAAGTATTAGCCCCTTCCCTGTAAGAGAGCTTACAGATTTTGTGAGGAGAAATCATTAGAAAAGATATATCAGATGCTAAGATGTTAAATATAATCAAGAGCAGAGAGAGAAATAGGTGTATCTGGAGTGGGGAGTGAAGGCATCTGGAGGAGGGGTCTTAAAGTGATGAGGATGATGATAAACCCAGAAAGCCTCCAGTTTTCTACTCTTAAATGAAGGAGAAGCCTAAATTTGGATACTAGTACTTCCTAAAGAGCACACTCCATCCAGAGCCCTGCCATTGCTTGATTCAAAATAGACCAATGTGGGGTTTGAATCCTACACAGCAGGCTGACTGGTACACACACTTCAGCATCCCCTTCAGAAAGCCAGAGTGGGCAGAATATGCTCAGGACCAGGAGGAAAGGCCCCAATTCAGGCTCTGAAAACTGGAGCAGCCCTGTCTGCCATCACCCAGTGTGCAAACTAGAACCTCATTCTTGTCTTCAACAGTTTTATATTTTAGTTTTTTTAAAGCAAAGAAGGAGCAAGAGTGCTTTAAACAAAACAAAACTCCTCTGCTGTCTCCTTTCATCTGAAAAAGTCCCCATCCACCCCCTCCTCGCTTGCCTTGGAACCCAAAAGCATCTCACTGGCAGGTCACAGTGGCCCTGAGGCGCAGACAGAGCTGTCACCTCTCCTGGTGATTTGCTGTTTTCCTCCATGCCCAGTCACTCAAATGCATGTTTTCACTTCGCCCTATTCTCTGACTACAGCCAAGGAAAAGCTCACAGGAGGTGAAAGGGTCAGTCCTAAGAAGCGAACTGAGAACCAAGCTGGGCATTTGAACCTAGGCAATGTGTGCTGACACTCATGCCCTCTGCAAATGGTTCCTCAAGCCGCAAATGGATTTCTCTCCTCAGATTACTCTCTGTAACAGCTAGACTGTCTGTTTGTTCCAGGCACCCACTAAAGAGAGAACTGTGGTCACATTTTTCCTCTCCTCCAGAGAGCAAACAAATGAGTGAGAGGGGAAAAATAGCCACAGTTACGCTTTGGAAAGCTTGACACTTGCCAGCCCTGACATGTCCTACCAGGGCTGTGAGCAACCTCAGTCAAGGCCTCCCAGGCTGCAGCAGAAACAGCTTTCCCTGCCTCCTGGCGTGTCGGTCTAGAGCAGGGGGAGGGAGCGGCGGGGCGCGGGGCAAGTGAGGAAGCTGACTCCCTTGGAGGCTCCAGGATTCCCAACACAAAGGCTTTAGAGGCTTCTGAGCAAGGCTAGCAGCTGGTGAAGGAACACAAAACCCAGCCACTTGGAACAGCTGAAGGAAAGAGGGCACTGGAATTCAAATGTGAAGAGAATTGTTATGGGGAAGAGAGATCTGGTTTGTTCTAAATGAACTTGGTCCAGGGGGTGTATCTACATTCCCAAAGCTGTATTCTAAAAGGGCCGAATTGTTCAAAATAAAGGAAGGGACTTCTTCTGAGTCTGCTGGGTCTTGTTGGCCCTCTGCTCAAAATAATCCACATGCCAAAGCAGAGTATTTTGGGGTGGCATGTTCTGAATTCCTTTAGTTCCTCACCTCCCTTCCAGGATTTTGCACCTCCAAATCCTTGTCTTAGGGTCCACTTCTGGGGAACCCAAACTAAGACGGGCCTATTTGTTAAACATGGGATCATTCTTTTTCAGATTTTGTTAAATGCTGATTGAGTGTCAAAGCATAATTTTCAAACTGTTAAAAAGATAATTCTCATATGATAAACAGTATATGTCAAGGTTTTATTTAATTCATTTATGAGGGAACTGGCAGGATAACAAAGCTGATTTAATGTATATTATCAGTAGAAAAAGCAATGCTGAAGTAAGATTACTGAATTAGATGTAAAACTGGTTAATATCCTGCCGGGCAAAAAACATCATGACCTTTGAGTTATAATGTCACTTAGAGGAACAAATGTCATCATAACTTATCAGCTTTCTACAGAGATAAATTCTTACATTAAGGACTTTTTAAAAGTCTGGGCCTCTGATCAATTGATAATAGTCAAATAATGTTAGACACTACCTACATTAGATGAGCTTATTAGAAAATATCTTTGCATGATCAAAAGGTCACCCAATTATCCTTTTACTTATTTCCAAGTTTGGAATCATTTTTCTGATCAACAGGAGAATTTTAAGGTTGTTTTTATGTAATCTATGGCCTAATAAATGCAACTGCCCTGGCTGGTTTAGCTCAGTGGATTGAGCGTCGGCCTGCGAGCTAAGTGTCGCTGGTTCGATCTTCCAGTCAGGGTACATCAGAGAAGGAAAACTCTGACTCCAAAAAAACCTCCGCTGCCTTGCGGCATACCTCTTCAGGGGAAAGGCTAAGGGAGTAAACCCCGACAGAAAATCCGGAGCCGGAGTCCCTAAGGCGGTTTGACGTTGTAGTCAACACCGGCAACTCCTGCGGCGCACCTGAACCCAAGCTGTATCGACTCCGTCTTTCCCTTGGACCCTTCAGCTGCGAAGAGAGGGGGGGTCTGCTGCATGGGCAACAGCAGACCCTCCATATTACCCTGCCCAGGCTCTGTAGCTTCAGCGTCATCGCAAGATGTCGATTCAACACGGGAGGAGACAGATACCATGTCACTCCCGAGTCGGACTGCACAGCCATTCTTGGCGGTGCAGATAGACTCTGAAGAAGCTACACCATCGTCTCTTGAGACGGACGGCTGCCGACGACGACGACGAATAAATGCAACATTCTTAGTGGCCGATCGGTAATTTGTGAAATGTGTGTTTGTAATGCATTTTTAAAATGAGAAATGCTGCACATTTCAATATAGAATTTAAAAAATGTAACACAGATTATCAAAAACAAACTTCCCCTCATGCAGATGGTCTTTTATTTTTTCTTACTCAATTTTTATTGTGTATCTAGACTTTTTGTGAAATTAGCTGTAAATTCTAGATCTGGAAACTGGCTATAAATGTATTACCTCCAGATTTTCCTTACTGGCAAAAGGTCTTTGGGAAAACATTAATTATACTATACCTTGGCTGGTTTGGCTCAGTGGATTGAGCGTCGGCCTGCGAGCTAAGTGTCGCTGGTTCGATCTTCCAGTCAGGGCACATCAGAGAAGGAAAACTCTGACTCCAAAAAACCTCCGCTGCCTTGCGGCATACCTCTTCTGGGGAAAGGCTAAGGGAGTAAACCCCGACAGAAAATCCGGAGCCGGAGTCCCTAAGGCGGTTTGACGTTGTAGTCAACACCGGCAACTCCTGCGGCGCACCTGAAGCCAAGCTGTACTGACTCCGTCTTTCCCTTGGACCCTTCAGCTGCGAAGAGAGGGGGGGGGTCTGCTGCATGGGCAACAGCAGACCCTCCATATCACTCTGCCCAGGCTTTGTAGCTTCAGCTTCACTGGAGAGGACACTCCAGCGTCATCGCAAGATGTCGATTCAACACGGGAGGAGACAGATACCGTGTCACTCCCGAGTCGGACTGCACAACCATTCTCGGCGGTGCAGATAGACTCTTAAGAAGCTACACCATCGTCTCTCGAGAGGGACAGCTGCCGACGAACATAAGAGAAACAGGCCTCAAATGGAGTCACTTATGCTCAGCCCAACGTCAGCAAACCATGACTTAGCTATAGTTTCAGCCCTCCCAGAAATCAAGTCTTAAACTCATAGATCAGGAATCACCTGATCAGCATGAGTCAGGCCATGTGCTTGATCGGCCCCTGCCATCCCCTAAAAGAAAGTGACCTTGCAATCATCAGTCCACTTTTTGCCTGATATAAGTCCCTTGTTTCTGTTACTTTCTGTCTATAAAAGTCTTTTATTTTGTACAGTTCCTCAGAGGTCCTTTCTACCTGATAGACTGGATGTTGCCTATTTCATGAATCACTGAACAAAGTAAAAAAGATCTCTATATTACTCTTAAAAAAATAAATAACATAGGACATAGATCACCATCCTTTGAAAATTGGATCTTTTTTGGTTTTATCTTCGAGGAATATGAATGGACTTCTTTAAGATCACAGTATCTTTTTCTTCCCCATGTCAAATTGTGATTAATGATGTCAAAAGATAAAGATAATAAATTTCTTTCTTCCACAGTACTTTGTTAGAGAGCCCTGAAGCTTTGTCCTTATCAGCTAATGAGACCACAGCCTGCTGCAGAGACTGGTTAAACACTCAATTTGAAACCTCAGAAAAGGTCAGTGAGGAGCACCCCCTGCTCTCTGTCACTGGGCAATTTGGAGGGGAAAACCTTTGCATATTATCAGGAATTAAGTGGAGATAGTTTAAGAGACATTCTAAAAACCTGAGTTCAAATAGGCTTTTCTCTTCCTTGATCTCTTTGAAAGCCAGCAACTGCTGAATGCTGGTAAGAGAAGGGTGCATTCTCTCTCTGCGAATTGAATGACCTGATTTTTATCTCTAGTTGGATTCCAGGAGGAAGCATGATGTCATTTCAACCACTGGCCAGAAAACTTCTTGCTTAATGAGCACTTTGAGCTTACTGGAAGCCAAGAAGGCCTTGTTTACTGTGCTTAGAAACCGAGGTCAAAGATCCTCTTTCTCTGGTTTTAAGGAACAAAGGCAGGGCTTGCTAACCAACCCTGTTCTGTGAGCAAGTTTCAGAGGATGGCAGTCAGATAAATACAACAGACTTTCCCGAAGGTTATAAAGGCTAAGAGGTCAAGAGGACAGGAGAAAAAAGAAACTGAAATGCCATAAAAGGTGGGTTTTCGGCACCCTTATTAGGGTGCATAAGTCATCCCTTTCTGATCCCAAGTGGGGCTGAGTTGGAGCCCAGCATCTTGTGGCAGGTGGGTGCTGGTGTGCCGGCCCCCAGCTCTCATGAACTCCACAGGGTACCTCAGCTGTCTGAGCAGTTGCTGACTGCTGACGGGCTTGGGTGACCTCCACCCACTGGCAGCTGTTAAGATGTATTCTGAGAGTGGAAGCAAATCTCTAGAACTCTGGTTACTAACTACTGAGGACAATACCAGCGATATAAGCAGAGGAAAAGGGCAGTGGGTTGGTATGTCTACTTGAGGTGCATTAAAAATTACATATTAGGCAAAAGATGTTGAGTATTAAGGGAAACCCAGGCCAGCCCTTCACCAGTAGAAATAGTGTAAGCCCTCTGATATTTGTTTTTAAAAATACAGCTTTATTGAGGGGTAGTTGACATACCATAAACTGTACATGATTCAAGTGTACAATTTTATGTTTTGACATATATATATGTGCTTGTGAAAATCCATCCCCACCATCAGGATCACCACTCCCAAAAGCTCCTCCTGCCTCTCTGAGGCCCTCCTTTCCAGGGCCAGCTGTTCCCACAGCCCCTGTCCCCATGCCTAGAGGACCACCTGCTTCCTGTTACTAAAGCTTAGTTTGAATTTCCTAGAGTTTTATGTAACTAGAACCATACAGTGTAACCCTTTCCCCACCCACTCTCAACCTGGCTTCTTCCACTCAGCTTATTATCCATGTTGTTTTGTACATCGGGACACATGCTTTCATTTATCCTGAGCACATACCTAGGAGTGAAATGTTTGCGTCACATGATAAGGGTATTTTAAGAAACTGCCAAACTGCTTTCCAAAGGGGTTGTACTCTTTTACATTCCCACCAACACTGTCTGAGAGTTTTAGCCCTTTTAATGTTGGACAGTCTAGTAGATAAGGAGTAGTATTGCACTGTGGTTTTAAGTTGCATTTTCCTAATGACAAATGATGATGAGCGTCTTTTCTTGTGTTTATTTGCCATTTGTATATGTTTTTGGTGAAGCATTTGTTCAGATCTTTTGCCCATTTTTAAAAACTGCATAGTTCATTTTTTTTATTATAAGTTCGAAAGTACTTCATGTCTTCTGGATACAAGTTCTTTATCAAATATACTATACAAATATTTCCTCTCAGTCTGTCTTGTGTTTTCATTACATTAATAGTGTCTTTTGATGAACAGAAACTCTTAGTTGATAAATTACAATTTATCAAGATATCTGGTAATATTTCTAAACGGTTAGAGCACTATCTAGACAATGAGAGGCACTCGATGTAATTTTAAGTGGCTTCTCAGGTTTATGACTTGATTTTTAAATAATGGTCTACCAAACTCTTTCCTGGTTAAATCTCATTACCAAAACAATCAACTATCTACAAGATATCCAGGTTCCAATGAATATTTACTTATTTCAAGAAAAATTTGATAAAGCAACTTGCAACACCAGAAGGAAATCTGAACTGAAGCAGAAAGGTGTGCTGATGATATTTTTTTAAATGCAGCTCCAGAAAAAGAGAAAGCTGTCGAGCTTCTGGGGCTGTGGGGAGAAGAGCCTCGTCTTCAACCACAGGGGATAGTTAGGGCCAGAAAGTTAGACCCAAATCACCCATGAACCAGGGATAAAAAGATTCCAGTTCTGTCTCTGGGGAAGAAGTGAGCACTGGCTGCCTCCACATTTTTCAGGAGAAATTCTCCATGTGCTTTCATAGGAAGCCAGAGCCTTACAATTTTAAATTATTTATAATTGTTAGATAAAGGACCATGCCTAGGCCCAAATAAAAATAGTAGTTAAACTAGCTACTGCTTCGGCTTGCTAGAGGTCAGTGTTTTATCTTAGTATTTCGTGTAACCTCTTGACAATCCTGTGAGGGGGCTAATGTTTGGTCTCATTTTACAGATGAGGAAACTGAAACACAGAAAGGTTAAGTGAACAATAAAGCCAGACAGGTCTGACTTCAGGGTCAATGCTCTTTCTCCTTATGCTCTACTGCCACATTTTCATGACACCTATATAATTTGACTCTTTTACCTCAATGAGTGGTCTTCTAATAAATTGTACAATATCTTGTTTATTTTAGTCTATTTTCACTCACATTAGGAAAGAGGAAGAGGTCACAAAAAGGCATATGAGCAAAGTGCTGAGCCTAGGAGGATGGCAATGCTCCTTGAAGAGGAGTGCCTTTCCTATGTCCCTGCCCCCAGCCCCCACCTCCAGCCCCAGCCCAGGCCATCTGGCACTTCGAACTTCCCTCAGCACTTGACTGCAGGGTGAGGGCCCACTTAACAGGATGTCTGCCCACCAGATTGGAAGCCCCTGAGAGGAGGGACTATCTTATTAGTGCCAATGCTTAGTCCATTCTTTGGGTTTAGTTTTTTTCTTTTTCTAGTTCTTTGAGGTATAAACTTAGGTTGTTGATTTGCGATTTTTCTTCTCCTTTAATGTAGATATTTACTACTATAAACTTCTTTCTTAGTACCGCTTTTTCTGTATATCACAGGCTTTGGTATGCAATGTTTTTGCTTTCATTTGTCTCAAAACATGTCCTGATTTCCCTTATGATTTCTTTGACCCACTGGTTGTTCAAGTATATATTGTTCAATTTCCACATATGTATGGATTTTTGAATTTTTCTTCTGCTGTTGATTTCTAGTTTTATTCTGTTGTGGTCAGAAAAGATACTTGGTATGACTTGTCTTGTGTCTTAACATGTGACCCGTCCTGAGGAATGTTCTTGTGTAATGGAGAAGAATGTGCATTCTGCTGTTGTTGGGTGGGGTATTATATCTGTAAAGTTCAATTGGTATCTTGTGTTGTTCAAGCCCACTGTTTTCTTACTGCTCTCCACTCTGGTTAATCTATCCATATTGGAAGTGCGGTATTGAAATCTTCTTCAACTGCATACAAAAAGTCTAACCCTTTACATCTCCCCCAACTTTATGGTATCAATGCCATAAATTTCATTTTTTTAAAGATTGTATCAGTGAAATAATTTTATAGTTATGGTTATTTTTATGCTTCTATCTTTTAAATTCTATAGCTGAATTATTACAGTATTAATATTCCATATTTATCTCTCTCTATATATTTTTACCAGAGAGCTTTATGTTTTCATATGCTTTCATATTCCTGTCTAGCATTCTTTTGTTTCAACTTGAAGGACTCCATTTAGTTCTTCTGGTAAAGGCAGGTTTAGTGATAATGAACTCCCTCAGCTTTTGTTTATCTGGGAGGGTCTTTATTTCTCCTTCATTTTTAAAGAACACTTTGCTAAATACAGCATTTTGGGTTGGCAGGTTTTTACTTTTGTTTTTTTTCTTTCAGCACTTTAAATATATCAGTCTAGCCCCTCTGTCCTGGAATAATTCTGCTGAAAAATCTTCTCATACTTTTGTGGGAGTTTCCTCGTAACTGGTGAGTTGCTTTCTCATCATATACAAAGGAGCTTCCAGATGAACAAAAGCTGAAGGGGTTCACCATTACTAGACCTACTGATGCAGTTGAAATAAAACAGTTTTTCTACCCTTTTCAATGCGTTTGGCTGTTCTTGGCTTTGAACTTGCCTGGGGTACGATTATTTCCATACTGGTTTCCAGACTTCTCATAAAGATTTTAAACTGTACATTGTTGTTTGTTTTTTATTTTTAAAGATTGTATTTATTTATTTTTAGAGATTGTATTTATTTATTTTTAGAAAGAAAGAGAGAGAGAGACATTGATGTGAGAGAGAAACATCACTTGCTTCTTGTACACACCCCAATGGGGAACTGAAACCACAATCCACGTATGTGCCTTGACCGGGGATCAAACCAGCGACAGTTCACTTTGCAGAATGATGCCCAACAACTGAGCCACACTGGTCAGGGCTAATTGTATATTGTTTTTAAGTTAATGTCTCTATGGGGACCAAGGTCTGGGGTTTCCTATTCTGTCATCTTGCTGATGTTGCTCCATAACCTAGTCAGTATTTTTGCTAAAAATGTTTAACCTGAATTTTAATATGAGGAAGTAACTCAACAAATCCAGGAACAATCTGAAGAAATCTAGCATGATTACTTTAAAAATGTTAACTTCTTGAAAGCCCTCCCTAAGTTGGCTAAGAAGTAGAGAAAGTGTTTAGATTAAGGAAGACAAAGGAGATGGTAGTCAATGCAGTGCATGAAGCTTGATTGGATTTTGAATCTAAACAAAGGCCATAAAAATAACTTTGGATATAACTGAGAAAATTTGGATATTTATTGCTTTTTAAAAAAATCACTGGTAAATTCTCAGGTGTGGTAATGGTGAATATATAGAAGAATGTTCTTGTTCTTAGGAAATATATACTAAAATATTTAAGGAGGAAATGTCATGATGTCTGCAATACACACACACACAGAATGAGCAAACACATGACAAAATGTTAACTGTTGATAAGTGTATATAAAGGTTATACATTTATGCTTTAAATGTCTCAAGGGTTTATTTTGGGGAGAAAAACTTTATGAAACATTTTTCTTACCACTCCCACTTTACAGATAATAAAATTGAGGTTCAGAGTGATTTTTTTTCCTTTTTTTTTTTTTTTATTGTTGTTCTACTACAGTTGTCCCATCTTTCCCCCAATTGCAGAGTGGTATTAAGCAGCTTAAGAAGCTACGGACGGCTGCCGATGATGAAGTTCCTCTTCTTAAAATCAGAAGAGAAACCTGATCTTCCAGTCAGGGCACATCAGAGAAGGAAAACTCTGACTCCAAAAAACCTCCGCTGCCTTGCGGCATACCTCTTCAGGGGAAAGGCTAAGGGAGTAAACCCCGACAGAAAATCCGGAGCCGGAGTCCCTAAGGCGGTTTGACGTTGTAGTCAACACCGGCAACTCCTGCGGCGCACCTGAAGCCAAGCTGTACTGACTCCGTCTTTCCCTTGGACCCTTCAGCTGCGAAGAGAGGGGGGGTCTGCTGCATGGGCAACAGCAGACCCTCCATATCACCCTGCCCAGGCTCTGTAGCTTCAGCTTCACTGGAGAGGACACTCCAGCGTCATCGCAAGATGTCGATTCAACACGGGAGGAGACAGATACCGTGTCACTCCCGAGTCGGACTGCACAACCATTCTCGGCGGTGCAGATAGACTCTTAAGAAGCTACACCATCGTCTCTCGAGACGGACGGCTGCCAACGATTAAGCAGCTTACTCTAAGTCACATAATAGCAAAGCTGGGAATTCAACCATAATAGGTTTACATAACTTTTATTAAAGTGAATTCACATTGCTTGAGGTAGAAATTGTTGTCATTGTTTTTACAGGGGAGGAATCAGAGGCATTTAGAGAGGAGGTGGAACTTCTAGGGTCATGGGATATAGAAGATTGAGTCAGAGAATCAGCCTAGTGCATCAGCCTAGTGTTTTCTTTGAAGTTTAGTGTCCTTTTCATTATGTATTGCTGAGAGAGACAGAGAGGGAAGGAGAGAGAGAGAGAGAGAGAGAGACAGAGAGAGAGACAGAGAGACAGAGAGAGAGAGAGAGAGAAGGAGAGAGAGGGGGGGGGACTAAGCAGGGTCTAAAAGCCTTATGTTTTTTTTTTCTTTCTGATAAACACCCCATGACAAGTATTTCAGTGAGATTTGGGAATGGGCCCAACCACAAGATATAGTAACATTCAACTGAGTTTATAGTCTGATGAATTTGAAGCATGTGGTTTTCTCTTTACTTGATTTCTTCTTCTCTTATACATGCTTTTTTCTTTCTTTATAAATTTATTTATTTATTTATTTTTTGGGGGGATACCTCCACTCTGTAACAATTCCTCCTTCTCAGACTTAAGACCCTTTATAATCTTATAAAGGACAATGGGTGAAGGTCTCGTGCTCCTCTAGCTGCACATAGTCATTGTCCTGCCTACCCTTGGGTCCAGAAATCCCTAATAAGAGTAGGGGTGTAGAGGGGACGGTGGCCTTCCCATATGGGAAAGGATCATTCAGACTCCAGGTCACTTGGCTGTCCCTGGACAATGGTATGCTCAGTTTAACAGACTGGCATCCTTGTTGTATTCTGGGGGCAACAGATTTGGCAATAGGGTTAAAAGGCATCATTCAACCTATAACCACTAGATGACAAAAGACAGGGATTAATTTTTCAATGTCCGACATTAGGAGAAAAAAAAAAAAAAGGCTTCTTTGGAAGGTGTGCCAGGCACATCTCACCTGTCCAAAGTCCTTTTGCCCACTATACTTAGTTTGGGCTGAGGGGAATATTTTAGGTACCCCCCTCTCAGACTTTTGGGCCCTTTCTGTCCAAACCATTAGGATAGAAAAGAGAAATCAGTTTTAAAGTGAAGCCCACAGTCCACCCCATTCTTCATCAACCCAACCACTTAGTTCAGCCAAACTGTTGAGTCTCAGGAGGCAGCGCTGCAGACAGGATTAAGTGAGGCCTATACGTACAGACAATCACTCAGGTAATGAGATCATAGGCTTATGCCCTATGAAAACAACACACATGTTAATTTATGCAACATAACCTACAAACCAGTCTCTAAATCTGCGAGACTGTCTTATTGGGAAGACATCCAGTTGCTACTTATTTGACATTCCTCTTGCCTGTAAATTAAGCATCTTTGAAGATGTCACAGACCTAGTTCCACTGTCAAATGAAAACAAACTTTAAATGAAAATAAACTTTAAAGACAGTTAGCTGCACTACTTTATAGTCTACCACTGAGTATTGGGATTTTCCTTGAATTGCAATTTTTCTCCTTAAGATTACCCTCTTTGTCATTAAAGGAATTGCATTAGGTTCAGTTTTAATTCATCCTGTTCATTTGCATAAACACAACAAGAGCAGCAAATGATCACATATGATCTTTAAGTCTGCTTTGCTGGAACTTACACAAGGAACCTTTAGGATGACTTCAGTCTGTCCTTCAGGGCACAGAAGCCGAACCACATACCTGCCATTCAGCCTTGCCTGTACACACCTGTCTTTTCCAAGTCCTTCAGGCTTTCCATTGTGCCTTAAGGTTCCTTCTAGTCATCTTCCAGGAAAGCAACCTTTGTTCCTTCCCTGGAAAGATTGCCATGAACCGCACAACCAACCAAGGTACCAGGCCTTTTTCCTCATGGGCTTTTATTACCTTTGAAAGTCAATCCCAGTTTTTCAGGGCTTTTGATAACAACCAGAGCCCAAGCATGTCTCCTTTAGGCATGACATTCCAGTCAAAGTCTTGGTTAACAAAACCTCTATTAACAACTGGTCTTATTAGCTTCATGCAAAGAACCTTATGTCATTATTTACTTCTTCAGGATGCCAAATTCTGGAGGGATCAGGTAGGGATAAAAATATACAATGTGAAGGAAAATTCTTGTCCTTCTAATATTCACTAAAATTGCATTTCCATACTTTATATTTTCTTTTGTTCACTTTCCTACATGTGAGGTTTTTTTTGGGGGGGGGTGGAGATTTGCTGGCTCATTTTAAAATTTATTTTGCTTTCATTTTTTTCCCCCACTAAAAATTTCTGTTTGTTTGTTTTTCTATTACAGTTGTCCCACTTTTTTCCACATTGCTTCCCCGCACCCTGCCCACCCCTTCTCCCACAGTCAATCCCAACTCTGTTGTCCATGTCCATGGGTCACTTATACTAGTTCTTTGACTAGACTCTTTCGCTTCTTACTCCCCTTTTCTCTCTCCCCCTCGCCCCTGGTTACTGTTAGTCTGCTCCTTGTTTACATGACTCTGGTTCAATTTTACCCATTTGTGTTGTTCATTAGTCTCCTGTATTAGGTGATATCACATGGTGTTTTCCTTTCATTGCCTGGCTTATTTCACTAAGCATAATTCTCTCTAGTTCTGTCCATGTTGTTGCAAATGGTAGAAGTTCCTTCTTTCTTTCTGCTACATAGTACCACATTGTGTAAATGTACCAGTTTTTTGATCCACTCATTTACAGATGGGCACTTAGGTTGTTTCCAGCACTTGGTTATTGTAAATAGCACTACTATAAACATAGGGGTGCATAGGTTCTTTTGAATTGATGTTTCAAGATTCTTCAGGTATAATCCCAGCAATGTAATTGCTGGTTCAAAAGGAAGTTCCATTTTTAGTTTTTTGAGTAAATTCATACTGTTTTCCACAGTGGCTGCACCAGTCTGCATTCCCACCAACAGTGCACTAGGGTTCCCTTTTCTCCACATTCTCACCAGCACTTGTTTGTTTTTTTGTTGATGATGGCCATTCTGACTGGTGTGAGGTTTTTATCTACGTCTCCCTGATGGCTAGATATGTTGAACATTCTTTCATAAGCCTATGGATTCTTTGTATGTTTTCTTTGGAGAAGTGTTTGTTCAGGTCCCCTATACATGCTCTTAATGTTATTTTTTTCTCTCTCTCTCTCCTCTCTCTCTCAGACTCCAAGCCCTATGGGTCCTACCCCTACTCATCTTTCAGGCCTCAGATTAAACTCCACTTACTTTTGGAACATTTTCTTAACCTTCACCTACCTCCCTACCTACACCTATTCCCATAGGTTAAGATCCCCTTTCTTTCAGAGATCCCTGTATTCATGGCTAATATTAATTGGGCACTGATTATGAGCACTTATCATGTATGAACTGATTTAACCCTTAAAATTTATAAGATCAATAGTATCAATGCCATTTTATTATGAAGACACCAAGATAGAGAAAAACTGATTAACTTCCCTGAGATCACAGAGCTGGTATAAATTCAAACACAGGCATCTGGTTAAGAGCCTAAATTTTTAACCATGTGTTAATTCTTAGCATGTGTAACATTTACCAAGTATTTGTTCACTCTGTGTCTTCCTTGTTT
Source organism: Furipterus horrens (assembly GCF_987537825.1). Classification (NCBI taxonomy): domain Eukaryota; kingdom Metazoa; phylum Chordata; class Mammalia; order Chiroptera; family Furipteridae; genus Furipterus; species Furipterus horrens. The sequence goes on along the minus strand of NW_028327173.1, from coordinate 65,460,999 downwards.
AACTGAAAGCTCATAGCTTGTTCACTAGTATATCCTGGCACTTAGCCTAAGGCTTGTACATATCAGGACCGATACATATGAGGGGAGGCCCACACACACCAAAAAACAGAATATCTTCTAGAGAGTAGGCCCCTTGTATTAGAGGTTTCCCCACTAGGTGAGTGTTCTAAGAACCCATCTGTATTACTATACCAGCTGATGCTGTGGTGAGAGGCTGCATTCAGCTTCAGTGAATTTTTTTGAAAACTATTTCAACAAATTTGTCCATTTCATGATGGGTGATTTATGAGCATATCTGCCTACAATTTTTGACCCAAAACGTCATGGCCCCCATGCCCACTCTCCCTATTCACCTGATCTTGCCCTGAGCAACTTTTTTTTTTTTTCTTCCCCAGGTAAAAAGAAGTCCTCAAAAGGGAATGTTTTGCTGATGTGGACAAGGTGAAACAAAAAATGGCAGAAGCACTAAAAGCCATCAAATTGATGGCTATTTTGAGCAGTGGAAAAAAGTCTCGATAGATGTATCGCATCAAATGGAGAGTACTTTGAAGGTGACTAAAGTTTAGACATGTTAGAATAAATACAAATAATCTGGCTAGTGTGCCTCAGTGGATTGAGCACCGGCCTGCAAACCAGAGGTCACTGGTTCAATACCCGGTCAGGGCACATGCCTAGGTTGCAGGCTGTGTCCCCAGTTAGGGGTGTGCGAGAGGCAACCACACAGTGATGTTTCTCTCCCTCTCTTTCTCCCTCCTTTCCCCTCTCTCTAAAAATAAATAAATAAACTATTTTAAAAAAATACACAATTTTTAATAAATAGATTCCAGTTTTGTTGGCTCCCCCCACTGCATATTTGTGGAATAAATAATGTAGATAGTGTGATGAGAAGAGCAAGACATTAAGAGTCAAACAGACTAGTTTGTCACTTGGCCGTTTACCAATTAGGTGATTTGGGAAAGGTCAGTTGACTTAACAGTGCAGCAATTTTGCATTTGAAGTTGGGAATTAGATTATTGTGTGAATTTATTGCTGCTCTATTGAAAATTGCACTATCATCTGTATAAATATGAGTTCCTTGTAACTGCTGGGTGACAGAGCCATGGTTCTTTCCATTTCCCAAAGAGAAACAAAGCAGAGACTGTGGCCAGAAAGAAGCCACTCCCTGCCTATGTTGAGCAGGCCTCCAGGATAGGCCTGAAATTCGAAGTGAGGCCACAGGAACCTTTGGATTTCCAAAGAGGCCTGATGGCAGAGCCAGCTGACGTGCCCACCCCTGCTCCTCTCCTTGTGAGCTCCCCAGCGGGTGTGAGATTCAGTGTGTGGAGCTGAGGGCATAACCCAGGGGTAAAGCGAAGCACAGGGACAGTACTGGGGCTGAATTTGAGAGTAGGAAGAAGAGGAACAGTGAAGCCACTGTCCCTGTCAACAACACCACCTCCTAACCCCAGGGGAGGACTGTGAGGGACAGACCAAGGACTCTGCTGCAGAGGGTGCTGTGGGTGCTGTGGGTGCTATGGGTCCCGTGAAATTGTTCCCTCCTCACGACCTGTTCTCACTGCTCATGGGCTACTGCCTTTTGCTTGAACATTGGAGTAAGACTGGGACTAGCAGGTAACTATCTGGAACCATGTGATTAGGTCTATCCTGTGATGTTGGGGAAAATAAGTAAAGCAAAGTAAAAAAAAAAAAATCTCAGAAAAGCTAGGCCTCCATTTTGTATAGCCTGGAAGTAAGGCTAGTTCTTTAAACACATTTCTGAATTGTTTATGAATGTTATGTTATGTACAAGTTCAGCAGGATTCTAGTATGATTATTAAACAGATATTTTGTAAAGACTAAGAAAAGAAAGTGGCACCTCTCTGAGCCAGAAAGAACATGGCAGGAACAGATGATGCGTCGGCAGCCGTCAGTCTCGAGAGACGATGGCGTAGCTTCTTGAGAGTCTATCTGCACCGCCGAGAATGGCTGTGCAGTCCAACTCGGGAGTGACAATCCCTGCCGCACTTGTTACAGGTGAAGGCAGATGGCTGTTGCTGCTGCTGTTGACGCTGCTTCCGCCTCGATCTTTTCTGGACCGCCTCCTCGTTGCGCGCAGCCTCTGTGCGTGACGTACCTTGCCTGACCGCGAGCCTCCAGGCTAGGCGGTCGTCTGCTTGAACTTCCCATGTGTTGAGATTGATGGAGCATTGTGTCATGTCCTTTTTGCAGATGTCTTTGAACCGCAGTTTTGGGCGCCCTGTCATCCTCTGGCCTTCTGCTAGCTCGCCGTAGAGGAGGTCTTTGGGGATACGGCCTGCATCCATTCTTTTGACATGGCCGAGCCACCTGAGGCATCTCTCACTAAGTACTGCATGCAAACTGCTCATGTTGGCTCGCTTCAGCACCTCGGTGTTGGGGACCTTATCCTGCCAGGCGACATGCAGGACGCGTCGCAGGCACCTCATGTGGAAGCTGTTGAGTTTCCTTTCGTGCCTTGCGTAGGTGGTCCACGTCTCGCTGCCATAGAGGAGAGTGCTGAGTATGCAGGCTTGGTAGATGCGCAGTCTGGTTTTCTCAGTGAGGCTGGAATTGTTCCACGCTCGCCGGTTCAGTTTGGCCATAACTGTGGCTGCCCTGGCGATTCTCCGATTGACCTCCAAGTCGACTGACAGAGAGCTCGAGATGGTGGACCCGAGGTAAGTGAAATCGTTGACAACCTCCAGGGTGTATCCGTCGATGGTGATGCATGGGGGAGTCCCCGTGCCTTGAGCCATAACGTTCGTCTTCGTCAGGCTGATGGCTAGTCCGAACTCCTTGCATGCATGGGAAAGGCAAGTGAGTAGCTGCTGGAGTCCCTCTTCGGAGTGTGATGTCAAGGCTGCGTCGTCGGCGAAGAGCATCTCACGGATGAGCACCTCTTTGACTTTGGTCTTGGCTCGTAGACGGGCCAGGTTGTAGAGCTTGCCATCGGATCTGGTGTGAATGAAGACACCCTCGCTGCAGTCCTTAAAGGCGTATTGGAGGAGCATGGAGAAGAAGATTCCGAACAGCGTAGGCGCGAGGACGCAGCCCTGCTTTACTCCGCTGCTGACTGGGAAGGCCTCAGAGGTTGCGCCGTTGTAGGACACCGTGCTGTGCATGTTGTCGTGAAAGGACATGACCACAGCAAGCAGATGTGGTGGACAGCCAATCTTCCGTAGCAAGCTGAAGAGTCCGCTTCGACTGACCAGATCAAACGCCTTCGTGAGGTCGATAAAGGCGAGGTAGAGTGGTTTATGCTGCTCGTGACACTTCTCCTGCAGCTGGCGTAGGGAGAAGATCATGTCCACTGTTGATCGGCCAGCTCTGAAGCCACACTGGGACTCTGGGTAGACGCGGGAAGCAAGGGTCTGCAGGCGGGCAAGAGCGACCCGGGCGAATACTTTGCCGACGACGCTGAGGAGAGAGATGCCCCGGTAGTTGTTGCAGTCGCTGCGGTCTCCTTTGTTCTTGTACGTGGTGATAATGTTGGCGTCTCTCATATCCTGGGGGATGTAACCCTCCTTCCAGCAGAGACAGAGTAGATGGTGGAGCGGCTGTAGCAGGACTGGTTTCCCGCTCTTTAGGATTTCTGGAGGGATTCCGTCGCTTCCTGGTGCTTTCCCGCAAGCGAGGCGGTCGATGGCTTTGCTGAGCTCTGCCACAGTAGGTGGGGTGTCTAGCTCCTCCATGACTGGTAGGTCTCGGATGGCGTTAAGAGCAGTGTCTGTTACGGTGTTCCTCGTTGTGTACAGCTCAAGGTAGTGCTCGGTCCACCGCCGCATTTGCTGTTCCTGGTCAGTGATGACCTCACCTGTCTTGGACTTAAGGGGGGCGATCTTGGAGGGGATTGGGCCTGTTGCCTTCTTGATACCCTCATACATTCCTCGTGCGTTGCCCACCGTGCTGTCTTGGTTGGCCCGGAGACTTCCCTTGCCAGTAGAAGGTGTAGTTAATTTCTCTGATAGTTCCGTTGTCGGCCAACCGGGTCTCCTGTAGAGCCGCAATGTCGATGTTTAGTCGTGCCAGTTCCCTGTCGATGACGGCGGTTTTCCTGGCATCATTGATCCACAGAAGGTCTGCAGTAAGTCCGGGACACATGGTCCTGATGTTCCAGCTAGCGAGGCGAAGAGCTGGAGGCTTCTTTCTTGTTGTTTGCTTGGAATTGCTTGATGCGAGTGTTTTGTGGCCCACTTTTCGAGAGACGCCTCTCTGATCCCCATGCACCCAGTGGGGCAGGCGAGCCATGGCGAGACGGCACCTAATTGGCTGGGGGCTGCCCAGCTTGAGGCGGGCGGTAGCTGTCCAGTGAGGTGCGATGACCTCTCCCACCGTCAGAGGAGACCCCTGGCGCTCGTTTCCTTCGCCAGTCGGATGAGCTTATAACCGGTATCTGTCTCCTCCCGTGTTGAGTTGACATCTTGCGATGATGCTGGAGTGTCCTCTCCAGTGAAGCTACAAAGCCTGGGCAGGGTGATATGGAGGGCCAGCTGTTGCCCATGCAGCAGACCCCCCCTCTCTTCGCAGCTGAAGGGTCCAAGGGAAAGACGGAGTCAATACAGCTTGGCTTCAGGTGCGCCACAGGAGTTGCCGGTGTTGACTACAACGTCAAACCGCCTTAGGGACTCCGGCTCCGGATTTTCTGTCGGGGTTTACTCCCTTAGCCTTTCCCCTGAAGAGGTATGCCGCAAGGCAGCGGAGGTTTTTTGGAATCAGAGTTTTCCTTCTCTGATGTACCCTGACTGGAAGATCGAACCAGCGACACTTAGCTCGCAGGCCGACGCTCAATCCACTGAGCCAAACCAGCCAGGGTCAACAGATGATGTATTTGTTAAAAAAAGGTTGGTTGCCTAATTAGAAACTATGGGATATTATAGGCCTGATAGGCCTGGATTTCAGAGAGTTGGACAAGACTTCCTGAAAGATATGGGGAGAGAAATGGGGGTTGGATACAATGTTTGCTAGACCCTGGGCTAAATGAGAAGCAAAGATGAGTAAGCATAGTTCTTGCCCTCAAGGAGCTCAATTTAGTGGATTTTTGTTCAATTAATCCTAAACAGTTAAACAAAAATATCACAAGGTGGGTGGATTAATGAATAGTTAACTGGATTTTTATTTTAGTGTAGTGCTATTTGACTTTGCAAAAAATCAAAAGTATGGAGACACAGAAGGCATGACAACTGAATTTTTAAAGTTACAAAAATCTGGGAGGAGTAACTAAAAGGTTGGATATATGAATCAATACTTTCGAAAAGTTCTAACTGATCAGACTCATTAGGTCCAAACTGAATCTTAACTTAGTTTCAAAATAATTAGTGAGGCTAGTATACTGTTAAATAACCTCTGATTTAGTTTATGTTTTTAAAAAAGTAATGTTGTTTTAGTCAGCCACAGACTGAATATGAGCCAGGAGCAACATATGGTTGCTACAAACATGAATGCAACCAGAAGAGGAAACAGAAGTAGCACATCTGGAACAAGGAAAGTTATACCACCACTGTTCACTGTTCTGGTCTGGTCTTTGCCTGGAGAGAATAGTGTACGAGTATGATTTTGCATATGACATTTTAAGAAGGATACATTCATAAGTTCCCTGTCCCTCCATAAAATGTGTCCTTCTTTGTTGATAAATAGACTGTTGAAAATACATTGAGAATTCTGATAATCACCAAACCAAAAAAAACGTTTTCATGAATGACTCAAACTTGAGACTCAGAGCCAAAATGCTCATGGATATATTGATAGATTAGTCTTTGTCTTCCTGGACCTTGTTGTTACACTCCATAGATTTCACCATTCTCTTCTTGAATAGCCTCCAGGACACACTTTTAGTCTTTAGCTCATGCTTTCCCCTCTGGCAGACTCCCTCCTTCATGAAACTTTAGTTAGGCTCCTGTGAGCCCTCTTCTCCACTAGGCTTTGTCCTTTGGCACTGTCTATGACCTGCCTTGTCCAATAGTAGCAAGAATCCTACTTAGTCAGTTTAGTGAGAATTCCTTCCACCTCTGACCCCTCCTTCCCAATCCCTTTGATCACCCTGGCTTGCCTTCAGGAAGAATGCTAAGTCAGTTTAGCAAGACTCCCCCTCCCCTTGATGCTTCCATTTACTACTTTCCCATACACTTAGAGCTGCCCCCCAGCTGCCATTACTGTATTTGGAGTGGAGTCCTATCTCTCCTACCATGGCAGTCTTGATGCCCATTGCGACAGTCTGAATAAAGTTTTCCTTATCATTTTAACCAGCATCGGAATACTTTTCTTCACCATTCCCTGTAATTATGGGTATGTAATTTAATGTTTTCATCAGACTCTTTCACTTCTCTTTCTTCCTGAGAATTTATCTACTCCTGTGGTTTATGACTTTTTACTTCTTTAATAACCTAGAAATGTGTAGCTGCTTCTTGGGTCTCTCCTGGAACTGCAATGCTGTGTTACAGCCATTAAAGGGGTGAAGGGGCACAGAATAAGAAAGCTAAAATTTATGTACAAGTGCTTTGCCTGTGTGATCTCATTTAATTCCCATAATAACCCTGTCCATTCAGGCATTTAGCATAACTGTTTTCCACATGTGGACACTGAGGTTCAGAGACCCCAAAGTTGGACTTTTATAGAATGACAGCTTGGTTGGTGATTTACACCTAGGTCTGTGGCTCCTATTTTAGGACTTTTCCAACCATAGCATAACTGCCTCTCTTTCAGAAGACAGTTTTTAGTCGACATTTATTTAGTCAGTCCATCCATTTACTAATGCACAGACACTGCATACCTACTATGTTTTAGAAGTGACACTGAGGACTGGGGGTAATAAATGAACAGGGCACAGCATTTTCCCTTTGAAGTGAACAGTCCAGTAGGGGAGACAGAAAAGGCAGATGACAGTAGACGGTAAGAAAGGCTTCAATCAGCTATAGAATGAACAGTTTACCTGACACCTAAAGGGCAGTCAGGAAAGGGCATTCATGTGGTCTGGGGTGAGGAGTAGAAATTTGACTTCCCGTTCTACTATAACTAGATCTTTTATTTCACTTTTCATGTTTCTGTGTTTTATCTCCCTTCCCAATACATATATGTGTGCAGCAAGGCCTCAAATTGTTGTTGAATAAAAGCTTTGAACGTGATTGTGACTATGATGTTATAAAGTATCCACACTTAATTCTTACATAAAAATCTCAATGCATCAAATAGATGGTTGTTCATTACCCATACTGCAATACTCGTCAAGGTAATGTTTCCTCTCTATTTTGTAAGGGAAGAAATTATGTGGCAGTGATGTTTAGTGACTTGTGCAAGGTCACACAGCAATCAGCGTCAAAAACCTGAGCAGGGCCCTGGCTGCTGTGGCTCAGTGGATTGAGTGTCGGCCTGCGAGCCAAGTGTCGCTGGTTCGATTCCCAGTCAGGGCACATGACTAGGTTGCACGTCAGGTCCCCGGTTGGGGGCACGAGTGAGAGGCAACCACACAGTGATATTTCTCTCCCTCTCTTTCTCCTTACCCCTCTCTCTAAAAGTAAACAAACAAATAAAAATAAAATAAAATAAAAAAAACCTGAGCAGGCCTGCTCTGGGGTGCTCAACTTTGTAGCAATCAGCATCTGAATGTGCCCCTCTCTTTGAGGAATAGCTGGAGATAGAGCCTGAGCTAGAACATACATGTATTTCCTCACTATGGGTGAGAGAGGGGTCCACAAAAGTGCATCCAGGATAGTGATGCTAATGGTTATTAGGATCACAATTCAGCCAATTTCTTATCACCTGGATGTTAATGGCTGCAATTAGTTATCCACCTTGCTCTGACCTGGGAAATCCTGCCAGGTGCTGTCCTGCCCTATAGATCCACTTTGCTGCCAGGGAGAAAAAGATCATTTTTTTTCACCACTGAATTTATGGCAGGAGGTGGGGGAGCAGTTCTTTCTAATAGGTCTGGAACCCGAAGTTTTATAAAAGGCACCTTCTCTCCCTGACTTACTCATATGTCTTCATCTATTCCATAGACTCTCTTTGATGGAATATAGCAGCAGGTGCTGCAAAGTGCTTTTTAATACTTTAGTAAACAGTTGGGAGAGGAAGCTCATTATGAATAAAGTGAGAAGTGAGGTCGGACAGCCCATTTGTCTTACACAAGATGAAATAAGGGCTATTGTTCAATTGGGCTAAAATAAAGTCTCTCATGTTTCCTTCCTAATGTCTTGTTCAGGGGGCAGAGGAATAGGGGTGGGGGAAGTGAGTGGCAGAATGAGTAAGCTTCTGAAATATTGCCCGAGAATGTGACAACAGAAAAATATCCTCTTTGAGGAGGGATGATGGGCACTGGAGGGAGGGGAAGAGGCCTTGGCAGCTGCTCCTACAGAAGTTGCTTTGCATTGATTTCTGCCGGCATGCCCAACTAGGAAGCAGGGACTTGAGATAGTTAAGGAATCCATCAGAGAGAGCCAGCTCAAGCCCTTCTTCTGTCCTGGTGGTGGAACTTTAATTAGCATGGCTGGGAAAGGAATTGGAAGGTGGGAGGCAGGTGGCGGAGGATTATCATTGGTCTTTAGGGAGAGGAATCGAGAATAGTTTGATCCAAATCTAAAATGTACAGCGGTTGTACATCTGCTTTAATCCATTTGCCATTAATCGTAGCAACTTTATTTATTTGTTTATTTATTTATTTATTGCTGGTTTTTAATGGGGATGGAGTGGGGAAGAGTGTTGGGGTGGCGGGTGGGTGCAGGAGTTGGGAAAGAATGGTGTTAGGGCCGGAGAGAAATAAGGCTTGTCCGGTCAGCCAAAGCTTGCACCTGCCTCCTCAGCTGCTGTGCTGGTAAAGAGAGTGCTTTCATTTTTTTTTTCCTCCCTTGGAGACACATGTTTATCCTTAAAAAATGGGGGGAAGTCCCATTTTTGCTTCTAGACTATTAATTTTGTGGAAGGCTAAGATCTTTCCTAGGTGATACATTTCACCACCCATCCACCCACCCACCCACTTGACTTTTCCACTTTGCTTGAATCAAATCAAATTTAGCCTAAGATATCTGATACATGTATGTACAGAAGGTGTGTTGTAGAATTGTTCACCTGAAGCCTGTATAATTTTATTAACCAGTGTCACCCCAATAAATTTAATTTTTAAAAGTCAGCCAGAATAAGGCCCAGGTTCTGGCTCAATCATTTGATGTTTCAGATGTTTCAGGCACAAATATCCCTTCCTGCCCTCAGTACTAATCTTTTTTTCTTATATATATGATATCTAGAATCATAAATGCTTTCTTTCTGCTCTTTGACTATGACTCCAGTTTTTATTTTTTTTTTAATTATCTAGATAGAAAATGCAAACCATTCATCTGTTTTATCAAAACATTTTTGTTAGCCTTAGCAAGTCAAGCATGAAGGTATTGTCAAATGGTATTCTGATTCGTTTCCTGATTAGATTCTTAAAACAAGAAGATTTTACTTCCTCAAATCTTCCTCCCCTTCAAAGGATAAACAGGTGCCCCAATGGGAAGGACAGCAACCTCCCTATCAGCTGGCCCATAGGACAGTGAAAACTGTAGCAACTGTCACTATATCAAACCCTAATTCTGGGGGCGCCTGCCTGTTCCAGAAATGCCAGATGCATATCCCAAAGCTAACTCTCTCATGCCCTTAGGAAAGAGAAAACACTTCAGAAATCACTTAAAATATTTTATTCATCATATATATAATAGTGCAAGATGAAAAACCTGAATTTGGTTTATGGAATGGTAAAGAAATAGTATCTTGCTATCAGGATAGAGTAGTTTTGAGATTAATTTACCAGGAATGTGCCATGAAGCAACACTAAAGAGCAACTGGTAACTTCTTCATGAACTTATTGCACTTTTTACAAAAAAATATTTTACCTATGTATTTTTAAAGAGGAAAGGGAAGGGAGAAAGAGAGGGAGAGAAACATCAATCAGTTGCCTCTCACACACCACAACCAGGGACCTGGCCCGCAAGCAAGGCATGTGCCCTAACTGGGAATTGAACCGGCGACCTTTCAGCTTGTGAGATGAGCCCAACCCACTGAGCCATACCAGTCAGAGAGAACTTATTCACTTTTGAAGGGAGAATTAAACTCAGATGCTTATTGAGGTGGGTAGAACTAGTCAAGAACCAGGTGAGACCCAGACAATGGAGCCAAGTGGCCAACTTCCAATGGCTCTTTGGAGCAGTTCTTAGGTAGCTGGTTAGAGTAGCAGCCACAATAACTTCAATAAACCTCAGTCTCACCTATAATCTGTGAGCTCCTTGGGGCCAGAAGTCCTGTCTCTTTCATTTTGTTAGAGGTACACAGAGTGTATAAATGTGGCTGAACTGAATTTAACTTGGTGGATGGCTTGACATGTCCCACTACTGTAGACTACAGCAAATACAGCATTTTCTACTTTTCTAGCAAGTCTGGTAGGAAGTTTTCATAAAATGGAAGGCTGGATTCTCCCTGGGAAAAGAAGCATATTTTTCCACAAATATTACTATCTCTACAGAGGGGTATGTGGTCTGGGTTGGGGCAAGGGAAGCTTTTCAGGCTTTTTCACAGCTGCACCAAAAACTTCAAATCTATAGTTAAACTATCATTCATAAGTAAGATCACCCAACTCCAAATTCAGTTTCCACGTTCACCAACCCACCATTAAATAACTGAGATAGTCTTCCAAGTAACTTTCAACCAGGAAAGAGATGCCTTGGCCAGGATTTTCTTTGCAGAGGAAAGGAGGAGAGAAGCTAAAATACGTTTCCATTGCCTCTTCATTCAAAGAGTTGAACCTTCATTCAGGAAACAAGGAAAATAAGTCATAGTTAATGGGCAATCAAAAACTTAGAAGAATTAAGTGTATAACCATTAGAGAGTTTCATAAAACCAAGATATGGATCAGATGTCTGACAAGCTCTAATGCTCTAATACACCCAAATTCATGTGTTGAATTAGATATTGAGCCTCCTCATGTGACCACAGGCTGGCGGTGTACAACCCAGGGACTGTCTACCCACAGGAGGAGAACAGTTACTTTTCTTGGGGCCCTTAAAATAGTTTTATGGGAATCAATTTCTAGATCCTCAATTTCCAATTGTATTCTTTCCTGCCTAGTCTGTGGTCTGCTGGTTCTTCCCACCTCCTCTTTTAAATCTCCTTCTTTACAAATGAAAGACAAATCTCTCACCCATCCTAAGTCTTATGAACGTGATTGACCCAGGACACCAAACAAAGGGGCAATTCTAGGATGCCTGGCTCCCAAGGGGAGTCCTGTGAGTGTTAGCAGAAAATATTGAAGACAGCAAGCAGTCCCTTATTTCATCCAAGAGACAAACCCTTGCTAAGACTCTAAGGGCTTGTTTATCTGTCCACCTATCTATTCACCCATCCATGCATCCATCCATGCATCCATTTATCTTCTAGTTAAAATTCAAAACTGAAATGGTTGTCACAGAGTTGAGCATTAACATACTTATTTGAGTTGAAAAATGAAGTAAGATTTTCTCACAGGATGTGATTCAGATTGAGATGATTGACTTGACAATGAGAACTGGGTCTGCTGGTTATTATCGTAGATATTGTGTATAAATTGAACCAACTAAATATGCAGCTTCCAGATTTTGACAGAAATATATTCAGAACCTATAGGCATCATAGAATATGTTGGAAGTTAAACATATGATGATAATTTTTTTTCTTTTTCTTTTTTTAAATTGTTATTCTATTATAGTTGTCCCATTTTTCCCTGTTGCTCTCCCCTGTCCTGATGATAATTTTTTGATGTCAGTTTAAAATTATGTAGGATGTACATAGATTTTTTTAAAATTGTAAGGGAATATGCAAGGAGATTTGAAGACAGCTGTTCTGGGAATTCACTGGGGACTAGGCGAGTCTGGAGCAATCTGAGATTTGTTGAAGTGAGACTGGGCCAGGTGTTAGAGCACGCTAGAGAAATGGCTCAAACTGAAAAGACAGGAAAAGGGTGTCTGGTCATTTGTTCAATGTTGACAGCATGTGCGAGGACCTCAAGAATGTACCAAATGTGTCCATTGGCAGAACGGTAATGTGATAAGCCTCAGCTTAGAATAGGAGTCAGGAGAATGGCAAGGACAATAACACTGGCCACCTCTCTCAGCCTGAAAAGATCTAATATCATTCTTGCTGGGGGACAGAAGGAAGGCAGATTGGATAAGGAAGGTCGGAAAAGGCTTTGAAAGCCCCATGAAGAAATCTGGATTTTAAGCCACATGAACAAAGCAGGATTTAATCAAAAGGTTAATCTATCACCTTTTCTAATTACCATGAAATTATTTCAATTTTTCTATTTTGGGATGTTTCTCACGCTGTGACAATTATTTCTTTACATGTTGGTCTCTTCCCTGATCAGTCATAAACTCTTCAGTAACATAGGTTCTTATATATCTTTGTAACAGTAGTGCCTAGCACATCTTCTTTCAAGTGACAGGATCTTAATAAATTTTTTTTCAAAGAAATGAAATAATTAACAAAAGAAATTCAATAGGAAGGCGAAGAGGGATCAGCTAGGAAAAGGGGACTAATGCTGCAACAGTCCCACATACCAGGGAATGCTCTAGTGCTCCCAAGTCCACCCAGCCAGATAAACACTTTCTCCTCCGATCAGCTATCAGGCTTTGTCCAGGGCTTTGCACTTTCAACTTGGTGTATAATCACTTATTTGTCATTAACTTCCATTGTGTTGTTAGGTGTATGAAGTCTGATATGTGTAATTTATACATATATGACATACAGTAGTTAAAAAGCTATATTTTCAGGAAACAACTAGGTTTAAAAAATTATTTTTTCTATAATAATCGTTGGGTCACTGTAGCTGACATAGGCCATTCTGAAAGTGCAAAACCTTAGAAAAGTAATTTTTCCTTCTTTTAGTTAGTACTTAAATTACTTTCACCTTAAAAAATCTGTTATTCCTGTGAAATCTTTCACAATGGGCATTACTGGTTCCCTGCTTCCTTGCTGAGAGAGCCTTGATTTTCTTTTCAGTTATCTATCATTGCCCTGTGTGATTTAGGGAACTACCTCCCCAGCATCTAGGATAGATCCTGCCGGTATAAGCTAATTATGGAAATACCATTCCCTTTGCAAGTCCTTGGTTTAAAAATGGCCAGAGAACATTAAACAGAAGCACCTTTATAAAATGGAACTTATTGCAGAAAAAAACCTAATCTCTTTAGCTTAAGTACAGTATTAAGGGAAAGAAGAAGATTCTCTTTAGGACATTGACCAGACATTAGGTAAGAGAAGAGATTTTTTTTTCTAAAGCTGATGAGGTCAACAAGGTTCTTAATTTATTTCTCATGCTTTGCTTAGACAAGATAATGCACTTAGTACTGCTTGGTTGGTCTCAAATGCTTGGCTGGCTCTCAAAGAGCATTTGATTTGGGGAAAGGATAGAACAGGGCGTTCCCAGCCAGCCTTATCAGAACCAGACAATACTTAGAACTGCAGCCTCGATTGTGTGTGCCCTTTGTGAAATCTTTAAAAGGCAGGATCTGCTTACAGAGCCATTAACTCGGAGTCCCAAAAGTCACCTTACAGAGATGGTTGAGCAACCCTCTCCTAAGTGCACATCAACCATTAAACAGAAGCCTTTCACTCTTAACCATTTCCAACCCAATATATACTTAATAGATGCAGGGAAAGTTACTAAATCTGTGCAGAAATAAAACCTTTTGTTAATCATGTTAACATATTGACCGACCCTGAAATGAGATGACCAGAGAAGGCAGCTTGGAGGAAGTGGAACTTTCAACCATTCATTCACTCATGAACTCAGCCTTTCTCAACCAGAGTTCCTCAGCTACACCACAGCACACAGAAGGTGATCTGACTGACCATTTTCTCAAATACTCTCTACTTTCAAGAATGGGACATACAGTGCTATTCTTGATGCATGGGAGAAAATTTTATTCATTCAGCGGGTGACAGGCATTAGAACTTAATTCTCTCATGAGACTACAGTTTGTTTATTCAGTATATTTTTTGCATGCCTACTATGTGCCACTCTTATGGGTACTGGTTATATATCAGTGAACAGAACAGATCCCTGTCCTCATGAAGCTTACATTCTAGTGAAAAATTCAGATTCAGGATAGAGATAAATTATATATGTGTGTGTGTGTGTGTGTGTGTGTGTGTGTGTGTGTGTATGGTAAAGCAAATGTATGTTTACAGTTGTTTATGTGGAAAAATAATACAATAATTAATAAATAATATTGCAAGAATAAATTCTGTGTTTTGTGTATACTCACAACTGTAAACCTACTTTTGCTCTGCCCTGTATATATTACGTATTTACATATATAACAATAGACCCTTGAAAAATGCATGGGTTAGGGGTACACTCTCAGCAGTTGAAAATCTGTATTTAGCTTATGTCAGCCCTTCGCATACTTAGATTCCAAACCTCCAGTTGACCCTGGAACAGCATGTGGGTTTGAACTGCACAGGTCAATTGAAATATTGCCGTGTGAGTGAACCTGCGCAGTTCAAACCCATATTGTTCAAGGCTCAGCTGTATAAATAATTTGTATGCTATATGTCTAGTCTTTTCTTCCATTTACTTTTTAAATTACAGTTAACTTAAATATTACATTAGTTTTAGGTATGCTATACCTGGGCCTTAAAGAAAGAGATGAGATCTGGGTAGTGGAAGGGAAGGGAAGCTATTTAACGTGATCTGGGAAGGTCAGGCTATATGGAAATGGATCCAGAATCTGGCTGGTTTCTGCTCATTTCCCCTCACAAGAAGGGCTAAAGGGTAGGCTCTCCCCATCTCTACCCAGTGAGCCTCATTATCCCTAAGTGTATGTTTCTTTGTTCACAAGGCTATGATCAGACTGCCCTTTCAGGGGGCAGATGGTCCCGGAGTCAGGTGTCACTTAGGATGAGACCAAGGAATCTGTTGACACAGCTGGACATCTTGTGCCACTAGATGAGTGGATATCTGCCTACATGGTGTGACTTCTCCCCACAAATTCTCCTCCTCAGAGCTTGCTAAAGTTCTCCAAATGTTACCCTTCTCTACTTCTTTGGCCTAAGGCAGAACATCCCAAATTTTCACAGTTCATGCCCCCCCCCCTTTTTTTTTCAGGGCTCTTCTAGGGCAAAATAAATATCAAACAGTTCTGTTTATTAAGTAGTGAAGTCCAGATAACTTAATTTGTAGAATTTCATTCAGAGTCTGAGAAATGTCTCTGTGTTTCTCTCTAAAATTTAAAATATCTCACAGGCCCCTGTGAAAGCTTGACATGCATTTGTCATTGTAGACTTAAGCTTTGGAAGTCCCTATAAGGATGTAAATGGTCCTTATCTGTCTGAAAGTCAGATGCATCTATCTGGTTTGTTGTAGAGTTGCTCTAAGCCAAAAGAAATAAGACAAAGGGTGGCTAAGACTGGATGGAGGGAAAAGGAGGAAGAGGTCAGGTTATGAAGTGCTATGGGGGTCAGATAGACCTGTGAGGGGGAAAGGCTGCCTTCCAGGAGGAAAAAGAGAAGGGACTGAGAGCCCCGCATAGGGAGACCTTCGAGCCACAAGAAGTGAAGGCAAGAAGGTTGGCAATGAAGTGGGTACAATTATCTATCTACCCCCTGGAGGGTCTACATTTTTTTAAGCCACTAAATTTGGGCATAATTTGTTATGCAGCAGTTGCCTCAGTCTCTCAGGTCAATTCTGACAACAGGCAGAAAGGGATTAAGTAGCACTAGTCCAGCACTGCAGTGGCTGATGATCTGGCCGCGTAGAGAAGAGCTCTGTGTTCATCAGTGTAGTAGTTATTGCCACATCCCCCATTGGAGTGCTTGATATATTTTATTCTACAAATATTTCCTAAGTATCTACTATATGCTAGGACTGTGCTCAAACCAAATAATGTTGAAGGACTAGTCCTTGTTCTCAAGGAATGCAATATAGTGGAAATAAGTAATAAACAAATAAATTGTTGTAAGGTCAAAAGAAAAGAACCAGGTGTGTTTAGAAAGAACTAGCAGAGGGGAATAATTTAGATTGAAGGAGAGTTGGGGCAGGGGTCTCTGAGAAAGTGACTTTGAAGTTGAGCCTGGAAGGATGAGAAGGCATGAGCCTTCTGTTGGAAAAATGCAGGCAAAAGTAATCCAGGCATGGGAGATAGCACTTGTCAAGGCCTTGATGCCCCACAGAACTTGCTATATATATACTCAATGATGTGTAACTGCCCAGGCTTGCTCAGAGCTGTAGGTGTGATCCAGGTCTGCTCCACTGTCTCTCATCCAGTTTGAACTACTGTTCCCAGGTCAGGCTCTTCTCATGGAGCTGGCAGAAGCCCAGGGAGGAAAACTCACTGTGTAAACATACTACAAGCCTCTCTTCTTATGTGCGTGCCAGCATCCATTAAGCAATGCGGCTCACAAGACCAGGCTCAGCATTAATGGGGTGGGGCAGTCCATGAAGGTGAGAAAAAGGGGTATGCCACTTTGGGGGACAATCCTGTACATCTTTCAAATGCTCTGTATCCTCAACTGTTGTGACTGTTGCCTGGGTTCCCCCTTTTCATCTATGCTAACATCTTTGTGGATTGTACTGACACTGACTGGACTGTCCTTGACACTTGCAACTGGGTCATGCCCCTCAGCTGGCCCCTGCAACCACCGCAGTGGCCCACAGCAATGCCTTGTTCCAGTATCCATCCTCACCAGTCTGCCCCACTCTGCAGCACTTAACTGCTTGTGCCAGCTGTAGCTGGCTATGACAAGAAAATCTGATGAAAATGTAGGATGTCGGCAAAAATCATTTCATGGGGATGAATTAAAATAAAATTGCCTAGGCTGATTAAAATGCTAAAGAAGAATTGAATGTGAACAGGATAATAAAACTCACTTGTAGAGAAGTCATGAAAATTAGCTAGTCAGTATTCATGGGTTGAATACAAAAGAAAAATTGTTATTGATTTACATATAATGTCTCTGTCGTGTCTTCCAAAAGCCTATTCAGCTAATATATAACAGGGGGAGGCAACACCAAATCATAACCATCCATCATAACTCTACTTTTCTTTTTTTTTTTTTTCCAAAGAATAACATCAGTGGCAAACATAGCAATGCTTCTTTCAGCAGCAGGTTGGGAGCAAGCAGAGAGAGCTGGCTCTGGACCTACACATTTTAAAGAATTGCAGAGCGGATCATAAAACACCATTGCATTCATGAAGTATGGTTCTTTAGATTTTGATGAAAAACATCAAGGGGTATCAGTTTTCCCTTCTCTGTTCTTCCCTCGCCCCCTGCCTTTACCATTAGAGACCATTCTGGAGTAATTATGGCCTGTTCTCCAGCCTAATTATTCTGGGTTTGCTTGGCTTGACTGCCTTCTTGTCCCTGCCAACCTGTGTTCCTCCATCTCATAGCTTCTTAGCTCTAACCTCTGAGACCTCAAAGCAGAAATGAAGAGGAGGGACTCAAGCCGGTTCGTTAGGAGTCTTGCTGGTGGTCAGAGGCGGATTTAAAGGCAGGCACACTGGGCATGCGCCCTGGGCCCCGACTTCTGAAGGTCCCCCAAAACCTCAACTTGACACTTTTTTCTAATGACACCAAGTTTGGTTTCATTACTATACTGCATAAAATATGATTAACATGTATTTTTATTTTCCCTGTCTCTCTCTCTTTTTTTAAGGGGCCCAACATTTTCTTCTGCGCCTAGGGCCTCAACTGACCTTAATCCACTTCTGCTGGTGGTGCTGGGAAAGGAGGAACTAGGGCCCTCATGGACTGAGTCCATGGAGCATGAGTTCTGACACTGCTATTCAGCACCACATCCAAGTTTAGGGGCAAAACCTCCTTCCCCTCTAGCTTGCCTTAGCCATTTCTATCAAGGAGGGCTCTCCAGTAGCATTTGGCTTTTTTTCAGAGTCAAATGATATCGCACTGTAATAATGATGGCGAAATTACAAGAGGACATGCTCAGTGAAGGGTGCCAGGCACAGTGCAGTGTCCTTCGGGTGAAAGATCTCTTTTAATTCCCACAGACCCCAGAGGAGAGAATTGTGGTGCTTATTTTACAAGCAGTAACTAACTTTCCCCATTTCATGGCCAAGAGCCGCAGTAGAAACTGTGCCGAGAAGAGCAACCTGTTCTTTAGGACAAGCAACTCCATTATCTCGCGGGGATCCACTGACGCCCTCCTTTGCCCTGTGAGATGTCACGGGCTTTCCCATCATTGTAGAGGGATTCACGGCAGGGCTCCTTTCCAGTCGCTTCCTACCTGCTTGTTGATGCGATTTCCCTGAGCACTCATTCATCAGCTGCCTCAAAGACAAAGCCTCCACGGGTTCTTTCCCCAGCCCTCAGACTGTGAAAATGGCCTGCTGAGGTATTACAGCACCCTGGTGAGTCACACGGGTCTGGGTGCAGACCGCCTGAGCTTTGTTCCTACCTCTGTTGCTTATCCCCTGTGTGACCTCAGTTTCTTGAGGCTAATCCTGCCCCCTTTCGAGGGGTGCTATGAAGGTCAAATGCATGTAGAACAGCATCAGGCATGTGGTAAAAGCTCAGTAAATACTAGCTGTTGTTATTTTCTACTACACTCTTGTCACTCTCCTGTGACGAAAAGGGCAAGAAAAAGACTTGGTTCAGAGAAATTTAGAGGTCTTCAGCAGCCCTACGTTCTTCTGGGCTGCTCTATTAATACTCTTCTAGGCACATTACAGGTTAAATGGATTTTGGTGCCCTGACTTGGGAGCCACATCACCATTTATAAGATATAAATGTGCCCTGAGTTTCAAGCAACTGATTTGCAAAAGACCCTTTGGCAAGCTCAGTTACTGAGATGAGCTGGGTAGGCTGGAGACAGAATAAGAGAGGCACTCATTTCCTACAGGAACGATGTGTCTAGCAAGGGTCCCTGCTCCCTCCGAAAAATGGGCTCTCTCAGCCTGTGGAGAGTACCGACATAGAGGACCCCTCATGCGGTCAGAAACAAGAGAACAGGGAAGCCGTTCTCTGGAATAGCACCCACTGGGAAGGAGCCATTAAACTGGTTGAGGAGTGTGTTTAGATGCATTTGAGAAGCTGCACTCTCTTGGTTATAGAAGGGTTCACTTCTGCTCTTATTCATTTTAGACATTGGTTAGACTAAGTGGTATACTAGTTCATGGGGGGAACCCTCAGTACAGAAATCAAGAGCAAGGCAAGTCTCTTGGAGTTGGGGAGCCCTGGGCCAAAGCCCAGGTTCTGCCACTTTGTTAGCTGTGTGATTTAAGAGCCTTCCTTTCCCTTTTGTGAAATGCAAATAAGACATAAGACTGTACCCACCTCACAGGTTGTTAGAATGAGTATAGATCACTTTTAGCACAGTGCCTAACATGCAGGCAGCACTTAAATCATTGCAGCTATTATTATTCCATTTTTTTCTGAAGTGGCAAGGTCACTGTTGGTAGGATTTTGAGAGAAAGGGATCTGAGAAAGGGGTAGGGATGGCTGAAAGAGCAATCCCTGCCCAGTGCCTGCCTGTGACTGCAGTCCCTGGGATCAGCCATGGGAAGCTGTTACAAAAGGAGTTTGTCCACCCGGAGCCAGCAGGGCCAAACACTGAGAACTGCATCAGGGAAATATTGGCTATTTTATCATGAATGGAGTCTCAAAAGCCCAAACTCTCCAATGGTGTGTAGGTCACAGATTGTATAGGGCAAAATCACAAGACACCATGGATTAGGGGCTCAGGCTCATGCTGGGAGCTGATTGGTCAGACATAAGGTAAGGGTAAATGACTCATGTCTTCAGGTCTTGAGGACAGCTCAAGTGTCCCTCTGTTCGGTCTCATGGGAAGGGAGCCAGGGGATTAGTTCATCTTAGGGCTCAGGAAATGAAACATAACTTAAGTCAAGATGTTATCTTTCATCTACTGGGGGTCCAGGCCTGGTGACCATTAATCAGGTCCAGGCTGCTGCCTTCTGCTGCCTAGGGGATTGCTGAGTATCAAGGGGGAAAGCGAGGTCTCTGAGGGGTATAGATAGATACATAGAGAGAGATAATTTCTAGAGCTAGAATTTAAAACTAAATTTAGTCAAAGTCATAAGGATCCTTGGTTTCAAAGCTATCACAAATGAAGCAAGGGACCACAAATGGAAGGGGATCTCTTTCCCACAGACATGTGGGTTTTTGAGGTAGACACATGGCTGCTAAGAACTTCACAGGTTTCTGGATTAGTCCCAGTATTTTCCCATTACCAAACTAAGAGGATTATTTTTTTCTTTTGCATTTTTGCTTTGAAATGTGTGCATCATTTGTGGATATGTGTTCTCTAATGTAGGGAAATACAGATATGACCAGTGGTTCTTCCAACTTTGAGGTAGTGAGCAGACAATTATGCTATGTGTTTAGCAAACTCAAGTGTACCATTTTACCATTGTCAAATAGTAAAGAAGTCCCAGTTCCAACAAACCATACATGAAGTTATTCCAACCCATTTAATAATTTGCACACTAGCTGTTTTGCTATATGATAGAGAGGTAGATATGATAAGCTGTTTATAAAAATGACCATACTTTCCATGATTTCCCTATCGACCAATCATATTTTCAGCAGTTTTCTTGGCTAGTTGTTTAGTATCTCTCTGTTCAGTATCATTGGAGACACATTTCCCCATATTCTATTAAGTCATGCCTCCTGCTATTATTGCTGCTCTTCTCTCTTTCCCCTCCCAGGAGGCATTACTTGTCCTTCCAGCCTTCCTGGGTCCTTGAGTCTCAGAGGCCCTTCCAGATCAGCTGTCTGGGAGTTGGAAGGCTAAAGTTTGCAGAAATTGAGCTTAAAATAAGCTACAATGGGCATCATGTGGGAGGTAAAGTAGACATGGGACTGGGTTGTGAAGGAAGGCCTAGACCACTGGCCTCCAGTGCTGATGGTCTTGAGACGAGAGGGATGGGAAGGGTTTGTGTTAGAGAAGGGAGAGGAAAGCTTAGTGAATTTACCACCCCTAGAACTCTCTCTGGGACATTGAAATGTGTATAGCAGGTTCGCCACTTAATTTTTTATATAAGCTTCAGTTGTCTCATCTGAAGAGTGAGGACAACAATCTCTATGTCATATTGTTGTAAGAATGAAATTAGAAAACGTGTGTAAAGTACTCCATACAGTGACTGGCATATTATAAATGACAATAAATGGCACCTATTTTTTAAAAATGTTGTTCTTTTGTCCTGCCAAACGGCATATAAGCCCCTCAGTGGAAACTAAGACTCTGACTAGAAAAAAAAATAAAGATTATATAGATTTGTTACCTCTAAAAGAGACAAATTTATAGATCATATATTCCCTTATGGCTGAATTTTGGAATAAACTCTTCCAAGTCACAGGCTCTTTCCCTTGTTCCTGGTAAAATTATATTCTAAGCATTTTCACTTGCTCACCAAATCACTTATTAGCAATGACTTATTTAATAATATCAGTAAAATACTATTATAATTTAGCTTAATTTAATATCTTGCAGCAGTATTTTGGGGCCTCTCATTCTCTTTTATTGGTTCTGCAGGGAAGTCAGTTTTAAACTGGAAAACAAAAAGGTAGTTTATTTTTTTAAAAACAGGTGGTTCTCAAGCATGTGCATTAGAATCAGCTGGAGGGTTTGTTGAGACACAACAGAGCTGGATCCCACTCCCTGAGATTCTGGGGAGTGCACTTGAGAGCGCCTGCTTTAAGCAAAGGCCGATTTCTCTGCACTTTAAGCTGTCGTGGTAATGGGGCTGAAAGGTCCCTACTTGGCTTAATAGATTTTGCAGATATATATTTGTAGTTGGTTAAGCAGTAGTTTATAGTCACTTTATGTTAAGAACCTTTTCTTCCCCTAATCTAGCCTAGGAGGCATACAGGAAATAATGGGCCATGGACCATATTTTGAGGGCATGTATAAAAAAATGGTGTTGCCTTGATTACTGTGGCTCAGTGGTTGGCGCATCCTCCCATACATTGAAAGTTTGCAGATTCAATTCCTGGTCAAAACAAGTGCCTAAGCTGTGGGTTCTGTCCTCTGTGGGGGTGCATATGGGAGGTTACTGATCAATGTTTCTCTCACATTGATGTTTCTCTCTCCTTTCCTCTGCATCTGAAATCAATGGATATATCCTCAGCTGAGGATTTTTAAAAATTGGTCTATGTTTTAGACACAGATTAAGATTTGAGCTTTGAAATTGGGAAGACAAGGAATGAGACCTAGCTCTGCCACTCTCTGGCTCTCTAAACTCAGTTTCCTTTTCTACAAAAGGGTCAAGGATACTCACCTTCTTGCCAGGTTTAAAGGTATTGCACATAAATTGCTTAATCAATGTTAGCATTTTTTTCCCAAGGAGATTTAAGAACTCAATATTGTCTAAGATTGTGAGTGCCACTGTTCATATTTGCTCATTAGAACCTTCTAGAAAACCTGCACACAAAGTGTCTGCTCTGAGGTCCAGGGCAGTTAGGCTTCGTCAGTGTAGATAGAGAGGGATTCCCATAGGAATCTCTCACAAGTTATCATTCAGTCTCTTCTAGAAAATGTAGGCTGAAGTTTTGTTATCTGAAATTAAATATAAAAAAAACAGTCCCATCAATAACCTGTTAAACAGTGCATGCTCTGTAAGTTAATGAATAACTTAGGGTTTAGCATTTGTTACTATTAAAACATGAGCAACTTTGCCTTGTTTGGAGCATCTTAGGATGCAAGACCTTAGGGATCATCTGGTTTGATCCTTTCACTTTACAGATGAGAGTCTGTGGGCCTTCAAGGTTAAGTGAATAATTTGCCTGAGGGTACACAGCCACACATTTAATTTCTACTGGATTTGCTATATAAATGCTCTAAAGAAAGAATGACTTATGAAAAATTATTCTAAGGCCACAATTACTTTAGTCTCCTGCAACATGTAATTGGTTTATATCCAAACACCCTACATAAAGGTAAATTCATTTTGTTTCTTAGGGTTATGTTGTGAAACAACTTTATCTAGAGGCATTCATCAGAAAGTTACATGGAATAAATTTAGTTGTTTTATAAGTGCATGATTGAAATTGCTTTATAAACACAACATGCGATTGGTAGCATAGACTAAAAATTTCAGGTCAGAATGATCATGTTGGATTCTTGGTAGATAACATTGAAGCTTCAGAGTCTCATTTTTCCATGTGTACAAGCATAATCTGGGCTGTTCTCTGAAAAATTAAATCTTGACCCTTTCTCCAAGTGCTCCTTTTTGCAGAGATAGGATGACAATACAGATTTAAGTTGGTTAAGTTTTGGTAAAAATTATTTCAATTCATTTCCTACATGATTGGTTGAAGTCTAGGGATTTGTACTTCATATTCTCATCAGAGAACTTCAAACTTTCAGCTGTCAAACTTTTATGAAAAGATTGGTGATGGAAATATATATGGAACTTTGCTCAAAGGGTGTACAGTTCACTATTTAGAAATTCTGATAGGAACAACAATAATAGAAATTGTTAGGTGTTTTGGATGTGCTGATTACTGAGTCAAGCCCTTTCACGCATTGTTTTATTTAAACCAGTGGTTCTGAGTTTAGCATGTATCAAATTACGTGACGGCTTGTCAAAACAAATTGTTTATGACTCACTAGGGGTTTGAGAGTTTGCATTTCTAATAAATTCCTAGGTGATGCTGATGTTGCTGATTGTGGGGACCATGTTTGAGAACTACTGCTTGCCACAAACCTAGAAAGTAGGTATTTCAATCTGTATTTTACAGGTGAAGAAATAGGAATTGCGGTTATGTAACCTGCTCAACCCATGGCTAATAATTGGCAGAGTTAGGATTTAAAAATTTGCTTCTTTGATTTCAAAATCTGTTTTTGTGCTTGATTTTGCAATTAGATTCTTTCTAGGCAGAAGAGTAATACAGTAGTAACATTTTATAGCCTAGCAATAGGATAGGACTTATTCCTCTCAACACTCAGGTTCAAATATTGTTGGGGACCCCTGGGAAAGTATTAAGACTTGGAGCCCTGTGCAGGCCAGGTGAAGGAAACAAAGCCTGTAAGACCTGACCAGAAAACTGGAAAGCTGGGTGCATGCATGCCTCAATGCTATAGCCAGTGGGCCCTGGTGGGAATCGGGCCATGAGAAAATGCTTTATGTCCTTTGAAGCTTGCCCTGTTCTTTCATCTCACTTGATCACTTTATTGTACCAGTAGCAGATTTTAACTTTAACTCAAAATGAACTTACCCTCCCTGTTTTATGGCCACCTGAAGACTCTGTGTCCCACATACCCTGACCTAAGGGAGATCTCAATGTTCCTTCAATTGTTATCCCTGAGCAATATCTGTTTTCTGTAATCAGCACTGTTAAAGATTGTTTGATGAGCTTTACGTAAATGCTATATGCCCTTAATCTTACTGCACTCAAAAGAAAGACCTTGGAGGAAGGCAATCGAAGCATTTGTCTCTCAGACATTTGCGGGCCTTCTCTCCCCTAGCACAAGCTGCCTGGGAAGTCTTCATTTCATCTGCCACACCAGGGGATCTCTGCAGGTCAGGGGTCTCCAACAAAATATGATTTAAAAAATGTGGATGTTGTGAGATGGTTGTAATCAAAGCCAGACTGTTGGATAGATTAATATGGCCCCTAAGAGAGAACTTATCATGCAGGTAGAAATAGACTAGACTGGTGTCCACACCAGAGGCTATGGGATGAAAGGGAGTCTTGGTTCCAGGTCTGCAAAGTGTCTAGGAGTGGAATTTGTTTTCCATTGCTATTCTTGTCGGGACTTGTTCCTGGAAGAATTGGTTGTGTGTGCATCAAGTGGAAGAGCTCTTGCACTTAGGGGGTTGTGTTTTGAGACACCCTCCATGGAATATAACAAGGAGGGACAAAACGACTTCTCATCGTGCCATAGTGCTCCGACTTTCATCCCTGTCTGAGGGAGCAGTGAACCTGGCACTGGTGCTGTAGATGGCATTGAAGAAGGGGGCGGGTTAGGGGTTAGCAAGAAGCACAGGTTTCTGGGGATGATCCCTGTCACCATGAGATTGCTGAGATGGTGGGTCCCCTTTGAGTTGTGTAGGAGAGGAAAAGTGCTCTAGCATGTAACTGCTGTGAGACTTTGAGTCCTCATGAGCAACTTTGGTGCCTAAAATTAAATTATATTAATTTAAATAGCATTCCATACCCCCATCTGCAGAATGCTGCTTTGCAGGCCAGTGATGGCTTTCTGATTTTAACCAACTTTTTAGCCTGCTAATCCTAGCGACCCTGACAGTGGCCACAGAAAGTTTGCAAGGCAACTGGGGTATGAGTGTGAGATGTCCTGTAATGACGTAGGTGGGTGGCCCTCGGGTCCCCTGTCCATCAGCAGATAGAAGGGAGGATTGGTTTGTGGACAAAAGTATCCCTGGAGATTGTTAGAAATCTGTACAGAAGGAGAATCCCCTCCCCTCAGTGTCATTATATTTCAGGGTGTTCAAGTGAGGCATTTGTGCTCATGTGTGCTCCCAGATTGACAAAAATTGCAATACAGCAGTCATGTCACATTTAATCTTGAATCAGGGCAAGATCTCTGGTCTCTTAAGTTAACTGTGCTTTGGTGATTTATGTTGCCATCAGAGTCCTTCCTAGTGAGTGACCTTCACCTGAACAACCAGCATGGTTCTTTTAGTGAACAGTGAGTTTGAATTTTGATCATGCTTTGCTTCCTTCTTTGCTTTGGCTGCTAGAAACTGAGTCAGATTAGTCACTCACACATAACAATTGAGCAAAATCTATTATGCATTTTTGACTATTTTACCATTTTCCTAACCATTTACCTTTTTTCAAAGGGAGAGGGATTATGTATAGCAATGTAAAAAAGGAACCCTGGAAAAGAGGTGGAGAAGAGAAAGGAAGAAAGTTAACCCATTTTACAGAGGACATTTACATGGAAAAGTTTAAAAATGTAAACAGTCCAATCCTGACTTAATAGAGATGATTGATACTAAATTAACTTGAAATATAGATATAACCAGCAAAAAAGTCCATTCCTTAATAAATTACTGTTTTGCCAAATAGTGTTGAGCACTGTGTGAAATGAACCAGTCGATGGGAAGTAATAATGAGAGACACTGGGATTTACTCAAGAGAAGTAAACAAGTGTTTCTCTATTGATGTTCCAAAAGGGCAATGTTTCTTTGGGCAAACACCAAGTCTGAATCATTAATAGATCACGGGTAGAAATTACAATGCTGCAAGCAGCTATGGGGATTGCTGAAACTCCGCTTAAGGTATGCTAGGAGTCAGGGGACACTAAGTTCCTGTCCTTTAACTCTGCCAGGTTACCAACTGCAATTCAAGGCTATAAATGCCATAGTTGAGTTACATGTATATATGTAATTCTTCTGCCTGTGGGGGTCCAGAATATCTTCACAGAGCTCATCCTTGGGGTGGAGCTGAAGAGAGAACTATAAACAAAAGGCAAGCAGGCAGCAAAGGAGGTGGATGCTGGGGACTACTATAGCTCATGTTTCACTAGAACATGGGATTAGGCAGAAACACGTGCCCTAAATTCTAGTGCATCAGGCTTCCAGAGAAGTTATAATAATAGTAGCTCGTCTTCTTTCACCTCATAATCAGTCATTTGTTTTCTTCTCACAAACCTGAAGCCTTCCTATACAGCCTTCCTTATTTTCATCCCTTTTAACTTCTTACTACTCACTTTTTATTGGCTGAGTAGTTCCAAGTAATAATCTACAGATGTGATGCTGATATAAACTTATCAGCATTCATCCAAATGTGAAAGTGGGTTGGTATCTGGGGTTTTGTCTGCTATGATCACTTAGCTGTTAACCCTGAATGTCTTTTGGAAGTATTGCACATTTTAGAATTCAGATACTTTTCTAAATAAACTTTGATAGGGACTAATCGATTATGTTCTCTAGTTCTGGGGATGCTATTGGGACTTAGCTAATAAACATTACCTTTATTGAGCTGAACCCTGTGTCAGGTTATCACAGCTGACACATCAGCTCACCACTTTAGAATAATGATTATCACTTTGATAGACTGCTGTTAGACACCTGTTGGGAAGTTATATCTTGTTTGGTTACTGGAATACTGGAGTAAGGAAAAATGAAACAAAATCTTTAAAAACTAGGTTTTGTAGGTGCAGTAGGATGTACGAAGCAATGTCCATTTATTATGACACCTTTCAAAGCAGATTTCATTTGGCCATGGCAGTGGTCTTTACCCCACAGAGGTTAATTGAAACTGCTCCAACACTCAGCTGGAAATCCTGTTATTATCTAGTAGGTGCCATGCACTTTGTCCATAATGTGGCTAATTCTTTCAACTCTACAAGGCAGGCTTATAATATTATTTCTGGAGATAAGCAAACAGGCTCGAAGAGGATGACTGATACAAAGCCAGGCAACCAAGTGGAAGAGCCACTGTTCTGCCTGCCCTCTCAAGTTTCTACTTTCCCTATGATGGCCATGCTCTAAAACCAGCAGTAAGCCTGCATCAAAATTACACGATTCCAGTCTACTTAAGATTGTGCTCCGATCATTTCAGCAAAAGACAATAAAAGCAAGAGGCAAGCTAATAGAATAAACATTCCCAAAGTATGACAAAATACATAAGGCAAAACAATAAACAATGCAATCTCAGAATAATTTACGACTGATCTGACTGGTCTTGGTTTTAATTTTGCAGGGTCGTTTTATTTTCCTCTTACCTTTTATTTTTAAACTGAAGGCTCTAAAACCATCGTGGGAAGCCCTCCCAAAAGAAACAATTTCATACACTGCTGATAAAGTATAAATTGATGTTTTCTAGGGGTCAAAGTAGCAGTAAAAAAAGCTTTTTAGCACTGGCATACTCTTTCCACTAGCAATTCTTTCAAGTATTAATTCCTAAGGACATATTAAGAACACATAAAAGATTAGTAACACAATGTTCTTTAAAGCAGTTTATTAGTGAAAAATTACAAAGAACCTAAAAATCAACAGTTTAATAAAATGTGGCACATGTGATGGAATACCATGCAGCCACTAAAAAGATGTAATAACACATTTGACATGAAAGGACAGTCATGGTATTATCAAGTGAAAAAGTTACAAAACAGTATGCTCAAGTTGATCCCATTTAAAAAAAATCTATAAAAGCATGAGAGTCTGGAAGGTTACAGACTTTATTAACAGTTCTCCCTGGATGGTGGTATTATACGTGATTTTTCTTTTAAACTACATATTTTCACTTTTTCCCTTTCACCAACACACCCAACTTGCATTATTAAGAAAGCATTAACAATTCTTAAAAAGTTTCCTTTGGAGAGGGAATGAGAGCAGAGCTTAGCAACCTGAGTCACAGAGATGTACACGTTAGCCTCACTTCAGTGGTTTGTCAGGGTGCTTGGATGTCAAAATGTCACTGTGCTGACTGGAATCATGGTTGGTAGTAGTGCTTACCCTTCTTCAGACTAAGAAATCCATTCTCAGCAATTCCCCACAGCAACCAAATACTGGCATTCCAAGCAATATTTCCCTTTCTTAGCTAAGCATACCTCTACCTTCACACCCACTTATAATATAGCCTAGCAAGGTTCCTCTATACTTAAGACAGCACTGTTTTTGGTGCAGGTACAGAAGGCAAGAGTTTTTCAAGTGATGTCAGATAATAGGCCTGAAGGTGAGAGGCAAGTTTTCTTTGTTCCCTACCTTGACAGTGGGACATCACCCATATGGCTTGTAAAAACAGATTGCTAGGACCTATCCTCAGGATTTGATTCAGTAGATCTTGGATAAGGCTTAGCAATTTCATTTTTTTCTTTCAGTCAACAAATATTTATTGAGTATATACTATGCGCTAGGTTAGGTCTTGTGCTAAAGCTGTGACCAAAAGAATTATGGTCTCTATCTCACGAAGCCTACATTCTGAAGTGATTGATATATACTAAACAAATAAACTATAAAAGGAACTATAATTTTGATTAGTGCTAGAACACAGTAAGTAGTTTTTGTTTTAGTTTTAAAAATGTGCCCTGGCCAGTGTGGCTAAGTTGGTTGGACTGTACACCAGAAGACTGCAGGTTCAATTCAGGTCAAGGCACATACCTCAGTTGCAGGTTCCATCCCTAGCTGGGAAGCCTTTGAGAGGTAACCAATTGATGTTTTTCTCTCCCAGCTCCCTTCCTCTTAAAAAAAGGCAATGGAAAGTGTCCTTGGGTGAGAATTTAAAAAAAAAAAAAAAAAAAAAAAAAAAAACCTTGTACGAAGAACTAAGACTAGTTCTATAGCCCCTTGAGCCCCTTGAAGACAAAAACATCAGTACAAATAAAGTTATAGAAAAAGTGCTTGGAAATATGAATTAGCATTTTTAGTAAAGTTCCTAGGTGAGGCTGATACTGAGGTCTCACACTGAGAACCACTGCCCCACTGAGTAGACTTTCTGATTAGGACAATGTGAGAAAAAGGGCAGATGTGCTCTTGAAAATCCCTCCTCCCCTGTCAAGTCTCATATGAGGTACTTATTTATCTGGAGAAGGGACTGAGACAAAGCTGGCTGTAGGTCAAATCGCAAAGTTACCCATCTATTATGACTCCTAACCCTGGCAACATATTAAAATTTTCAGGCATTTGGGAGGCACAGTAGAGATTTTTGAGAAACCTTGTCAACAAAGCCTGGAGTTAAGCTGAGCCTAAGTAAACAAAGCTGTTGCTTATTGTCCTGCACTCCACTACCTTCCCCAGTTCACCTCGGAAATATCCTTACATTCACATTCTGTTCATTTGTTCTGGTGGAGGATAATAGCAGACTATGAGGATGGACTCTATAACCTACTGGATTCTGGTTTCTTACTTCTCATGTTCCCCAGAATGAGGCACATTCCCATTCTGGGGACCTAATCTCCTACAATACGAATTCTTCTAATTAGCACCATAAAAAAATATTTAACACCATGGTCTTTTAAGTTAATTACTTTGAGAACACATGTAGAGACGATCCAATCACTTATTGTTCTGTTTGTAAAAGAGCCTACAATTATCTCCAAGTTTATTTTATTCATGTGTATTTTTCAAATACATATACTATACCCAAGCTCAGAGGCACAGAGTTTATGTAAATCATTCTGAATTGCACCATGAATAGGCTTCCCAAGCTTTTCTTCCATGCCCAAGAACATTTTTGGGCCTTTACCTGAGTAAAAATTAAACCTATGACTTTATGAAATAAGCCAAAACCAAAACAAAAAAACCCACGGCAAACAACCAATCACACACAAGCCCATTAAAATAAAAAGCAATAAGCAGAAGAACAAGCCCACATGTTGTAGTGTAGATTTGTGATAGACAAAGGCACAAGAAGCCTTTGAACCTTAACACGATTGAAGGCTAATGTATATTACTGGGTTACTATAATCAATATTCATTTACTGGAAAGCAGAGGTTCTGATAAAAATTTACAGACTGTGGTGCAATTAAACCTAGATCTGAGTCTGGTTTAAAGAGGGTGGAGGACAGAACTAGGAAAGATCAGATGAGGTGTGTTAAGAGGTATCTTGAGCGCAGTCATTCACAAGGCCTAGTCTGGGTAGGCCAGGAAAGCTGCGAGGGCAAATAAAGGGAAACTGATACTTAAGAGAATGTTTCTATGTGCCAAAACTTCCCCTAAAAATTGCCTAACAGACAAGATAATGATAATCTTAAGTTGGCATGATTATCTGCATTTTACTAATAAGGAAATTGCAGTTTACATATCATTTGAGCGAAAGTTCAATGAGCACAATATGTGAGGAAGAGTGGATGAATCCAGGACCACTCCATTCCAGTGTCCATACTCTCCCCTTGATTACTCTACCTGCTATAAAACTTATAATTCCTGTTAAGTAGACCTGTTTTTTTTTGTATGACCTTTTAAAGGCTGTATCTGGACTTGTATAGCATAATAGGCAGCTAGGCTGTTTGCGGAACCTCCTTCCTGGGGGAAAAAAGCTTTGCTCACTTGGTTCAATAGCTAAGTAACCAGCTTGAGCAGCTTTTGGGGTTAAGAGTCTGGCAATTCACAGTGTGAATCAACGTCTTATACAATCATAAAATCGCAGAGGACTTGTCTCAGCACCGAAATGAAAGGGTAACAACAATTTTAAAATCTGGACTGTGAACTACATTATCAACATGTTTACCAAACTCTTATTAGAAACTGTTAAACATCATTTTCAAATATCCTTTTGTGTTAAGTATTTATCATTTTTAAAAGTACCCCAAAATATCATTTTGCTACATTAAAAGTCTCTGAAGACATGAGCTACACCTTTGTACTTCATGGGTAAGTCTGACTGAATGAACTACTTTTAGTTCTAAGAACATGCTACACTCTTTTGGCTCTACACCTGGCACCTCTTTTTCCCTCTGAAACACTTCCTCTCCAAACCATCTCCCACTCATCAAGTCTGAATTAGGTGACCCCCAAAGCTCCCAGACACAGTTCCCTATATTTCTCCTAAATGCCATTGACACTGATTCTGCATCTTGTTCAGGGTAGTATCCTCAGTTGATCAACATAGTACCTGGACCTCAACAAATATTTATGAATGAATAAGAATGACATAAGAAGTCCTAACATGGAAATAATCTGTTGATTCATAGCAATAGTCCAAGTAACAATTTCCTGACTCATTTTACTAGTGTGTGTTTCATAACTAGAGATCCCGATCAACACAATCTAAGTTCATTAATAATTTTCAATATTTTATTAGTAAGCTCAGAGTTAACCAAAAGTAGATTGTATACAGTTTACTCTATGATGAATGTTGTTGCACTAGTCTGTATTTTTATAAAGATTTGTTGTTCAATAAGAATAAATTCTCTTTATTGCACTGCAGTATGTTCTTACGAGTCCAATTCTGATCATGCGTTAAATTGCACCAACTGAACAATCTTAAAACATTGCTGGTGGACTGAACTTGTCCCAGATGTTTTAGAACCTTTACTCAAAATATACCACAGAAGTATGGTAATGCTTTTTCAAAGACTAGTTGTTCTTAAATGTAGAAGAAATCATTCAGTAGTGTTTAATAAAATAAAAAACCCCATCAAAATACAGTACTGAAATAACTCAATTTCAGTTGGAAAACAAGGTAAACACGGTATAATTGCATTTCTGTTCATGGAAACATTCAGAAACATATTCTTCATAAAAGAGGTTTATATCTTAGATGTCTTTTGAAACCAATAATTAAAAACAAGTTTTAATTTTATTCTTTGGCTATACCTAATAAATGAGTCACTGATATCAATTCACAATAAATTTATTTTACATAAAAGAAAAAGCTTGCCATTAATGAAAAATTCAGTAGAAAACAGTTCTGCTTTAAGTTGGGGCTCAAAAGTAGAAGCTGCTTATTAGTGAAACCTCAGTAGAAAGAGAATTTTGTAAGAAAACATTCTTGGCACAAAAGCTCTAACATAAATTCTGTAATGAAATAGTTACCATGCAAGTTTATTGGCAGAAAGCCAGTTTCTGATGGCTGGTATTCTCTTTTCAGTCTCTTAAGACATTAACATGGAAGATACTAAACCTGTTTTATTTAGGGTTAACTATATATAAATATGGTGTCATGATGGGTAACCTTTCCACAGTTCACCTACTTAATTGAGCAGCTCTAAGTAGGTAATTGGCACCCTGCCCTTCTGATTCCCCCTTTCCCCCATCAGCCAGTCTGGATCCATCCCAGCGACACTGAACACAGTGATCACCTACAAAATAAAAATATTTCCAGTTACTATGTTAAAAAAGAAACACATAGAAAACTAATCAATTTGTATTTAACCATTCACTATCAAAGGACTTTAAACATTATGACAATTTTGCTGAAAGTTAAAAGGATATTTTTAGAACCAGTTTTACAATCTTCCAGTTATTTATCAGTTAAAAGCTTTAAATATTTCTGTCATTCTATTTTGTTATAGTAGTTAAAATTCTAGTGTTATTATAACATCTGAAATCTATGAAAGCATTCATGATAAAACTACTTCCAATAAGTAACAAGGAATTTACATTTTCTTATAACACTAGAAGATATGTCAATCTACAATACAATTTTCTTCTTATACTCACATTACTCACCTCATCTGCCAGAAGTGATAATTCACTACTGTTTGCAGCATCATAATCATACAGAACCCTGGCCTTCCTGCTGCCACTGCCCTCCTTGAGGTCAATAAGATTGGAAGGAGAGGTCATTACTAAGCCACTTGTTGAAGTCAAGGCAGAAGACCCAATCACATTTGATGAAGCAGATGGTACAGGCGCCACAGAAGTCTGATTGTTGTTACAATGATAATTGGATGGAAAACTGTTGGAAAGAAAATGGCTAATTACCTATTTCTAAGTGACCAAAGCTCCTGAACACCACCACTTGATGGCAGTGTTTACTTTCTACCAACCTCCACTGTGGATAAAGATTAATGGATGTTAAAAATATTTTAATGACAAAATGTGCCTGCCATCTAGCTAGCTTATCTTTCTTGCAGTAATTCTTAACTCCTCTAAGCCTCATACACATGAACCCTGTCAACAAATCCTCCTGGTTCTACTTATTTTAAAATACACAGCCAGGGTTTGACCATTTCCACCACAATGACCACAACCACACTGACCCAAGTCACCATCATCTCCTGAGTGACTAAATCATTCTATAGGTTCCAAACATGTCTGTCAGCTCCCACCCTACCTCTAACATTTATCCTCAACGCCGCAGCAAGAATGACCCTGTAAAAGGCTAAAATCAAATCATGTCACTCCTCAGCTCAAGACCCCCTAAAGGATTCCACAGCCCTGTGTGTTTCAGCTCTGTCTCTTCTATTCATTTCCAGCTGAGCCTTCCTTGCTGTTGCTTGAACATTCCAGCTATATCCCTGCTCCAGCGTTTGGTACTTGCTGTACCTCTCCTGGAGCATCTTCTCTCAGATGTCTGAATACTTTGTTTTCTTACATTTTCTAAGTCTGTCTTTCCTGACTACTGCAAACCTCTACCACCAACTAAGGTACTCCCTGCTGTATTTTTCTCTATATCACTTATCACCTTCTAATATACTACATCATTCATACATATGCTGATTTTCTTCTCCTTCCCTCAAATAAAATGTAGGTTCCATGAAGGCAGGGATTTGGTCTGTTTGGTTTACATTGTATCCTTTATGCTTAGAATAATGCATTTTTAAAAATTAAAAGCAAATGTTTCTCTGATTAATAGGAGGGTTCCAATGATAAAAAGAACTTCCAATTCAGGTTTCACTCTAAAGTAAAGAACACATTTCTCAACATCCTTTCCTGAGTAAACTCAGTCCTCAGCAGTGATTAAATATACACATTTCTGGAGATTAAAAGGAAATTTACTAGTATCTTTAGCCTTTGTTTAGCCACTACGGTCTACCTATGTCAGTTTTGGGGAATTAAGGGTAAAAACAAACAAGCAAAAGAAATCACCAACTAACTAATCAAACAAAAACTTGAAAGGCCATTTTAACCTTCTAAGAACTTTTACTGAAACACTGAAAGAACTACAGACTTCCTGGTGTAACCTGATATGTTAAAAACTCCCAATTTAATAATAAAATACATTTACAATTCTTCTGACTTGCGTGTTTTCACATCTGTAAAATGTGGATAGTAATACCTACCTCATTGGTGTGAGGATTATGACATTATTACGTAAGAGGTGTCTAAAAAGGCCCTTCCTAAGTGATTGTTGTTACTCAGTTACTACTAACAACATTGCTATTAAGAGTATTAGCATGACAACCTGGTTCTATTGTTCAGAAATAGCTCTCAAGTTTGTTAGTGTGGATCTGGATGATTTTCAGGTTCTGCATTTGAATATTTCTATACACTGTCTTAAAGAGCATAATCTGCAACAAATTAAAGGCCTAAAATTTCTCCCTCTCTCTATCACTGTCATTACCAGGAATATAATTCTTTGAGGGCAGAGAAACCAGCTAGACATTCTTTCCTAGTTTCACCTTGTAATGTTTGAGTTTATCCTAAAGTGCAGCAATAACTAGATTTTGTTTGAATGGTTGAGTTCCAAGCATTTGTGTGGCTTTAAGCAGAAAGCAAGTATGAGTGGTAGCAACAGCAACCCTTTTGCTGCATGCCCAGGGTATTAGGGCAATGTGAAAAGAAGTACTAACGCCTCTTAGGCTTAAAATAGTTGTAATGATGTGGGGGAGAAAGTGGTATTCTGCATTCAGACAGTAATACTGCTAACAAAACTTCAAATATAATAGAAGTATAAGTCCTTTTCTAAATCCTATTAGGATAACCAATGGTATAGGCTACAACTAATATTTAAGATCTAAAATTGATTTTGTAAATGTGTCTGATTTTGTTCTAAGTCTAGTTATGAAGGATTAATATGCAGAAAGGAACACCAAAGTTACAAGGGCATTTCTGCCTTATTCCTTGAACTAACTTCTCTTGATATTCCTCCTTCAAATGTTACACATCATTCCCCTGCTTTCCTAGTTTCTCACTATATAAATTTTAACTCTTTACCATTACCTAGTTTAAAGGGCATTCATGATATGGCCCTGCTTCCCTCTTCTAGCCTCACTCCCATCCCATTCTTAACTTGGACATCATGCTTCAACCAGAATAAACTATTAATTCCTTGAACTTGCCACATTCTCTTTCTTCTGCCCCTTTTATACACATATACAATGGGGCAAAAGGAGGTTTACAGTTTTGAGTACATGAAAGTTTATTCTTCTTCTTCTTATTATTATTGTGTTATTTTCCATATGAATTGTAAACCTCCTTTTCCGCACCCTGTATTCTTCCTTTGCCTGGAATATATGAGTGGGGACCCACCAAAACCAGGAATTATCTTATGGAACACGGGCCCCTTGTAGTACAGGCTTTCCCCACTAGGTGAGTGAGTGTTCTAGGAACCCATCTGTGTCAGTGTACCAGCTGGTTCTGAGAGGCTGTGTTCGAAGACTCAGTGCGTTTGCCCATTTCATGATGGGTGATTTACGATCTCACCTGCCCACACTGCGCTGAGTGTTCAGCAGTTTTTGACCAAAAATGGCAGGACCCCCATGCTCCACCCTCCCTATTTACCTGATCTCACCATGAGAGATTTCGTTTGTTTCCCCAGGTGAAAAAACTCCTCAAAAAGAAACATTTTGGTTAAGTGGAATAGGTGATACAAAAAACGGCAGCAGCACTAAAAGGCATCAAAATCAATGAGTTCAAAACAGTTTAGAGCTGTGAAAAAAAAAGTCTTGATAGTTGTATTGCATCAAATGGAGAGTACTTTGAAGGTGACTGAAGTTTAAACAGGTAAGAATAAATACACAACTTCTAATAAATAAATTCCAGTTTTTTGGGTCCCTCCTTGTATATCCCTTCCCCTTTGTCCACCTAGGTTATTCCTACTGAAATAGTTTTGTCTGTGAAGCTTTGCTAGACCCACCTGAGTCACAGTTAGATGCCCCTCACAGTAACTTGCACTTCTACCTTGCCACTTATCACGTGGCCTACCTACCCATGTCCTCTGTTGTGGGAGCAGAGACCATGTTTGTCCTATACATCATTTCATTTCCAGTGTCAGCTTACAATATAAGGAGCTGCATAAGGGTAATAAGCAATTCTGACAGTTATATTTACTGATATAATCCTAAACTATAGAACAGTTCAATAATATTTGAACTTAAAATACTGAGTAAGTATTTGGCAGGTGTTCAATAAATATTTGAATGAATGATTGAGCTGTATGCTTTACATTCTACCATCTTGGGTTAATGTATATTATTACACTCAAAACAATAATATCAATGGGCTTGCAGTCTTACTATTCTAAAACCTTTTCTTAAAAAACAGTGAACAAGTGAGTAACAAATAAGTACAAATTTGTTTCTCTCTAGGGGTAGCTACGTGTCAATTTACTTTATCTTCCTCAACCAACTGCAAAGATATTCAAGAGAAAAGTGAACTTTAAACACTTTTAAAGCTTTCTTTATATAGCACTAAAAAGGTATTTACTTAAATGATTTTCTCATCCTTAACATTCTTCTGTGCCAGAAGAGCTCAGAATGTTTTTGTAATCTCAGAAGTCTGATATTTGTTTTCCTTTAAAAAAAAAAAATCTGATTTTAAGCTAGCTAATAAAAGTCTTTAATTTTTCTAATCTTCCCTTCTATTATTAGTTTAGAGGCAAAAATCGGAATTTCTTCTTTTATCAGAATTTCATGTGTGACAAGGAAATTATCACCTTCCCAGTTGTTTTGAGGGTCTAACATGTATTGGTAACACTGTAGGAAATTACCACCTTCCCAGTTGTTTCTGGAGGTCTAACATGTATTGGTAACACTGTGCATAGTAAGTCATCTGGGCTTCTACAAAGTCATTCAGACAGCGGAGGTGATGGGCCTGTAAAGGAAAGATACAGTCACTTCTTAGTTCTACAACCTTTTAAAAGTGGTAAATAATAAAAGAAAAAAGAATACAATACTTCACTCAAGGATAATCACTAGTATTTAGCAGTTTACAACTAGGCTTATTATGATTGACCATGGTCAACAGTGTAATAACAACCTGTTCAGCCAACAAAAACCAACAACTGGTTGATTATGGTGAGAGAACTAGGTGATGAGGTGTAAACAAAAGTTTAGAACATTTCTTCATGTATCTTAAAAAGTACCATATTTTAAATTTCTCTGATAGATGAGTAACAAGAAAATTTAGGTTTTCTTCCCCAAAATGCCTTAGGACTATCAAAGTCTTTGGTTCCAAATGAATTTCCAATAAATGAATACTCACGTGTGTGCTGCTGATTCCCTCTAGCAGAAGTCTGGTAATCTCTGCCTGACGATCAAATTCACTTTGAGTTATTCTTAATTCCTGTTCAGACTTAAATTGCAACATAGTTTTAGAACCTCATTAAGGGGACTTAGTCTATTTTACATACATTTGTATAGACTGTTCGAAAAACAACAAAACCCAAACAATCCCCAAATGACAATCTGGCAATTCCCTGATTCTGCTTTTTATCTAAACTGGTCCCTGGTTTCTAACCCTAGTTTTTCTATATTACTCAACCTAGAGAGAACTGATTTCTTACTAGTACTTGACTCGAAGAATCTATTAATGCCAAAGCTTAATGACATACACATAAAAGCCTAGAGAAACTGTGAGATAATAAATATATTTCCAAGTATCAATTTTGATAAATCTTAAAATCACCTGTTTACATGTATAAAATATTTCAAAAAATTCTCAATTATTACTATAGTTACTTTACTTTGATATTAAAGATAGACTTTAATCTTAAGTGAAATACTTTAGAATGAAATCAGGATTTTAACCTTTTGTGTTTAGTTGCCAAACATACTTATTTTTAGAAACACAGTTTTTAGGTTCCTTCAAAGCATTCTTTTTCCTACATAAATGTCTTTCTTTTTGGTTTTCTTTCCAAACTTTGCATGAAATACGTTTTAGGCAGAATTATTATTCATAAGATATGCTAGGGCTTTTTTGCAAGTTATAGGTGACCTTTAATTAGTGGTGTGCTGCAGTAAACTGGCTTTCTAGGGGGAAAATAAAGCACTAATGTGCTGATTTTCATGGTATAAATACTCCTTCCACTGTTGATTTCGAACTCCCAAAATGAAATCCCTGAACCCGGAGCTGAAAAGAGATGTGTGTATAAATAGTACACCACTACTAGCTTCAACCATTAATAAATACTGGCAAAAACCACCTTCTCAGGCCTTTAGCAAGAGTTGGTTGGTAGTAAGTGAGGAGGTCACTCAAAGTAGCTTTCTCTCATTGAGAATCATCATTGCTAATGTCATTGTAATGATATTTTCTACCTCTCCAGAATAAATAGCTTCCCACTTCCAGCCAAATAATTACAATATTTCCAAGACTGTATATAAAAGTATAAAAATAAGGTCTGAACTTTTTCCTTTCACACCCTATCTCCCTCTCCTTCACCCTTGGCAACAACAGTTAACCTAGGGAACCAGTCAGCAAGGAAGTAGCAACAAAACAGATAACCAGTTGCTATAATTACTCTCGTTTTATTGGCAACAGGTCTGGCAGAGGGGATTAAGAAATGACTACTAGATTGGATTTATAGAAATAAACTTAAATTACTCAGTAAGCGTTAAAATTAAATTTACTTGACTGAAACCAGAATGAATACATAATTCTTTGATAATGAGGCTGAAGTAAGCTTCATCTAGAAGCTAGTAAGAAGTGGAAAAAAGTTCCAGAAGAAAAGAATGAATGTTTTTCCTAAGGAAAATGTTAAAGAAAACCAATCACTTCAGTGCTACGTTTGTATTATTTATTGTTCTGCTTGCTTGAATACAAAAAGATTTTAACAGAAGTAACCATAACAAACCCAGAGGAAGTAAATGAGACAAGTTCTATGTAGATCTTTGATTGTGCAAGTACAACTTGATTTTAACAGCCTTTACTAGAAATGGCAGAAAAGCCTACTAAGTGGCAATATTTCTGTACAAAGTATAAGAATGCTGGGTAGCAAATTAAAAGTGACCCAGAAGCTTGAGTCTGAAGTGGAAATAATGTTTTAAAGCTAAAACACTAAATATAAAATGATCTTAAGGACAAGAGATCAGTCTTCCTTCCATGTTTGAGCAAAATTTAATTATTTAATTGTGAAGAAAGGTACTTATGTTACAAAGGCTAGGAAGTCATTCTTCTATACAATCTAGACTTTATATTTAGAAAAGGTAAATTATAGGAAGGAAAAGAATCTCATTTCTTTTTAAAAAGAGTTTCAGTATATGACTTGGGTAGCTGCAAACAGATGAAAAGTCCCAAATCATTTTTACTTAGACACCATAATAATTAATCTGAGAGGCTGAGGTTCAGCATAATCAACTTACTTAGGAAGAAAATGATCCATATGAGACAGGTAAAAAGGGTTTAAAGGAAGACAATAAATTTAAAGGCTTTTTATTCTGTCCTCCAGAAGATCTCATTCTCTATCTTAAATTCTTCAATTAAGATGTAGAGTTCTAGGGAAAAGGCCTAATGCTTAGAATTATGGCAACCTGTTTTCCTGTTTAACCCAATTTCTCATTTCTATTACTACTCTGCCATCTTTTCATGCTAGATGTTCAGGAAGAAATCAGAGGCCAGGGTGAAACTATAAGTAAATTGAATAGATTCCACAAAGGGGGATGAGAGCATAAGTCAAGAATTTCACATTGGATTTCCAAATCATAGAACCAACAGCTCCATAACCTATGCATGGAACAGACTTGTATGTATAGTCAGCGATCTTACAAAGTCCGAAAATAAAAAGTTAAAGTGCATAAAACTATTAATAGTCAGGAACCACAATTACCACCTGCCCTCAATCCCCAGCACTGTGCTCATCTGAGGTCAGATTTTGGTAGGCTTGAACATAAAAAGTAAATGAAAAATTCTTCTGAACCCTTCTAATAGCATTTGAAACAAATGTGCACTAAAGTTATAATTTTATTTATTAAATTCTTGCTTAGTTATTTGATTTCTCAGCCCAGAAAGATTAGAAATGCTAATACAGGCTAGTAGCAGTCATATGGAAAGCTTCTGAAAGCGACAGTTTGACATGGAGGGAGAAGACAACATACTTCAAAACCAAACAACAGATCCAATTGTTATACATAATGGATATTCAAAATAAAGACTCTAACTTTAAGTAAAATTAAATATATGCTGTCTTGTATTTAATGCAGTAGTAAAACACTTTTTTACCAATGTTTCCAACTAAAGTGTCAGAAAAATTAGCTTTGGTGCTAGAGAGAAAAAGTTTCAGTTACCTAGAAAATTCCTTTGTGTGACATATGACATCTAATTCTCTGAAGACAGAGAACTACATTTTACATAACTGTCACACAAAGAAACCAAGTATTTAAACTGTCTTCTGGCAAGGCACTGTAAAGATTATCCTGTAATATAACAGGTATCAATAGTGTGTGCAAACAATTATCTCTGCAGCATTGTTCTATTGTTCTGTGGACCTGAGTGTTCCATAATCACTGTCAGATTTTATAAGATACAGTAACAAAGACTGTAACTAGCCCCATGGTTATTGCCCAGTATTTTCTGAATGAATGACAATTAAATTTTTGTTTCAAAATTCTGTAGTTTAATAATTTACTTACTTTTGTCACTTCCTCTGCCCAAATCTAGCCAGCATTAAAAATTAGAGAAAAACACAGCATGAAAGTTGGAATTTAACATTGTCTACAACTTAGTATAGAGAAATGTAAATATTTTAATTCAAGCAGCATACTCCTTTTC
This sequence comes from Furipterus horrens, assembly GCF_987537825.1. Lineage (NCBI taxonomy): Eukaryota > Metazoa > Chordata > Mammalia > Chiroptera > Furipteridae > Furipterus > Furipterus horrens. The sequence goes on along the minus strand of NW_028327173.1, from coordinate 65,419,740 downwards.
CAGAATCACAATAGCAGATTAAATACAATAGTAACTAAATTAGTACAGCTTAATGTATTGTGAAAGTATGCCTTCATATATGTAAATACTATGAATTTTTGAATCTTAATACTAATTCTTTAAGTCAATAAGAATAACTTTTCTAAAATTGGGAATATTTAACCCCTCTTTGTTCTAGTTTTCTCATCTGTAAAATGAGAAGTTTAGACCAAATGATTTATCACTCCTCAGTTAGGCCTAATTCTAGAACTTTAGGAAATTAAAATAAAGCAAGGATAAATGGACAATGAAGACTAACATAGCCATGGGGTAGGGGGGTGGGGGCAATAAACTACAGATATAATGAATTTAAAATTATCAGAGTTAAATACATCTTAAAGTCACTGATATCAGTAATAAAACAAATGCCTAATAAATGAAACTGCTGCTATTTAGGATATTTTTCACAAAAGGAAACCCATGATTTATATACTAAATTACCAATGACTGGATGAAATTAGTCTTACGTTTTTCATTTACCTACAGATAGGATAATGGAAATAAATAAATGCATTCTCTTGCTATCTAAGGAAAGCCCTCATTTAGCCACAGCTTCATAGATTTCTCCTCCCTGCTTTTAGTTCAATGCTAATATTAGGCCTAAAAGCAGTCAGTTAACTGCCAATTTATTATTACCTGTACTGCAATTTCCATGCCATTTCTATGGAAGTAATGTACCTAGGAATATAGTATCAAACATTCATAAATCTTTATTGGATAACATTTATAAGATCTGGGCAATGTTCAGATTTTTTGTATTTCTATTTTGTTAAAAAAAATAAGATTCCTAACATCTCTAAAATTTCCTCAAATCAAGCTCCATATACATTAGATACTATATAACAGTTCTCATTCTCAATTCTTGCCCAAGGTTATCAGTATTCTGCAACTTCCTTAAGTGAATTGGCACTATATGGGGAATGGGCTTTGCCACTACAGAAATACCTAAACTACTAGAGTTTGTCTTGGCCTGGGATTGCAAAAGAAATTAATTCTATGCTGACTTTGGGTAAAAATTAAGGGAACATTGAAGGTACTGAGAAACAAAATAAGTTTGTGTACCTTAATACCTATTTCCACATTACGTAAATTTTGTTAATTTTCTTTGCCAAAAGTGAACATACGCAGTGTCAGCTAAATTAACATCTTTTACTGGGTATAAAAGGCACAATAAGTTTATGTGTAAATTCAGATTCTAAAATTTGAATTTGGCATAGCTGATATATTTAGCAATTAGAACACTATTATTTTCTTTCAGTTCTAATATTTCTTCAGCTAATATACCCTATATATTTTGTTAAACTAATGAGTGCATGGCCTTGAATATTTTAGACCTTTACATGGAGCTAATAGCAAGAGAAGGCACTTTATTCAAGATGTAGAAAACACAATAGGCCAACAAACCTTTAGCCATTTTACATGCAGGAAGTTGAGCATGTAAGAGAAATTTACCATAATGTTATCTCCTTCAAGGCGAGCTGAGTTTAGTTGCTTAAATACATAGAGACAAAGAACACATTATACCAATGAACACAGTGAAAGAAGCTATTTCTGCACAATAAAAAACACACAAACAGGTATTAAAACAGTTGATAAAATGATGTTCTCTACTAAAAAAAACACTACTATATCGTTCTATGGAATTTCATATAATGCCTATTCGATGTTTCCAAAAGACTCAAATTTTCAAAGACCAGAAAACATGGTTTTGCTAGCTTGATTTTAAATTAGAATCATTTAGGGAAAATGCATCACTTTATTTTTAAAAGATTTTATTTACTTAATTTTAGATAGAGGGGAAGGGAGTGAGAGAGGGAGAGCAACATCAATGTGTGGTTGCTTCTCACGTACCCCCAACTGGGGACCTGGCCTGCAACCCAGGCATGTGCCCTGACTGGGAATTATACCGGTGACCCTTTGGTTCATAGGCCAGCACTCAATCCACTGAGCCACACCAGCCAGGGCAAAATACATCACTTTAAAAACTGCCACCACTACCTATAATTTTTATTAAATTTTCATCTATGAAAGCCCTTCTGCCTACCCACAGCTTTCCTATTCAAAGATCACTTCTATTTTATGTATGTGGATTGCTTTCAACCATGTTGTCCTTTAATTAGCTTCAGCCAGGCCTTGGCATACTCTGAAGAAATACAAAAGGCATGTCAATCCTTGTATTTTTAGTAAACTTCAAATTCTAATATGTATACACCTCAAAGTTAAGGTTATATGATGGTGCTATAAATTCATTTTACAGTTTAAATATTTAGAGTGCTGTGGAAATGCTTAAGTGAGCAGAGACATATTAGTTGTATTATATTACCTTACCCGAAGACATATTTTCCATCATATTTGCATACCAAAAGTAACAGAGGTCTAAACCTCTAACTGTTAGGAGAGTTTTGAAACCAGATGATTTTTCCTTACCTATAAAAAAACTCTAAAATAATTTTTTAAAGTTTAACAAAGTTTTTAAAAAGATTAATAAATGTCAGTACCTCAAAATTTAAATGCAGAAGTTATATTTGTCTTTGCTTCTCTGACATAAGTTTTATACTATTTTCAAAAGTGTATTTTTGTTCACTGAGAAATATTCAAATAGGTTTTCTCTTTTCTTCTCAATTGGTATATTACAGAAATTCCTTTGATGCTGCTTTACCATTCTTCATTAGTAGTTAGTAACCATTAGTTACTAACACTAATGTAACATGTTAGTAAAGTAGCAATACTGGATACGGGCATAAATATTTTACTGATAGGGCTAATTCATCAAAACGCTCAATCTATTATGAGACTGTGGACCAATGACAGCAGAGATTTTACACTATTTGTCTATAAACACTCCTCATCAACAAAGCACCCTGTACAAAATTAACATTCAGTAAAATATAAAATTTTTAAAAAGGTCCCAAGAAACTAGTAAATATTTTTAAAAAGTACTGATATGCAGAGATCCCAAACTTGATTTGCAAAGGAATAACTAGTCACAAAACAATCCACGGAAATATATAAATAAGTAAAATCAAAGAAAGTCTGAGGTTAGAGTATCTGCTTCAGCTGTCAACTAGAAACCAGGGAATGTGTCAAAAAAGGAAAAATAAATAAACAAAAACAACCCCCCCCAAACTTCTAGTGGTTTCTAATTTTTCTGTATTTCTAAAAAACAAAAATGAAATAAAAAAATCACAAAATAAAAGCATGCTTCAAGTATTTATATAATAACAAACTAAAAAAGGACTTTTCCTTTCCAAAGTATTTCAGATTTGCTACTATAAAGTTTGAAGAAAATAAGTTGATTATCTAGGGAAAGAACACACTAAAATCAGGAGTGTAAATTTTGCCTCAACTAAGATTTTAAATAGCTGGCTACAGTTATATTTTATTTTATGCAATATATAAATTCTAGAAAAGCTGTGTATAAATTAAAATTTTGTCCTCAACAATACGCAGCACAGAAAAACTGATAAGATCTTTGGATATATCAAAAGGCAACATCTCTCAAAATTTGTCTACCATTATTTTTAGTTCTTACATATTTTAACAGTAGTGGTAAAATAATTTAGAATAATCAAAGGAACTTGTATACTGTTATATCATCTGGCACATTTTCAGGTAAAAATGTAGATTATCGCTATCCTGTAAGAGCATTTGTTAAAGGAAGTTTTGTACTGACACTTGACAACAGTATTCTTATTTCACAATCATCACTGGGAACATGTAGGCATTTTGAACAGAGATTCTGTTCTAGTTCAAACACTTATTTCCAAATGATCCTTATTTATCTTAGCACTTTTTGATTACAAAATTAGTATCTTAAAAACCAATTTATATTTTACTATATAAATTTATTATTAGCAATTAGAAATAAATATCCTGGGTATCTTGCTAACTACAGGTTCATTTTTAAAGTTCTGATTCTGCAAAAAGCCTGTTTAAGAAAGTTAGACTGTTCTTGATGATGATGTCAGGATAATTCGGAGAAGAAATAGACAGTGAATTTGAAATTAATGTCTTGTCAAAGAGAGCTCTTCTCCTGCAATAACTAATATAGGATCTCCAAAAGGGGAACTGTATAGAAGGGAATATTTTGCTCATATATAAGGTATTGGGGTAATCTCATAAGACATCACTGTCCAACATCAAGTTATCAGTTTAAAATTTTATTCAAAACCAAGTCTCAACCTTTTCTTTCCCAAACAAGAGAGCCGTGACAGACTTGTAGCAGTATTGTGCTAATATGCTCCCTAAGGCAATGATTCTTGATGGTGGTAATGGTAATAAGTTGGGAACAGAAGGCAGTGGGAATATCAAGCTCTTAACAAAACATATCTGTTAGCTCAAATTAAGAATGAAATTAGTAGTGGTCCTTTAATAAATTCAGACTTGTTTATATTGCACTATCTTAAAGGTGTTCCAATTTATATCTGATTAATCTCTTCAAACTTTGGAATAAAGATTTAAATAGTATAAATGTCAGATTAAGTAAGCAGCTTATAAATAAAACCTTTAAAGAAAGTTTTATGCACATATTATCACTGAATTACTATATTTAAGATATACCCACTCAATTTTATCTGAGGTGGTTTTTATGAAAAATACACCAGAACTTATTTATCGAAATAGGTTTCCTCCACTTCAAAATAGCCACCAGTAAATTCATGGTGCCACTGTTTGAATGTTTTTGGAACTATTCTTGGTATCAACTCCTTTAGTCAGTTTGAGTTACATGTGGAAAGGAATTCACATCTACTTTTTAAGCCACAGATAAGCATTCTCAAACTTAATTCGTTCTCATCTTAATTACTATTTGTTTTTCTATTTTAAATATAATAAATCTAGCTCCTAAAAAACTATTTGCCATCTATGGTGACTCAGAATATTTAAGTAACATGACACATCTTAAGGAGCTTATTAATTTTGGTGTTTTTTTTTTTTTAGCAACAGGAGTATCACTGAAATATATTGTCTTTTGATGACTACTTTGCACTGATTCGGATGTATTCAGTTCTGATAAGTCTGTTTAAAAACACAAAAATAACACCCTAAAGTTATATTCTAGTCTTACAGATTGTAACTTGTGTGGTATATTAGTAAGATATTTTTCAAGTCTGAAAGTTATTAACCTTTTTTTAAAATAAAAAAAACACTACTTACTGAAGCTCTCGTTTCTGCAGCTTTTGCCTTTTTCAGTCTAGTTTTTGCAGCATCCAAATCCAGCCTCTTATTTTGTAATAGCTTCCTTTCTTTCTGTAAGTTTAGGAAAGAAAAATATAAAGGCTAATGATGTCAAAATCCGGTAAAAGAATATTCATTTAAAGTATTATTTTCCATTAAATATATGAATCATCTGATAAACTAAGATCTATAATACAAGATTGGCCTAATTGACCATTTTGGGTATCTGACTCCCTTTTCTTACTGTTTTCAATTTTAAAACAATAGAGACATTTTTGATATCTGGGAAAGGTAGCAGGTGATAGTAGAAACAAAGGAATATTAATTTTAATGTTTTGGAATTCTGCCCCTCAGGGAACACTTGGCAATATCTTATTGGTTATCACAACTGGCGGAGAAATATTACAAACATCCACTGGGTAGAAGCCAGGGTGGTGGCTAAACATCCCACAATGCAGTAGTTACCACAACAAAGAATTATTCAGCCCAAAATATTAGTGCCCAAGCCAAAAAACTTTTCAAACTGTTAACAGTCTATCTAGAAAGTGCCTATGATGAAGTATGGGCCTGGGGTAAAGCTGCTTGATACCCTTTATGATTACATATGCCACAGCACTGAAAGCAACTCTATTACTCCTAAGTGGAATTTTAAATTTATAGATACATAATGAACAGACATTTGTATGGTGTCTTAGAATTCCTCACAGGAACTCCAAGGTTCTATAAAATAGGTTAAGATCATAAGCCTGCAATTTGTTTTATTAATTTTTAGACAGATTTCATTTATCAAATTTCATTCAACTGACAACCAAATATCTTTTAAATCATTATTTCAACTTGGTGATTTTTTCCTTTATCTCAGGCCAAATACTTTTACCCAGACACAAATTCATTGTAAACATATTTTCTGTAATATTTTGTAGTAAGAAATTTACAAAGTTTGGCTTAGGATTTAAAATAGAGTAGTCTTGCAATAAAATTAGAATAAAATATCCTCCTAAATCTCCATTCTCCATCACTTAAAAAACAAATTAAACTGAAAAATAACAGAAGGAAGTCTAATAGCCAGAAATATAGTTTCTAATAATTAGGTTTCTGGCTCCCAGTTTAAATAGTTACACGGCTATATGACAGTGATATTTTGTGCTATATTTTTATAATCATTCCAGGAACCTCTCCTGATAGATTTTAGTGCTGGCAATAAACAAGAATGTATGTAAGGGTATCTCAATAACACTAGGGGGACACAAAAAAGGAGTCCATATTATCAACAGTCCTTTGTTCTGCTTAGTTTGTGTTCTGTTTTATATAAACTTCGTTAGATTGTTTAAATTTTCTAATCTGTGACATCTATACAGTCATGAAGATGGCAAATTATTCATTAAAAACTGTAAATATATATCTAAATTTTACAAAAATGGAAACACTTTTCAACTCACAGCAATAGTTTTGTAGTCTCCTTCTATAAAGTTTCTTAAAGGAGTGAGAAAATTTAAAGCTGATGTTTGAATCAGCTCTCTGTCTGCGGTTCCAATTCGTTTTTGTGTTTCTCCACATTTAATAAGAGCATTACCTGCAAAGGAAAAAAGTTTTTCTTCACCATTGTCTGGTAATGTCAGAAAACAGAATCATGTTAAGTACAATAGATCAGCAATTTGATCTGCTTTATAGTTGTCACTTGTTTACTTAATAAAAATCAACTGTAGTTAAGGCAGCTTTATTTTAAAAGTGAATTTAAGATTTAACTGTACTAGTTCTACCAGTGGGACAAAATACAACGGGTACACTAAAAAGTATGTACAGTCACAGCTCAAATAGTATAAATATATTTATAAAAGTATAATGCTTAAAATATAATAAGTAGATCAAATCAAAATTTGACTTCTGTTTCAATATTTATGCACTAATCTCAAGTATCTGTAAATAACAGTATATATTTGTATTTTAAGTTAAGAAAAATCCATGTTTTGACAGACAGTACTGTGGAAAAGAGTGAAAGAAAAGGGAACTACAAAACCAAGATCTCCCAGTTCTCTCTAATACACTTTAGTTTGGTGGATCTTAATTCCTTCATGTTAGAATGAGATTAGATCTGCCTGGTAAGAAAGGTAATAATATTAAAAGGTAATAGAAAGCAGTACTTAAGAGCTCAATTTCTGGATACAGATCTACATTTGAATTACCAGCTGTGTGATCACTCATGGATTATGTAACCTCTCTAATACTCAGTTTCCTTATCATTAAAATGCAGATAACATAATTTACATTATAAATAGAATATAAAGTGAGGATTTACTGAAATAAGACTGATAATGCTTAGCCCAATGCCTAGAATACACAATTGTTAGCTTATTATCAATTAATAATAGAGTCACAAAGTCCAATTCCAACAATCAGGATACATTCAATGGAAATATTTGAGATGCACACAGATTAAGTGACTTGAAAAAGGAAAAATTTTAGAAGCCTTTCAAATGGTCATGCTCCACACTAGGCCTTCAATTTGGTGCAGGTAGGGCAAGATCTCCTTCTTATATTTTTATGACTTCAGCATCTAACTGTGGCACAAGCAGGCAATAAAAAATCTGTTTAATGTATAAAGTTTTTCTAAACTTACTAGCTAAAATTTAGAAACACAACTATAGAAATTATAAGTATTTTTCAACTTCTGAAAAAATTATATTTTGTGGAACCTATGTAAAAAATTTTACGTTGTACATCTAAAAGCCAGTCAATAGATGAAATGGCATTCATTACACAGTACTGAGATTATTTCCTTTTGGTAAGTGAACTACTAAAGTTTAAGTTCATTTAGTTTCAGAATATATGAGTTATTTCATAAGTCAGGACTATATATAGAAAATCATTTAATTTACTTATCATTTCGTATTCATTTAAGGACCAATTTCTTGCAGAAGTCTTAATAAAGAGAATTATTGGATATGAACAATAGGAAAAAAGCTACAGAAATCTAAAATAGCCTTATGTTCTGAGAAAATTGTATTTGAAGGATAATGGTGTAAAACTTTGAGTTTCAGAGTTATAAATTTAAAAAGACAGTATAACAACTAACAAAGCTGTACAAACTGCAAAACATGATTATAAAAAAATTATATGAAGAAAATAGAAATAAAATGCAACCCAAACATCTAGAGATAACCACTGTTTACATTTTCATATTAATGACAATATTAAGACAGTTCATTGAGTTATGCAGCTGGAACACTCGCAGTGCACTGAAGCTCTGAATTCTCAAGGATGTCACCTGGGCATACTTGTGCTCTGTCAGGAATCCCAACCTAGCCCTTACCAAGATACTGGTAAGGTTTGGGGGTATTCCGAAACCTTACACCAACAGAGCTAGTGATTTGTTCACTTACTATGTGCCAGGTACTTTTCTATAGAAATAAATAAACCCTCAAGAAAGCTTAAAAAAAATAGAGGAATCATATGTCAACAAAAACTGCAATATATTTTAAGTACTAAAACAGAGGTGTTGCAAGACTCAATGGGAGTACAATTAAGAATTTATTTAACTTTTTAGACCTAAAAAAATATGAAATCTCAGAACAATATGTCCTTAAATGTATTACATATTATTTGAAGTGTACATACTTACTTATAATTGGTAATTCGCACTTCATCCAAAATTTTAGCATAAAAAATTTGAAATTAAAAGTGATTCCACTAATATTAGATAAATGTTAATGATGTCTTTAAATAGTAAAAATCTAAAAGTAAAGATATTTGTTAGACTTTTTGCCTCTTGCTTACCATAAGCTGTTCCCGGGCCAAACTCAGTCCCTGCATCAATCATATATTGTCCCAAAAGTTCTGGGTTGTTCACACGACTTGGAGCTTTTCTATCCAGTTTCTCATAAACAAATTCTTCTATCCTGGCATCTACAAGAAAGGTTTAAAATTACCAATGATTTCAAAAAAGCAATACTATTTAATAGACTGTTTGTTCCACTAATACTCATTTATCACCCTGTAAAATTAATGTGAAATTAGCATGCTTTTAAGGACTTATCTAATATATAATTTTTTATTTATATTTATAGTATTATATAGCTCAGAGATTACTATCTTAGAAATTTAAAAATATTTTTGAATGAAAATATTTTAAAATAAAATAAAATATGAGCATTTTATGGGATTTTAAGTTCCAAAAAAGGGTTAGTATTCACTTAATATCTAGTGAAGTTGCCTTTGCCCTATTCATATAATGTCCACGACTTAATTTTGAATATATGTTTATATTATAATTTGAAAAGCAGGGATTTCCAACTATGAAAATATGGATATAAGATACCTAGAAGAACCAAAAAGTCATACTTCTGACACCTTTTTTGGGCTTTTGTTTTTTCAAAAATCTCTCTCTCCCTCCTACAGTCTAAATATAGGCGTGGGGTTTAAGAACAGAGTAATCCATGCTTGGAACAGTCTACAGAGATCAGTAATATGATGCCTTGGCTTAATTTTATTTAATTATATTTAAAGTATATACATATATAGATATCTCTGAGCATGTATTCACTCAAAAGATTTCACCATTAAAAATAAGCTTAAAATACAAGACAAAGGTTAAAAGCAATTATTGAACATCAGTATAAATGAAAGGAAAAAATATGAATAAACATTTTAGTGTAATATTCAAGAAATTCACATTTACATTGCTGCCTGACAGAGACAAATAAGAAAAAGTCCAAATTTCCAGAAACAATGATTAAATATAAATATACAAGGTCTGTCTGGAAAAAGTCCAGCCATGTTAATATAACAGGAATGGTTTGTGCAACATCGATGTAACCTGGCAGCCAAGGAGAGTGGACTGGAATGTGCATGTGTGAACAATGACAACCTCACTGTACTAGTCAGTGGGTGCGGTAGACGCTGTTGAGTGAGCATGTGTACTGTGTGGCTGTTGCATTCAAAACTGAGCAAGTAAAGCAAGGAATCTGCATCAAATTTTGTGTTAAGCTTGAACATTCCTCCGTGGAAACTATCTGGATGATTCACAAGGCCACAGCTTTGGGCAACTGGTGACTGGGAGCTTCTACGACAATGCACCTGCTTGTGATTCATGGCTGGTGCAGTTTGATTTTTGGCAAAACATCAAATCACCCAGGTGACTCAGCACCCCCCCTACAGCCCATTTTGGTGCCTTGCAACTTCTGGCTTTTCCCAAAACTAAAATCACCCTAAAAAGGGAAGAGAATTCAGACCATCGATGAGATTTATGCAAATGTGATGGGGTAGCTGATGGCAATTAGGAGAACTGTGTGAGGTCCCAACGTGCCTACTCTGAAAGGGATTAGGTATCTTTGTCCTATGTACAATGTTTCTGGTATCTTCTTCAATAACTGTCTCTATTTTTCATGTTACATGGCTGTATACCTTCTACATAGACCTCATAAATTAAAATTATAATTCAAGAAGTTAAATATGTCCCTTTTAAGCATGTCATATAACTCCTCCACAAGTGGAAGTTTTACACAGTGCACTGAAACTTCAGAAAAGAGTTGAACCAATAGAGAAACATTTTAGGAGTTGGCGAAAAGTTTTAATTATAAAAACATAAAATAGGCTGTTGGGACAATATTTGCTTTTGTGGTAGACACTGGCGCAGCATCAGAAGAGTTTAAAGCAGGAATTTAAAAACCATTAATTTAGTTAAAACCGAAGTGTCATTTCAAAACTAATCATTTAGAAGATGTTACCTAAATTTCAGAATTTCATTTTCTGACTGTGAGAGTAATGCTTAGCTTTGTTGCTTTCTACCTATTTGGTCAAAAGTATAAATCTCATGTTGATTTCATTTAGTTAATAAGACATTTAGTATATTTTAAATAAATGTTTCATTTCAAAAGTACTAAAAATATGTAGATAATTTTGATATAATTCAGTAATGTTTCTGAAAAACTGTACATTCTGAAAAATCACACACTAAAAATGACAGGGCTTACAGGAAGAGTTGGGTTTGTCAACACAAAATCTAAGTACCTTTGTAACCAGAGCACAATCAAAAAACGGAAAGAATTCTGTTACTACTTCTGACTTAAAACACTAATATAAAATGGTATTTATAAGCCATTGTAATTTCTTTATACTGACACCATTCCCGTGTACCAGTTGTTTGTGAATTTATTTGCCATTTTGGAAAGCATGTTTTAGAACAGACTATACGTATATGTGAAGAACCCTGGATAGAGCAAGGAACAAGAGGAAAACGGTTTATTACTTTTCTTTTTTTAAGATACTATGGTATATAATTTAAGTAGCCTTAAATGAATAACAAATACCACATGGTATCCAAAGACCAGGAGTCAAAGAGTAAAAGGCTGAGTGTAAGAAGTCAACACAATTTAAATAGAACTGCACATTACTAATAGTTTGTATAGTGCCTGAGTTTTAAGTAACAGAAACAAAATTGGAATTCTAAGTTAGTATCTAAAAGTAAGTCTATGGCACTGACAACATGGTCATAATAACACTGGAGGAATGGGGAAGGAAAGCATGCATTGTTGCCTTTGTCTTTCAGTTTTGATTATGGAAAGCCGACAGTGAAAAGACTGGGTGTCAATACACTTGGTTCTAGTTCAAGTTCCTCTTCTAATTAGTTATGCTACATAGGACAAAATGCTAACTTGTGAGTTTCAATTAATAAAAAATTATTGTGCACCTGATTTAAAACGTTATTTAGTTGGGTGATCTGAAAAACCTTAGAGTTGTCAGAAAATCAAATGGAATAATTTATGTAAAAACATAACAAACATAAATAATTGGTAACTATTTAACTTTCTATAAATTTTCCTTTAATTATTTAGGGATAATTCTCTCTTGGATGAAGAAGATTAATTTATTTCCATAGCCTTTCGTAACTCTTAAAATTCAAAAAGTCATTCCCTTATATTGAGTTTTCAAGGATTCTACAAAGGCCTCCAAAACCAGTATTTGTCAATTTATTAAAGGATACACAAAGAAGGGTTTATCACTCTCTTATTCACCAAGGCATGTAAAAAATAATCATAAGTCTCAAAGCCACAAATCAAAAAGTCTGTTTTCTAATAGCAATGAAAACTTTTTTTAAACATTAAAAAACCTAACAATACCTTTTAATATTATTAGTCAATAAGGTAGACAAAAGGTAAAATGTTTCTTACTTGGATTTGGCTGCAATAACACTTCAGTTTGTTTCAGTATTTTTTCTGTCCATATTTTGGTACATTCAGCTTTGCTAAGGAGGTTCTCTAAGTGAGCATCCAATTCTGTCTTCTCTGCCTGGCCAAGCTTTTCTTCTGTGAACTGTTATTGATTATTAAAAAAAAAAATTAAATATACCTCAAATACATTTTAGGAACTTATATCAAAAGACATAAAAAGAAACTCAAACCCAAACAATTCCAGCCACACACACAACTGTTTGTAAACCATTGCATATGAATGCTACCTTTTTTGCCCTCATGGTAATCTATCCTTATCTCTACCTCTTTTGTAGCACTTATTATGATCCTATCTTATAGTTGATACATATCCTTAGTTCTGCTAAGATATATGGTGTGAATTCTATAGAAAATCTAGCACACTGTCTGGTATACAAAGTATTCAAATATTTCTTACTTATAAAAGTAGTAAGGGCTTTGAGTCAGCTGGATCTGAATTCATATCCTGGTTGCAATGCTGTGTGACCCGAGCAAGCTTTTTTTCCTTAGGTATCCTCGATCATAAGAGACAATATGTATCTTAAAGAGTGCTTTGAGAATTAATTAAGAATATGTATGTAAATCACTTTGTTCAGTGCCTGGTAATTATTATGTTGAATTTTAAAAGGGCTATTTACGTTTAACATGGCTTTGTATTATTGGCACTTTAATCACACCTAGATGGATGGGCTTTTATGAGATGTTCTAGGAAACTATCATTTAAGTTGTCTTGTCAGGATATGTTCCAGCAATTGATTTACAAACTAATTTTTGGAATATATCCTAATCATACTATAGAGGCATCTTTTAAAGATCATAAAGTGTTGTTAAATATATTCAATGTATATTATCTTGTGATGGTTTTTGAGGAGAGGCAGCACTGCCCCACACAGTAACAAAGAAGTAAAAAGACTTCCGTGTACATTTTATGGAGACTTCTAGATACTTTTAATACTAGAAGTGATGACTCAGGCTGCTTATTGTGCATAATTTTTTTCTAGAATATGTGGATTTCCCCCACCATAACACAGGTATATCATCAGCACTAATTTTGTGCTCATTAACATGACTCATTTCTGGCTAACGAAACATAATATTCACCTTGCTTTTCTTCCCCCTCTCATTTCTTAAAGTATCTCCTGCTGCTCCACTTTTCTGAGTTTTATTATGTTTCTCCCAGCACTCTTGTTTTTGGTCTAAGACTTTCAACAGATTATTACAGCATTTTCAGCTGATAGGTCCCCTAGAATGTAACTTTTAGATTTCTGCTTACAACCTCCACCAAAAGGTCTTGTTCAGGGGCTAGAAATAACAGCTTTACTGGTTTTTGTAGTCTTAGGTCTTTTTGAGACTAGACTGTAGCCAAACTCTGACCCAATGGGTGGGACTGAGAAGAGCAGTTCCAAAGATATTCCCTAAGCCCATAAACTTGCAGTGTACTGGAACTGAGTATAGGAGAGGCACTGGGCAAAAGATCAAAACCTGACCCCATGGTCATTTGGGTAACTATGTGACCTCATTCTTAAGAGAGAACTCTAATCTTCTCTACAGATCCCTGAGATTCTAAGCAATACACCTCTTACAGAAGTACAGATTAGAATTTTACATGTTCAAAGTCTATCTCCAATGGTTAATTAGATTTCCCTGATAGAGCAAACCAATAGGAAGGAAAAAAAGAGAATACACCCAGGACATTATTTATAAAGGATGACCTACCAGGAGAACAATTTTCATTTATCACCTTAATAAACAAGTATATCTATCTGTTTATTGCATTAATTTCTTCAACACATAACATATTTATTAAGCACCCATGTATATGTGCTAGGCACTATTCTTAGCTCATGGGTTTCGTAGCCAAAAAAGCAGGCAAGGTTTCTGCTCTTAGGAAGTTTACATTTTAATGGGGAAGACAGACAATAAACAAGTAAATACTTTGATAATAAGGATACAAAGGTAAAAAGAAGGTGGAGAGAGGACCAACATAGGTGTTTCTTGAGTGAGTTACTGAATGATTAACTGCTTGAATTAATGAATTCAAGTATAGTTCAGGAAGGAAGAATTCTGCAGAGAGGGAAGAGCAGGAGAATAGGAAGCCTTCAAAAGCAGAGGGATAGACAACTTGGGCCTGGAAAAGGGTGCGGGAGTTTGAGAGATATGAATGGTAGGGAAAAGTAGCCTCTCTGAGCAGGTAACAACTGACTTGAGATAGAATGAACCAAGGGAACAGTATAGAGTCCTCTGATGATTTATCTTCCAGTTGCATTTCTAGAGTATCTTTAGCACCACTTTTATGCATACAAAATATTTTTTGGTAGGAGTTCTTAATTTTTATTAAATAACCAAGAACAGATGAATACAACATCAATATTTATTAGGTCAACCTTTGTGCAAGATATTCTGCTAAGAACTAGAAGACATGGTCTCTGTTATGGGAGAGCTAAATGAAAAACATTATCCGAACATTATGAACCTGCAGACCTATTTTTTTCAGTTCATAAAATGATGTTAAACTTTAATAGATGTTTCTAGAAACACACTGGAATTAAATGGGCTAGAAATTACTAAAAATGTTTATTAATAATGACTTAAGAAATAGTTATTAAGTTTATCTGATACAGGTTAGGTTTCAGGGCAAGTTTGTTCCCAATAATATTCCAGAGAACCAATAATTAGAAAAGTTTATTATCTGTAAGACAAGATATTTGTATTTTGTTAAATGTCACCTGAGGACATATTTTTTTTTTGCCTTTTTATAGAAAGAGGAAAGGGGGCGGGAGGAGAGAGAGGGAAACACTGATGTGAGTGAGAAACATTGATCAGCTGCCTTCTTATATGCTCCCCGACCAGGGATGAAACCTGCAACCTGGTATGTGCCCCAACAGGGAATTGAACCCTCGACCCCTCAGTCTAGGGCACGACACTTTAACCAACTGGATAGGGCTGGAAAACAAAACTTTTCAATCTTCAGGTCAAAGGCCTGTTTGCTTAATTATTTAATATTTCTTTGTGATATTCATGACACTATCTTACAGGTTTCCCTAATTAAGTAATTTTTATTTATTTAAGGTAAATGTATAATAGAGCAAAGATGAGTATTCGCAATAAGTCACTGATTTGTATGATGAGTCTGAGCAAGAAACAAAGAAAATATGTGGACTTACAAAGTAAGATTCTATAAACATAGTGAGTAGGTTTTTTTACTATTTTAATTCACAAGGGTAAAAAACAAAAACAAAAAACAATATAAGGAATGCTTAAGCCAGGAGTGAAATAGAGTCTGATTACAGAAACTGTTTATAAAGTAGCAGTTCCAGAGAGAGGTCCACATGAGCAATGTATTTAAGTACCAGTAATACATTCCATCTGATTTTTTTTTGCATTTTTAAAACTCTAACTACATCTGCTTCATATTTCAGGACATTATATATGGTCATTTTATCCTCTAATTTGTTTTAAAATATATTTTTCTCAATAAGATCATTTACAAGAACTTTTTCATACGTCTTAGTATATAAAAGTGTCAGAACTTAATATGTTATTAGAAAGTGCCATATACTAAGCTGTGCATTTTATAACAAACACTCAAAAAATCATTAGATAAGAATCATAATTTCAGTGATGAAGAAATTGAGGATCAAAACTGTTTAACATTTTGCCTCAGGTGTCAATGTTGAGATTGATCTCACATCTGTTTGAATCATAGTCTTATTATACTATACTACCTGTGCAGTACTTTAAATTAATACTTTCTATCACCATTATCCAAACATATTCTGTGCTTCCTTGCCCCTGTGTAGGAAGCAGTCTACCTCTGCTTCAACATGATTGTCGATAATCATCAAATTACGGTAACCTTAACCCTATGTAGAATAAACAAACAAAAAAAAGGGTGGAGGGAGACATAAGCATATTGCTAATGGTATCATACATTTAAGCTGAAATTATAAATTTAAATTATCATTTAAATATGTAATTGTAAAAGGGTTAATAATTCCCATGATTTTATTATTGTGGGGCTTAAGAATTTTTCTAATTATTAATCAGAAGATATGACATATTAAGATAACAAAATAGTACAATATTAAATATTTTTCTCTAAACATTTCTAAGAATGTATCTACTGCACAAAATGGTGAACTATAGTAAATACATTAAAGAGGATCAGATTATTAATAAAAATTTTTATGGAGAATATAGTATGTATTTTCTTCTTCTGTATGTGAGATATACAGTCATTATATGACATGGTTCTTGCTCTCAATGCTTTTATGATCTTACAATACTGCCTAAGACCAACATAAAATTATCATAATGGCACCATTTTCAGGACAAAAAATCTAATTAAAAAAAATTCCTTTACAAATTACCAGAATTTTTTAGCTTTATCCTTAAAAATTTTAGTTTCCAACATCTTTCTGTTCAAAATCATTACTGGCTTTGTAGTCTCTTGATGATAATGGTTGTTAATCACAAACTACAATTGATTTTAAGCATGTATTTTAATGAATATATAGCAGTACCGTTTAATAAAATCTTTTTCATAATATTTCATTACTAATACAAGAAAATGACATGAGAATAGAAAGTTAATCCTCTATCTTTATATATTTTCTCTAAACATTGCTTTAAGGAAAGGACTGTCTTTGAGTCAGCCACATTTTTCCAGGCACTGTACTCCCTTACTAAAGGACAAGTATGTAAACTGCGTATGATATAAGAAGCCTGGATTCTCTATCCTGTTTTACTAGAAAGAAAGAACGATGACAAATAAAAAGGCTGTGTGATCAAAGACCTCTATTTCATATAGACTCTAGCCATCATCTCTTTAGTAAAGTAATATTTTTAAAGTAACAAACTTCTTGGGGAAAAATGTTAACAAATTCTGAATATAATGTATTAGTAAACTGTAAAGTAGATTAGCCTCAGCTAGTACTCTTTGGCTGCTCTTTGGAATTACTTGGGGGAGCTTTCAAAAACACTGATACCAAATTCAACCCCAAGCATTCTCACTTAACTGGTCTTCGGCTTGGCCTGTAGAGATTCCTCAGGTAATTTTAAGTGCAGCTAAGACTGAGGCCCACTGTTCTGAGCTCATGCATAATTATTTTAACATCAGGTTAACAAACTATCTTCTATCTAATAGTCTATTAAGTTAACCCCAAAGCACCAAAGGATGTGAACACAGTTTTGGGTAACACTAAATACAGAGTTTTATCATAATGAGTAAATGTATGGACTTTGAACGTGACAGTAATTACTTATCAGAATTTGAGAGACATGGTGAAGTTATTTGCAGTTTAAATTCTATAAAGGAAATACAATTTCAGAAGGGCTTGAGAGAAAGTATTTGGCCGAGTTGAAATTCCATCCAAATAGCACCTGACAGGAGCTGGTTGAGGGAAGCATCATATTCATCTTTTCATCTACTGCTTAGACACACCATTAACACTTGCTAAAGTAAGTGGGAGATCAAGGCCAAGCTTGTGACTAAATTTTGTAGACTTTCCCCCCCACCTCAGAAAATAGCTTGTAGTCATGAAGTTCATAGTGTAACTTCAGTAGTCAGTTCAAGGGAAATGTTAGAAAGTCAAATTAAACCTCCAAGCACCCGAGGAAGTACTCAATAAATATAAGTTGAATATTTTAGACTGGCATTAATCAACTTCAAGGTTAGCAGATATAATTTATGGTTACTACCTTGCTTGGCAAAAGTGATATACAAATATTTAAAAGAACCGTGTTGGATGTTGTGAAGAGGGAATATGAAAGAAACATAGTCGATTTGTTAGACATAGAGTAACAGAATTTTAGAGCTCCAAGGCATCTTACGTAACAGTTCATTAGGAGAAAAATGCCACATATGGAATTGATAAGTGACACAGGATTTCATACCATCATCGCCTGGTGTCTGAGATGGACTTGAAGTATTATTTTAAGAGCAAGAAAGATCTACACAGAGAGGCAGTAGAGGGCATTCAAGATGAGGTTAACTTATGAACAAAAATCTAAAGTTAGAAAAGTACAAGGTATTTTTGAAATTAAAGAATAGTTTGATAGGATTAGTATTTATATATGAGTGAGAGAAAAGACAAGACCAGAAGGGAATATTTAATGCTCAACTAAGGACTGAAAAGACATATTCCATGAACTAATAAGAGGTTTTTAAGAAACTAATAAAAGTAACAATTGATTAAAGGTAAATAACCCCTATGCTCTTGTATTCTCTTGTTTTGAGGGAGTTATGAACAACAAAACCACCCAAATGCACTTTTAAGGAATAAATATGTCCATTTATACATTTTACCATAACATACTTTTTAAAAGTATCAAGGCACATAAACAAATTTTACAGGGGTTAGAATGGAGTGATGAAACCCATTTATATGCTTTAATAGTTTAATTTTTTTTTTTTTTTAAACAGGGGACATATTCAATTTTTACTTAAAAAATTTTTAAGTAAAATGAAAGAAAAAAATGTATGGCCGTTGGCCAACCAGAGAATGCCTTATTCCTTAAGGTACAAATGTGAATGCTGAGTTCCATTCCTACTATTCTTATTACTTATGAGTAACTGGCATACATAGCTTTTACTCTATTCTTAGCATGAACCTTGGCACTTTGGCACTATACTGATGTCAACTCCATTCAGAGTAGGAATTCAGTTACTGGCTAAATACTGAAAAAAAAAAAAAAAAAAAGAAAAAAAAAGGGCAGTGTTTTGCTGAAAATTACAGCATTCCAAATTTCATATGCTACAAATTTGGAATCATCTTTTTTTCTTATATATGTTTTAAAAGTATTGTAGAAAATGTCAAATATACACAAAAGTATACTAGTATAATGAAACCTCATGAACCCATAACCCAGTTTCAAACTACCAACATTCTGCCAATGCTATTTTAACTATCTCCCTTTTTACTTCTGATATATTTTACAGCAATTCTCAGACATGATATAGTTGATACATACATACTTCAGAATGTATGTCTAACAGACACAAACTTAAAAGGCACATTAAAGGAGCCTGCTCCTCCTGAAATATTTCCTTTCTTAGTAAATGGCTCAAGCCAAAACAGTGGAGTCATCCTTGACTCATTTCTCTCTCATAGTTCAAAGTCAATCTAACAAGCAATACTGGATAGATTCTCAACTTCCCTGCTATCACTCTTCTTAAGTCACATCACTTTGTATTTTTGCCTGTGCTATGTCCACAGCTCCCTAACTGGTCTCCCTAGTACCCCCTACAACTTCATTCTTTGCACTAGCTCCCTATGCCTAAAATGCTTTTTCTTCAAAAAACTGGGAACTGTCACTTCCTTGAGACCTCTTTGAATTTGATCCTATTAGAAAGGCTTGCCCTGCCCATCATGCCTGTACAATATGGCAACACCACCACTTCTGCCATTAACCCATCCTTGCTGACCTTTTTCTCCATCATCACCTATATTTACTAGTTAGTCCTCTTCTACTAGATTGTAAGCTCTGGGAGATGTTTTCTTGATTTTACTTATTGCTGTATCACCAGTGTTCAAAACAGTATTACCAGGCAGTCATGGAGTAGACACTTTTCAGTATTTAAGACTGAAAATTATTTGATAGCTAACAGATTAGATCAGAATTTTAAAACACTTTCCTAAAGATTTTGAAACACTCAGTAATTAAAATTCATCTGAAAAACAGTACACCTTTTGAGAGCTCTGACAGATTTTTAAAATTGAGTCTACTGACAATTTGAATCAAATTCTAGTATGTGTCCTATTTAAGCAATGCGGATTATGTCCCTGAAAATATATCTAACTGTATTGAAAAGACTGGCATGATATAGGGTCAAGTCTGCATTCGCATATAGAATCATAGGGACTCAGCACTGAAACAAGACCAACAATACCAAAGTCTCTGTCTCTTTTGCAGTCAACATTAAGTCTCACAAATCAAAATTCATTTCAGACCTTCACTCACTCATTCTTCTTGCACCTTGTCTTTGAACTAGAAGTAGGCTAATTTAAATTTAAATATTATTTTAACTATAAGATTCAATGTCTTTATAATATATCTTATATATTAGTGGAGGAAGGGGAGAAGAGGGTTAAGGCAGCTACCTTATTACTCACCATGCAGATTTTGGAACTTGGAAATAAAGACCTACAAGGAATTTCCCACCTCTTATGTGTTACTTGCCTAAGTGTTATTGAAATGCTCAGGTTGTCCTAGATGATCTTTAAACCTCTCTAGGCTGTAATATTCTACTATTCTACATATCTTAAAATTGAAATGCTTATCCGGGAAGAGACAAGTAGCTTGTAATAAGTAGCAGGTCAGACAGCACTTGCTGTTGACTAGCCATGCAAGTTAAGCAAGTTACTCACCTCTCTGAGGCTGCCTCCTCGTATACAAAGGGGGTTAGTAACATCTACCTGGCAAAATTACAGCAAGGACTGGAGACAGTCTGTCAAATGTCTAGCAAAACGTTTGACACAGTTTTCTTCACAATAGAGGCAGCTATTACCTTGTTCTAGTTCGACCATTCTTTTGCCAAGAATAGTGTAATGTAAGATAGACTATGCCAATAAAATTGGGATAAAGAAAAGTAGTCAAGTAATACAACTGCTTTCCGTTTCAGTATCAATTTAGTGTGCTTATTAGAAAACTATTTTTGTTTTCTCTTTACAAAAGAGCATGTTGTTGTTACTGTGCCTGTCATTAACTTAAACACCAGACTGTTTATAACCCATGTTGTGGGTGAAATTTACATCTCTTCAGAGACTTAACCGAGTTGGCAATAACGTGGGTAATGACTAGAAAAGCGTCCAAGTTCCTAGGACTGACACTTCCTTGATTGAGGAGTACCCGAGATGGTTCACTTTTCCCCTTAAAATGTATTTGAAACACCCCAGTCTGACCACAGGCACTACGTGAATCACTCCCTTCTCTCTCCTTGCCCTACAGCTGGTACTTCCCATTTTTGAGAATGTGTGGGAACCCCCGAACTCCAGGTTTCTCGCGGCCTTAGCAAAGTCTGATGCCAACTGGCGAGCTCCATTTCTCCGCGGACTGCCAAGCCCAGCGGCCGTCCTTTCCGGGGGAGAGAGGGGCTGGAGGGAACCGTGCGGGCAGCTCGCGGGGCTGAGGGGCAGGAAAAGGAGACTTCCTTCGAAGACTCCGCGGGGAGGGTGAGAGACAGGAAAGGAAAGGGTGGGGGTGGTGCAGGAATCGTCTGCCTCTCAGTTACCCGGCCGGCCTCTCCAGGCCTCCGCCGCCCCCGGAGGGAGGTCACAAAAGCACCCACGTCGTGGGGTCAGGAAAGCGGGAGGTGCTGTGTGTGCCTCGGCTCGAGGCCGAACTCAAGGTGTCCTCCAGAGACCAGAGACGGGAGGGCGCTCCGGGCCCCGTCCCCACCCCGCCACACTTTCCGGGCTGCAGTGGTTGGCCAGGAAGGGCACAGAAAACAGCCGCCAGGCCCAGAGGGGCACCAGGCCGCGACCACCGCCCGGGCCTCCAGCCGCAGCAGGCCTGCCGTGCCGTCGGCGAGGCCGGGAGCGGAGGGCGCAGCCGCCTCGGGCTGCGCACTCCAGCATTCCCTCATTGGCCTCCGAGGCGCCGTCCCCCGTCTCCCACCGTCTCCCACCGCAGTACCTGCACGGCACGACTGAGGAAAGTGCCGGCGTCGGCCGCCAACTTCTTCACGTTGAAGTCCATAATGTTCATCCTGGGCGGCAGCCGGGCGGAGCTGCCGGCTGACCTAGCGGGTAGGCGGAGGCGCCAAGGCCAGGCAGAGGCACCGGGCGTGACCCGTGGGGGCAGACGTGGTAAGTGGAGGGAGGCGGCGCCAGCCCCGCTGCCGCAGCTGTTGTTTCCGTCAAGTGGGAGAGAGAGGGTGCGGCGAGGCAAGACAACCAGCGCCTCTCAGCTGGCCACGCGCCCGCCCGTGCTAGGGTCGAAGTGCCGCTGTCGTTGGCGTTGGCCCCAGAGGGCGAGCAGGAAACACACAGGTTGGCGTGCTGGCGTTCCGGCCCTCTGGGTCGGCAGCCCCGAGAGAGGAAGCGAGCGCCGCCGTGGGGCGGAGCCTTTATGGAGGTTATCGCGGGAACAGCGACCCCTTCAGGATCATTCAGGCGCAGCCGCAGGGCGTGTCGGGAGCATGATCCTCTCCGCGCCGCGCCGGCTGAGGGAAGGTCGTACGTGCCGTGAGGGGCTCCTTGCGGAGCCGCAGCGTATCTGCAATTTTTTGTTTGGAGAAAAAGCACGGATATTGGAGCATAGAGTTGTAGTGTTCGTGAAATTAGAATGAACAGCTCCCTGTCATCTTGCAGAAACCACGCCCACTGGCCTCTGCCGCTGAGTGGCACTCGGAGGCTAGAGCTGCAGAACAGCGTTGAATTTAAAGTCCCTACCGAGCCGGTTTTCATTCATTCAGCATTACTGAGTATCTACTGTGTACCAGAACTGAATCAGGTGCTGGAGATAACATGCTGAAAAACACTGTCATTGCCTTCAAAAACCTCTCGGTTCTTTACAGTACTTGACAATTTTAAGAGGCTTCACCCCCAGTAGAAGCTCTGTAACTATTTGCTGTAGCAAGGACTTTGTGACTGCCTTAAGGCAGGCTGCACACGCTGGATTACAGGATCTACCCTAGGTGCCCATTGCGTGCAAAGTATGACGTCCGGCACACAAAGTGCCAGAGTGTGATCTACCCAAGGTGCCCATTGTGTGCAAAGTATGATGTTCAAGACACCAAGTGCCATAGTGGAGGACACACACACAAAAATACAAAATGGTAAATGAGAGGGTAACCCTTAAAGATGCAGGATGGCGAATTTTAATAACAAATGAAAATGTGATGTGAAATCTGTGTTTTTTTTTTTAAATAACCCCATAATTCTAAGTAACTTATTAAGCAGCCTTTGTGATACAGCCTGCGTTTGAATTAAGTTAAACCACGTGCAAGCAAAGCAAGGAGAGTCGTTAGTATTTCAGGAAAACTGTTTAAGTTTGTGTTTGTTTTTGTTTTTTTGTGGCCTGTGCTTTTTTGTTACTTTAGGGCTGGGAAAGTGCAGGCCCGGCAGGAAATGAGATGAGATCACTTTCATGCTTCAGTGTTTTACTGAAACGGCAGTAACAAAAGCAGTGGCTGTTGTTAAAGGTTGAAAGGTTAGTTTCTAAAGGCATTATATGGAACAACAGATAACATAAAAATTTGTTTGTGTTCGTTTATTCTTTGTGGTAGTGACAGAAACAACCACTTCTTTCTAAGACAACTCCAATAGAATTAATCTCCTAGACCAAAAATACTCCATCTATTTTTCATCTCAGACTGTTTTTTCAGAAATATGGAAGAAAATATATAGTTAGAAATCTTGTTTTTCATTTATTGTCCATATTTAGATTTTTAAGCACTTACTGTCTTTGTAGATGTCTATCTTCACAATAAGTACCTTTGTCATAATCTATGTCCATTTCTACAAAAGGATCATAACACCACATCCATTATTAGAGGAAAAAATCTCTAGATCCTCTTTCTCAAAGGTGGAGATCTACCTGACTTGAAAAAAAATCTTCACTTATTCCTATTGAGCCCTCTATTGCTATAATACTGTTTTTCTTGTTTCACTGACAAACTCATAAGACTAGTGTATTGATTTTATTTTATCCGTTTTCTGCCTAATTCCGTTCAGTTGACTTCTACTGCTGTAACTATACCTAAACGGCATTTTTTAAGGTTGCCAATTATATCCTTTATAAATCAAATGACCTTTTCTCAGACTTCCATACTGAATACACTCATCTCCTTCCCATCAACACACCTCTGATTTTCCAGCTACCTTCTGGACTTTCTCATTCCACACTGTTGGCACTTCCGATGGCTTTACTGTCGGGATTTCACAAAGTTCTGTGTTTAGTACTTTTTTTGATCCTATTCTCCTTGATTGGTTTCTTACTTGTGGGTTCAATAATACCACTTCATTCTTTCATTCATTTATTTAGTAAAAAAAATTTGAACACCTATTCTATGCCACATGGTATTGTTCTTGTGAGTGGGAATATTGCAGGCAAAAAGACAGTTCTTGCTGTCATGAAAAATTATAACTAATATGGTAAGAAATTGAATAAGTACTTACAAGTATGATGAAATGCCAAAGAGGAACCCAGTGTACTCTTAAATGTTCACTTCCAGCCCGTACCTAGTAACCTAAATTCTAATTTGTAGGTTTGGTCTTTCTGTAAGCATTCCAAATCACCTTTTCATGTTTTCTTTTTCTCTCCCCTATTCTACCTTCTTATTCCAATAGTAGTGCAAGGTGTTAGGAAAGCAGTCTTTTTAAGTTCATATGAAGTGCTGAATATCTGAAATCCTCCTAAAAATTTGTAGCTTAAAAAAATAAACTTTTATTAAAATTGCATTTTAGGTAGTATGATATGTATTTTAATTTTTTTGGCAATGGCCAATAAGGAGCTCATTACCTAATATTTAGACTAATGACATCTAAAGTGAGGTTGTGATATACTTCATGGGCTGTGCAAGATTATCCACTGTGGTTCAGAAGAAATATTAGAAGTTTGGTTTGTAATTATTTTTATCTAATAAATATAAATTTTCTTCTTTCACCAATTAAAAGATTATATGGATTTGTAACAGGGAGAGTCAGCACTTACCCCACAGAAGGGCCTAGAAAAACCTGAGGTGGAAGACTGAAACAGCTATAACTGGTGGAGGCCACCCCAGGCAGCTATAAACAAACCAGCCCCACCAGCAGGTCTTGCCCCAAGCAAGACAACCCCAGCCAGCGGCACAGTGCTACCCAGCAAGGAAGGGCTGCAGGAGGAGGCTACTGCCTAAGGCGACAGTAAATAGTCAGCGTCCTTGGCCCTGGCTGCTGAGTACCTTATGACCCAGCCAGAGGGAGCTTGTATTGAGGCTGCTCAGAGCCAAAAAGATCAAAACACAAGTGTATGGTGGAGGTCAGCAAGCTGAAGCAGAGGCCAGTAACCCCACCTCTGGCCCAGTGGCCTGTGCGCCTGCCCTTGGCTGGGAAACTTCTGCCGCCTTCTGCAAAATGGCGGCCAGAAAAGGGGTAAAGACAATTGTGACAATCATGGCTGACATCGGCCCACATTGGTTGAAAAGCAGCTGGACACCTCCACAGCACATGGAATTTTGGGACAGAACTTTAAAACAGAACACATGCAGAAGCCTCCCTCTCTCCCTTGCCTTGCGCCCCTGGTTGGGGAGCACTCGCTGGAGCACTTGTGGGACCAGCATGTGCTGGGCCCATGTGGGGCTTAGACCTGGCACAGTGGCAGACAAGCTCACAGAGGCAGAGTTCCGCAGTGGGATGTGTCTCATTGAGTGCCAGCCCTTGGGATGCTGTGTAACACACAACACACATCCTGAGCTGCTTCCATACTCTCCCTGAGAGCAGCACATGGGGACAAGGAGTAGCACAGAGGTGTGAGCTGGGAATGTTCCTCAGCCCCAGGGGCACAGGGAGCCTCCCCTGGGCCTGGGGAACCATGGATGAAGCTTCCTCTGCATGACCATTTGGAGTGACTGGACAGCACACTGCAGTCTCTGGGAGAGGGAGAGGGAGAGGGCTAGACCAGGCCATAGTGAAGCTCAAACCTACAAGTGCACACCAGAGAGAGAGAGCCTGAGGATGGAGATCCGTTCATGTAGAAATGTCTAGCTCCAAAAGGACAGATAAGAAAGAGAACTTCTGGGCATGATTTTGGATTTCAGGTTTTCTGGGAACATGGGAATTTCTGTGTTTTGTGGAAGACATTAGCTTGGAACAGGAATGCTCTTAGCCCTCTCAAATTGGGTATCCTGTTAATAAAAACCTCTTTCCTTCCCCACAAATCTTTGTACATGGCAGCAAGCAGCTGGACTCCAGGCTGAGGTTACAGCTTGACACTGGTCTCCTCACCTTGCATTTATTACATAGATGTGTCACAGACAGTAAATGAGGTATCCTAAAGGAGGAGTGGGAATTCCACAAACTGGAAGAGTTTTATTTGCTTCAGCATATGATAATATAATAAAATAAGTGTGACTGTGGATTCAGATTGTATTATCTATCTAGTTTTAACTAAATAAATATTTGCAAAAATCGACAGATAGCTTAGAGTTTTCACTAAAGAAATAATCATTAAAGGCAAATATAAGCAAACAAGAAATGCCAGAGCTAGTACTTCTACATGTGAGATTTATTAGGAAGACTGTTGAATTGTGGACTTAAAGATGATTAAAAGTTGGTTCCAGCTTTAAAGGAACTCAGAATCTAGTGTGGGGAACAGACTTGTAAAGTAAAACACAGTATGAGAACTGTAACTAAATAAAAGCTTGTGTAACATTGGGTGATAGAAAGAATGTAGAGGAATTGGGTATTACTATCAGGATAGAGGAGATGATAAAACTTTTTGAGCTGGCTTCTGATTGAATTCATTTGTCAGACTTCAGTTTGAGGGTGGGAAGAGATGATCAGGTTTTAATTTAGAAAGATCACCCTTTGGGCAGTATTATGACCTGGAGCGGAGCAAAGATAGGTAGGAAGACTGATTAGGAGTCTGTTGCTATAACTCACTGTGTACTTTGCTATCTTTTATATCTTAAAATTGGAAACCTCATTTTGACCAAAATTCACCCTCGTTGGATCTCTCTCTTCTTGACTCGTTTAGTGTGTTTTTTATCATCATCAAGTCCTGTAAACCCATGCCTAAGTCTAACTCTCTCCCTTTTAAAAACTCTCAAACCAGCACTCTCAACTGCCACCATCCTTCTGAGCCATCAATCTGCATTCCCAGATGAATGTTTTCTCTGTTCCTGCTCTCAAACTCCCACCATTGTCAGGGAAAATTGCACAGCCTTGTAGATTGATGCTACTACCTACTAATGAATGATTGCCTACTTACACTGAACCTTTATAACTCCATAGAAATGCTTTTACTTCTTCTAACTCCTTTTTGAGCCTTCTGCAAAACTTTGTCAATTTCTTTAGCATGCTTACCTTATACTCATATACCATTATTCATAGCCATAGGTACTTGTTCTTTGCAGAGGAATGATAAATCTTCAAGCTATGAGGCAGGAGCTCCTTCAACCATACTCGCTTATTTCAACCCAATGTTTTTCTCCACATTGTTATTCACATTATTGCCAAATCTTTTTCTTTTTTTTAAAAGTATATTTTATTGATTATGTTGTTACAGTAATCCCAATTTTTTTCCCCTTTGCTCCCCTCCACCCAGTACCCTCCTTCCCGCCAGCAATCCCACCCCCTTAGTTCATGTCCATGGGTTGTGCATATAAATTCTTTGGCTTCACCCTTTCCTATATTATTCTTAACTTCCCCCTGTCTATTTTGTACCAACCAATTATGCTTCTTAATCCCTGAACTATTTCCCCATTTCTCCCCCTCCCCCCTCCCAGCTGATAACCCTCCAAATGATCCCCATACCTATGATTCTGTTCCTATTCTGGTTTGCTTAGTTGGATTTTGTTCTTATTTTTTAGATTCAGTTGTTGATAGTTGTGAGTTTATTGTCATTTTAATGTTCATAGTTTTGATCTTTTTTTTCTTAAGTCCCTTTGACATTTCATATAAAAATGGCTTGGTGATGAAGAACTCCTTTAGCTTTACCTTGTCTAGGAAGCACTTCGTCTGCCGTTCCATTCTAAATGATAGCTTTCCTTAGTAGAGTAATCTTCATTGTAAGTCCTTGCTTTTCATCACCTTGAATACTTCTTCCCAGTCCCTTCTTGCCTGCAAAGTGTCTTTTGAGAAATCATCTGATAGTCTTATAGGCACCCCTTTGTAGGTAATTCCCTGCTTTTCTCTTGCTGCTTTTAAGATTCAAGATTCTCTCTTTATCTTCAACCTTTGGCATTTTAATGATGATGTGTCTTGGTGTGGTCCTTTTTGGATCTAGCTTGTTTGGGACTTTCTTTGCTTCCTGGACTTGTATGTCTATTTCCTTCACCAAATTTGGGGAGTTTTCCTTCATTATTTCTTCACATAAGCTTTCAATTCCTTGCTCTTCCTCTTCTCCTTCTGGCAACTCTATGGTTCAGATGTTGGCACATTTAAAGTTGTCCCAGAAATTCCTAAGCCTCTCCTTATTTTTTTCAATTCTTGTTTCCTCATTCTGTACTGGTTAACTGTGTTTTTCTTCCTTATATTCCAAATCGTTGATTTGAACCCTGGTTCCTTCCCTTCATCATTGGTTTTGTGTGGATTTTCCTTCATTTCATTTAGCGTAGCCTTCACTTCTTCCCTTATGCATTTGCCCTACAAAAGCATATCTGTCAAGCCTGTGAGCATCTTTATCACCAGTGTTTTGAACTCTATGTCTGTTAGGTTGACTATCTCCTCCTCTGTTAAGTTGGCTATCTTCTCGTTGCTTAGTTCTCCCACTGGAACCTTGATCTTTTTCCCCTATTGGGCCATACTTCTGTCTCCTCATCTTGACAGGCTCCAGTGTTTGTTTGCCTCTGTGTCTTAGCTAGAGCTGTTGCACCTGTTATGTTGTAAGGGGCGGAGCCTTTGGTACTTGTCAGTACAGGGCAGCCTGTTTCACCACATTGTGGTGCTGTGTGGGGAAGGGGTCTGAGAGTGAACAGTGCAACTTGCCCAGCACTTGCTCCTCCTTTTCCAGGCACTTCTCCCACTTCCTTATGGGACTGGCTCCTCTCTAGCTGTTGCCCTGTCTGTCGTTCCTAGAGTGAGTAGGTCTGCAGATGTTCTAGGACTGTGGGGACCCTTTAAACAAATGGACTCTGCTGAGAAACTGGCAGTTTCTTCCTCTACCCCAATCCCCAGTGGTTTGCACAGTCAGAAGCATGAGGCTTTATTTTCCCCCGGTGCTGGGACCGTGAGCTGCACGGTCTGGTCTGGTACTGGGAGCACTCCCCAAGTGTCCCTCCTGACTTTTTAAAATGTGTGACTGCATTTTTTGCCAGCCTGCACTGCTGCTGCCACCACACCATGTCCTTTCCACCCTGGCTCCGCCCCTTTTACCTGTCTGGATGAGTATTTCTTCTTTATATCTTTGTTTGTTGGACTTCCATGCAGCTTGATTCTCTGGAACTTCTGGTTGTCTCTAGTTTTGAGGTACTTGTATTCCTTCTTAGTTGTAGAGGGAGACACAGCATGTCTGTCTAGGCCCCCATCTTGGCTAGAAGTCCTCTATTTTCTTTATTTATTGTGAGAAACTGGGACACAGGACTTGAGCAGGAAAGTGAGGCATTTATTCACAAGTCTGCAGAGTTGGCCGCATCGCCTGCCAGGAGCTTGTGCACCATTATTGCCAAATCTTTCAAAGGAAGAAGTGTCCCAGGTATTCTCTTCTAAACTGAGATACTGCTCTTTTAACCAGTGATGCCTAGACTCCACCCCTGAACTGTGGACAGAGCATTGGGATGTTTAGAAGTCCCCCCGGGTGATTATAATGTGTGAGCCAAGGTGAGAATGAACCCATCATCCTCTGAGAACTTGCTCCACCAGTCTCTAATCTTTGCTTACAGACAGATTCCATTTCTCTACTTGATTAGTCCCTCGAGGGCAGTGGCCATTTCTTACTCACTTTTATACTTTAATGGTCTACATTCCTAGCAATTTTAGAAGATTCTCAAATAAAAGTTTTAAATGAATAAAGCAATCAAGTCAAGATGTATACTGTTCATTTGTAACCTCTCCTCCCCAACCTCGTCTCCAAATACATATTCAGTATTAGCAGTGCTGAGTCTGTTGTAATTTGTTTTTACTGAACATTGCTTTTCTTTTTTGGTTTCCTATAATGGTACCAGCTGGCATTGTTGTGAGAGGCTGCATTTGGGTTCGGTGAATTTTTTTGAAAGCTCATTGCATTTGCTCATTTCATGATGGGTGATTTACAAGAGCACATGCCCCCACTGCACTGAGCGTTCAGCAGTTTTTGTCCAAAAACGACAGGACTCCCATGCCCCACCCTCCCTCTTTACCAGATTTCACCCTGAGTGACTTTTATTTTGTTTCCCTGGACGAAAAAAAGTCCTCAAAGTGAAACGTTTTGCTGCTGTGGAAGAGGTGAAACAAACAAACAAAAACAGCAGAAGCACTAAAAGGCATCAAAATCAATGAGTTCAAAAACTGTTTTCAACAGTGGAAAAAAACATATTCATATGTGTATTGCAGCAAATGGAGAGTACTTTGAAGGTGATTGAAGTTTAATCATGTAAGAATAAATATACACATATTTAATAAATAAATTTCAGTTTTTTGGATTCCCATCTCATTTATATTTATTTACCTCTTATCAGATATATGACTTGCAAATATTTTTTCACATTTAATAGGTTGAATTTTCATTTTGTTGATGATTTCCTTAGCGGTGCAGAAACCTTTAAGTTTGATATAGTCCCACTTGACTATTTTTGCTTCTGTTGCTTTTGTTTTCAGTGTCAGATTTTTTTAAAAAATCATTGCCAGAATTTATTTAAAGGATTTACCATCTATGTTTCCTTCAAGGAGTTTTGTGGTTTGAGGTATTTCATTCAAGTCTTTAATTCTTTTGAGTTAATGTTTGTTTATGGTAGAAGATAGTGGTCTAGATTTATTCATTAGCATGTGGCTGTCCAATTATCCCAACACCATTAATTGAAGAAACTGTCCTTCCCCCATTGTATATTCTTGGCTCCTTTGTCATAAGTCAATTGATCATATATGCATGGATTTTGTTCTGGACTCTCAATTCTGTTCCATTGATTTATGTATATGTTTTTATGCTGAAACCATAAAACTACTGTATTACTATAGCTTCTTAATGTAGTTTAAAATGAGAACATATGATGACTCCAGCTTTGTTCTTCCTCCTCCAGATTGTTCTGGCTATTTGGGGTCTTGTTAGGTTTCATTCAAATTTTAAAGTTGTTTGTTCTATTTCTATGAAAAATGCCATTGGAATTTTGAGAGGGATTACGCTGAATCTGTACATTGCTTTAGGTAGTATGGACATTTTAACAATATTAATTTTAAACCATGAGCATGAAATATCTTTCTATTTATTTGTTTCTAGTTTAGTTTCATTAATGTTTTGTAGTTTTCATTATATAAGTCTTTTTCCTCCTTGATTAAATTTATTCCTAGGTATTTTATTTCTTTTGGTGTAATTGTAAATGGGATTGTTTTATTAATTTCTCTTTCTGATAATTTGCTATCAGAGTATAGAAATGCAACAGGTTTTTATATTGATTTTGTATCCTGAAACTTTACTTAATTTTTCATTTTTAATTTTTAAGTATGTTTTATTGATTATATTGTTACAATAGTTCCAATTTTTCCCCTTTGCTCCCCTCTGCCTAGCTACTTGATTTTTAAATTAGTTCTAACTTTCTTTTTGGTGGCGTTTTTAAGGTATTTATATATATTATGTCATCTGAAAATAGTGACAGGTTTATTTTTTCCTTTCCAATTTGGATTTTTTAAATTTCTTTTTCTTAATTTCTGTGGCTAGGCTTTTCAATATCATATAAAATAAAAGTGTCAAGACTGAACATCCTTGCCTTGCTCCTGATCTCAGAGGAAAATCTTACGGATTTTCACCATTGAGTATGATGTCATTTCTGGGCTTGTTGTATATGGCTTTTATTATATTGAGGTACATTTCCTTGATACTCACTTTATTGAGATTTTTAAAATCATAAATGGGTGTTGAATTTTGTCAAATGCTTTTCCTGCGTATATTGAGATGATCGCATGATTTTTATATTTTATTTTATTAATATGATGTAGCCTGTTGATTTGTAGATGTTGAAACATTCTTCTATCTCTGTATAAATCTCACTTGCTCATGTGTATTATCCTTTTAATATGTTGTTGAACCAAGGTTGCTAATATTTTGTTGAAGATCTTTGTGTCTATGTTCATTAGATATATAGGTCTGTAATCTTCTTTTCTTATGGCATCCTTCCTTGATTTTGGCATTAGGGCAATGCTGGTCATGTAAAACGAGTTTGAAAGTATTTCTTCTTCTATTTTTCGTGAGTCTGAGAATGACCAGTATTCTTTTTTGAATGTTCAGTAGAATCACCAGTGAAGCCATCTGGTCCTAGACTTTTGTTTGTTGTGAGTGCTTTTTTTTAAAATTTAATTTATTGGGGTGACATTGTTTCATAAAACCATAAAGGTTGCAACTGTACAACTCAACAAAACATCATCTTCATACTGTATTGTGTGCCCTTTTCCCAAAGCAAAATCTCTTTCCACCCCAATTTATCCCCTCTTTGCCCACCTCTACCTACTCCATGCCCTTCTTTTCATCTAGCTATCACCACATTGTTATCTCTGTCTATATGTGTATGAATATGTGTGTGTATATATATATATATATATATGTGTGTGTATATATATCGTCGTCGGCAGCCGTCCGTCTCGAGAGACGATGGTGTAGCTTCTTAAGAGTCTATCTGCACCGCCGAGAATGGCTGTGCAGTCCGACTCGGGAGTGACATGGTATCTGTCTCCTCCCGTGTTGAATCGACATCTTGTGATGACGCTGAAGCTACAGAGCCTGGGCAGGGTGATATGGAGGGTCTGCTGTTGCCCATGCAGCAGACCCCCCCTCTCTTCGCAGCTGAAGGGTCCAAGGGAAAGACGGAGTCGATACAGCTTGGCTTCAGGTGCGCCGCAGGAGTTGCCGGTGTTGACTACAACGTCAAACCGCCTTAGGGACTCCGGCTCCGGATTTTCTGTCGGGGTTTACTCCCTTAGCCTTTCCCCTGAAGAGGTATGCCGCAAGGCAGCGGAGGTTTTTTGGAGTCAGAGTTTTCCTTCTCTGATGTGCCCTGACTGGAAGATCGAACCAGCGACACTTAGCTCGCAGGCCGACGCTCAATCCACTGAGCCACAGCAGCCAGGGCTTCCATTTTTAATTTTCTGAAGAAACTCCATACTGTTTTCCACGGTGGCTATACTGATCTGCATTCCCATCAACTGTGAACAAGGGGTCCCTTTTCTCACATTCTTGCCAGCACTTGTTTGTTGCTGTATTCATGACAGCATTTCTGACAAGCATAAAGTGATATCTCACTGTGGTTTTAATTTGCATCTCTCTGATGATTAATGACGTTGAGCATTTTTTCATATGTCTATTGGCCATCTGTATGTCCTCTAGGGAGAAGTGTCTATTCAAGTCCTTTGTGCATTTTTTAATTGGGTTGTTTGTCTTCTTGGTGTTGAGTTGTATAAATTCTTTATATATTTTGGAACATTAACCCCTTTCCAGATGTATTTTTGGCAAATATGTTCTTCCCTTCAGTGGGTTCCCTTTTTGTTTGGTTGATGCTTTCTTTTGCTGTGCAAAAGCTTTTTAGTTTGATATAGTTTCATTTGTTTCTTTTTTCCTTTGTTTCCCTTGTTGAAACATTTTTGAATACTGATTCAGTCTCCTTACTAGTAATTCACCTGTCCAGATTTTCTATTTCTTTATGATTCAGCCTTGGTATGCTGTATGTTTTCAGGAATTTATCCATTTCTTCTAGGTTGTTCAAATTGTTGGTGTATGATTATTCATAGCAGTCTGTTATGATCCTCTGTATTTCTGTGGTATCAAGCTTAGTCCTTTCTTTTTTTCACTTCTGATTTTATTTTTTGAGTCCTCTTTCTTTTTTTCTTGGTTAGTCTAGATACTGGTTTGTCACTTTTGTTTATCTTTTCAAAGACCCAGAACTTAGTTTCATTAATCTTTTCTTTTTGGTCTCTATTTTACTTATTTCTGCTTTGATCTTTGTTATTTCTTTTCTTTTTGTTTTTTGCCTACTTGTAGAGGAGTAAAGTTAGAGTGTTTATTTCAAATTTTCTTGTTTCTTGAGGTAGGCATTTACTGCTATAAATTTTCTTCTTAAAACAACTTTTGCTGCATTCCATGAATTTGGTGTGTTGTCTTTACATTTCATTTGTCTCACGGTATTTTTAAGAATTTCTCCTTTGAATTCTTCTTCTACCCATTGATTGTTCAGTAGCATGTTTAATCTCTACATATTTGTGAATTTTTCAGTTTTCTTCTTGTACTTGGTGTCTAGTGTCATAACAGTGTGGTCAGAAAAAATGCTTCATATGATTTTAGTCCTCTTAAATTTATTAAGACTTGTTTTGCAGCTTAATATATGACCTGTACTTGGGAATATTCCATGTGCATTTGAGAAGAAAGTATATTCTGTTACTTTTGGATAGAATTCTCTGTATATATCACCCTGTTCAAGTGGCTCAATTGGTTGGAGTGTTGTCCTGTACACCAAAAGGTGGTAGGCTTAATTCCCGGTCAGGGCACATATGTAGGTTGTGGGTTTGATCCCTGATCAGAGTGTGTACAGGAGGCAACCAGTCTATGTTTCACTCTCACATTAATGTCTCTCTCTCTCTCTCTCTCTCTCTCTCTCTCTCTCTCTCTCAAAATCAACAAATGTATCCTCAGGTGAAGACAAAATAATAATATAGTAATCAAAAAGAATGTTCTATATATATCAAGTTAATCTTGTTTAATGTGTCATTTAGGGATGTTGCTTCCTTATTGATTTTCTCTCTGGATAATCTATCCATTTATTTAAGTGGGGTATTAAAGTTCTCTACTATTGTTTTATTGCTGTCTATTTATACACCTACATGTATTAATACTTGCTTTACATATTTAGGGAGCCTCTATATTGAGTGCATAAATATTTGCACATATTATATCTTGTTGGATTGATCCCTTTGTCATTATGTAATACCTTTCTTTAACAAGCGTGAACACGCTTGTTAACTCCATAGAGCCACCCACAGGAGGCACAGAGAGATTACTTACCCTCCGATTGTCAACAACTTTTGGCCCAGTCAGCATTCTTAGCGCGTATGCCCCAACCCTCTGCGCCACCACCGAAGAGAAAGAACAGTTCTACCATGCACTGGACGAAGCGTTATCCAAGATCCCCAGAAGTAATGCTCTCTATCTCCTTGGAGACTTCAACGCAAGAGTAGGAGCCGACCACATGGCCTGGCCCACCTGCCTTGGAAACTTTGGGAGAGGAAAGATCAATGAGAATGGTCAGCGACTGCTTGAGCTTTTGTGTCACCACGGCCTGTGCGTGACAAACACATTCTTCAAGTGCAAAGAGATCCACCAGGTGTCATGGAGGCACCCCCGCTCCCGCCACTGGCACCAGCTTGACCTCGTCATCACCAGAAGAACGGATATTGGCAGCACCCTCCTCACCCGCAGCTACCACAGTGCAGACTGCGACACGGACCATGCCCTCGTGGTAAGCAAGGTGCGCATAATGCCGAAGAGGTTGCACCACTCCAAGATGAAGGGTCGCCCACGCATCAACACCAGTTGTGCCAGCAACCCAGTTAAGACCCAGCAATTCATCAACAAGATGGAAGATGCACTCGGCGAGGGAGTGGCGGCAGATGACATTATCGAATCCAATTGGCCACGTCTCCGCGACGCCATATACAACTCCGCCATTATTGCTTACGGGAAGAAAGAGCGGAAGAACGCTGACTGGTACGAGGCTCACTGGGAAGAAATGGAACCCGTGATCGAGGCTAAGAGGAAGGCCCTACTGGCTTACAAGGTCACGCCCACTCCCAGTACACTTCAAGCTCTACGGGCTGCCAGGAACAAAGTCCAGAAGACCGCCCGCCACTGTGCCAACACCTATTGGCTAAACCTGTGCAGAAGCATTCAGGAAGCCGCCGATATAGGCAACGCACGAGGAATGTATGAGGGTATCAAGAAGGCAACAGGCCCAATCCCCTCCAAGATCGCCCCCCTTAAGTCCAAGACAGGTGAGGTCATCACTGACCAGGAACAGCAAATGCGGCAGTGGACCGAGCACTACCTCGAGCTGTATGCAACAAAGAACACCGTAACAGACACTGCTCTTAAAGCCATCCCAGACCTACCAGTCATGGAGGAGCTAGACACCCCACCTACTGCGGCAGAGCTCGGCAAAGCCATCGACCGCCTTGCTTGCGGGAAAGCACCAGGAAGCGACGGAATCCCTCCAGAAATCCTAAAGAGCGGGAAACCAGTCCTGCTACAGCCGCTCCACCGTCTACTCTGTCTCTGCTGGAAGGAGGGTTACACCCCCCAGGATATGAGAGACGCCAACATTATCACCATGTACAAGAACAAAGGAGACCGCAGCGACTGCAACAACTACCGGGGCATCTCTCTCCTCAGCGTCGTCGGCAAAGTATTCGCCCGGGTCGCTCTTGCCCGCCTGCAGACCCTTGCTTCCCGCGTCTACCCAGAGTCCCAGTGTGGCTTCAGAGCTGGCCGATCAACAGTGGACATGATCTTCTCCCTACGCCAGCTGCAGGAGAAGTGTCACGAGCAGCATAAACCACTCTACCTCGCCTTTATCGACCTCACGAAGGCGTTTGATCTGGTCAGTCGAAGCGGACTCTTCAGCTTGCTACGGAAGATTGGCTGTCCACCACATCTGCTTGCTGTGGTCATGTCCTTTCACGACAACATGCACAGCACGGTGTCCTACAACGGCGCAACCTCTGAGGCCTTCCCAGTCAGCAGCGGAGTAAAGCAGGGCTGCGTCCTCGCGCCTATGCTGTTCGGAATCTTCTTCTCCATGCTCCTCCAATACGCCTTTAAGGACTGCAGCGAGGGTGTCTTCATTCACACCAGATCCGATGGCAAGCTCTACAACCTGGCCCGTCTACGAGCCAAGACCAAAGTCAAAGAGGTGCTCATCCGTGAGATGCTCTTCGCCGACGACGCAGCTTTGACATCACACTCCGAAGAGGGACTCCAGCAGCTAGTCACTTGCCTTTCCCACGCATGCAAGGAGTTCGGACTAGCCATCAGCCTGACGAAGACGAATGTTATGGCTCAAGGCACGGGGACTCCCCCATGCATCACCATCGACGGATACACCCTGGAGGTTGTCAACGACTTCACTTACCTCGGGTCCACCATCTCGAGCTCTCTGTCAGTCGACTTGGAGGTCAACCGGAGAATCGCCAGGGCAGCCACAGTTATGGCCAGACTGAACCGGCGAGCGTGGAACAATTCCAGCCTCACTGAGAAAACCAGACTGCGCATCTACCAAGCCTGCATACTCAGCACTCTCCTCTATGGCAGCGAGACGTGGACCACCTACGCAAGGCACGAAAGGAAACTCAACAGCTTCCACATGAGGTGCCTGCGACGCGTCCTGCATGTCGCCTGGCAGGATAAGGTCCCCAACACCGAGGTGCTGAAGCGAGCCAATATGAGCAGTTTGCATGCAGTTCTTAGCGAGAGACGCCTCAGGTGGCTCGGCCATGTCAAAAGAATGGATGCAGGCCGTATCCCCAAAGACCTCCTCTACGGCGAGCTAGCAGAAGGCAAGAGGATGACAGGGCGCCCAAAACTGCGGTTCAAAGACATCTGCAAAAAGGACATGACACAATGCTCCATCAATCTCAACACATGGGAAGTTCAAGCAGACGACCGCCTAGCCTGGAGGCTCGCGGTCAGGCAAGGTACGTCACGTGCAGAGGCTGCGCGCAACGAGGAGGCGGCCCAGAAAAGATCGAGGCGGAAGCAGCGTCAACAGCAGCAACAACGGCCATCTGCCTTCACCTGTACCAAGTGCGGCAGGGATTGTCACTCCCGAATCGGACTGCACAGCCATTCTCGGCGGTGCAGATAGACTCTCAAGAAGCTACGCCATCGTCTCTCGAGACGGACGGCTGCCGACGACGAATACCTTTCTTTGTCTCTCATTACAGTGTTTGTTTTAAAGTCATTTAGTCTAGCATAAGGATACCTATCCCAACTCTTCTTTTGGTTTTCCACTTGTATGCATGGAATATCACTTTTCATCCCTTTATTTTCAGCCTTTGTGTGTCTCTACATCTGACCTGAGTCTCTTGTAGGCAGCAAATTGATGGGTCTTGTTTTTTTAAACCTGTTCATTCACTCTGTCTTTTTATTGGAGAAATTACTTCATTTACAGTTAAAGTAATGATTAATAAATATGTGCTTATTGATATTTTAGTAATTGTTGTCTGACTGTTTTGTAGTTTCTCTGTGTTTCTTTCTTCTCTTGCTCTCTTTGTGGTTTGATGGTTTCCTTTACTCATACTCTTGGTTTTCTTTCGCTTTATCTTTTGTGTATCTGCTACAGGATTTTGCTTTATGGTTATTATGAGGCTTACATATAATAATCTATGATTATAACTTAAGTTTGATTGTATTCTGAAGCACTACATTAACCCTGACCCCATTTTATGTTTTTGATATCACATTTTACAACTGTTGATCTTCTGTATCCTTTATTAGTTGTTGTAGCTATAATTATTTTTACTACCTTTGTTTTTTAACTTTTAAAGATTTCTTATTTCTTATTTATTTTAGAGAGAGAGGAAGGGAGGGAGAAAGAGGGAGAAAAACGTTGATATGCAAGAAGTAGGCCTCTCACATGCCCTCAAGTGGGGACCTGGCCTGCAACTCAGGCACGCACCCTGATCAGGAATCGAACCAGCAACCTTTCAGTCTATAGGCCGGCACCCAATCCACTATGCCACAACAGCCAGGGCTGTTTTTTAACCTTTATATTAACTTTGTAAGAGATTAGTTCTCTACCTTTATTATACATTTAATTTTTCTTCATATTTATTCTTTCATATGTTTTCCTGTTACTAATTATCACCCTTTCTTTTTGGCTTAAAGAAATCTTTTTAACATTTCGTGTAAGGCTGGTTGAGTGATGATGAACTCCTTTAACTTTTGTTTATGTGAAAAACAATTTATCTCTTCTTCAATTCTGAATGACAGTTTTGCCAGGTATAGTCTTCTTGGTCGAAAGTTTTTATTTCCCAGCATTTTGGATATATTATGCCACTCAGTTCTGGCCTGCAAAGTTTCTGCTGAAAAATCTGTTGATAAGCTCATTGGAGTTTTTTTGTAACAAGTCCTATTTCTTTTGTTGTTTTAGGATTCTCTTTTTGTCTTTACTTTTAGATATTTTGATTATAACGTGTCTTGGTGTGGGTCTCTTTGGGTTCTTCATTTTGGAACTTTTGGGGCTTCCTGGACCTGGATATCTGTTTCCTTTTTCAGGTTAGGGAAGTTTTTAGCCATTCTTTTTCAAATAATATTCTGAGGTTTTATCTTGATCTTTTGTTTGGAACATATTCCTTTGTTTCTTCATTTCCTTTGACTCTGTGTTGGTCTGTATGCTTTAGATGAAACAATAACCTCTCCCACTCTTGAAGAGTTGTCCTGGTGTAGCAGAAGCATCTTGTTGTTCATCCCTGCCCTAATTCTTCGTTGTCTCTCAAACTTTTGA
Organism: Furipterus horrens; assembly: GCF_987537825.1. Classification (NCBI taxonomy): domain Eukaryota; kingdom Metazoa; phylum Chordata; class Mammalia; order Chiroptera; family Furipteridae; genus Furipterus; species Furipterus horrens. The sequence goes on along the minus strand of NW_028327173.1, from coordinate 65,380,008 downwards.
GATTGTCCAAGCAATCTATTTTATTTTTAATAGCTCTTAGTAGTTGAGGTTATGCCAAGACCTGTTAATGTCCCAAAGGGAATGATCTCAGTAAGTATCTAGATTGAAGCTGATTGAAAACCAGACACTCACTCACACACACACACACACACACACACAAAGTCCTATGGGACTGCAAGCATAAGTCCCACTGACCACCTGAGCCAGGTGATCTGGAGGTGTCCCCTGGGTGGTATTCACAGAAATGAAGGCTCCAGACAAGTGTATAAGCTCTTTTCTCAAAGATATCAGTGAGCTGTAGTAAAGCAGAAAGAAAATGCAAGGATGGTGTCCATTGGCCTGCTCCCTGAGAGTAGCTACTATGGCCCCAGTGTGTCAATCCTGAAACCTTCTCTTCAGACTGAAGCTCCAGGAGAAGCAAATAGGCCTCTCTCATAGAAATATTGGGGATGTGTTTCAGTCTGTTTTCTTTGCCTTGCCCTGGGGGTAGAAACCTGCCAAGAACCTTCTTCCAGATTGCTACAGTCCCATGGGACCCAGGAATACAAATACCACCAGATCCAGGTCGTCAAATGGTGTCCCCTGGGTGGCAGTACAAAAACTAGGGCACCAGACATGAAAACCAGAGTAATAGACATGAATAAGTGTTCTCCAGAAGATACTGATGCTCTAGAGCATGACAAAGATATTTGCTCTTTGAGGTCTGTAAAAAGGATCATAGTCCTCAGATTTGTGTTTCATTATATGCTGCCTCTGAGGCTGCACCTACGATTATTAGCTAATAGGCACCTTTCATAGAGAGATTGAGCTTCTGGGTCTGTTGTTTCTTGCTATACCCTGGGGATGATAGCTGTCTAAGAACTCTTTTTCCATTGGTTATAGTCCTGTGGAACATGAGAGCATAAGCCCCCACTGGCCACAAGAACCAGGCCATGTAGAGGTGCCACCTAGTAGTAGTAGCAAAAATCAGTGCACCAGATAAGGGTATGAGCTGTTTACTCTGAGATGCTAGCAAGCTGGAGTGAGGCAGAGGAGAGCACAGACATGGCCGCCATTGGCCTCTGTTTCCTGAGCGCACTTCCTTGGGCCTCTACATATGTGTCAAACTGGAAGCCTGACCCTTAAGTCAAAGCTCCTGGACCAGCAAATAGGCCTATTCACAGAAAGAATAGGATGTGTTTCAGTCTGGTGTCTTTGCAATGCCCAGGGGTGGTAGCTTGCCAGAAACTGTTTCTCCGATTGTTATAGTCCCATGGGACCTAGGAATGCAAGCACCCCTGGTCATCAGAACTAGGCATCAAGGGGCAACCCCTGGGTGATAGCTACACAAATCAGGGTACGAGAGATGTTTAAAAATGCTCTTCTGGAAAATACTGTGCTCTGCAGTTCAGCAGAGGGATAGCACAAAGATGGTGCCTGCCGGCTGTAGAAAGGTGAAGGGGGAGAGTAAAGATGTCACTGGCTGGAAAAAGGGAGAAAAATGTCCATATTGGCTAGAACAAGGCAGAGGGGGGAGCATAAGATGGGACCCACAGGAAAAAAAGAAGAAAAGACGATACCCTCAGGCTAAAGCAAGGCAGGAGGAGAACATGAAGATGGTGCCCACCAGTCTCTGTCCCTGGAGAGCAGGAGTCCATAACCCCCGGGCTGTGAACTGGTACCAGTCAGAGGCCTTTTAGGAACTGGCTGCCAGAGAAGCTCTTCTGAGTTCTGCCTTCTGTCCCCCAATCACTCTGCCCCTCCATGAAAAAACAAGTCCCTGCTGCCAAAAAGGCTGGGGACCACAGTTGGAGAGCATTCTAGCAGTCTCTCTTAGATATATGTTAAATTAGATGCCTACCCCTAAGCTCAATGCTTTAATATAAGCAGATGAGCCTCTTTCACTTCAAGTTACAGCACTATTGAAGCCTGACCTGTGTGGCTCAGTGGAAGGAGAGGCTGCTTGCAAACCAAAGTTACAGCACTATTGGCTGCCTCCGATCTGAGCCCTGGGTTCAGTGAGTCCAAGCAAGTGAGCCCTTTAAAAGACATTTCTCGGATCATTATAGTCTTGTAGGTATCGTAGATGTGAGCCCTGTTGGTTTTCAAAGCTAGATGTTTTGAGGGATCACCTCTCAAGTACAGTTCTTAAAAGTTGAGGTGCCTGACGTGGAATTCAACTCTTTGCTTCTCAGGGTTTGTGTTTCCTGTAGGTAGTGGGTTTTTGCACTGGAGATGGGGTTTACGGTAAGATTGTGGCCCAGCTTCTCCTGCTCGATTCGATGTAGTTTTCTTCTTATGTGATGTGTAGTTGTTGCTTAGCCAGCAATGTTTTTTTCAAGAGGAAATTGCTCCACACGTAGCTGTAGACTTGGTATGTCCATGGGAGGAGGTGAGTTAAGGATCTTCCTAAGTCACTATCTTGAACCAGAGCCCATCCTCTTCCTTTTAAAAACAATTTTTATGTTGATACAATTTCAAACTAACAAAAATTTTGCAAGAATAGTACAAAATTTCTGTATATATATTTTTTGCCCAGGAATCTCATTCAAGCTTTGCTGATTATTTTAATAGTGTCTTCATAGCAAAAGCATCCAAGCCAAGCTCAGGTATTGCACCTGATTGTCATGTTGCTCAATTTTCCTTAAATCTGAATCCGTTCTTCAGTCTTTTCTTTTTTTAAAAAAAACTTTATCTCTTCCTCTTTTTTCCTTCAGGATTAACTACTATTCATAAATTGGTGTGATTAATTTCTATTATGTGTTTGTACTTTTACTGAATCATATGTATCTATAAATGATACTATTTTATATTTTTAAACTACAGAAATGTTATCATATAGATATATCCTCTTGCAATTAGGACTAATGTCTAATTCTTTAGTTTGTTGTGTCTGTTAACTCCCATTTTAATTTATTTTTTGGATCGTTTCCTTCTTTTTTATATTTTAAATTTGTGAATTATTTTTTTTCTTTAAGTATATTTTATTGATTATGCTATTACAGTTGTCCCAATTTTTTCCCCTTTGACCCCCTCTGCCTGGTACCTCCCTTCCCTCCAGCAATCCTTCCCCCCCTTAGTTCATGCCCATGGGTCATGCATATAAGTCCCTTGGCTTCTCCATCTACTTTAGTATTCTTTTTTTTTTAAGTATATTTTATTGATTATATTGTTACAATAGTTCCAATTTTTCCCCTTTGCTCCCCTCCGCCCAGCACCCCCCTTCCCCAACAATCCCCTCCCCAAGTCCATGCCCATGGGTCGTACATACAAGCTCTCCTGCCTCACCCTTTCATATATTCTTCTTCTTAAAAAAAAAAAAATAATTAATTAATTAGTTAAATATTTTAACAATAAAAAATAACAATCCCTCCCTCTCAGACTTAAGACCCTTTACAATCTTATAAAGGACAATGGACAAAGGTCTCGAGCTCCTCTAGCTGCTTCAAGCTGGACATGGTCGTCGTCCTACCTACCCTTGGGTCAAGAAATCCCTAATAAGAGTGGGGGTGCGGAGGGGAGGGTGGCCTTCCCACAAGGGGAAGGATCGTGCAGACTCCACGTTGGTTGGCTGTCTCTGGACAATGGCATGCTTGGTTTAACAGGCTGGCATCCTTGTTGTATTCTGGGGGCAACAGGGTTAAAGGACATCATTCAATCCATAACCACTAGATGACAAAAGACAGGTATTAATTTTTCAATGTCCCACATTAGGGAAAAGAAGGGTTTCTTTGGAGGAAGGTATGCCAGGTACATTTCACCTGTCCAAAACCCTTTTGCCCATTATACTTAGTTTAGACTGAGGGAAATATTTTAGGTTTCCCCCCTCTCAGGCCTCTGGGCTCTTTCTGTCCAAGCCATTAGGATAGAAAAGAGAAACCAGTTTTAAAGTGAAGCCCACAGACCACCCCGTTCTTCACCAACCCAGCCACTTAGTTCAGCCAAACCATTGAGTCTCAGGAGGCAGCAATGCAGACAGGATTAAGTGAGGCCTATACGTACAGACAATCACTCAGGTAATGAGATCGTAGCCTTATGCCCTTTGAAAACAGAAAACACATGTTAATTTATGTAACATAACCCACATACAAGTCTCTAAATCTGTAGGACTGTCTTATCGGAAAGACATCCAGTTGCAAGGCATTTGACATTCTTCTTGCCTGTAAATCAAACATCTTTGATAATGCCACAGACATAGTTTAACTTTCAAATGAAAACAAATTTTAAATGAAAAGAAACTTTAAAGACGATTAGCTGCACTACTTTATAGTCTACCAGTGGGCATTGTGATCTTCCTTGAATCGTGATTTTTCTCCCTAAGATTACCCTCCTTGTCATTAAAGGGACTGCATTAAGTTCATTTTTAATTTATCCTGTTCATTTGCATAAACACAACAAGAGCAGCAAATGATCACTTATGATCTTTAGTTCTGCTTTGCTGGAACTTACGCAAGGAACATTTAGGGTGACCTTCAGTCTGCCCTTCAGGGCACAGAAGCTGAGTCACATACCTGGCATTCAGCCTTGCCTGTAAACACCTGTCTTTTCCAGGTCCTCCTGGTTTTCCATTGTGCCTTAAGGTTCCTTCTAGCCATCTTTCAGGAAAACAACCTTCATTCCTTCCCTGGAAAGATTGCTATGGACCGCTCATCCATCCAAGGTACCAGGCCTTTTATCTCATGGACTTTTATTACCTTTGAAAGTCAGTCCCAGTTGCTCAGGGCTTTTTGGTAACAACCAAAGCCCAAGCATGTCTCCTTTAGGCATGACATTCCATTCAAAGTCTTAGTTAAAAAAAACCCCAAAAAACTTCTATTAACAACTGGTCTTATTAGTTTTATGCAAAGAAACTTAGGTCATTACTTACTTCTTTAGAATGCCAAATTCTGGAGGGATCAGATAGGGAGAAAATATATACAATGTGAAGGAAAATCCTTGTCCTTCTAATATTCACTGAACTTGCATTTCTATTCTTTATATTTTTATTTTTCCCCCCACTAAAAATTTTTCTGTTTGTTTGTTTTTCCATTACAGTTGTCTCACTTTTTTCCCCCTCTTGCTTCCCTGCACCCTGCCCCCCCTTCTTCCACATTGAGTCTCCACCCAGTTGTCCATGTCCATGGGTCATTTATACATGTTCTTTGACTAGACCCTTCCCCTTCTTACCACTTCTCTCCCTCCCATCTCCCCCTTTGTTACTGTTAGTTTATTTCTTGTTTACATACCTCTGGTTCAATTTTGCTCATTTGTTTGTGTTGTTCATTAGTTTCCTTTAACAGGTGATAGCATAAGGTAATTTTCTTTTGTTGCCTGGCTTATTTCGCTAAGCATAATTCTCTCTAGTTCCAATCATGTTGTTGCAAATGGTAGAAGTTCCTTCTTTCTTTCAGTACTTATTCATTGTCATTTTCCCCCTTTGTACTCATGTTCCTCTCTGTCTCTCTCTGTTTCTTCATCTTCTTAAAGCAGACCCTTTAGCATCTCTTGCAATGCTGGTTTGGTGGAGATGTATTCTTTTAGCCTTCTTTTGTCTTGGAAACTCCTTATTTCACCTTCCATTTTGAATAAGAGCCTTGCTGGGTACAGTATTCTTGGTTGTAGGCCTTTGTTTTTCATTACTTGGAATATATTTTGCCATTCCCTTCTGGCTTGTAGTGTTTCTGCTGAGAAATCTGAGGATAGCCTTATTGGAGCTCCCTTGTATGTTATTAGTTGTTTCTCTCTTGCTGCTTTTAGGATTCTCTCTTTGTCTTTGAATGTTGGCATTTTAATTATGATGTGTCTTGAAGTGGGCCTGTTGGGGTTCATCTTCATTGGAACCCTCTGTGCTTCCTGGACTTGCATGATTCTTTCTCTCTTCATGTTAGGGAAGTTTTCTGTCATTAGTTTTCCAAAGAGGTTTTCTATTCCTTGCTCTTCTTCTTCTCCTTCTGGAATTCCTATGATACCGATATTATTACGTTTCATGTTGTCCTGCAGCTGTCTTAGAGCCTCTTCAGTCTTGTTCAGTCTTTTTTCGTTTCGTTGCACTGTCTGTGAGTTTTTGTCTACATTGTCCTCCAGCTCGCTGATCCGATCTTCTGCTTCCTCTAGCCTGTTTTTAATTCCTTCTACTGTGTTCTTCAATTCAGAGATCGTATTCTTCATTTCCTCCTGGCTCTTATTGATAGCTTCCATGTCCTTTTTGATGCTGGTATAATTCTCAGTAAGTTCCTTATAGTTCTTCTGGAGTTCACTGTAGTTTTTCTGGAGTTCTTTGTAGTTTCCGCTGAGCTCATTGAGCTTCTTCATAATCCATGCTTTCAATTCCATATCTGATAGTTGGCTCTCCTCTATTTCATTTAGCACTCTTTCTGGGAACTCTACCTTTTCTTTCGATGGGGGGTTGTTTCTCTGTCTCCCCATTTTTGTGACTCCTATTGTTTGTTGGTGCTTCTTAGAATGATCTGCACTTCCTGGATCTGCCCCTGGTGGCATCAGATCCTGTACCAGTCTGGGCCTAGGCAGCCTGTTGGAGACTTCCAGGGATCTACTGCCTTTGTCTGTCTCCTTTAGTTGTTAATCTATTCAATCTGTGATTAGCAATCAGGCTTAAGGACCGTGGGTGTGGCAGCTTAATTCCTGTAGGCAGGGCTTTTGCTTCCCCTCAGGCTGACGCCACTTGGCCGGGAATGGTCTGCCTGCAGCACTGGGGATGAGTCAGCACTGGGACCCGGCCGGCCGCTTCCCCAGCTCTCCCCTCAAAGCCACCACACCAAACTCTCCCCAAGCATTTCCTGTCCTCTCTGTCTTCCCTCTGCTTGTGCCCAGGGTAAGTGGGGTCAGAATATTTTCATATGTGATCCGCTTAAGAGCTCTTTTTCTCCAGCTGTTTCTCTCCGGCTAGCAAGAAACCTTGTGGCTTTTCGCTTTTCTCAGCTGGATACTATTTTACTTTCCACTCTGCTGCTGTAGGCTGGGAAGCTCAGCTGGGGGTTTAGACCCTGCCCTTCTCAGGGGGAATCCCCAGCTGCTGAGCTGTTTCTCAGTCCCTTCAGCTGCTACCCGTGTGACGCCAGCCAGCCCCTTCCGCGTCTCCACACTCCCTACTGGTCACGTTGTGATGTAGCGGCCTTTTCTGTCTCTCCGTGGTTATAAGACTTCTCTCCAGCTGGTGTTCGGTTGGTTATTCCAGATGATTTCTCCAAAATTACGTTGTAAATCCAAACTAGTTCTGGGAGGAAGTTAGTGTAGCTTCCACTTACTCCTCCGCCATCTTGTTTCTCCTGGATTGTTTTCTTTTTTGTCTTGCAGATATTTTTTAAAAAAAGGAACTCATTTTTAACGATTAACAAAATATTTCTGTCAGTGAACCTAAAGTTATTACTGGTCAATGGCCAGGTTTTATATGAATTCCTTTCTGGGCTTGAAAGTTACAAAGTCATTCAGATATTGTAAAGTTGAAACCCTAATCTGCAGGAGCACAAATCATGATTTCATATTCTTTTAGAGACTATATATTTTTTCTCTTTTCAAGATCATTCAATGACAGAAAAACTTCCTAGTCATCTTGCTGTGCTAGGGGGTGGATTTTATCTAATTTACCCTTTCACTAAGGCTATAGAACTTCTCATATATTTTTTTTTCACAGAGGGCTGGTTTTGTTTTGTTTTATTTTATTTTACTTCATTTTATTTTTTCTGTGAGGTAAGAACATGAGGATGGACTCATAGTTTTTAATTTCTGCTAGTACCAAGGGCCCAAAGTCTTATTTCTGGTTACAATATGGGTTTAAAAATTCAAGCACCTTCTTCATCCAACCCCTCCTCACTTAAGGCAGGGTCATATTGTGTGCTTTCAGCTCTGATATTCAGTTCCTTCTGTATTTCTGCCACATAAGTATTTCCCTGTGCTTTTTTGTAGGCTCAAGTATGCACTTAAAATATATGTTTTCGCACCCAGCATAACTAGGTGTTTGTAGTGGAAGAGTTTTCATGTTATCTACTCTGACTGTAACAGTTAGGGATTGATTGTGTTCACCTCAAGTAACAGAAGCCCGAGTACAATGACCTACCCAATTGCAATTTTCTCACTTACTAAGAAGTTCAGAAGTAAGCAGATTTCTATTTTCCCATTCTTAGCGTGCAACTTTCATTCTCATATCTCAAGCTGGTTCCTGTACTTCTAGGCATCACATATATTTTCACAGCAGAAAAAGCTGAAAGATAAAGGCAAAACATTATTTGCCACATGAGTCTTCTTCCTCCCTCCCTCCTTTCCTCTGTCCCCTTTCTCTCTCTCTTTCTTCCTTCCTTCCTTCCTTTCTTTCTTTTTCTTTCTTCCTTTCTTCCTTTCTTTTTTCTTTCTTTCTATTTCTTTCTGCCTTCCTTCCTTCCTTCCTTCTTTCTTCTTTTTTTAAAATCAAGGAACTGGCCTTTTCATAAGCCCCACAGAGCAACTTTTATTTACACCTCATTGGCCAGACCTCGGTCATGTAGTTCCTTATAAATGCAATAAAGTTTGGTAGATGTATTTTGTCCTGTTAAAAAACACTCATATTTTCCAACAAGGCACATTGTCATCCTGAACAAAATGAATGTACTGTTAGCAAGGAAGAAGGGGAGAATAGTTATAGAAAAGTAATTATCAATATCTGTTATGCAGGAACTGAAAGTCTCCTGTGTTCTTTCTGCTACACTGCAACTTTCTTTCAGTTTTTAGGCTGATAAACAGGGCTGAAAATGTAACTTACCAGGCTCAGTGCAGAATGAATGTATGGAAGAAGCAGGAGAAAAGTGCCATGAAAATATACTAAAATAAAAAAAAATATTTCCTTTCTTTTGTGTTCTCTCAACTTTTATAGTATTTTATATTTGCTACTTGATGTCATTTTAAGCAAAGAAAAATAAAAAATTTATTTTACCATATATCTTCATATTTTGCAATGCCAGTTTTAAAATGCAAATATAAGAGCATTTAACTTGTGTGTGTAATCATTGAAATTACACAATTTACATTTCATATTGTGCACATGTATCTGTATTTTGTTCTTACTAAAATAGTGAAAATGTTGTACAAGTCTAACTTAGTTTTAAAATTTCATTTTTTGATATATGTGCATTCTACCAATATTTTCTACCTTTGACTTACTGTTGAGTAATAAAGACCGAAAGGAAGAGGAACTATGGTTTGTCCTTTCCTTTTGTCATCATTTCATCATTTTCAGTATAAGGGTTTGGCACCTTCCATACCACTTACCTCGTGATCTTATTGGTGTGCTGGAATTCCTATTTATGGGGTACTGTGAACACTATGTGAGTGAGTCACCAAAGACTGGCACCGAGCACACAAATCTGAAAGCGCTGATATGGAAAAATCTCTAAAATATATTAATAAAAAATATAAGGTGCAGAACAGTTTGTGGGTTCTTTTGTATAAATAGAAAAGGAATGTGTTTACTATGCATATATAAGTACATTGAATATGCATAACTTTTTACAGAAAAAGAATTTTTAGAAACAATAGAATTCTTTGAGGAGAGGAAAGGGTTGGAGGTTTTCATTTTGTATCTTCTTTTATTGCTTGGATTTGCAATCTGTATTCAAACATCATAGAAATGAATGAAGAAGAAAGCAACTAGCAACCCAAATACCACCACCCAGAAATAACCAGTGTTAACAGTTGATGAGGATCTCTTTTTATGTAAATACTGATGAAGAATAAGTAAGAAAGAGATACAGAAAGAGAAAAGTCAGAGAAAGAGAAAGTTATAGAAGGCATAAGATTGAATTTACTTGACTTGAACAAAAACAAAAAACTAGAGTGAAAAATGAATAGCTAAATCTCATATTATTTCTACTTCACAAGAGGTATTAGAGCCTAAAAGATCCCTCTTGGAGTCATTGGATGAGGTTTTTCTGCCCCTGCTTTTCTAAACTACCTATATCAGTATTAGAAATTATCTATTAACTTCTTATATTAAAGATGAGATAATGAGAACTCACTTTTCATCTTTCTTTGTCTCTATGAACTTATATTGCATTTATTATTTTTAATATTTGAAATGAAAATATTTTCAGTAGGGAGTTAAACAGAGAGTCAGCATTAATGCCCGGTGTTACTGGATAATGTAGGAAAACAAACACTCTTAATACACTTTGAGGTGAAGTATACACTGATAAACACATTTGGAGGGGTAATTTGCATATTTATAACATTTTAAATGTATAAGATTTTCAGCCCAGCAGTTTTACTGGTACAAAGATAATTATACAAAGATGTTTTTGCAACCTTAATTTTAATACTAAAAAGCTGGAAATAACTTAAATGCTAATCAGTAAGGAAATGGTTTTATGACATACAGTACATTCATAATTAGAATACTATATAATTGTTAAAAGAATTATGGAGACAAATATGTACTAAAATGCAAAAAATCTAAGTTATATTAAGAGAAATAAAACAAGTCATATAACATACAATATGATTTCACTTATTTTAAAATAGTACATATGTACACATATTCCTACACCCACATTGGTATGGAATGGTACATATAGAGGAGACAGAGAGAGGAAAGGGACTGGGGGGATGAAGAGGAACTTACACATGTATACTTAAAAACTGCTTTTATGTTTTACTAAAGAAATGTATACATTGTACAATATAAAAGAGAAAGGGAGGGGAAAAAAGAAAAAAAACAAAACTTCACTGTCTTCTCAAATATTTATTATGTTAGAGTAAGGAATCTAATTAATTTTGTCTAGTATTCCATGTTTAAGGATTAATATACTGATTAAATCTGCATTACATTTCAAATAAAAAAATCAGTTATTGACACAATCTACATTGCTTGCCATAAATATTAGCCAACAAGCTGAAACTTTCCCTCACCTCAAAATGACATAATTTCTTTCTTATTGTGCTTAGAATTTTGGAATAATTTAGTTCACCATACCCTTTGATCATGAGTAAAAAGTGCAAGGTTAATGGCAATTTATTCTCTTTCAAAGTGTTTCTAAAAACATCGTCCCCTTTATGCCCATGTTTTCACTGGGACTACTGAATCCACTATAAAATAAAGTTTGATTATACTTTTATTTTATATTTTAGATAGTCATATAGGTTAGCCCACAATGTTGTAATTTAGGTTAATATAACTTAACTATATAACTCTAGCAATAATCTTTCTATATTGAAAGGTATATATCAGCTATTCACTGATGCTTTGAAGTATGAGAGTAAGGAAACAATATCATCAAATGAAGTAATATAAATTTAAACTCTTAAGGATCCACTTATGTGTTACTTACCAATTACATCAACAATCAAATATCTATTGTGAGCAATCCTTATGGCAAATTTGATGGAGGATATCAACCTCTGTTGAAGGACAGGCACTCATAAGATATTATGGAAAGTCAAATCTAAGAAAGTCTAGCTTTGAAGACGCTCAAGTGGTTGTGGTAGAGTTAAGGATATTTGAAGTCTTGCTAAGAAGCACAAAACATGATTCTTGTTCTGTTAGGGCATATAATCTAGTTTTATTCACGTGCAAAGAAGACCAACTGTGAGGCTGTGCATTGCTAAGAATTAATTGAGTAGAACAGATAAGTGCTATAGAAAGTCACAGAAAGGACAAATTACTTACTCCACTACTCATGAAGTAGTCAGGTAAACCACATGAGAGGTGAGACTTTTGATAATGTCTAGAAGGCAATTGGAAATGTGTAAATGAAGATTGGGAGAGAATACTCGGCTAAAGATACAGACTTTGGAGTAATTTGCATAGGTATAATAGATAAGATTTCCATCAGGAGATGTACAGAGTGAGATGGAAAGAAAGATTACAACCTAAAGACAATAGTAAGACACTGTGAAAAGAAGAACAGACATATTTTTTAAAAAATTAAAATATAGTCATTAAAATAAAGATCTTATGGAGTGATTAACAGTTTATTAGATACAGATGAAAAGATATTAATAAGTGGAAGATAATTCTGAGGAAATTATTCAGAAGACAGTATGGAGAAATAGCAAATGAAAAGCATGAATTAAAAAAAATGAAGATAGAGAAAGTGCAATATATTATCCAACAAAATTTCCAGAAAGCAAGATAAGAAAGAAGAAGGACACATTTGATGAAGTAATGGTTGATAATTTTCCAGAATTGATGAAATAATGCATCAAAGTCAATGATTAGAGGAGGTTCAAGCAGACTAAATAAAAAGAAGCACACATAGGCACATTGCAGTGAAACTGTAGTACTGCAAAACAAAGATAAAATCTAGAAAGAAATGAAATATAAAAGACAGATTACCTGCAAATAAATTACTATTAAATAGAACAGCAACAGAGTTCTCAAGAACAAATAGTAGAAGCCAGCGGTTAAACAGTAACAGGATCTTCAAAGAGTTAAGGAAAAAACCCAATAAATTTAGAATTTAACATACAACTAAACTGTCCATTAAAAGTTCCAAAAATGGTACTTTTTGGACAGACTGAAAAAATTGACCCCTCATAGACTGCCATTGAAAGACTAAAATTTTCACATCAATAACAAGTGTTTAAAGATGTAGTCATACATATTACACATGTATTCCTATGATGCCTATACAGTACATGTCGGTAGTAAAATGATAAAAATAAGCACAAAAAAGGGAAACACATAATTCAAAACAGTGATTATCTTTGAGAGAAAGGAAGAGGATGTATTTGGAGCTTCATTTGTATTACTTAAGCTAATATATATGGGCATTAATTATATTATTTTTAGACATTTTTGTCTGTTTTAAAAAGGGACAAAAGAGTTTTAAGGAAAAGAATGATCTATAATATTAAATACTGCACCAGAAAATGAGAACAGGAATTTCCACAGATTTGGCTGAAAGGCCACTAAATATGCTCCAGAGTAGTTTTCCTAGAGAAGGGATAATGGAAGCATTCTTCCCAGCCTGCCTACATCTGCTTCTATCATTTCTCTTCTCCTATTAAAAAAAAAGAGATGTCCTTATACCCATTCAAAATGAGTCCTTTCCCTGTGTGTTCTGGATTCTACCTCTCCTACCTTTTTAGGACCTATATAGCTATCCCTTTTCTTTCCTATATATTTTTCTCCCTTTCTACAAGGTCCTTATCAACATTTAACATGCTTAAGTCTTTCCTATTTTAAACTCCTCTTCCCCAAAATTGCTGCATAACCAAATACTGCCTCTACTAACTCTCACAGCCTGATTCCAACCACTGTCTTATTGCCTCCCCATGTCAGTTAAATATTTTTTAAAAAAATCTCCAATTAGTGGCTCAATATCTGTACATCTCGTTTACCTTGGAAACCACTCTAATGTAGCTTGTTTCCCCCACTCCACAAAAATTATTTTCAAAGTCACTAATGATTTCTCTTTTTTGACCTTTTACCCTTAATTGGTATTCTGCATTACTTCCTTTTCAGCCATAATCATAATAAATGCAGTATTTATTCATCATTTACCATATACTAGGCACTGTATCAAGCATTTTATGTGCATTACTTCCTTCTTGAAACATCTCTTCCTTTGGCTTCCATGACATAACACTCCTCTGATTTTCTTTCTACTTCTCAAGTAGATATTCTAATTTCTTTGTTCATTTTCTTTCTTTGGCTTTTATAATAAAGTTTCTGAAGGTATCATTCTTATTCCTCTACTCTTCCCATTTCACAGATAATTGCATCCATTCATATGCATTTATCTATATACAGATGACTCCCAATTTTATTTTCACTTCATTTATTACTATTTCAGCATGTAAATTTTTAAAATATTTAAAAGATAACTTTCTTTGATTAAACATAACCACAATATAATGATCATACCAAAAACAAAATTGACAATAATTTAATATTAGCAAATACCCAGTCAATGAGAAACTTCCTGGTTGTTTCATATAGATCATGAAGTTTTCTAAATTTTTAAAATTGAGGTTCTAACCAAGTTATTCTTTTGCTGGGAAACCTTTAGTGCTTCCTTCATATTCTTAGAATAAAGAACAAAATCTGTAACCTGTCTTATAGACCCTGCATGATTTTCCTGACTTATTTAGTAAGGTCAATAGAATCAAATCTAGAGATGTAAATTGTTTCACATCTATTATCTTGAGTTGACATCCACATGATATAATATTAAGTGTATCTGGGAACTGAAACCATTGTGGTGAGATTTGCATCTTTTGGGGCTTGTTTTAACCAAAAGGAGTGAGTTGAGAAATACTGATGAGGGAAATGATGCAGGCCTGGCTCAGTTAAGGTTGTACCTGCTAATAGAAGAGCTTGATAGACACTATTTGGCCAGTCTGCCATGTATACTCTATAGCAAACGCTCAGGGTTTGGGAAAAATTCAATACAATTAACATGGTTTTCTTTGTTATTTCTGGATAACCTTCAAGAGGACAGACTGCCTAAATTAACATCTTTGTTGCCAGCTAATCAGTTTACCTTTAAAAATGCACAAAAGAAGACACAGTCTCTCTGGAGTGTCCTCCTAAGAACAGTTTTTGCTCTTGTCCTTTAACAATAGTCTTAATGACTATCTCCCCATATGTGAAAATATTTGTTTGCAGATAAATAACTAAATGTCTCTGAGTTATTCTTTGATAATAAAAGTTACTCTCACATCATTTCTTTCTCCACTCTTTCTCACATTAATACTTCTACCTGCTCAGTTGTTTAAGATAGAAATCTGGGGATATTTTCAATGCTTTCTTGTCTCTCACCTGTAGCTTCCTTCCAATATCCAATTCATCACCAAGTTCTGAATATAGTTTCAATATCTTGACAAACCTGCAGAGGAGCCTCCACGGAATTCAACAGGTGTCTGGCCTAGTGGATTCAAGAACAACTTCATTTTTTACTAAGTTAAATCTTTTTTTTTTAAGTATATTTTATTGATTATGTTGTTACAGTAGTTCCAATTTTTTCCCCTTTACTCCCCTCCACCCAGTATCTCCCTCCCCCAGCATCCCCCCCCAAGTCCATACCCATGGTTCGTAAAAAATAACTATCCCTCCCTCTCAGATATTAAGACCCTTTTTAATCTTATAAAGGACAATGGGCGAAGGTCTCAAACTCCTCTAGCTGCTTCAAGCTGGACATGGTCGTCGTCCTACCTACCCTTGGGTCCAGAAATCCCTAATAATAGTGGGGGTGTGGAGGGGAGGGTGGCCTTCCCACATGGGGAAGGATTGTGCAGACTCCAGGTCAGTTGGCTGTCTCCGGACAACGGCGTGCTTGGTTTAGCAGGCTGGCATCCTTGTTGTGTTCTGGGGGCAACAGATTTGGCAAAAAGGGTTAAAAAGCATCATTCAATCCATAACTACTAGGTGACAAAAGGCAGGGATTAATTTCTCAATGTTCCACATTAGGAGAAAAAAAAAAAAAAAAAAGGGGGGCTTCTTTGGAGGAAGGTGTGCTAGGCACATCTCGCCTGTCCAAAACCCTTTTGCCCATTATATTTAGTTTGGGCTGAGGGAAATAGTTTATGTTTCCCCCCTCTCAGACCTCTGGGCCCTTTCTGTCCAAGCCATTAGGATAGAAAAGAGAATTCAGTTTTAAAGTGAAGCCCACAGACCACCCCATTCTTCACCAACCCAGCCATTTAGTTCAGCCAAACTGTTGAGTCTCAGGAGGCAGTGCTGCAGAGAGGATTAAGTGAGGCTTATGGGTACAGACAATCACTCAGGTAATGCGGTCATAGGCTTATGCCCTTTGAAAACAGAAAACACATGTTAATTTATATAACATAACCAACAAACAAGTCTCTAAATCTGTAAGACTGTCTTATTGGGAAGACATCCAGTTGCAAGGCACTTGACATTCTACTTGCCTGCAACTTGAATCTCTTTGGTGATATCACAGATATGGTTTAATTTTAAAGTGAAACCATTTTTTAAGTGAGAAGAAACTTTTAAGATGGTTAGCTGCCCTACTTTACAGTCTGCCATTGATCATTGTGATTTTCCTTGAATAATGATTTTTCTCCCTAAGATTACTCTCCTTGTCTTTAAAGGGACTACATTAAGTCCATTTTTAATTTATCCTGTTCGTTTGCATAAACACAACAAGAGCAGCAAATGATCACTTACGATCTTTAGTTCTGTTTTGCTGGAACTTACCCAAGGAACATTTAGGGTGGCCCTCAGTCTGCTCTTCAGGGCACAGAAGCTGGGCCACATACCTGGCATTCATCCTTGCCTGTACACATCTGTCCTTTCCAAGTCTTTCTGGTTTTCCATTGTGCCTTAAGGTCCCTTCTAGCCATCTTTCAGGAAAACACTAAGTTAAATCTTAAACAATTTTTTTCTTAAGTCACATGTAGCTAATGCTTTCTCTTTGATTATTAAAAAGCCTGCCTGTAACTGCTACAAACTATAAACATACTGGGGAAAATCATGTAAGAACCAAACTGATTTCCTCTGTATACTGATATTATTTCATTGTGAAACAAGAAAAAATTGCATTGTAGCCAAACATACTGGATTGCTAATAATTAGAACTGTTTTGAGGAAGAGTTCCCCTAAGACCATAAAAAGGAATTAGAGACCCAGCTTTGTCACTTGCTAGTTGTATGGCCATGGGCTTATAACTTAACTTTTCTGAGCCTCAGTTTTTTAATCTGTAAAACCAAGATATTAACAATGCTTACTTCATGTGGTTGCTGTAAGAATGAAATGAGATAATGCATGTAAACGCCTAGCACACACTCAAAAGTGCCAATTATGAGTATAAAAAATACAGGGTGGGCAAAAGCAGGTTTAGAATTGTTTGTATGGCAAATAATACAATACTTAATAAATAATAATAGAAGAATATGTGTTTTGCGTACTCATAACTATAAACTTACTCTTGCCCCACCCTGTACATACCTTGACAGTAACCACTATAGTCTGAGCCCAAACCATGTATTGTTTCAACTATGGAAATACTTTCCTAATTGGTCCTAATTGTTCTCCCTCGATTCACATTTCTTTCCTTTCAATTCATTTCACCATGCAGGCCAGAGTCTTC
Source organism: Furipterus horrens (assembly GCF_987537825.1). Classification (NCBI taxonomy): domain Eukaryota; kingdom Metazoa; phylum Chordata; class Mammalia; order Chiroptera; family Furipteridae; genus Furipterus; species Furipterus horrens. The sequence continues at coordinate 65,363,011 of NW_028327173.1, read as the reverse complement.
TTTTAAAACCATGTATTTCATTATATAACTCTCCTGTTTAAATACTTCAAATGGCTTTTATTCCGTCGTCGGCAGCCGTCCGTCTCGAGAGATGATGGTGTAGCTTCTTAAGAGTCTATCTGCACCGCCGAGAATGGTTGTGCAGTCCGACTCGGTAGTGACACGGTATCTGTCTCCTCCCGTGTTGAATCGACCTCTTACGATGACGCTGGAGTGTCTTCTCCAGCGAAGCTGAAGCTACAGAGCCCGGGCAGGGTGATATGGAGGGTCTGCTGTTGCCCATGCAGCAGACCCCCCCTCTCTTCGCAGCTGAAGGGTCCAAGGGAAAGACGGAGTCGATACAGCTTGGTTTCAGGTGCGCCGCAGGAGTTGCCGGTGTTGACTACAACGTCAAACCGCCTTAGGGACTCCGGCTCCGGATTTTCTGTTGGGGTTTACTCCCTTAGCCTTTCCCCTGAAGAGGTATGCCGCAAGGCAGCGGAGGTTTTTTGGAGTCAGAGTTTTCCTTCTCTGAAATGGCTTTTATTATACCTATGATAAAGTGGTAAGTCCTGAATTCTTAACATTGACTTACTTTTTACAAGGCCCAGCTTGTATCTCCCTAAGCTCATCTGATACTACTGTCTCCCTTACAACTATAGCCCCGCTGTCCTTTCAATTATTTGGCAATAAACCTTTTTCCACCTCAGGACCTGTAGACATGCTATTTTCTATGTCTTAAATCCTTGTTCCTATCTATTTTTTAGACATTGGCTCACACATCACTCCCTCCTTCTTAAACTCCCTACTAAATTTAGTATTCTCTTCTAAAGTCCTTCATATCTCTAAACACAATTTATAATTTTATTAATTTATATAATGATTAGTTTAATAAATTATTCCCTACTAGTCTATGAACTCCAAAAGAACAGGGATCATATCTGCTTTTTAAAAATTCTGCATAAGTGCCTAGCACATAGCAAGCATTAAATACTTATTTTGAACAAATAAATGAGTGAGATAAGGTATGTGGAGGCATTTAGTACAGTGCCTGACATTATAGACAATACTCAAGTTGCCTTTAATTTTTAATTTTAAACATTTACATAAGATACTGCTCTTTTATTTAATGGAATGTTATTAGGTTTTAGAAAAAGTACCTTATTTTAAATCTTTGGGTTGGCTACAGTCATTCCACTAGATGTCAGGCTAACCTAAAAAATTAATTGCTATAAAATTAAAGTACTTTATGATTCCAGTGTTCAGTTGAGCTGTTAAATGATTTCCATATTTTTTATTTAAACTTTATTGTGTCTTTTTCATTACCATTTAGTCCCATTATACCCCTCTCCCCACAGTGATCACCACACTGTTGTCCCTGTCCATGAGTCCTTTTACCTCTTTGCTCAGTCCCTCTACCACCTTAACCCCTGCCCAGATAGCTGTCATCTGCTCTCCATCTATGAGTCTGTCCCAATGTTCTCAGTTCAGTCTGTTCATTAGATTCCACCTATGAGTGAAATTATATAGTATTTGTCTTTCTCTGACTGGCTTATTTCACTTAGCATAATGTCCTCCAGGTCCATGCATACAGTTGCAAAGGGTAAACTTTAAAAAATTTTAATAGCCAAGTAGTATTCCATTGTGTAAATGTCCCGTTGTTGTTTTATCTACTCATCTACTGATGGACACTTGGGCTGCTTTCATATCTTGGTGATCATAAATAACACTGAAATGAACATAGGGGTGTTTATGTTCTTTTGAATTAGTGTTTTGGGTTCCTTCAGATAAATTTCAGAAGTGGGATAGCTGGGTCAAAAGTCAGAGCCATTTTTAATTTTTTGAGGTACCTCCATACTGCTTTCCACAGTTGCTGCACAAATCTGCATTTCTACCAACAGTGCAATTCTCACCAGCACTTGTTTGTTGATTTATTAATGATAGCCATTCTGACCAGTGTGAAGTGGTATCTCATTGTGGTTTTAATATGCATTTCTCTGATTGTTAGTGACATTGAGCATCTTTTCATATGTCTATTGGCCATCTGTATGTCCTCTTTGGAGAAGTGTCTATTCAGACCCTTTGCCCATTTTTTAATTGAGTTCTATGCTTTTTTGGTGTTGAGTTTTATAAGTACTTTATAAATTTTAAATATTAACCCCTTATCAGGTATATTGGTGAATATATTCTCCCATTCTGTGGGTTGTCATTTTATTTTGTTGATAATTTTATTTGCTGTGCAAAAACTTTTTAGTTGGCTGTAATCACATTTGTTTATTTTTTTCAGTTGATTCCCTTGCTTGGGGAGATATATCTGATAAAATATTGCTACCAGCAATGTTCGAGAGTTTGTTGCCTATGTTTTCTTCTAGGATTTTTATGGTTTCGGGTCTAGTATTTAAATCTTTGACCCATTTTGAATTTGTTCCTGTGTGTGGTGTAAGAAGGTGGTCTAGTTTCATTTTTCTGCATGTATCTGTCCAATTTTCCCAACATCACTTCTTGAATAAACTTTCTTTAGCCCATTGTATATGCTTGCTTCCTCTGTCATATATTAATTGACTAAAAGGTGCGGGTTTATTTCTTTATTCTGTTCCCTTGATCTATGTGTCTGTTTTTATGCCAGTACCATGCTGTTTTGACTACTATGGCCTTATAGTATAGTTTGATATTAAGTAGCTTGATTCCTCCAACTTTGCTCTTCTTTCACTGTTGTTATGTGGGGCCTTTTGAGGTTCCATATAAATTTTTGAAATATTTGTTCTAGTTCTGTGAAATACGTCATTGATTCTTGATAGGAATTGTGTTGAATCTATAGATTGCTTTGGATAGTATGAACATTTTAATGATGTTAATTCTTCCTATCCATGAACATGGTAGGTGCTTCCATTTATTTGTATCTTCTTCAGTTTCTTTCTTCAGTGTCATATAATTTTCCATGTACAGGTCTTTTACATTCTTGGTTAGGTTTATTCCTAGGTATTTTATTCTTTTTAAGCTATTGTGAATAGGATTGTAGTCTTCATTTCCCCTTCTTTTACTTTGTTATTGGCATATAAAAATGAAACTGATTTCTGGATATGGATTTTGTATCCTGCTACTTTGCTGAATTTACTTATCAATTCTAGTAGTTTCTTGGTGGAATCTTTTGGGTTCTCTATGTACAGTATCATGTCATCTGCAAATATAGACAGTTTTACTTCTTCCTTTCCAATTTGGGTGCCTTTTATTTCTTCTTTGTGTCTGGTTGCTGTGGCTAGGACTTACAGTATTATGTTGATAAGAGAGGTGAAAACAGACATCACTCTCTTGTTCCCAATCTTAAGGGGAACACTTGTAGTTTTGCCCATTGAGTATGTTACTGGCAGTGGGTTTATCATACATGGCCTTTATTATCTTTAGGTGTGTTTCCTCTACTCCCACTTTGCTGAGAGTTTTAATCATAAATGGGTGCTGGATTTTATAATGCTTTTTCTGCATCTATTGATATGATCATGTGGTTTTTATCCTTAATTTTGTTTATGTGGTGAATCACATTTATTGATTTGCAAATGTTGTACCAACCTTGCATTCCCAGAATAAATCCCACTTGATCATGGTGTATGATTTTTTGATGCATTGCTATATTCAGTTTGTTAATATTTTGTTGAGGATTTTAGTATCTGTATTCATCAGGAATATTGACCTATAATTTTCTTTCTTTGGAGTGTCTTTATATGGTTTTGGAATTAGGATAATGCTGGCCTCATAAAATGAGTTTGGGAGCCTTCCCTTTTCTTGAATTTTATGATATATTTTGAGAAGGAGAAGTGTTAGTTCATCATGAAATGTTTGGTAAAAGTCACTTGTGAAGCCGTGTTTTGACCATGGTAGATAAATATGCAAAATAGCAGTATCAAATTCATACCTCAATGACTTAAAATTTCTCGATATGTAGATGAGTGGTTTAAAAAACTGTGGTACATTCATAAAAAACTGTGGTACATTTACGCAATGGAGTACCATGTAGCAGAAAGAAAAAAGAAACTCCGACCATTTGTGACAGCATGGATGGAACTAGAGAGAATTATGCTTAGTGAAATAAGCCAGGCAATGAAAGACAACTATCTTATGATATCACCTAATACAGAAAACTAATGAACAACACAAAAAAATGAGCAAAACTGAGCTAGAGGCATGTAAACAAGGAGCAGACTAACAGTAACAAGGGGGAAGGGAGAAGGCGGAGAGAAATATAAGAATGGGAGGGGTCTAGTCAAAGAACATGTATAAATGACCCATGGACATGGACAATGTGGTGGGGATTGACTGTGGGAGAAGGGATGGGCAGGGTAGGGGGGGAGCAATGGGGAAAAAAGTGGGACAACTGTAATAGAAAAACAAGCAAAAATTTTTAGTGGGGGAATCAAAATGAAAGCAAAATAAATAAATAAATGAGCAAGCAAATCCTCCCCCCACAAAAAAAACAAACAAAAAAAGAAACAAACTTCACATGTAGGAAAGTGAACAAAAGAAAATGCAAAGTATGGAAATGCAATTTTAATGAATATTAGAAGGACAAGGATTTTCCCTCACACTGTATATTTTTCTCCCTACCTGATCCCTCCAGAATTTGGCATCCTGAAGAAGTAAGTAATGACATAAGGTTCTTTGCATAAAACTAATAAGACCGGTCGTTAATAGAGGTTTTGTTAACCAAGGCTTTAACAGAAATGTCATGCCTAAAGGAGGCATGCCTGGGCTCTGGTTGTTAACAAAAAGCCCTGAGGAACTGGGAGAAAAAAATTTTTTTTCTCTATAGACAGTTTACATGCAAATATTAATTATTTAATTTTCAAAATTTTGGAGAATATTTACATTGAGGAGCTAATAATTAAGACTATATATTTTGTACTTAGCCAACATTTTTCAAGTATCTTTGGTACTTGAGTGTGATAAAGGAAGTACAGTATTCCCTCACTTATCACAGGTATTATGTTCTAGATACCCCCACGAAGTAGGAATCTTACATTTATTCTACACTCTTAAACCTATGTAACTTTAACAACATACGTATACAATACTGCAAAATCTTGCAAAAAATCCACAATAAGTAATTAAATATAATATTTTTAAAAATCCCACGATACAGTGAGGCCGTGATAAGTGAACCGCGATATAGAGAGGGACTAATGTAGAGAGAAATGAGTTTCACTCTTCATTCCATGTTAATTACTACTTACCCTTTATATTACTAATATATCACTTCTTCCTTAGATCCCTTTAATAGCCTCCAAAATCATTTCTCTATTTCAGTCTCCTTTACACAGGTTTGAAAGATGAATACTTCTATGAGTACTATTCAGACTATATCATGACTTGCTCAGGCGTCTACAGTTTCCATTGCCTACCAAAGTAAGTATAAACTATGCTTGGTTGGAGTCATGTTGTAGACTGTTTATCCCCTTTTTAATATGGTATACCCCTGTAGATATCCAGAGCTGGATAAAGGTGTGTGGTCACACAAACTAATGTCCCTAAATAAAGTTTATATTTTAAAAGTATTTATAAATTTATTTAATGGGTCTGGAGTGAATTTTTTTTATACTTTAAGAAATTTTTTTAAATTCAGAAAAGTACAAAGAATGGTATGAAAATACTCTCATTCCTCTGGTATAGAATCAATCATTGTTAATTTTTATCATATCTTGCATTTTTTTAAAGGCCTGAAACATTACTGGTTTAAGTTTAAGCCCTAGGGAAATAAACCAGCATGTCCCCTGCCCCATTTACCTTTCTACCCCCTCTGAAGCTTCTTCCATGAAGAGTTTAACATGTCTCTTGCCCAAACATTTTAAAAAGTTTTACTTATCTATGTTTACAAAAAAATGTGTATGTTTTACGTGATTTTAATTTCTGTACATGATATCTTACTGTACATAGCACCTGCAGTTTTCCCTAATATTATATATTTGAAATCTGTTTATTATATAGATTTGTAGATATAAGTTATTTATTTTAGCTGTTATATAGGGCCATCTCATAAATACACCACATTTTATTTGTCAAGTCCCCTAATTCTGGATTAGATTATTTCCTGTTTTCACTCTTAAAAACCATGCTGTAGTGAATGTCTTCATAGATCCTGGAACACAAATATAAGAATTTCTCTAAGGGATCTACTTATAAGTTCATGGATATCTTTTATTTTACTAAATGCAATGAAATAGCTTTCAGCAGAAAGTCCTTATTTCCTTACATTTTCACCAAAACTTGGTAGGCATTATTACTAGGTGAAAGTAATAGATATATCATATAAAATATTATATATATAAATTATATAAAATTATATTTACATATTATAAGAACAGAGTTGCTCAGTGAACCATGTAGAGGCAGTGAGCAGACAAAAAGAAGTTTATTGAGTGAATTAGCAAGCTGGGAGGAAGCCGTGCCATGAATGGCCTGACTTTGGGCTCCTAGGGAAGGACAGGGCTGTTTTATAGGAGGAAGAAAAAGAAACTATTGAATTCAGTCATTTATCTCGCAGCTGTGAGTCTGAGGGCTGATCAAGGCCAAGTGGAGCTCAGGTTGATGCACCCCACTATCATGGGAAACTCCCAGGCAGCTGCAAGCAAGCGGTGGGGGGAAAGGGGGGATGACGTGGGAACCGAGGCTGCCATTTTAGCCTTTTTGTTTTAATAAAAGGAGGCGAGGGGTGGGGTGTGTTTTTTTCGGGTGGGGGGTGGCAGAGACCAGTTGGGAGAAGGGTCGTCGAATCTCTCTCTTCTATAATGACTTCCTGCAGAGTTTGGGGCGATAAGAGGGGATTGATTGCAGGCTTGGGGTCATCTCTTGCCACGGGTTGATATCTGAAAGATCTTAATAAGAGTACATTATGGACGGTAGAGGCTGTCATGAATTGGACTGTTTTTGAATAAAGTTGACTAGCAGTTTGAGGAAGCAAGGGCCAAGGGTGAGGAATAATAGGAGGAGAAACAGTGGGGTTATGAGAGGCACTAGGATCGATCTGAAGGGAGAGGAGAGGTATCAGAGGAAGGTTTTAAATTAGGATTTTCCATATGCCTGTTCCCTAGTTTGGGCAAAAATGTCAATGTGTTTTTTATGTGTGAATGTATGATGCGATAGGTATATTTGGGGTTAGTGTATATAGTGACTTGGTGATTTTTTTGTAAGGTCCAAGGCATACATAAGTTATGCCTGTTGGGAAGAGATACCAGAGGGCAAGTGTTCCGACTTAATTACAGAGGTGAGGGTAATGATGGTATATTCTGCTCCTTTTGGGCTGAACTTGTAGGAGCTTTTATCTATAAACCAGGATTTTATCTGGGGTAGAGGGGTGTCTTGTATATTGGGGAAGGGATGTAAAAAAGGAGGAGAGATGTTGAGTGTAGTGATTGGTATGGGTGTGGGAGTGGGGGAGGGGAAGTAATGAGGCAGGGCTGAGGGGGAGAGCTGATTTATGTAGGCATATTTGAGGATTTTGAAGTAGTTGGGCGTGTAAGAACTGAATTTGGGAAGGGGAGGCTGCAGCGATGGTCTGGTGTGTTAGAAGGCCAGAAATAGCATGAGAGGAGTGGACTGTTACCTGGGCAAAGGGAACTAACTTAAGGGTTTTTTGACTTAGAATTGCTGCCGCTGCTAAGGCACAGAGGCAGGCTGGCTACCCTGGGAAGGGAGAATCGAGTGATTTGGAAAAACACGCTATATAACCCGTTGTTCTGGTCTATATTGCTGTGCTAACAGCTCGAGAGCAAAGCCATCCTTTGTGTGGGTGTATAGGAGGAAAGGTTTATTTGGGTTTGGAAGAGCTAAGGCTGGGGTTTGGCTGAGTGCTATTTTGAGTGTGGTGATAGGTTTAAGGAGGGCTTGAGAGTTTTCTAGGGGGTTAGACAAGTCTCTAGTTGTTGCTTGTTAAAAAGGTTTGGCTAGGTATTTAAAATTAGGTACTTAATTTTTGAAAAAATTGTTGAGGCCAAAAAATGATAGGACTTCCTGTTTAGTATGGGGCAGGGGGGAGGTAGTTATGAGGTTCTGTCTTTCTGGAGTTAGGTGTTTATGAGTAGGGGTGATGGAGAGTCCGAGATATGTGACCTGAGTTTGAGAGAATTAGCCTTTTGTTTTGTGATATGCGGTAACCCTGACTGACAAGAAAGTTTAGGAGTTGGGCAGTATGGAGATGAGAAAGGTTTTTAGATGCACTGCAGAGGAGGAGATTATCTATGCACTGTAGGAAGACACCTGGGGAAAGGTCAAGCTGCTGTAAATTAGCTGCTAGGGCTTGACTAAAGAGGTGGGGACTATTTTAATACCCTTGAAGCAGGACCATTTACGTCAGTTGTTGGGTTATTTTTGTGGTTGGGTCGGTCTAAGTGAAGGTAAAGAGGTCTTGGGAGGCTGGGAAGAGTGGGATAGTGAAGAAGGCATTTTTGAGGTCTAGGATGGTAAAGTGGGAGGTTTTGAGGTGGGATGCATGACAAGAGGGAATAAAGGTTAGGGACAATGGAGTTGAAAGAGATGGTGGCCTTATTGATTGTACATAGATTTTGGGCAAGACGGTGAGATATGGTGGGTTTTTTACTGCTAGGATGGAGGAATTGGCGGGAGAGGCAGCAGGTCAAAGCAGACTTGTTTCCAGTAGGCGGTTTATAGTAGGCTTCAGACCATTTAAGGCCAAGGGGGCTAATGGGTATTCAGGTTTGTTGGGGATATGGGAGGCATTTTTTAGGGTTATAGAGACTGGAGTATGGTGAGAGGCGACAGAAGGATTGTTTGTGTTTTAGATATGCAAGGGAGTGTTTGGGATAGTGTGAAGGGACTACCCTAAAATTAGAAGAATGAGAGGAGTGGGTTTATTTGAGGGCATGGAGTCAAAATAACTAAGAGATATAGATACGTGTAGTTTGGTTATAATATTGTGTTCGAGAAGTGGGGTTGGGCAGTGGGGCAGTATTTAGAAAGGAGTGCGTGAAGTGAATGCCTGATGTTTAATGAGACAGGTTAGGGGAGGGTACTTAGGGGTTGGGTCACGTGACCATCTATTTTTTTATAACCGATATGGCAGAGGGAGTTAGGAGCCCTGCAAATTCAGGAAGGACAGAATACGTAGCTCCTGAACTAAGGATAAAGAAGACAAGCTTACCTGCCACCAATATGTTTACCCTGGGTTCTGCAGCCATGATGGTGAAAGGCGGGGCTTTTGAACCGGGTCCCCGTCAGGCGGTGGAAAGTCCAAGGAGGTCTGGAACCATAAGGCCAGTGTCCAGATCTCCTGTTGAGGTAGGCGGGCTAGTCCCTCAGCGGCTGATGGACAGTCTACATTCCAATGACCTGTCTTTTGACAGAAAGGGCAGGGACCCGGAGGAGGTAAGCAGGGGTTTGGACAGAGCTCTGTCCAACGTTTCTCCTGACCATACCAGAAACAGGGGCCCGGAGGCTGCTTGATGGTGGAGGTTTTGCTTTTAGGCTTAATTTTTTTTTCCTTGGAGGAATTTTTTAGGGCATTAGCCAGCAAAAGAGTGCTTGTATTTCTGTTCCCGCAGCTCGTTCTCCCTCTCCTCTTGCCAGTTTTCTTATTTGCAAGGTGATTTGAATAAGTTTACTTTGGGGGGCTATTTGGGGCTTGTCTGTAATTTTTGGAGCTTTTTTGAATGTCTGGGGCTGATTGATTAATGAGTGGGTGGGTAAGAAGAGGTGCCCCTCAGGCGAAGTGGGACATGTATTCCTATGACACCGTCTCTATCAACGATCTCTTGGAGGAAGGGAGTGGAGAGTAGAGGGGCGGTGCTGATCGGAGTCTGGAGGGACTCGGGGAAAGACAGGTAGGGGTGGGCTTCTGGGATTGGCAATGGGGTGGAGAAGGTGGCTGCGGCAAGGGGTGTTGGTTAGGAGGAGGAGGAGGGATGAAGAGTAGCACAGCGGCAGCGGGGAGGGCGGCCTGGCTGCCTGTGGGGCCTAACCTTGATTTCCTCTGGTCTAGGGGTCCAACCTGGTGGCGGTGGCAGTAGCGAAAGCCGCAGCAGCGCCACCCCGGCTAGCGTGCCTGTCCCTCCGCGTCTCGTTGCCCGGTGCCCCACATGAGCTGCGCTTGCTCCTGTAGGCGGCCTTGGCAGCGGGGAGGGTGGGAGCTGGTGGAGGGAGGCGGAGTCCAGAGCCTTGAAGGGCTGGGAACTGTGAGAAGTCAGGCGATCAAAGATGAAGTTTTGAAGGTGGGCCGGGGGTGGGGGTTCCCTCCGTGGGTGGGGGCCGGACACCTGGGGGGCCTGGTGGTGAAGGCGACTCTGGATGCGAGCCGGGCCCTTCCTGTGGATCGCCATAGCTGCGGCGGGAGCCGGTGCGCGCGGGAACGGGGAGAGGGAAAACCATGTACTTGCCTGGTCACTGTGTGACTGGGGAGATGAGGCACCGGTGGCCGGGAGGGCAGGAGTAGGGACAGGAGGAGGGGAAACCGCACGCCTCAGTTCTCCCTCGGTGGCCCAGCAGCGGAGGCAGAAGTGCAAGGCCAGCAGCAGCACAGGGCCAGGTGGCGCCCAAAACTGCAGGCCTGTGAATAAATAACTGCTTTGGTTATTTCTAAAATTTTGTGTCTTGGTGTTTTACTCTGAGCAATTTTTATGCAAGGAAGAAGGGGTTAGGGGGGGGTGCAGAAGGTTGAGAGAAAGGTGGGGTTTTTTGGATAAGGAGAATTTGGTGGATAGTGAGTTGTTTGCAGAGAGAGTGCTTGGTCTGAAGAGTCTAGAAAGCCTGAGCACAGGGAAATACTGATCTCTTCTCTGACTGCCAGAGAAAGTTATGGAGGTCTGTGAAAACTCCAAAGTTAAGTGTGCCATTTTTTGTCTACTGACTTTGGTTATTTAGAGGATATAGGGGCCATGCAACAGTGCCTTGACTTCTCCATTTAGTTGGAGAGGTCTGAGATTAGGGGCCAAACACCCAAGGGGGGTATTTTTGGGTTGGGGGGACAGGCCAGTTCCCATGGTGATGGTTATGGTTATTGTGAGTCCGAGAAGGAAGGGGAGTGGGAGGGTGAGTCCAAGCAAAGTTTCCGGCTCCACACTCTGTTTCAACGAGAGTCCCCTTTTCGACAGAAGGTGGAAGGCCAAAGGCGGACAGGAAAGGTGCTGATTTATCCCAGGCGTCCCTGGGTTTCATCAGGCCACACAGATAGGGGTCCGGATTGACCCCGGAAGTGGTTCTGACTGAGAGCTCAGGTTTAGGGCCGGATTGCCCAGCATGGTCTCAGGTTAGGCCAGGAAACAGAACCACCAGAGAAAACGGAGGCAGAGAACTCACCTATACATCCGAGGGCCAGTATTGACTGGGAGTAGCTGGTAGTTGGGGGAGGGGTGGGAAGAAAAAGGAGGCAGAAAGGGTCAGCAAGCCAGAGGAGAAGCTTGAGCCACCAACCTATGGAGGTCTGAGCGACTCTGGGTCCAAGGATTGGGGCCGACTCCGGCCCGAGTCCAACTCAGGAGTCTTGATTGAGCCGGTGTACCAATCCTGATTTGGCACCATAACGTAAGAATGGAGTCGCTTAGAGAACCATGAGGAGGCAGTGAACAGACAAAAAGTTTATTGAGGGAATTAGCAAGCGGGGAGGGAGCCATGTCGCAAATGGCCTGACTTCAGGCTCCTAGGGAAGGACGGGGCTGTTTTATAGGGGGAAGAAAAACTATTGAATTCAGTCGTTTATCTCGCAACTGTGAGTCTGAGGGCTGATCAAGGCCAAACGGAGCTCGGGTTGATGCACCCCACTATCATGGGAAACTCTGGGCAGCTACAAGCAGGTGGGGGGAGGGGGGAACGGCGTGGGAACCGAGGTTGTCACATATAATTTTAAATCTGCTCTTTTCTAGATACTTTAAAGATTAAGAATCTTCTCTTAACACATTGTTGACCAGCAATTTTATACAAAAGCTAGTCCATATCACCAGCTATTTTTTTGTAATTGAATATGAAAATAAAACAATCTAGATAAACTCCAATATACTTTATTTATACATAATATATAAGAATCGTATAAGCTAATGCAAGAGCAAATATGAGTTAACTCATTATCAGTCAACAATGTTTGGGCTTGAAAACATGAATTTTTTCATGACCAGTCAACAATTACTGTGATTGGACTTTTAATTTTTCTCCTCTGTACATTAGCTGTTCATGTTCTTTGCCCATTTTTTGTTGCTGTTGTTGGGTTATTGATATTTTTATTTCTCCTTGCCTCCTTTTTATTGAGTCTGAAAATATCTGCTTCCTTTTGTCATAAACTTTTAGTGTCTTTTCATTAAGTTATCTTGATTTATATAATCAAAATTCAAAAGATTGTAACCTTGATATTGAGTATTTGAATATATGAATGTGATGAATTTCTTTATTTAGTTTGATCTCTTAAAATGTTCTTTAGTAATATTTTAGTTTCTTGTATTTCTGGTTAGGTATTTTATAGTTTTATTCCTGTTGTGAATTAGAATTTCAAAAATTACTGTTTCTAATTTATTTGCTTATAAATAGGAACATTATTGAATTTCATACATTGAATTTCATATTTACATTGTTTGGCTTACATCTCTCAGGATTTTCTATGAAGATGATTATGGTTTTCAAATGACAGTTTTGTCACTTTATATCACTTATACTTATTCTTTATCTTGTCTTTTTTGCATTGGTTAAGGCCTCCAGCATGATATGGGTTAGCAGCAATGCTAGCAGGTATTTGGTGCATTCCTGACTTTAGTGGAAATGTTTCTAATGTTTCCTATAAAATTTGATGCTTGGTATAGAATCGTCTAGGTACTCCTTAAAGTTCTGTTCAAACCCCAGTTCCCCCTGTGTTTTTTTACCAAAAGATCATGAATAGATATTTGAGTATATCAAGTGACTTTTCTGCATCTGTTGGGATACTTATTTTTCTCCTTTGTTAACACATGAATTGCATTGACAGGGTTTCTTTTATTAGTTTTAGATTTTTATTATTATTAGGTTATTTCATTTGAAACTCAGGTATAGAATTCTCTTAATAATTCTCCTCACTTGTTGGTATACTCATTTATCCATGGCTCCTCTATTGTATCATTTTAATTATTTTTATTTTCACTATCCACAACTCTATTTCATTTTTCCTACCCCAAAAGGCTTTTATTTTAATATGTTGGTTATGTATCTTGGTAAAATAAAGTGTCATTTTTTGTGTGTCTGTATTAATTTATATAATGGTGTTGTCTTATAGATCTTTGTTTCAATCTTTTCCATTCAACACCACGTAAGATCTAGTTTATTGCTATATATGTTTCTAGTGTATTATTTTTAACGGTAGTATAGTATTTCAGACTGTATACCTGTTTCATTTACTTATCTATTTCTGTAGCTATGGAGATCTAAAGTAAACTTTTGCTTTCTGCAACTAAAAAATAACACTGATAAATATCCTCATGTAAGTTGCCTTTTGATTTGTGTGCTGGTTTCCTTGATGTTTATTCCCAGGTGTATAATTGTTGGAGTATGGGATAATGTGTATATTGAATTAATTATGTACCATAAAATTATTATCCATAATACTGTTTCAGTTATACTCCTGCCAGTAGAGGATGAGAAATATTACTTCTCTATTTTCTTATCTATAATAGGTGTTATCTAATATTTTTTATTCATCTGATTGATGTTAAAATGTATCTCAATGTTGTTGCAACTGGCATTTCTCCAATTCTGGTGCACATCTCTGATTTCTACACTTATTTGTCAGTGGCCTTCCCTTTAAATTATCTGCCTACTTATATCATTTGCCTATTTTTCTGTTGAGGTTTCCTGTCTTTTTCTCATTCATTTGCAACTGTTCTTTACACATGCCATATATTAATTCCTTAGCAGGTTTTAAACATTGCAAATATTTTTCTTTTTAATCTGTTAATGTGGTGCATTACACTGATTTTCTAATATTAAACCATCTTTGGGTTCCTGGGATAAGTCTAATTTGGTCAAAATATAGTATATTTTTAATATATTCTCGATTTGATTTGCTAATGTATAATATTTTTCTGGTTATTTCCGGATATATTCTATAGGTTCCTCCTTTCAGACATTCAAAGAGATTTTGAAATCTTTCCACTGTAAGCAAAGGATTTTTCTCTAATATAACTCTCACTCTCTATTCTTCTGTCTCAGAAACCCCCCCACACACTATTACTATATTAATAGCTTAATTTACATTTTATTAAATAGCTTACAAATTTTGTTGACATGATTCAGTTAGTTTCCTGAAATGCTGTTTTGATTTAGATTACTGTTATTAAGTGGTAAGTTTTCTTTATATGAAGTTCTCATAATACCATATGCACATCATATTTTGTGGATATTTTGATTTCCTTGATGGTATTAAAATATTCATTATTTTATTTAACAAATATTTATTAAATATCTACAATGCATAGAGTACTATTCTAGATGCTGAGGATGCAGCATGAAAAAACTTCCTGCCCTGATGGAGCAGCCTGGTGATACTCTGAGGACCTACGAATGATCTCAGAATATAAATAGGAATTCTTGTGATGTTACACAATTTATACAAAACAGCATCCTTGCTATCTAATTGTCATTTCATGCTTACAGTCAAAACTTTGGTATACCACTTTTAATCAATGATAAAAAAGCAAATTTGACCCTTATTTCTTTAGACCATTTCTCATGGAAAAGTTATCTTAATAGGTTTTTGATTATGTAAGTATAAAGTATTCATTCAGAATCAATTATAAAACCTAAATAATTCTACCACAAAATTAGTTCTTTTGTGGATACATAAATATTTTTCAAATAGTTAAGATAAATTCTGAATTTGTTAATATACCAGAAGAATTTGTAGCACACTATACAAATGTTTCTTAAAATACCTTGAAATACAAATATGCATCTTCATTTTATACGGAGTTAATAAATTTATTTTTCAAAGATAAGAAATAGTGTACTCATTTTGATATACATTTAAAAACTAATTAGTATTAAGTCAAGTAATTAGGAAATTTACTTTTGCACATTCACTTTTACAAAGAGTTTTATAAGACAAATATAGCGAGTTAAATTCTAAATAAATGTTTACCAAATATATATAACATTAAATTTTAGTTCTAATGTAATTTCTAATTTAGAATATAGACAAGATTACAACTAGTTCCAAAACTGCCAAACTGATTGCAGAAATCTTGGTACCCAGACCAGGAACACAAGATTCCTGTGGAGGAATAAACTTGAATGCTTGTGCAATGTTAGAAATGTTTGATGTGATATTGGCTTCATTGATGGCTTGAATTGCGATGTAGAATCTGGTACCATTTTCTGTTTTAAAAGGTTCTGGTTTAAATTCAAAGTTTTCCATTGAGCCAGCTTCCTTAGGTATCAGACTAGAAGTGTTCACTAAAGTAGCATTGTCAAAATCTTGGAGCTCCTGGAGATACTTACTTATTCTTATAATGTAGTGGTTGGCTGGAAAACAAACAGACATTTCATGTATATTAAAATCACTAGGATGCCATATTGCCGCCATACTGCCTTACATTTAGGGTCCTATCAGAAATGTGCACTAGGTTTTGTTTATGGGAATCTCAGTTGTAGCTATTGTTTGGTTATTCCATCTTCTTTAAGGATGAGTATGTGAACAGTTTTTATCTCATCAATTACAAGAACTTTTATTCAAAATTATATAAATTGTGCACTAAAATTATATAACTAAAAATTATGTTACTCAAAACAGAATCTAGATTTAAAAAAAATAGTAACATAAAGAGCTGAATCCACTTTTAATTTAGAACAAAGAACACAATTATGTTCAAGTATGGTAAAGACATTTAGTATCCCACATCTGTATTATTTCTCAATAAGTTGAGAGAGGGAGTAAAAGGATGGAAAAATAAGAGAGCAGATAAATAGAGTGGGAGGCAGGGATGAGGATAAAGAACAAAAGGAGGTAGAGAGTCTGAAATGTATACTAATTTTAATGTGCTTAGGAGCTGGGCAGACTTTGATTAACACCTTAATTCTAGTACTTTCTAGCTGTGTAATGAAGAAAAATTGGACCATTTTTTACTTTCAATTTATTATCTATAAAATAGAGATTCAGTCATTAAATTCATTCAACACATATTTACTAAATGCCTACTATTCTAGTGGTGAGAATTATATGATAATCTAGGAAAAGTGTTTAGGACAATGTCTAGGACTTAATAAATGTTTGACATATTAGCTATTATAACTGTTATTTTATCAAGAAATGAAAGGAAGATGCTGACATAAATGTTCATTCCAAAATGATTTTAGAAATCTACCAGAGCCATCAATATAAAAATATGTTCTCACATTCTGAAATACCACAAACAATAAAATATTAAATGTCTTTTTTATTAAAGTGAAAACTGCTTTTTTAATGAAATGTTGTGTAATAAAGTGTGTGGTGAATAACTTTGATTTAGTGATTTTCAAAAAATTTTAAGTCTCTGCCTTACCATTTTAGTTTTTCAATACATAGGCCTTGTCAATCTACTCTACTACTTTTAACACATGTTGTATGTTCTAGTTAGATGGGTGCCTCTCTCTCAGTATCTATCTGTTATTTCTCGGTCTATTTCTTTCTCTCTCTCCTTATTTTCATTGAAATATTACATTGTGAAATTTTGCTATCTTGACCTTAATCATATTATTTTATTTCTTACCTCCCTGTCACCAGTCCCTAGAATGTGCCCTTCTCTCCCTATCTATGCAAATTGTACTAATTTTTCAATGTCCAATAAGGGACTCAATTTCTTTTTTTTTAATTTTTTTATTTTTGGTTTTTCAATTACAGTTGTCCCCTTTTCCCCCAATTTCTCTCCCCCACCCAACCCACCCCCTCTCCCGCAATCATATCCCTCCCCGTTGTCCATGTCCATGAGTCATTTATACGGGTTCTTTGACTAAACCCTTCCCTTACTTATCCCCCTTCTCTCCCTCTCCCCTCCCCCCTATTGACTGCTATTCTGCTCTTTGTTCTATTTAGTTCCTTTGTTTGTGTTGTTCTTTAGTTTCAGTGATATATCTTGAAACACCAATTCAAAAGAACTTATGCACCCCTATGTTCATTGCAGCACTGTTTACAATAGCAAAGTGCTGGAAACAACCTAAGTGCCCATCTGTAGATGAGTGGATCAAAAAACTGTGGTACATTTACACAATGGAATACTATGTAGCAGAAAGAAAGAAGGAACTCCTGCCATTTGCAACAACATGGATGGAACTAGAGAGAATTATGCTTAGTGAAATAAGCCAGGCAAAGAAAGAAAAATAAGGGACTCAATTTCTTCATGAGGTCCTGTTCATGTATTCATCCACCCTGATGACTCTCTTCCATGAACTCTTATGACCCAAAATGGAGTTTTCCAGATTGTTTATGGAGGTTCAATTTACATTTCAGTGAGATAATATTTCTTGAGGATAAAAACTATATTTTATGCTTTTTTGTATCAACCAGAATGTGTGATACTGTTTTGGGCACATATTTGATCTACTTAATTACTTGTTGGTCAACAACACAGTTTTTAAATTGATATGCCAAATGATGGAATTAGAGAATCATAAAATATTATAATTATCTGTGTTTTAGTAATTCTAGGTCATTTAAGTATTTGCATATTTAACTAGTATGAAAATTGGGTTACAGAGAATTTAAGTACTTTATTAGAGATTATATAGATATTCATTTATTCTTTGGAATGCTGCTACTACCTACTTGTGTAATACTGGATGGCAACATTTGATAGCCACTACAACCTCTTCTAATTTGTCACAGAGGAAAGAAAGAGATTAGACCCCACCTATTTTAGGCATTTGTTAGTTAAACACAGTGAAGTTCTTTCGCTCTCAGTGTCCATATACAATGCATTCTTCCTTACTTTGTTTCTGTAATCAGCCTGAGGGACATTTATTATGAACCCAATCTTGAAATGAAGGATTGGTCTTGGGTAAATGGAATTTAGAACTAAACATTTGATCAGGTAATTTCATTTGAGACTTTCCAGTGGAAGTATTGGTTGTTTTTTGTTTTTTTTTTTTTAATTCTGCTATGTATTTAAGGGTCATAACATAGAAAAATAATGTATTTCAGAAACTGTCTGATGAGTTTTCTACATTGTAGTAGAAAATAGCTCTTCATCGTTCTATGTTTTCTTTGGCTTTAGAATGATTTTTTTCCATATATAATGATGATAAAAAGAAATACAGCTTTGAAAAATGCTATACAGTATTCCCTCACTTATCGCGGGTATTATGTTCTAGATTCCCCCCACACCCGCGATAGGTGAAAATCTGCTTAATAGGAACCTTACATTTATTTTAGTATTTATATATATTTTAAGGCTTTATAAACCCTTCCCACACACTTATAAACCATTCCCAGTCCCTTATTAACCTTTTTCACACTTTTATAAACACTACTTATGTTCTTAAACATATTCTACACTCTTAACTTTAACATACATATACAGTACCGCAAAATCCTGCGATATAGCAAAAAATTTGCAATAATTAAATATAATATTTTTTAAAATCCTACGATACAGTGAGGCCGTGATAAGTGAACCGTGATATAGAGAGGGACTACTGTATAGGAAATGAAAAGATTAAAAAGCATCTTTTCTATTGAGAATATACAATGAGGGGTTTACTGTAACCTGGGAGAAGGAGTACTGAACATGTGGCTTTTCAGCACTGACAATCCCTGAGATATTGTGTATATTGATGATGCATGTTTTCATTTTCCACCTTTAAAAGAAAATTGAAAGATGGGCTTTATCTCATAAGAACCTACTAGTCTAGCACAATAGCTGAATATGGTAGGTATTCAGTATGTACAAATGAAACTTAGTTAAATTTAAAGCAAGGAGAAAAGTGATTTAAACTTCTAGAATGACTGCAATTTATTGTAAGGAACTTTGAATGAATGAGATATTTTGGCCTTGAACTGTATGCAAAGTTAGTGGCCAAATATCTCAAACTAGTTGAGTTTTTTTTTTTCTTTTTGACCTGTGATCCTCTCTCTTAAAGATATGGGATACCTTCAATTAACTTGGCTAGCTTCTCTCATTCTTCAAGTCTTAGGTCAGAGATAAGACTTCTTTGGGAAGCCTTTTAAGATATACCCTCTGGTTCTAACTCACAACTAGGAATTTGTGGCCTTCCAATGTGCTGCCATATCACTGTGTGCTTATAGAAGCATATCTCTTATCACATTCTGTAAAATTATCTGTTTATTTGCATAAATTGTCTTCTGCACTCAAATGAATGCTGAAAGTAGAGATTATTTCTTAGTAACTTACCACGTTTGAAAATTCAAAGTCAGTGAATCAATGAAATTGTACAAGTACAGAAATACTTAGAAAAAATTGTCCTTGTTAGGGAAAAAAGAATGCAACAGAAAGCTATTAACAATCTTCTCGAACTAATTTCTAAGATGGTTCATATTATGAGAGGCAGTTGGGCCCAACAGAATCTGATAAGAGCGGGTTAGACTTGTAAGTTATTAAGTACAGAAATAATTTGGAGTGCTTAATTATCTCTTAGAGCTTCAGTTTTCACATCTGAAAAATAGATGAATAATGGCCCATAGTAAACACTCCACATATGTTATTTATAAATAGGTTTTAGAAAATTCTTAGCTAGTAAAAGCCAATGAAATCTCTTTTAGTATTTTTAAAATGTAATATCAAACTTACCTCTTCCTTTATCAAGGACTCTGCCAGGGGCAGTCCATGAAAGTTGAATATGATCTTCTTTAAAGTCAGCCTTGAGGTCTGTAATTGTACTGGGTGCAAACAGCTGACTATGGTCACCAGGAGGAAGTCCTGATATAGTAAATGTCCCTCCAGAGTTTACTCTGTTGAAGTCTCCTACTTGAGCTTCTGGCGTGTCATCTTTGACTTCAGGTCTGGGTGGGTTCACTATAATTTTACCTAAGAAAACAGGAATTTTGTGGTTTGTCATACTGCCATATTTATTTTTATCTTTTAATCCCCTTTGCAGTTATAGAGGGTTAATATTGATTGATAGCAGACATTGAAAAAGTAATAGCTTTCAGTGAAAAAAATCTGGTTTATTTATGAGGGGCCATTATACAATGTAAGAACTATTTTTTAACCTATCTTTACCACTTGACAGTAAATTCTTTGAGGACAAGGATGGTGTCTTATTTACTACTATCGTAGCTCTAGCATCGAGCGTAATGCTTCCCACATAGGAGGTGCTCAGTACATTTTTTTCAATATAAATGAAATGAACTGAGGGGGATGCAATCATAACATGTTGGAAGCATATCCCAATGCTAGGTCTATTATATAAATATGGTTTTGAAACATGCAGATGATTTTCATTACTATTACTTAGATTTTCCATAGTAATTGTATTTTCAATGCTTGACGCATGAAATTTACCTTAACAAAGGAGACATTTCTGATTTAAGGCCACTTACCATTTTCTGTGTAGCCTGGTATATATAGAGCTTGGTTCTGTTGTTGTCTTAAACTTAGCCTAGCCATGTTTTTTCTTGCCTGGGCAAGTACTTTTAAACTGTATCTACCATTTCCATGGTATTCTGTAAGATATCTTGAGTAGATGCCATCATTTCTGATAGTATCAGCACCTTGATATTGAAATGCAATAATTAGCCATCCAACAGAGTAAAAATGACAATCCCAACTGTTCACGAATATTAGAGATAGCAACCATTTTAAGAGATAGTATAGAACAGTGTTATAAGTACATGAACCCTGGAATCAGACTGCTTCAGTTCAAAGTCTTGTTTGGCCACTTGCTAGCCCCTTGATGTTGGAAAAGCAAAATTCATGCTAAGTATTCAATTAATATTAGCTATTACTATTTCATAAAGAAATCTTAACAAAATAAGGAAAATATAACTAAACTGGAGAAAGCATATGCAAAACAATGACACTAATGAAAATGGAGAAAAATTCTGCTATTAAATTCCATTGGAAAAGTAAAATGGTTCATAAAATTTAAAGAAGATAAATGTACTCATGTCTATGTCTAGTCATGGTAACCAAGTAGAACATCTTAAAAGTATTAAAATTAAATTTAATTCACTTGAACATATGATTCATTAGCATACACAGGAAATACTGATTTCTAAGTGATATGACTGTAGTAGATTTTAAGTTCAGTGGAAGTTGATGCAGATTCTTATTACCTGCACCATTGTCCCAGAGTTCCAATATTACTTGATGTCCATCTTCAGCTTCCAAAATGGCTGTTACATTGATTCCCAGAACAGGCAAAAACCCCTGAGTGACTCGTGCGTACACAATCACTGGGCTAGGGTAATGTGCTGTATTTCGACTCATGTGAGCAGTTACAGTTACTGGGAGTGTGGTAGGACTTCTTGCTCGAGTTGTCACAGTCACTGTTAGCATTTGAGAGTTGCTGTGATTATTTAGAAGGCTGTACATCCAAGTACCTGTCTAAAAAAAAAATGTATGTGAGAGATTTTGTAATATTTTCCTACTCTGTTTGGAATATGAAATTATTTAGAAATTTAGCAGAGTAATAATAATTTTAATACATGATTTTATAAGGTAGTAAATAGTATGGATATGAATCCCTAACAGTTTTACTGGTTTCCTTTTTTATGAAAGATGATCTGTCGCTCTTTTAACATTGACAGTGTATAAGATGTTATCTGTATTTTTTTCTCAAAAATGATTGATAAAGCATGGAAAAAAAAAAAGAATAGTCTTACCTCTGCGATACCTGGTATTCGAAGACGAGCAGATTGAGTATTTAGTTTATCTTCTTTGAAATCTGAGGTTTTATATTTCTTTCCTTTTGGATCTTGGAGAAGAATTTTTGGCTTTTGTATTGTCCAAGTGACAACAAAGAAAGTGTCATTTCCAATTGTACTATCCACAGGCACTGTACCGTTTATCCATTCCCTTCCTGTGATATGCAAGGCTTTACTTTCCAACTGTTACATAAAAACAAAAAACACATAAAACTGATTTGTTATTAAAGTTACTAGAATTTCAAAGTTTGGTCAGTCCAGAGGAATTCCAAATTTATTTTTAAGATTTCAATTAAAATAATTATTTTGGACAATTTTGCAAATAAAAGGCATTTATAATTGTAAAGTATAGAAGAATCAAAAGAAAAAGTGGCTATAAGTGTCCCAGAAAAGCAAATTTATTAAAGATGTGTTCCTTCTCCATACCTGAAATATTTTCAGACAAAAGTTATTTATTAGGGGAAGAAGTTACTATTTGGTATGATAGACATTTATTACAAAGTCAAAAGGCAAGAAATATTTCTGAGATACCAACCTGTATAGCCTGCTGAGTGATGCTGCCACTTCTAGATGAAATTCTACTGAAAACATCAATAAGGCCATTTATGTCTTTATGAGCAAAAAACTGAAGTCCTCCTAAAATGGAATTTTATTTACTTTTATATGCTAATTAAAAATGGCATTATATTCTTATTGTGCTCATAAATATACTTTAAAATATATTTTAAAATGCATTTTAAACTTATAAAAATTAATTTCTTAGAACCTTAGGAACTTTTAGCATATCACTGTCCAAGATATAATCCTATAAGAACTAAAACCTTGCTTAAAATAAGCTAAAATGAAGAAAATATAAGGAACCGATCAACTATATTTTTATTAATTATTGTTTTTTTCCATTTAATTTCTCCCCCCATACCCTCTTCCACCTCCACTACCCTCCTCCCCACCACAATCATCACACTGTTGTCCATGTTTATGAGTTCTTTTTCTTTTTTGCTGGAAAAATATTGTTTTTGTATGAATCACAGATGTGCCTGCTGCACTAGTAAAGCTGATATAATCATTAAAAATATTGTAAACATTAAATTTGACAGTTTTTTGAATCAACAGCTTATTTTCTAGTTGTTTCTAAAATGCAACAAAAACAATTAGAGAATGACAGTTTAGAATCAAGAAATAATTAAGTACATAAAATAAATAATATAGGAGTTAACAAAGAGGGAGATTACTTAGGTGTGAGGAGTTGGAAAAGAATGGATTGCAGAGGGCAAGAATTAGTAATCAGGACTCTTCATACGCTTGTACTCTCTAGGTTTCCATTTCTTTCTCTAAGAAATAGGGTTCTCTGAATCTTTACAGTAGGATTAAGCAGAACAGATATTGAGGAAGGATTTTGAAACTGAAGTTGAGTAAAGTCATCAGGAACCATTTGGAAAGAAGTTTCAATTTGGATGTATTAATAGGAAGTGGTGAGAAGTGAATAAAGACAACAAATTTTGACTAATATTAGAAGTCAGTATGTGCAGAAATGGAGAGAAGTGAGGGGGATGAAAAGGAAAGATTAATTTGAAGAACAAGGACAAGGAAGTGACAAAGATTAAATTTTAGGATAGGAAAATTTTTAACAGTTTTACAGTTTAAAGGGAAAGAGCCCCTAGAATGAAGAGACTGAAATGTACTGTATTTTCTATTCAAACTATGTTACAAAGGTTTACCTGTCATATTTGACAGGGTCTCCAGTTCTTTGGTAGCAGAAGGTCCTAAAGCAATAGTGTGGATGACCGCCCCACTTTGTTTCACCTCTTCAAAGCATGAACTGATTTGATCATCTTCCCCATCTGTTAGTAACACAATTTCGGAACCAGAAGTGCTCTGGTTACTTTGAATAATTGCCTGAGAGTGAAAAACCAAACTATTAATTACAGAATATTATATCTAAATACATTTAAACTAAGAATAAACTTGTTCTTTAGTCTTGGAGAAGTCTTTAAGCCTATGCGTCAGAGTAGGCAAAAGGAAACTTTTTTTGTCATTCCAGGCTGAGTTGGCATGGAAATGAGTGTAATGTACAATAGTCTTGTAGACTTTCAAAGATAAGATGTTAACAGTTCTGTTCCTTTCAGATATACTCAAACTACTTAAGAAAGGAAGAATGAAACACTTAGAACAACGCCTAGCACATAGTAAGTACTCAGTGAATGTTAGCTGAATTATTATCCCAGGAGATTCTTGGAGTGGAGGTATATAACCCAGGCAGGATAAGAAGCTGTCGACTAGAAATCATTTGCAAATGTGCAGGATGTGCCAGGTTAAATGATGTGCATGTTCTTTTTAGGCATTTTCATTGATCATTGAAGAATCTTCTGATTTTCTGGAAAAAACATTGACCTGCTATGAAGAAGAAAGTTCATAAAATTTTCAAGTATTATAAATATATTTTTGTCTTTTTCTGACTTCTGCCAAGAGTATTAGCTAAGATCTTTCGTCAGACAAATTGAGAGTAAATTCCAGCTCTGTCATTTGCTGACTAGAATATAGCTAGTGTTTAGTCAGTCTTTTTCTCTCTATCTGATACATAATAGTTGTATAAATAGCTCTGGGTAGTGATTAACTTTTTGGATTTTGGAATGAGAAAGACCAGGTTTTGAATCCTAGGTTTGCCAATTACTGACTATATGATCTTGAGAAAGATATTTAATTACCCTGAACCTCAGTTTCCTTATGTGCAAAATGAGCATAGTAATAGTACCCAACTAAAAAAGGAATGGGAAGGATAAAATAAGGTCATGCATGTAAAGCATTTAACATAGTTAATAATATATATGCTCAATAAATTTTAGTTATTATCATAATGATTATGTAAGTAAAATGCTTATATTTATTGTTTTATTATGTATGTAATTAAGAATTATTTATAGCTTTGAATGCGATTTGATAGAATCTATTCAGCAACAGACTCTGTGGTCAAAATATTAGATAGATATCAAAATATATTAAGAAAAACGTGTGTGTACCAAGATGTGCAACATTATGACACATTTCCAATATATAGTTGTCATATTTTAGAAGTAAGCATAGTATATATGTAATACAAATTATAGTTATTATAATAACAGCAATTCTATCTTGAGCACCTACCTTACATTCTTCTCATAATATTTTTGCGTTTTTTTTCTTTTTTGCTCAATCCCTCCACCATTCCCAGTTCCTCAGTCATAATTCTCACAATTAAATGAGAGAGGTACTATAATTTTCCACATTTCCTTGGTTGAGAAAACTGAGAGTTTCTGTTTTGAGTAACTTTCCCAAAATTATTTAACTAACAAATAATAGAGCCAGAATCCCAGGTTTGTCTCAATCCAGAGCCTGTGTGCCTTCTTAAACTAATATGCTTTACAACAAATAGACATCCTGGAGAAGAAAGCTAAGAAATGGTATTAATTAGTGTTCTGGATAAGAGTAACAATCTCTGTTTTAGCTGAGGCAATGAAGTGATCAGTGAAGGAAAGCAGTTTACTGTTTCTGTGACTTAAAGAATAACAATAAATAGGCTTAAATGTAGGCTAAGTTTAAATTGGAAGGAATTCAAATTAGACCACAGGGTCAAAAGTCGCTCCCAGTTTTTGATTTCACAATTTTATTTCATCAAGCTTCCACCTGTGTGTCTTGGGTTTGGTACTGTACTGCTTGAGGAACTACCTCTATCTTTGTGATTATTAAATATCAACATAACTCAATGAACTGGGTTTTCTTTATCCCATAATACATAAATATTACTAATTTTTTCTTTCATTATCCCCTCAACAGCATTGTTTTCTACTCATAGAAATTCACACTGTGGGAGTGATAAAGAAATGGGGAACTCCTCAATAAAATTATGATGATTATATATATACTGGATTTTTCTTCCCTTAACCACTCCCCAATGCAACGCAGAGAGGCTCCAGCTTTAAATAACAGATGTAGGAGAGTCTTTTTTAAAAAGTTATTTAAATGAAAGACCTGCAAGCTTTTGACCCTTTTTAAAGGTGGTTGGACAAAATTAAAAGCAATGTTACATGACACATGATATTTAGAAAAACATTTTTTAACTTTTACCTGGAATCCTGCTTTGATTCCGTTGCAAATTGCAGTTCCACCACCAGCCACTTGAGGCAAATTCGCAGTGATATTTTGGTAAGAATTATCATCAACTATTTTTATAAGATTATTTTGGATTGTAGCTGAACTATCAAATGTGACCATCCCAACGAATGATCCCATTTCAATGATTTGAATCAAGAATAGTTCTACTGCTTGATTCACTCGTAAGAGACGGTCTTCCTGTAAGAAAGAGATGTTTGGACAATTCCTGAGTCTCCTCAAATCTTGACACATTGGTGAAAGAAAGTTGTTTATGGGTCAGAGATCATGATAGTAATAGATTACTGTATTTTAAAATTTAATTACTTCATTTTACTAAAAAGAAGTAATGGTAAAGAAAAATTTTAAAAATCAAGCATGTTACATTTGGAAAAGCCTTAAAAATTGATACCTTTTTACTTGACAGTTTAATATTCAGGAATTTCTGCTAAGGAAATATTCAAAAAAATGCATACAAAATGTTCACTGCAGCATAATTTTTAGTAATAATTTGAAAATTTCCAAAATTTTCCATAACAGGGAGTTATCTGACTAAATTATGGCATGAACATATGATATAATCATTAACAATAATGTCATGGAATCTTTTTTCCCATGGAAAGTGTTGTGTTTAAGGTATAATAAGTAAAAAATTCATATTCTAATACATTATATAACATGTAATCATGTTTTTAAAGGAGAAAACAAATACATGAATCAAAAAAAGACTGGAATGACAAACACCTGATGGTGGAATTATGGATAATATCTATTTTTTATTTTTATTTATATTATTTCTAGTTTTATAGAACTAAACATTAAAAATAAACATTATCCATAATTCAATAACTTTAATATAACAATTACTTTTAATATATCTCTTAGCACTTGTGTATATAAATTACTATAATAAAATATATTACAATAATAAATATATATTTTAATTAGCTTAGCAGAACTAAGTCTAACATTACATTGTATTTCTATTAGCTTAAATACTTAATTTAAGAGAGCTAACAAATAAATGTCTTACCGAAGCCATGCTTCCAGATTTATCGAGTACCAAACAGACTACACGTGGTTTGGATTTGAGCAAAGAAATTGTAGGATGAGGTGGTGGATTTGTTCCTGTCATGGGAGATGCGTTCTGAAAATCATCAGAGTCCTTGATTACATCCCATGTGCTTCTGTGATTGCACATTTTGTTGTGTAGGTTTGGGGCTTCTGTATTGTGTGTTTCTGCTGTACAAAATTCAGTCACCTGGGAAAATCCATTAGAAGATGATATTATGACAACTGATGAGGTATTACCTTTCTTTCCAACTATGCAGTAGGTTGTCATATACATACTCCATAGAGTCTTATCACCTGACAATTAAAAATAATTTCATAATCTTACATTCTGACATCCACTTTGCATACTTGAATGGGAGAGGAAGCAAAGTAAAACCACTAGTTACATGTTAGAAAGTTTTTTTGGTGATTCTTTTAGGTATAGGTATTTTATAGCAGTGTGGGATGGTGGTGGCTGGCACAATTGCTTGTTAACTTCTTTCCCTTCTAGACCCTTGGGGGACTCAAGCCTTGAATTAAGTTTCATGTAAAAAGGAACAGGGTTTGCCATAACTTATCTCTAAAAGTGGGATAAAAAATGGCCTTCTTTAATTGCCTAAGTATTTTCTCTTTATAGTTGATTGAAAAACTTGAGAACAGATATTCTAACAGCTGGGATTGTTACAGACTCTGGTAAATGCTGACATAAAATAATACTCCTATAAAAGTAATAAAAATGTAGGGAGAAAATGAGGAAATACAATAGCTTCTTTTTCAGTTGCAAATGGTGAATTTTATCCAGTGATTCTGTCAAATAGTGTCTCATTACTACAGAATCTGTGAAAATCGTACAAGTTTAAAAAATTTAGTAGCTTAGAAAAATGCTCCTATAAGCTTGTGCAGCATCTGGGAAAGAATTCTCCTTGTAGTAGGCTTCAGCTTATAAGAAATAGTTTTATGTGTCATTTTAAAAAATGTCCACCCAATACTAAGTTTTCAGATGTAAGTTCAGATTTAGAATTAATAAGTTTGGATACATTTTCTTTAAGAGTTTGCTTTTCTTCTGACATGATTGTGATTTACATTTTCCAGAAAGGGTTATATATATCGGATGGGGAAAATATACAGTTTTCAATCAAAGCAGTGATTGATAATCAAGTCTTTTGATATGAAATACCTATCAAGTCTAGTCCCTTCTGCCACTGCCACTGCTTTTATTCAGGGCCTTCAGGTCTTATTTGCTTACTGCCATGGCCTTTCAGCAGGTCTCTCTGCCTCCTCCACTATTATCTCACTCCATTTTTGTCCTTCACAGTTAATAGGATTATCTTCCTGAAAGAATTAAGCCAATTATATTTCCAGTCTGAATCTATTAAGATACTATCTGAACTCCTTAGTTTTGGTCCCAATTTCTTCTTTCAGTTTCATTTCCTGCTTCTTGCTCACCATGTATTCTTTGCTGTGCCACACTGAACTTTTTCTTGTCCTTAGAGTATGGGAAAAACTTTCATAAGGGTTTCTGCTAACCCAGATGGAAAAAAAGAAGGAAATTTTGTGCAAATTAGAAATAGATACCTCTCTCTCAACTCTTGTTACTGCTATCTACCTAAAAATTGTCAATAAATATTAAAAATTTTAGTGATCATGAAATCAATAGTTTAGGTAGTACTCAACTTGCACAGTAATGCATGGCATCCCTGTATTTTTTAATTCTTTGCTTTTGAAAACCTGTTTCTTTGCCTAGAATACTCTTCCCCTTTCTGCTTTGGCAAATTCATATTCATTTTTTTCAAATTCCAGCTCAAAACTCTTATCATTAGAAACCACTTTCTCTTCTTCGATTAGAGATGTTTGCTCTACTCTCATAGCATTTGGTTTAGATCTCTTTCTATTTTACATTAATGTATACTTTTCTTATAACTCTTCCTCTCCCACTAAACTGAATTCCTCAAGAACAGATATCTTTAGTTATTTTTGTATTTCCAGCCCCTAATGCAGTGGGAATGATGAAGTTTAAGGGAAGGAAATTTTGAAATTGAACACTCAATATTTCAGATCATATCTCTCCTAGGTCCAATCTTATGCTCTGGGTATAGATGATATGAAGTATATTTAATCTATGTTAGATTAGATAATTAGAAATTAGTATTATTCTGGACAAGATGTATGGTTACAGTATTTATCTCTGAGCCATATCTTATGTAATTAGTTGCCCTTTTATTTTAGCTACATGATCTTCTTCATTACTATATATCTCCCAGGTAGGCAGCACACGTTATCACCTAATAGTCAAGTGTTTTGGGGATTTATAGTTTGGCACAAACATAACACATTCCAATTATCCTATTGTGTAACATGATCTGATGTCTATTTGGATGCTGAATTCTTTGGCTAGCCTTTGTTGATCCAGATTCAGCAGGTTAAAGTCAATTTTCTTAACTGTGTTTCAAATAGTTCCAGGAGAGACCTTTTTTAAGCTTGAAAACAATTTCAACTTTAATATCAATTGGATTTATTTAAGATTTTTAGGAAAAAAATCAAGTTTATGTTTTACTCAAGCCCTTCATCATTAAGGCCCTGTACTTCAAAATAATTTGAAATTTTATTGGCAATAGTAGACCCTTAAAAATCTCCATCTATGGAAGTATTTGTTGCTAGTGATTTGCTATATGAAAATTTGCTTCTTTTAAAGAAGTTAGTCTTACTATACAGGGGTAGTATACATTATTTTGACTTATTTTTGATAACTTTTATCTGTTTCATATTTTAAAATACATATTGTTTTCTTGTTTAGAAACTTTTATTAGGTAACTATAATGTTTGCATTAATTTAGATTGAATTTAGTCAGGAAAAGAGACAACTGACTATTATCCAAATATTTTATAAATTTTTAAAATTAAAAATTTATTTTTTACTCACCTGTGTTAAGCACTGTGACAATACTTATATTACCTCTTGTAAACCTAACAATGAGACTGTGAAGTGAGTATTATCATTGCCATTTAAAAGATGAAAGAACTAAATCTCAGATTTAGCAGTTTGATCATAATGAGACAGCTTGAAAATGACATACTGGGTTTTGATATCAAATTTATCTGACTCCAACACACCTGTTCTTCTGCACTGAACTTCATACATTTAAACCAGATATTTCAGGTCAAAATTAACTTTGGAACTTGAATTATTGTGCTGTTAATTTTTAATTGATTAGGTAGGTGATTGTGAACTTTTTTCTTTAAGTCTGTTCTGTAGAGACAGAATCATATATTTTTTCACAATATCATTTGCTATAGGTTGGTGTGCTTTAGTGTTAGTACTTTTCCAAACTAAAGAATAAATTACTTTGGAAAAGTATTATGACTAACACTTCAAAGAGAGAATTAAAAATAAGGTTGTAGTTTCGGACACAAGTCTACAGAGTCAAATGAAGGAAGGGATGTTACAAGAAATTATGTGACACCAATGAGAAGGGCACAGTTCTACATCTGCAGAAAAGAAACACGTTAACAAGAAAAGGCAGAATATTTTCCAGACACACCCTGACACAGGCTGGAGAAAATGGCTGTTAATTGAGTAATTCCCTCATTTCTGTTGGTGTACAGTTTCATACTAGAAAATCCATCTTTCTAAACATTTTTTCCCAAAGAATTCTTTTGTGAGACTTGTAAAAGAATGCACTTACAGAATTGAGACTTTGCATAAACATTATGGATTCCCTTGCTGTCTGGGATTTTCCTGGGATGAAAGTACATTTTGCTTCATATAGATTTGTCTGTGAGTCACGTCTGCATGGCCTTGTTATGCAGCTGCCTCCCTGGCATTTCTTGAAAACCACGTTAACCCCAGTAATATGAGTTGAACATCTATGATGAAAAAATTAATTAGTTTATATATGAAGGCTAGACAAATCATGAATAAAGACTACTATCCTAAAATCTTTCCCTCAATGATAATTGCAATAGGTCATGTACCAAACATTTTGAAAGAAGTAGGTTCAATGTCCTACCCTTATTTACCATTGATTTCAACAAGAACAGTGATGTCAGTGCATATTTATTATCATTCATTTCTCACTAACATGATCAATAAATCTGTTATTCTTATATGTTAAGCGAAACAGACGGATTTTGTGAAGATTAAATGAATTAAGAGATACAGAGGAGCTGCTTCCTGGTGGGGAGGGGAAACCCTCTTAAATTTCTATGAATGGTACACACATACAAATATATATACACACACACACATCTATATTACTATATAGATGTATATATTGCTATGTAGATGTGTGTGTGTATATACATATATGCATGTATACCATACATACAAAATCATGTGTGCCCTTGCATTTACAGCATTTTTCAGTTTACATTTTGAAAACTGCTGAGCTAGATTGAAGGAAGAAATGAAAATAAACCCTACATGGAAAAGCTTGTGCATTCAACCATCCAATCTTTATAAGATAATTGTAAAGTACCTGGCAGGGAATGGGTATTGAGGTATGTGTAAAAGATTCCAGAGAGTTTCTGTTTATCTGCAGAATTTACTTCTATTCTGCATTAATGTTAAGTTTCATTAACATTAATCCACTTTAATTAATTTATTTGTATTTCAAGGATTAAAGGAAATAGTGGGTCATATTTTCCAAAAAGGCTAACTCTAAAGTAAGCCTGAAAGTTAAACTTACATTCCCTCAAAGTGCCTGGCATGCAGCAGGAGCTTAATAAATGCTCTTTTAGCCGCTTGTTTTTCCTAATGTCTCTTTTTATGACTGATAAGGAAACTCATTTGTTTTTCATTGATTTATTAAACATTTGTTTTTTGATACATGCTTTGTTTAGCTTTTACTTGCTTTGTGCCAGGCCTAAGGCCAATGGATAAAAGAAAAACAGTGCTCAAGGATCTTAAAGTCTATTGGGAAAAATAAAATTGCACAGACAGTTTCTGCCAGTGTGAGAGAAGCCCTCATATATTCCTGTGGGAGTACTCTCAAGGATATCCAACCCCAAATGGAGGGAAAGGAAAGACACTTAGGGGAGAAACATTTAAACTGAGTCTTGAAGGCTGAACAATATTATTTGGATAAGGGAGGTGGTACTGGGAGACGTTGTGTGGGATGAGGTCAGAGGAATGAGTGTCCTGGGTTGAGAGCCTAATACATGGGAGTCTCTAAGCAGCTCAGCAGTGATAAAAGCAAATAGCACCAAGGAGAAGGGGAGAGGGATTTTTCTATCACAGCTTTTTCCTCTAATAAGTTTTTTCTCTTAAAGACTCATTTTCTACTACACTGATTTCTACTGTTCCTTAATACTCCACATGCTTGAGATTTTTAATTTAAATATTTCATCCATTCATAAATAGGGCCCATCTAAATCTACCCAGAATTATATTTCTTAAAAAAATAAATTTATTTATATATCCTTTGAGAAGTACTTTTTTTCTTGAAGCTCAAGATTAAATGAAAAATGAAAAATATTTAACATGAAGCTCTAGTAATTCAATTGATTTTAATGAAACAGATTCACCTTGAAGAATTATTAATCAAATGCAATAAAAGATTGGGTAGGGATTTGAACTCCCATTCTTAGAAATCTTAACAATAACATATTTTAGTACAATCCCCATTAACAGTAAAATGATTCCCAATTCCTTATTGATCTTGATTCCAAGGTGGAATCCCAGTAGCTGGACATATACATAGTGGGGTACGTTGGGTATTGCAAATAACTGAGTATTCAGCCACTGAGATGGACTTTCTTTGCCTAGTATAAAAAAGTAAAAAGTCATAGATGAAAACTTTTAAAAACAGATTTCTTCAATACAATACCTTGTTGCTTCAATAGTTTTGCTGCTGGAAATATAGAATGGCTGGTCTACATTGTACTCATCAAATACTCCCCATCGGAGATGGGCCCACTCATGGATAAGTACTCTGCCTATGAGAGAATGTTGTCACTTAAAAATTTATACTTACAATGTTTTAATTCAGTTTTCTTATGTTTTAAGTCTCCCTGCCCCATATCCCCAATGTAACTGAGCCAAGGAACTCTAGAAGTTGACAACTTCCATTAAGCCAAAAAAATCAAATGAGCTAGTATCAATAAGTGACTAATATTATTATGCACATATTGAAAAATAAATATAATTAGGTTGAACATAACTAGTATATTTCCAAACAAAGGTATTAATTAATACCTATTTTCCTCTTTTAAAAATCTTTAAAAATAACTTTAATCACAGTATAATATTTTTTTCCAGTGGAAATAGACATAGGAGTATAGAATAGATATCCTGACCTCGGGATCCATAGATAGGCAAATTATTAGTCAAAAGAAAGTTTGGAGTAAAATGTATGTATTGTCCTTTTTCTCCACATTGTCCATATTGAAGTGTATAGGGATCATCTCCATATTTTAGGTAAGGTTTAGCAACTATGACATCTGCCTAAAAAGCAGACAAACAAACCAAAACAGATCTGAAGAGCAATATAAACAAGGAATTTTTAATTTAAATTAAGACAAGTAATATTACAAATTTAATTACTGAAGTAGGATTAGTAATTGCTAAAGTATTTTGAATATTAATTTTTCAAAAGCACAGAAGAAGAAAAAAACAGTTTAGGAACTAGTTAAAATATCCTACCTGATCATATGATTCTTGTTTTGCCATTAAGTACTCAGATTTTGACTTCCAGGTCATTGGAATTAAAATGCTTACATTCCTGAAATAAAATCTTCGTTTGGTTGCATGAAATAGGTAAGTAGAAGCTTCAGTTACCATTTCCTGAGAAAATTTAAAATACCTTGTGGTAACAATTTCATGACCATAGAAAGGTATATATACATACAAGAAGTAACAAATCCAAGCTCCCTTTCGCCAAATATTTTGGCAAAGACTAATTGAAAAATAGGTTGAATTTTACTTTATCTCTTTAGTCTGTGAAATCCTCATTTTCATGTACTGAAAAAGCAACTCTATTTTCTTAGCTTATATAAACCTGCATTCAGCATTACAATTTTGAGATGGCAGTGAGGGTGCTGGGTGAGATGTAAAGGTGATTAAGACTGGGAGCCTGTTGGCAAATTGCTTATCAATCCACTGAAGGTGCTTATAATTGGGTTGGGAGTTTAAAGTTTTGTAGTTTTTGTACTCCTCATTTTATTTGTGTCATTTATATATAGCACTTTTAATATATACTCTTTTCCTTGATTTGCCAATATCTCTATGAGATATTCACGAACATAGATTACACCCTTGTTGTATAAATGAGAGAAATGATTTGTAGAGTCATACTATAAATGGCAAAACTGGGACTTGAAACCAATGAGGTGTAAATATTTTTATTTCCATTACTGCTTGGTAAAACTTTGCCTTTTATGAACATACTCCATACGAGAAGGTAACTCAAAGTAAATCTAACAATTATTTTCAATTAACAACTGAAAAAATGTTTAAGATACTGACCCTCTAGGGCTTAAGTGTTAGTTATTTAAACATTATGAAAATAACTTTATAAAGATAAAATTTGAAAATATTCTCCACTAGCTCTGAGGTCTGTTAGTTTAACGAGTTGAAAAAACGATTAGTAATTCAGTCTTTAAATAATTCATTAGGAGAATGACTAATACTGTTAATATATGATGTCATACTTAAACTAGGCAACTATAAATCTTGACAGTTTAGAAACATACTCTGTAAATTATGAATACTGTCAAAGCAATTTTGGAAAGTTATAATTCTGTGAGTATGTGTATGTGACGAGACAATTAACATGAATTGAAAATACATATTGAAATGGAAATAAGTAGAAAAAATTTCTTACCTTTATGCTTTGAATGAGGTTTTCATCTTCCGGTACACTGGGGTTAATTGCAATGACTATGCCATCATATCCATTATTATTCAAATTTACCATTGAGTTTTTCACTCCAGGCAAGAGATGTAAAGATAGGAACAGAATAACAGTCAAGTTGTGCACCATTTTTGCACATGTTACAATAAACCTTTTGGAAATGTAAGGAGAGTATTTATATATCTGTTTGACTTAGGAATTTGAATCTAGCTTAAAGTATTTGCATAAATATAATAAATTACTAAAGTATTTTGATGAACTTCCTTGTATTACTCATTCTAAAGATTTAGTTGTTAAGAAACCATGGGGATTATGATGAACACATTTGTTATACTTTCTGAGACAACTAAGGTGTCAGGTGCTCATTGAATTGAGCAGTTGTTTTTAGATTGTGCAGTCATCATCCTTATTGCAGTGGCCATTTTCCTCTTCCTCCTCAGTCTTTTTACAGAAAAGCCCTCTAGGGAAAAATGATGAAAAGCACCAAGAAAGGATAGATGAAAAAGGCCTATTTAAAAAACAGAACAAAATGAATAAAGGAAATGACAGCCTTGTTTCCCACGCTGTCCCCCCCCACCCTCGCCACTGCCTGCTTGCAGTTGCCTGGGAGTTTCCCATGATAGTGAGGTACATCAACCCGAGCTCTGTTTGGCTTTGATCAGCCCTCAGACTCACAGCTGCAAGATAAATGACTAAATTCAATAGTGCCTTTTTCCTTTCTCCTATAAAACAGCGCCCTCCTTCCCTAGGAGTTCAGAGCCAGGCCATTCATGGCATGCCTTCCTCCCTGCTTGCTAATTCCCTCAATAAACTTTTCTTCTGCTCGCTGCCTCTTAATGGTTCTCTGAGCAACTCCGATCTTACATTATGGTGCCAAAGCCTGGAATTGGGACACTGGCTCAATCAGGACTCCTGATGTGAACTCAGGCCCGAGCCGGCCGCAATCCTTGAACCTGGAGTCGCTCAGACCTCCATAAATTGGTGGCTCAAGCTTTCCCACTGGCTTGCTGACCCCTTCTGCCTCCTTTTTCCTCCGACGTCTCCCCCAACTGCCATCTACTCCCAGTCAACACTGGCCCTCGGATCTATAGGTGAGTCTCTGCCTCTGTTTCCTCCAGTGGTTCTGTTTCCTGGTCTAATCCTAGACCATTGCGGGCAATCCGGCCCTAAACCTGAGCGCTCAGTCGGACCCACTCCTGGGGTCAATCTGGACTCCTCTCTCTGGGGCCTGATGAAACCCAGGGATGCCTGGGATAAATCAGTGCCTCTCCTTTTGGCCTTTGGCCTTCCACCCTCTGGTCGAAACAAGGACACTTGTCTGAACTGAGTGCGGAGCCAGAAACGTTGGCTTGGATTTGCCCTCCCCCTCCTCGGAAACTGTCACCATGGGAATTGGCCAGTCCTTCCCACCCAGAAATACCCCTCTTGGGTGTTTAGCCCCTAATCTCAGGCTTCTCCAACTAAATGGAGAAGTCAAGGCACTGTCCTGTGGCCCCAATATCCTCTAAACAACCAAAGTCAGTGACCAAAAAACAGCACACTTAACTCCAGAGTTCTCACAGACCTCCATAACTTTCTCTGGCAGTTGGACAGGTGGTCAGAATTTCCCTATGCTCAGGCTTTCTAGACTCTTAAGACCAACCAGTCTCTCTGCAAACAGCTCACTATCCACCAAATTCTCCTTATCCAAAAAGAACCTTCCTCTCGACCTTCTGCACCCCCTCTAACCCCTTCTCCTTCTTCCTTACATGCGTACACACACGCAAAATTACTCACAATGAAACACTGAGACACAAAATTTTAGTAATAACCAAAGCAGTTACTTATTCACAGGCCTGCAGCTTTGGGCGCCGCCCGGCCCTGCGTTCCTACCTCCGTAGCCCCCAGCCGGTACCGGATCTCCCTCGCGCAAGCGCCTGCCGGGTTACCGCCAGCGCGGCCGCGATGCCCGCCGCAGCTAGAGCGATCCACGGGAAGGGCCCGGCTCACATTCAGAGTCGCCTGCCGACGCTGCACCCCCCACCTTGCCTCCGGTGTCTGGGCCCCCGCCTTCGTCAAAACCTCTGTCACCTAACTCCTCACAGTTCCCAGACCTCCAGAACTCCAAAGTCCGCCACCCTCTGCCATGGCCGTCTGCGGATCCTCCACTGCGAGTGAGCGCAGCCCACTCCCGGCGCTGGACGGAGAGAGATAAAGGGAAGGGCTCGCTGGCCCGGCTGCACTGCCGGGGCTACCGCCCTCGACCCCGCCGCAATCTAGGTCAGGCCCCACCGCCAGGGGCCCGGGACCCGGCACTCCCGACCCCACAGGCAGCCAGGCCGCCCTCCCCGCTGCCGCTGTGGCTGGTCCTCGTCCCTCCTCCTCCTCCCCCCACCCCCAGTCATCCAGCCACCTTTTCCTCCCCATAGCCCATCCCAGAGGCCCATCCCTACCTCCCCTTCCCCGAGTCCCTCCCAGCCTCCGATCAGCATCGCCCCTCTAGTTTCCACCCACCCCCCGCCCCCACGAGGTTGCTGATAGACGGTGTCATACAAATACCTGTCCTTCTTCGCCTGAAGGACGCCTCTTCTTACCCACCCACTTAATCAATCAACCCCAAACATTCAAAAAAGCTTTAAAAATTACAGACAAGCCCCAACACCCTACCCCAAAGTAAACTTATTCAGGTCGCCTTCCAAATATATAAAAACTGGCAAGAGGAAAAGGAGAAGGAGCGACGGGAACGGAAATACAAGAACTCTCTTTTGCTGGCTAATGCCCTAAAAACTTCCTCCAAGGAAAAAAATTAAAATAAGACTAAAAGCAAAGCCTCCACCATCAGGCAGCCTCCGAGCCCCTGTTTCTGGTATGGTCAGGAGAAACATTGGACAAAGCTCTGTCCAAACCCCTGCTTACCTCCTCCGGGTCCCTGCCCTTTCTGTCAAAAAACAGGTCATTGGAAGATAGACTGTCCATTGGCCTCTAACTGAGGGACTAGCCCACCTACCCCAGCAGTGAATCTGGACGCTGGCCTTATGGTTCCAGACCTCCTTGGACTTTCCACCGCCTGGCCGGGCCCAGGTTCGAGAGCCCTGCCTTTCACCAAAACCCACGGTAAACATATTGGTGGCAGATAAGCTTGTCTGCTTTATCCTTAGTTCAGGAGCTACGTATTGTGTCCTGCCCGAGTTTTCAGGGCTCCTAACTCCCTCTGCCATATCAGTTGTAGGAATAGATGGCAAGGCAACCCAACCCCTAAGTACCCTCCCTAACCTGTCTCATTAGACATCAGGCATTCACGCACTCCTTTCTAGTACTGTCCCACAACCCAACCCCACTTCTCGAACACAATATTCTAACCAAACTGCACGTATCTATATCTCTTAGTTATTTTGACTCCATGCCCTCAAATAATCCCACCCCACACATTCTTCTAATTTTAGGGTAGTCCCTTCACACTATCCCAAACACTCCCTTCCATATCTAAAACACAAACAATCCTTCTGTCGCCTCTCACCATACTCCAGTCTCTATAACCCTAAAAAATACCTCCCATATATCCAACAAACCTCAATACCCATTAGCCCCCTTGGCCTTAAACAGTCTGAAGCCTACTATAAACCGCCTACTGGAAACAAGTCTGCTTCGACCTGCCGCCTCTCCCGCCAATTCCCCCATCCTAGCAGTAAAAAAACCAAACATATCTCACCATCTTGCCCAAAATCTATGTACAATCAATAAGGCCACCATCTCTTTCAACTCCATTGTCCCTAACCTTTATTCCCTCTTGTCATGCATCCCACCTCAAAACCTCCCACTTTACCATCCTAGACCTCAAAAATGCCTTCTTCACTATCCCACTCTTCCCAGCCTCCCAAGACCTCTTTACCTTCACTTAGACCGACCCAACCACAAAAATAACCCAACAACTGATGTAAATGGTCCTGCTTCAAGGGTATTAAAATAGTCCCCACCTCTTTAGTCAAGCCCTAACAACTAATTTACAGCAGCTTGACCTTTCCCCAGGTGTCTTCCTACAGTACATAGATAATCTCCTCCTCTGCAGTGCAT
Source organism: Furipterus horrens (assembly GCF_987537825.1). Lineage (NCBI taxonomy): Eukaryota > Metazoa > Chordata > Mammalia > Chiroptera > Furipteridae > Furipterus > Furipterus horrens. Next base: position 65,324,152 of record NW_028327173.1, on the reverse strand, counting down.
CTAAAAACCTTTCTCATCTCCATACTGCCCAACTCCTAAACTCTTTTGCCAGTCAGGGTTACCGCATGTCACAAAACAAAAGGCTAATTCTCTCAAACTCAGGTCACATATCTCGGACTCTCCATCACCCCTACTCATAAACACCTAACTCCAGAAAGACAGAACCTCATAACTACCTTCCCCCTGCCCCATACTAAACAGGAAGTCCTATCATTTTTTTGGCCTCAACAATTTTTTCAAAAAATAAATACCTAATTTTAAATACCTAGCCAAACCTTTTTAACAAGCAACAACTAGAGACTTGTCTAACCCCCTAGAAAACTCTCAAGCCCTCCTTAAACCTTTCACCACATTCAAAATAGCACTCAGCCAAACCCCAGCCTTAGCTCTTCCAAACCCAAATAAACCTTTCCTCCTATACACGGACACAAAGCATAGCTTTGCTCTCGAGCTGTTAGCACAACAATATAGACCAGACCAACGGGTTATAGCCTATCTTTCCAAACCACTCAATTCTCTCCCTTCCTAGGGTAGCCAGCCTGCCTCTGTGCCTTAGCGGCAGCAGCAATTCTCAGTCAAAAAACCATTTAGTTCCCTTTGCCCAGATAATAGTCCACTCCTCTCATACTATTTCCGACCTACTAACACACCAGGCCATCGCTGTTAGCCTCCCTTACCCAAATTCAGTTCTTACACGCCCAACTACTTCAAATTCCTCAAATCTGCCTACATAAATCAGCTCTCCCCCTCAGCCCTGCCTCATCACTTCCCCTCCCCCACTCCCACACCCATACCCATTACCACACTCAACATCTCTCCTCCTTTTCGCACCCCTTCCCCAACATACAAGACACCCCTCTACCGCAGGTAAAATCCTGACTTATAGATAAAAGCTCCTACAAGGTCAGCCCAAAAGGAGCAGAATATACCATCACTACCTGTATCAATTCCATCATTAAGTCAGGACACTTGCCCTCTGGTATCTCTTCCCAACAGGCATAACTTATTACCCTAACGTAGGCCTTGGCCCTTAAGAAAAACCATCAGATCACTATATACACTAACTCCAAATATACCTATCACATCATACATTCACACACAAAAAAATCACCCAAGCCCAACCCTCCTCTAAATAAGCCTTCCACAGGCCCTATTCTTTACTCATATCATCTCGTAAAAACTTTTATTATATGAAAAGCTCCCCCAGGCTATCTCTTAGTTTTTAGAACACATCTCGGATGCCTGGCCATAGGGCACTCTCAGCAACTACACCCCTGAAGAAATTTACTTTTACACTTTCATCCTTGTTCTATCCCTCGCTAACTTACTCGAATCACCATAACCATACTATCTCCCCTCACAATTACAGTTATCGCCCTTCTAACCTTTGCCACCTCATATCAACATTCTCTAGCCCCCACAATATAGCGAATAGTGCACTTAACCAACAAAGCTGACTGTTGGATCTGCCCCCACTCCTCCCACCACACAAACATTAAGGTAACCACCTTTCCACCCAATCTCACCACCTTATATAACCTTACTGCCCACTTTTTCCAATCCCACTACTACACGAATTCAGCAGATCTCCCTGGAGCAGCCCAGCCAGTAGCCACCGTCGCTCATATTATAGGTCCTGCCGCTCTCTGCATCCACTTCAGACATGTCAACGACACCCACATTCAGTCTCGCTCCTTAGGCGCATTCAACCCTTCCCTTCTTTACAACCACACCCTAGACCTAACCGTACACTATGAAGGCTGACCAATAACTCCTACTCATTCTTACATATTAGCCCAAATTCACAATCATACCAACACTTCAAATTTTCCTACTACCCCTACATAATAAATTTTTTAAAATATAAATGTAGAGGCTTTAATAGATATAAATGTAAAATTGACATTAACTCCAACTTTAAATGTTTTTCTTAATGTCCTTTGTCTTCCAAGAAGACATCTTTTTTAGGAAGTTATATCTATTAATAAAAAACATTCCAGATAGAAATAAAGCACCAGGATGACTGCATGCCTTTCAATTACATTGAAACATTGTCTAAAAGGCTCACCCCAGGATCCCTTACATCTGTAGGGAAATGAACTTTAAAAAAAATATATTTTCTTTTAATATTTTTTTTATAGAGATGGGGAGGAAGGGAGAAAGAGAGGGAGAGAAACATCAATGTGTGGTTGCCTCTCACGCACCCCCAACTGGGGACCTGGCCCACAACCCAGGCATGTGCCCTGACTGGGAATCTAATCAGCAACCCTTTGGTTCACAGACTGGCACTCAGTCCTCTGAGCCACATCAGCCAGGGCGGGAAATGAACTTTTGATTGATGTTCTATTTACTATTGGTCAGGTCCCAGACTTTGTGAGATTACATGTTAACTTATAAATTTTTGTCTAGCACAGATGCAAATGGTTTTGGTCCAGAAGAAAAGATAACCCCAAAAGCTAGTTATATTGCAATATTGGATATTACTCTGTTTTTTCTCTATGTTTCAGAATGCCACCCCCAACTAACTGTATAAATCTCTGTTCCCAGACGATCTCAGAATCCGTTTCATGGTTCCCTCGTTAATGAGTTAAGTACATCTTTGACACATAATTTGTATGTGAATGAGTTAGGTTTTTACCTTCTTAAAAATTATTCTATGATGTCTCATTGTGGAAGAAACACAAATCCAAAGTTCAACAATTCCTATGTTCCTGTTTCCTCTTAAAGTTCAAGTAAAGTTAAATTGGATACTTTTTATTGGTGCATAGTTTTTTATAACAAGAACAGAACAGTAATTGTTGCTTTTGAAAAGAGAATTCAGACCAAGGAACTCTCAGAAGGTATCTCGACGGAGCCCAGTTTCAGGCTCATTATGCAATCCTGAACTCTCCTGTCTTCTGGGTTGGCACAGAAATGCTTCGCCCTGTTGGTGATGAAGATGATACCAGGCTGGGAACACGCACTGGTTGTTACAAAATAACTTTTCATGAACACACATCGGGTTCTTTTTGAGGTGTAGGAGGAGCAGCAGTCAGCGGGACGGTGAAAGCCTTTTAGCCATATTGAAGGTTCCAACTGCTGCATTGCCATTTCGAGTTCTGTCTGGATGAATATTTCTTCTTTACATCCTTGTTTGCAGGACTTCCATGCACTTTGATTTTCTGGAACTTCTGGTTGTTTTTAGTTTTGAGGTAGTTGTATTCCTTCTTAGTTGTGGAGGGAGATGCAGCGTGTCTGCCTATGCCTCCACCTTGGCCGGAAGTCTAAATTTTTGATTTAACCAATACAGCCAAACATTTCTTCAAAAAATCCTCCATAATGTTTAATACCAGTCAATAAAAAACAAAACTCACCCCAGTTACATTGCCATCTCCAAAGCAAAACATAGCACTACTATTTCCCTTCAAAAGATGGAATATCACTTCCTATGTAACACGCAAACATACCTAATAATTCCTCCTTACTAGACTAGCACCTACATAATAGTCGCTCTAATACTAAATATCTCTATACTAAGCCCTCAGCAAATAGCAACTTCCAAGGCAATCCCCAACCTTATCTCCTTCTTCAAGGCCTCCCTCTTGTCACCCCCACCAAAAAACCGGCAGTTGTCTGGATTTAGCAGACATATGTACAGAAACCCTATCCTTAAACAACCGAAAATGAGACACTCTCTATATAAAAGCTTCTTCTAGTTTATAAAAATACCCTAATTAAAAAAAAAATCAGTCTGAAATCTCTTTATCCCTTCAAAAAACTTAAAATGCCACCCTCCAAGCTAGAAAAACAGCAGGAATCCTTAAACAGCCTAGCTGACATAATTCTCCAAAACAGGAGGGCCCTAGACATCCTCACAGCCAAAGCAAAAAAACCAGCGCCACACTAAACAAAACTTACTGTTTTTACATGAGCGATACAAACATAATAATAAAAAAAAATTTACAAGTAGTTAAAAAGAAAACCAAAAAGCACATTGACATTATTGCACAAGCTAAGAAACGGGCGTACAGAGATTCCTGGTTTGAAACCTTCCTCTCATCCTTCTCCTCTCCCTTCAAAGCAGTTCTAGTGCCTCTCATAACCCCACTACTTCTCCTCCTATTATTCCTCACCCTTGGCCCTTGCTACCTCAAACTACTAGTTAACTTTATTCAAAAAATGATGCAACCCGTGACAGCCTCTACTGTCCATGATGTACTCTTATTAAGATCTTTCAGATATCAACCTGTGGCAAGAGATGACCCCAAGTCGGCAATCAATCCCCTCTCATCGGCCTAAACTCCGCAGGAAGTCATTATGGAAGAGAGAGATTCGAGGACCCCTCTCCCAACCAGTCTCTACCACTACCCCCGCAAAAAACACACCCCATCCCTTGCCTCCTTTTATTAAAACAAAAAGGCTAGAATGACAGCCTTGGTTCCCATGCTGCCCCCCCCCCACCTCACCCCACCCGCTTGCAGCTGCCCTGGAGTTTCGAATGATACTGGGGTGTGTCAACCCGAGCTCCGTTTGGCCTTGATCAGCCCTCAGACTCACAACTGCAAGATAAATGACTGAATTCAATAGTGCCTTTTTTCTTCCTCCTATAAAACAGCCCCCTCCTTCCCCAGGAGTCCGGAATCGGGCCATTCATGACACAGCTTCCTCCCCGCTTGCTAATTCCCTCAATAAACTTCTTTTCTTCTGCTCACTGCCTCTTAATTGTTCTCTGAGAGACTCCGTTCTTACAGGAAATGGAGTGGGAGTGGCAGTGATTATACAGTTTATTTTCTTCCTTCAGATGGAAGCAGTACAAGCACAGCGTTCAGGGCCAGCTATGGGTCAAGGGGAAAAAGATGTTTTTTTGTTACCTTTTGTGATGACTACTTGTGTGTTCCAGTTTTCAAATAGTATTGGATGTTTTACATTCTTATGTAACTTGGAAAGATATGCTGCAATTAAAATTTCTTTTTTGGATTGAACAAAATCTGCCAATGTTTCTTAGCTTGAAAATAGTTGCACACATGGCATTGTGACCTGGCTTTGGAGTCAGATGAATCTAAACCTGACCCTTTCCTTGGTCACTTAACAGTCATGTGATTCTTTCTTTCTTTCTTTCTTTCTTTCTTTCTTTCTTTCTTTCTTTCTTTCTTTCTTTAGTATATTTTATTGCTTATATTGTTACAATAGTTCCAATTTTTTCCCCTTTGCTCCCCTCCATCCAGCAGCCCCCTTCCCCGACAATCCCCTCCCCAAGTCCATGCCCATGGCTCACCCTTTCATATATTCTTCTTCTTTTTTTTTTTAAATAATTAATTAATTAGTTAAATATTTAACAATAAAAAATAACAATCCCTCCCTCTCAGACTTAAGACCCTTTACAATCTTATAAGGACAATGGACGAAGGTCTCGAGCTCCTCTAGCTGCTTCAAGTTGGACATGGTCGTCGTCCTACCTACTCTTGGGTCAAGAAATCCCTAATAAGAGTGGGGATGTGGAGGGGAGGGTGGCCTTCCCACAAGGGGAAGGATCGTGCAGACTCCACGTTGGTTGGCTGTCTCTGGACAACGGCATGCTTGGTTTAACAGGCTGGCATCCTTGTTGTATTCTGGGGGCAACAGGGTTAAAGGACATCATTCAATCCGTAACCACTAGATGACAAAAGACAGGTATTAATTTTTCAATGTTCCGCATTAGGGAAAAGAAGGGCTTCTTTAGAGGAAGGTATGCCAGGTACATCTCACCTGTCCAAAACCCTTTTGCCCATTATACTTAGTTTAAGCTGAGGGGAATATTTTAGGTTTCCCCCCTCTCAGGCCTCTGGGCTCTTTCTGTCCAAGCCATTAGGATAGAAAAGAGAAACCAGTTTTAAAGTGAAGCCCACAGACCACCCCGTTCTTCACCAACCCAGCCACTTAGTTCAGCCAAACCATTGAGTCTCAGGAGGCAGCAATGCAGACAGGATTAAGTGAAGCCTATACATACAGACAATCACTCAGGTAATGAGATCGTAGGCTTATGCCCTTTGAAAACAGAAAACACATGTTAATTTATGTAACATAACCCACACACAAGTTTATAGATCTGTAGGACTGTCTTATCGGAAAGACATCCAGTTGCAAGGCATTTGACATTCTTCTTGCCTGTAAATTAAACATCTTTGATAATGCCACAGACATAGTTTAACTTTCTAATGAAAACAAATTTTAAATGAAAAGAAACTTTAAAGACGGTTAGCTGCACTACTTTATAGTCTACCACTGGGCATTGTGATCTTCCTTGAATCTTGATTTTTCTCCCTAAGATTACCCTCCTTGTCATTAAAGGGACTGCATTAAGTCCATTTTTAATTTATCCTGTTCATTTGCATAAACACAACAAGAGCAGCAAATGATCAGTTATGATCTTTAGTTCTGCTTTGCTGGAACTTATGCAAGGAACATTTAGGGTGACCTTCAGTCTGCCCTTCAGGGCACAGAAGATGAGCCACATAACTGGCATTCAGCCTTGCCTGTACACACCTGTCTTTTCCAGGTCCTCCTGGTTTTCCATTGTGCCTTAAGGTCCCTTCTAGCCATCTTTCAGGAAAACAACCTTCGTTCCTTCCCTGGAAAGATTGCTATGGACCGCTCATCCATCCAAGGTACCAGGCCTTTTATCTCGTGGACTTTTATTACCTTTGAAAGTCAGTCCCAGTTGCTCAGGGCTTTTTGGTAACAACCAAAGCCCAAGCATGTCTCCTTTAGGCACGACATTCCAGTCAAAGTCTTAGTCAAAAAATCGTTATTAACAACTGGTCTTATTAGTTTTATGCAAAGAAACTTAGGTCATTACTTACTTCTTTAGAATGCCAAATTCTGGAGGGATCAGATAGGGAGAAAATATATACAGTGTGAAGGAAAATCCTTGTCCTTCTAATATTCACTGAACTTGCATTTCTATTCTTTATATTTTTATTTTTCCCCCCACTAAAAATTTTTCTGTTTGTTTGTTTTTCCATTACAGTTGTCTCACTTTTTTCCCCCTCTTGCTCCTCTGCACGCTGTCCCTCCCTTCTCCCACATTCAGTCCCCACCCAGCTGTCCATGTCCATGGATCATTTATACATGCTCTTTGACTAGACCCTTCCCCTTCTTACCACTTCTCTCCCTCCCATCTCCCCCTTTGTTACTGTTAGTTTATTCCTCGTTTACATACCTCTGGTTCAATTTTGCTCATTTGTTTGTGTTGTTCATTAGTTTCCTTTAACAGGTGATAGCATAAGGTAATTTTCTTTTGTTGCCTGGCTTATTTTGCTAAGCATAATTCTCTCTAGTTCCAATCATGTTGTTGCAAATGGTAGAAGTTCCTTCTTTCTTTCAGTACTTATTCATTGTCACTTTCCCCCTTTGTACTCGTGTTCCTCTCTGTCTCTCTCTGTTTCTTCATCTTCTTAAAGCAGACCCTTTAGCATCTCTCGCAATACTGGTTTGGTGGAGATGTATTCTTTTAACCTTCTTTTGTCTTGGAAACTCCTTATTTCACCTTCCATTTTGAATGAGAGCCTTGCTGGGTAGAGTATTCTTGGTTGTAGGCCTTTGTTTTTCATTACTTGGAATATATTTTGCCATTCCCTTCTGGCTTGTGGTGTTTCTGCTGAGAAGTCTGATGATAGCCTTATTGGAGCTCCCTTGTATGTTATTAGTTGTTTCTCTCTTGCTGCTTTTAGGATTCTCTCTTTGTCTTTGAATGTTGGCATTTTAATTATGATGTGTCTTGAAGTGGGCCTGTTGGGGTTCATCTTCATTGGGACCCTCTGTGCTTCCTGGACTTGCATGATTCTTTCTCTCTTCATGTTAGGGAAGTTTTCTGTCATTAGTTTTTCAAAGAGGTTTTCTATTCCTTGCTCTTCTTCTTCTCCTTCTGGAATTCCTATGATACGGATATTATTACGTTTCATGTTGTCCTGCAGCTGTCTTAGAGCCTCTTCAGTCTTGTTCAGCCTTTTTTCGTTTTGTTGCACGGTCTGTGAGTTTTTGTCTACATTGTCCTCCAGCTCGCTGATCCGATCTTCTGCTTCCTCTAGCCTGCTTTTAATTCCTTCTACTGTGTTCTTCAATTCAGAGATCGTATTCTTCATTTCCTCCTGGCTCTTATTGATAGCTTCCATGTCCTTTTTGATGCTGGTGTAATTCTCAGTAAGTTCCTTATAGTTCTTCTGGAGTTCACTGTAGTTTTTCTGGAGTTCTTTGTACTTTCCGCTGAGCTCATTGAGCTTCTCCATAATACATGCTTTCAATTGGATATCTGATAGTTGGCTCCACTCCATTTCATTTAGCACTCTTTCTGGGGACTCTGCCTTTCCTTTCGATGGGGGGTTGTTTCTCTGTCTCCCCATTTTTGTGACTCCTATTGTTTGTTGGTGCTACTTAGAATGATCTGCACTTCCTAGTCATGTGATTCTTAGTAAGAGTTGTGTGGCTCTTTTTAGGTCTAGTTTTTCTTCTGTGATACTGAAATAATTATGGATGCTTAAATGAGATAATCTATGAAAAGCACTTCATACAAGACTCCTGGCACTCACTAAATATTATTCATTATTATTAGGCATGTATTATGAATACAAAGCTTGTTGTAATTTTTTGCTTGTTATACCCTACATTTTTCATTGGTTTCTTTTGTAAAACATTAAATATAATCTTCCAGTGTTCAGCTAAGGAATGAGGGATTTCTCAGCCTGCCCAAAAAAGACTAGTGGAGGAAGTGAAACTATAAACTCTTTAATGCTCTTTGATTATCTCCGTCTATTGTCTCCATCTATTGACACTATCTGCTTCTTGCCAGTCTAGTTTAGGTGTGGCCCACCCATAAAAATCTTCTCACGTTTCCATGCTAGAATTAATCTTTCTTTTGGATTCTTTTGAACCACTTATATACTACTTGTAGTGCATTTCTTATTATTCATATACATATCTTCCCCTGCTAGACTGTAAGCATTTCGGAGGGAGAGTTTCTTTTCTGAGTTTAAATTTTTTCAACCTGAGTTTCCTCAACTGTAAAATACAGACAGCGATATCTATTTGGGAGGAATGTTGTGAAGGTTAAGTGAAATAACGTGTGGAAGTACTTATTGTAAGTACCTGGTACATAGTAAGTCCTCAGGTGACGTTTATTCCTTGCTTTTCCTTATCCCTTCTAATTCATGTGAAAAAATATTTGAGTGCTTCTATGTGTCAGGTTCTGCTCTTTAAAGAATAGAAACAGGTTAAACACAACCACTGCTTCCCAAGAACTTCCAGATTCATTGCATGAATTAGATTAGAATAAAAAAAGAAAGAAATGCAAGGTAAAGAAAAGTTCTATAAGAGAGTTACACATACAATGCTATGGACCCCAATGTTGGGGAATAGATTCTATATGATGGAGGGAATTAGAAAAGGTTTAGAGGAAGACTGTTCTTCAGGAAACTGAGGCATGAAGTTAATTAATTTGCCCTTGATCACACTTTCAGGATTTGAACTCCAGTCATCTAGTTTAAGAGTCTATGATTTTAAAGTATATGCAACATACACTACTCCTTAAAAGGTAAATTAGTATCATCCCTGAAAATTATTGTGAGTTTGTTTTAGTTCCTATTTTAGACTAGTAGTTGGCAGAAGATCCAAGAGAATGTGGATTACTATGATAAATTTGGATGAACCAATGTAACTTTTAAGTCTTGTTTCAATTTTAGGTTGAATCATGAAATTTTCTTTTGGCTTTTTTGCCATGAAAAATTAGCGTTAAGTACAATACAAATGTTTCAGAATTTAATTATTTATTTTTGATAATTATGAGGACAGAAAACTTTTGAATAAATCATTTTTAAGATGTATTTGAAATTGAAATGGACAACAGGAGTAAAAATGATAGTCATGATATTCCAGAATCTTAATCTCTAACCAATTTTCTTTAAATGATTTTTTGTAAAAAGTGATTTTGTTATGCTTTTCCTGCTCCTCTTCCTCCCAAAAGATACTTTTCTGGATGTCTCATGATAAGACGTAAGATTGGAAGGGTACAAGTGCTGAGGTAATAGCAAATCAGTTTCAATATAGTTATACTGCCTTTCATAGAGTTACATAAAATGAATTAAAAGCAAATGTCATTCTTTGTAATGTGAGATATAAAGAAGGAAATGCTAAGAACTCAGCTATGGATATGGGGCACTGATTCAGAGATTTATGAACAATCACAACCCCACACACCCACTCATGCTCCAGTACAATCATTCTTACCTGTCATAGTTAATTCCTACAGAGATTATGTTGGAATTAACCAACTGTTACACAGACTTGAAATTCAAGAATACAGAGAACTGGTAGCTTAATTTCCAAGTAGATACTCTCTCAAATTTTTTCTTATTAGCTTTTCTTCTTTGCTGCTTTATATCATCACTTTTGGATGTCATTCTGTATTCATGCTCTGAATTTGTGAATATTCTCATTCTCTTAATTTACTAATCTGTTCATTTACTTATTCCTTTACTCAACAAACTTAATGACTGGATGCTTGTGATTTATCAGGCACTCTGCTAGGCAGAGTTATGTATAATATTAAGTTAGGCTCACTACCTTTTTCAAATTGCTTCTGATATAGCGGGAATCCCAGACACTAGTAATTATTTTGACTGATTTTCTCTTGTTCTCTTATAACATTGAGCATTATTTTAATTCAGAGAATGCTTTGATTGATTATTATTCAGTTTGTTGTGATTTTTGTACTTAACATTATCTCAACCGAACTATATTGTAGCACACCCTGTAAGCTGCCTCAATACCCATTTACTCTTTCTTTCTTACTGATAAAACTTCAGTTTTATTCTGTATCTTCAACTCCCATCTGAAGCTCAGGTTGATCTAAGCCCATGGACTTCTAAGTGTGATTTGCAGACCACTGAAAGTCTCCAACACCCTTTCAGAGCACCTGCAAGGTCAAAACTATTTTGATGATAATAGTAATAAGTTATTTGTATTCTTTAGTGTGTTGACATAAAATCTCTAACCTTAAATACACATCTTTTTATATTCTTTGTGATGGGAGAGCACTTCTGCTGCATAGCAAAGTATGATGTTTGTAATTGAGGAAAACCACCTGGGCAAAAGGTGTGAGCTGAAGTACTCATATTTTTCATAAGCACCATTTATAATGAGAAAAACTACTGACAAACAAACTATGGTTATTCACACAGGTATTTGGCAAATATTTTCTCAAAAAGTCATGTTGGTAGAGACAACCAAAAATATTTGTTGCCAACGATGAAATTTGATATTTGAAAAAGTAGATTTTTGGACAACTTGTATCAGTTATTGCAAACTTGAAGGTTTCCCAATACTTAAAGATTTCTCTAATGAGGTTGGTGTTCGTATTAATTATGTGAGTTTTTGATATTATATGATGAAATGTGTCTATATTTTTAAGATCTGCATAACTCAGTGAACCACTATTTTCCAAATCACCAATGAATGGTATAAAAAATTATATACGGGTAAAAAGATCATTTCAAAATATAAACTACACCAATTGATATTTATTTAAGAGTTTCAAATTATTTGATTTGTGATACATTTTTCTAAATCAGTGGATGTTTAAAAAAACATACTTCCAAACTTTCAATATAATCAATATCATACTTAATTTTAGTAGTGTCTTTTTACTTAAAATACTGAAGAAACTCTATTTGTAAACAGAAAACTTTCTGAGAAGCCATATATGGCTTGCATTTTAATAAACCCTGAAAAAATAGAAAACAGTTTTTTTGTTGTTATATTTGTAAACTTATGGATGACATGAGCAGCAGTTTAAAAAATTGGAAATAAGAAAACTGAGGGAAGGATATAGTATTAAATAGCTAATGCATAGTTATTTGTCAGGAATTAATAATTACTACCTCCCTGAAAATAATTCCTTTGAGTAGTTTGAAATATATAAACACACTGATATATAGATGCATACACTAAAATATTGACACAGTGGGTTAGGAAGACAATTATGGTATAGGAAAATAAGCATTTTACTGTCCCTTTAAAACTTTTTAAAGTATATTTTATTGATTATGCTGTTACAGTGTTCTCAATTTTTCCCTTTCTCCCTGTATGTCTGTACCCACTTCCCTCCAGCAATCAGCCCCTTTGTTCATGTCAGTGGGTTGTGCATGTAAATTCTTTGGCTTCACCCTTTTCTATGCTATTCTTAACTTCCCCCTGTCTATTTTGTACCAACCAATTATGCTTCTTAATCACTGCACCATTTTCCCATTTCTTCCCCTTTCCATTCCCAGCTGATAACCCTCCAAATGATCCCCATACCTATGATTCTGTTCCTGTTCTGGTTTGCTTAGTTGGATTTTGTTCTTATTTTTTAGATCCAGTTGTTGATAGTTGTGAGTTTGTTGTCATTTTAATATTCACAATTGTGATCTTTTTCTTAAGTAAGTCCCTTTGACATTTCATATAATAATAGCTTGGTGACAATGAGCTCCTTTAGCTTTACCATGTATGGGAAGCACTTCATCTGCCTTTCTATTCTAAATGATAGCTTTGCTGGATAGAGTAATCTTGGTTGTAAGTCCTTGCTTTTCATCACCTTGAATACTTCTTCCCAGTCCCTTCTTGCCTGCAAAGTTTCTTTTGAGAAATCAGCTGATAGTCTCATAGGCACCCCTTTGTAGGTAACTCTGCTTTTCTCTTGCTGCTTTTAAGATGTTCTCTTTATCTTTAACCTTTGGCATTTTAATGATGATGTGTCTTGGTGTGGTCCTTTTTGGGTCTAGCTTGTTTGGGATTCTCTGTGCTTCCTGGACTTGTATGTCTATTTCCTTTGGGAAGTTTTCCTTTATTATTTTCTCACATAAGAAGTTTTCAATTACTTGCTCTTCCTCTTCTCCTTCTGGCACCCCTATGGTTTGAATGTTGGCACATTTAAAGTTGTCCCAGAGGTTCCTAAGCCTATTCTCATATTTTTCAAGTCTTGTTTTCTCATTCTCGACTGGCTGACTTTTTTTCCTTCCTTATGTTCCAAATCATTGATTTGAACCCCGGTTTTTTTCCCTTGACCATTGGTTTTGTGTGGATTTTCCTTAGTTTCATTTAGCAGAGCCTTCACTTCTTCCCTTACGATTTTGCCATCCTTAACCTGTAGGGGCACCAGATATTCCCTGTAAAAAGTTGCAAAGGTCTCCTAAATATGTAAATATGTAGGGGCTTCAGATGTTCTCTGTAAGAAGTAGCAAAGGCCTGCTAAAAAGCCTTAAAAGGGAAGAATGTTACAGCCACTCGGTGATTTACAAGCTAAGAGACCCTGGCTCAGCTCCTTCCCATGGTGGGCCTATCTCCTTCCATTTTCTTGTGACTTGTTTATAACTCTTGTAAAGTTATATCTTACAGAATGTTTAGCCTTTTTGCAAAATTAATTGGTTTTCAAAGAATTCGACCTAACTAAGAGGCTGCAGCTGCAGGCTAAAGATAACCTTATTGCCTTGCGAATTTCTGTTCCTGTTATTGCCAAGACATTCCTGCAGCCCTGCCCAGCCCCCACTTCCCAGTGCTGCTTCCCGCCAAAGGAGAAACAAAGAAGCAACCCCCCTATATAAACCCTGCCCTAAAACCCATTCAAGATCGGAACCATTATGGAGACTTGGTCTTGGCCTGACTGCTGGCAATAAAACTTTCTGCTTACTTTATACACTGCTTCAAAGTATTCAATCTCGTCTATGCGGCCACAACAAAGCATGTCTGTCAAGCCTGTGAGCATCTTTATCACCAGAGTTTTGAACTCTGCATCTCCTCAGCTATCTCCTTGTTTGTTAGGTTGGCTATTTCCTTGTCGCTTAGTTCTCCCACTGGAATTTTGATCCATTCCCCCTTTTGGGCCATACTTCTCTGTCTCCTCATCTTGACAGGTTCCTGTGTTTGTTTGCCTCTATGTCTTAGGTAGAGCTGTCGCACCTGTTACATTTAAGAGGTGGGGCCTTAGGTATTCATCAGTAGAGGGCAACTCTTTTCACCAGGTTGTGGCGCTGTTTGTGGTGGAGGGGTCTGAGAGGGAACAATACCACTTGATCAGCACTTGTCCATTTTCCAGGTGCTTCTCCCACTTTGTATGGGACTGGTGCCTCTCTAGCTGTTGCCTGGGCTGTCATTCCCAGAGTGGGTGGATCTGTGGACATTCTAGGACCATATAGACCCTTTAAACAAGTGGACTCTGCTGAGAAACCAGCAATTTCTTTACCCCAACTCCCACTGGTTTGCACAGTCAGAAGCAATGAGGCTTTATTTTCCCCAGCGCTGGCACCATGAGCTGTGCAGTCTGGTCTGGTGCCGGAAGTGCTGCCCATGTGTCCCTCCTGACTTTTCAAAACGTGTGACTGTGCTTTCTGCTGGCCTGCCGCCGCCACACCAAGTCCTTTCCACCCTGGCTCCACCCCTCCTACCTGTCTGGATGGGTATTTCTTCTTTATATCTTTGTTTGTTGGACTTCCATGCAACTCGATTTTCTGGAACTTCTAGTTGTCTCTGGTTTTGAGGTGTTGTATTCCTTTTTTGTTGCAGAGGGAGACACAGCATATCTGTCTAGGCCTCCATCTTGGGCAGAAGTCCCCTATCTTTTTTTCTTAAATAAGTCCCTTTAATAATTCATATAATAATGATGAATTCCTTTAGCTTTACCTCATCTGGGAAGCACTTTATCTATCCTTCCATTCAAATGATAGCTTTACTGGATAGAGTAATCTTGCCAGTCCCTTCTTGCATGCAAAGTTTCTTTTGAGAAATCAACAGGTAATCTTATGGGAACTCTTTTATAGGTAACTCTTTTCTTTACTCTTGCAGCTTTTAAGATTCTCTTTATCTTTAACCCTTGACATTTTAATTATGATGTGTCTTGGGGTGGTACTCTTTGGGTCCAACTTGTTTGGGACTCTGTTCTTCCTGGACTTGTATGTCTATTTGCTTCACCAAATCAGGGAAGTTTTCTTTCATTATTTTTTAAAATAAGTTCTCAATTTCTTGCCCTTTCTCTTCCCTTTTGGTACCCCTATGATTCAAATGTTGGTATGTTTAAAGTTGTCCCAGAGGTTCCTAATCCTCTCCTCATTTATTTCAATTCTTGTGTCTTCTTTCTGTTCAAGGTAAATGTTTATTTCTTCCTTTTGCTCCAAATTGTTGATTTGAAACTCAGCTGCTTTCCCATTACTGTTGGTTCCTTGTATATTTTTCTTTATTTCAATTTGTATATAACCTTCACTTCTTCCTTTATTTTGTGGCCATATACAATAATTTATCTGAGCATCCTTATCACCAGTGTTTTGAACTCTTCTATGATAGGTTGGCTATGTCCGTTTCATTAAGTTCTTTTTGGGGGGTGTTGTTCTGTTCTTTCATTTGAGCCATATTCCTTTTCCGCCTCAGTTTGGGAGACTCCATGTGTTTGTTTCTGTGTATTGGGTAGAGCCGCTTTGACACTGTGTCTTGGTAGTATGGCCTAAAGTAGTAGGTGTCCTGTAGAGTCCAGAGGCACAGCCTCTCCTATCATCGCTATTACTGGGTACTTGAGGTGCACCCTTTGTGTGGGCTGAGTACACCCTCCTCTTGTAGTTGGGCCTTGGTTGCTGTTGGCAGATCAATGGGAGGGATTTACCCATGCCAGTCAGCTGCAAGGATAGCTGTGACTACTGATCACCAACCTCCACCCTCTCTGGAGGATCAGCTGTTCAGGGGCAGGGTGGTGGTGCTCCCATGTGGTTTGTAGCTGTCCACTGGTTGCGCTGGCTCTGGGGTTTCCCAAGTAGTGCAGGCCAAGGTCATCCCCCACCTTGTTTTGCCCAGGGCCACCATGCCTGAGTAATAAAGCAATGTGAAATGGCTGGAATAGTGCTGGGTTTGGAGATTCCCAGGTCAAGTCAGGCTGTGAATCTAGGCTCCTGCTCCTGGTGCCAGGCCTGGGGCTCACTGAGGTCAGCTGTTGCTTATTTGATAGGACTTAGGAAGTTGTGAAGCATGAGCCAAGACCAGTCATACATATGGAAAAGCAGCTTGGGTGGGCCTGCAAGTTGGGTGGGGCAGAGTCTCTGGGGATATTCAAGGCAGGTCAAACAGTGTTAGCCAGGTTGATGGAGTCTCAGATATGACACTAGCTTGCTGGCCCTGTCGGGGGAGGGTTTAGAAAAGAGACAATGGTCTCTGTTCTTATTGATGCCAGACACTTCAGCTTCTCCCTGTATACCACCGGTGCCTTTCAAGTTGCTACCCTGGTGCTGGAGCTCTGAGGGAGTGAGTCTGAGCAGGTGAGTCTGTGTGTGGGCTCTTTAAGAGGAATTGCTTGGGGCTCCAGCAGTTTCTTCCACTGATTGAATCACCACTGGTTTTTGTAGCCAGAAGTTGTAGGGACTTATCTTCCTGGCACTGGAGCCCTGGGTTTGGGAGCCCAGTGTGGGTCTGGGACTCCTCACCTCCAAGATATTCCTGCTGAATTTTTATCCACCACATATGGGTGAGAGACCAGCCCATTTCACGTCTGTACCCTTCTTATCCTTCTTGAAGGATGTGATTTCTTTAATTTTGTAGTTGTCAGACTTCCATTCAACTCAATTTCTGACAGTTCTGGCTGATGATTGTTCTATATTTTAGTTGTAATTTTGAAATGGTTGTGCGAAGAGGCAAGCCATGTCTGCCTTCACTGCCATCTTGACTGGATTCTCTCTGGAAAATGAGCATTTTAAAAATTAAATATTTCATAATGTATTATGATGAAACTTCTTTTGGAGAAAGAAATTTTGTAAAGTGGCAACTTACGAGTATTTTAAAGAGTGTTCTATAGGCAGACAGAAGGCCAGTGTTTGAGGTCAATGTATACTACTAGCTTACTTTGTACAAACTATTTCAACTTGTGTAGCCTCTATTTCCTTACTTATAGCATAAGTTATTACCTCCCTCTAAGAGTTTCATGGAATTTGAATGAGATCATGTAAGTACTTTTTATACAGGGTGGGACAAAATGTAGGTTTACAGTTGTTCATATAGAAAATAATATTTAATAAATAATCATAAAAGAATTAACCCTATGTTTTGCATACTCACAACTGTAAGCCTACTTTTCCTCCATGCTGTATATACAAAATGCAATTGAAACATGGAAGTGTTCTTATTTAAACTATTAAATGGTGTACCCAGTATCAGAAATCTTAAACTTGTGATTTAAACATTCTGAAAAACATAAAGGGTTGAAATTGGGCAACTTACTGAACTTCTCTGGGCTTCTGCATCTCCATCTTGACAGTGAAAGAATTAGAATCTATAGTCTTTAAAGTCCCATTATGAAAGTAGTATTATTTATTAATAATATTTATTAATCAGTGGATAAAAATTCATTCAACAATGATGAATTTAATAGACTATTCTGAATTCCTGGCATGTGTAAGACATTATACTAGTTATGAGAAGAATGATTTTAATCAATTCTTTTTTAAAAATTTAATCTTTATTTTATTTTCCCTTACCATTTAGTCTCCTTATACCCCCCCAGCTATCACCAAAAATTATATTTTACTGAGTATGCTATTATAGTTGTTTTGATTCTTTCCTCTTTGTCCCCTCCACCCAGCACTCCCCACTTCCTCAGACAATCCCCACACATTGTTCATGTCCATGGGTCATGAGTGTAAGTTCTTTGGCTACTCCGTTTCCATTACTGTACTTTACATCCCCAGGCTATTCTATTACTGCCTATTTGTACTTCTTAATCCCCTCACCCTTTCACCTACTCCCCACCACCCCCCTCCCATTTGGCAACCATCAGAACACTCTCCCTATTCATGATTCTGTCTCTGTTCTTCTTGTTTGCTTAGTTTGTTTTTTAGATTTAATTATTGATAGAGATGTATTTATTGCCATTTTATTTTTCATAGTTTTGATCTTCCTCTTTTTCTGAAATAAGTCCATTTAACATTTCATAAAAAAATGGTTCGGTGATCATGGACTCCTTTAGTTTTTTCTTGTCTGGGAATCTCTTTATCTGCCCTTCGATTCTAAATGATATCTTTGCTAGGTAGAGCACTCTTGGCTGTAGGTCACTGCTTTTCATGACGTTGAATATTCCTTGCCAATCCCTCCTAGCCTGCAGTTTCTTTTGAGAAATCAGCTGACAGTCTTATGGGAACTCCCTTATAGAGATCTAATGGCTTTTTAATCCTTTGTCAGGAAATTAATCTTTCTTTCTGAAATCTTGCTTACACTTATAAAGTGCTTACTATGTTTTATTTAGTACAGTTCTGTGTTAGAAATTCTTAAATGTAAATTAATATTACAACAAGTTCTACTATACAGATACTATGCAATAAATTCTCACTAAAAGCAGTTTTTAAACATTTGTGAATGAGCAGTGAGGTGGGTGCTATCATGTTCTTGAAGTGGAAGGGTAAATTGGTAGATACTTTTTGTAAAGCAAGATGAAAATACACATTAATAACTTAGTTCCTAAATTATATTGATTTAGGAATCGCATTTCTATGAATCTATTCTAAGATAATACACAAACTTATATACCCCAAATAAATGAAAATTACCCTCTGGAGAGCGGGACCCTTATAATACAGACTTCCCCTGCTAGGTGAGTGTTCTAGGAACCCATCTGTATGAGTGTATTGGCTGGCGTTGTTGTGAGAAACTGCATTTGGGTTCAATGAATTTTTAAAAAAGACTCTTTCAACACGTTTGCCCATTTCATGATGGGTGATTTATGAGCACACCTGCTCACATCATGCATGAGTGTTCAGTAGTTTTTGACCCAAAACAGCATGATCCCCATACCCCACCCTCCACAGTCACCTGATCTTCCCCCAAGCAACTCCCTTGCTAATGAGAAAAGTCCTGAAAAAATCCTCAAAGGGGAATATTTTGCTGATGTGAAAGAGGTGAAACAAAAATGGCAGAAGCACTAAAAGGCATCAAAATGGATGAGTTCACAAACTGTTTTGAGCAGAGGAAAAAGCATCTCTTTAGGTTTATTGCATCAAATAAAGAGTATTTTGAAGATGACTGAAGTTTAAACATGTAAGAATAAATGCACAATTTTTTATAAATAGTCTTTTTTTTGTCTTCTCTCTTATATATATGCCACCACTTCTTTACCTACTCATTTATTGATATGCACATGGGTTGCTTCCATATCTTGGCTATTATAAATAACACTGCAATGAATATAGGGATACATATATTCTTTTGAATTGGTGTTTTAAGTTTCTTTGGATATGTACCCAGAAGTAGAATTGCTGGGTCATAAGGCAGTTCCATTTTTAACTGTTGAGTACACTCATACTGGTTTTCATAGTGGCTGCACCAGTGTGTATTCCCATCGATAGTACACAAGGATTCCCTTTATTTTTCTTTTAAATTTAAATATTTTATTTATTTTTAGAGAGAGGGGAAGGGAGGGAGAAAGAGAGGAAGAGAAACATCAATGCAAGAGGTAAACATAAGCAGCTGCTTCTGCTACACGTCTAACTGGGAACCAAACCTGCAACCCGGGTATGTGCCCTGACAGGTAATGAACCCAGGGACCTTTCACTTTGTGGAATGACACCCAGCCAGCTGAGCCATACCTGTCAGGGTGTAGGTTCTCTCTTTTTCATATCCTTGTCAACACTTGTTGTTTGTTGATTTATTGATGATAGCCATTGTGACAGGTGTGAGGTCATACCTCATTGTGGTTTTAATTTGCATTTCTCTGAGGATTAGGGACATTGAGCATCTTTTCACACGTATATTAGCTATCTGTGTCTCCTCTTCGGAGAAGTGTCTCTTCAGGTACTTTGCCCGTTTAAAAAAAATGTTATCTATTTATTTATTTATTTTTAGAGAGGGGGGAAAGGAGAAAGAGAGGGAGAGAGATATCACTCTGTGGTTGCCTCTCACTCGCGCCCCCAACTGGGGACCTGACGTGCAACCTAGTAATGTGCCCTGACTGGGAATCGAACCAGTGACACTTGGCTCTCAGGCCGACGCCCAATCCACTGAGCCACAGCAGCCAGGGCCGTTTGCCCATTTTTTAATTATATTGTTTGGTTTTTTGATGATGAGTTGTATGAGTTCTTATAAATTTTGAATATTAACCCCTTATTGGATATATCATCAGTGAAAGTCCTCCATTCAGTAGGTTGTCTTTTTGTTTTGTTAATGATTTGCTTTGCTGTGCAAAAACTTTTTAGTTTGATGTGGTTCCATATGTTTATTTTTCCTTTTGTTTCCTTTGCCCAAAGAGATATATGAGAAAAAATATTGATAAGAGAAATGTCAAGGGAGTTTATGGCCTATTTTTTCTTCTAGTAGTTATGGTTTCAAGTCCTATATTTAAGTCTTTAATCAATTTTGAGCTTATTCTCATATAGAGTGTAAGAGGGTGTTTTGGTTTCATTTTTTTTGCATATATGTGTCCAATTTTCCAAACACCATTTATTGGATGGACTATCATTATTCCATTGTATGTTCCTGCCTCTTTTTGTCATATATTAATTGACCATAAAGGTGTGGGTTTATTTCTGGGCTCTCTGCTCCATTCCATCAATCTATGTGTCTGTTTTTAGTACCAGTACCATGCTGTTTTGATTACTATAGTCTTATAGTATAGTTTGATATCAGGGAGTGTGATTTCTCCAACTTTGTTCTTCTTTCTCAATATTATCATGGCTATTTGGGGTCTTTTATGGTTAATTTTACTATTCATGAGCATGGTATATGCTTCCATTTATTTGTATCTTCTTCAGTTTCTTTCTTCAATGTCTTATAATTTTCTGAGTACAAGTCTTTTTCTTTCTTAGGTAAATTTATTCCTAGGCATTTTATTTTTAGTTGTAATTGTAAATGGGATCATTTTCTTAGTTTCTTTTTCTGATAATTCATTATTTGTATATAAAAGTGCGACTGGTTTCTGAATACTTATTTTGTATATGACTACTTTAATGAATTTACTTATCAGTTCTATTAGCATTTCATCTCCATTGGGTCATATTCTGTTGCCAGAAATGGTAATGCTACCCTCTACATGAACTATAGTAAACAACCATTTATCATTCATAATTTGGGAATGTGAATGCTGTCACAGCAAAATAGTCATTGACAGACATTCATCTGTTTCTGAGCCAAGAAGGATAAAAACTACACAGAAGGGATAGAACCCAAGTGACAGATGGGAATGAGAGGTGATCAGTACCTCACTGAGAGGCCTGTGAGAATGTTGCAAACGGATTTCCCTAATTATCTTCTCAAAGTAAATAAAAACAAGCATGCATAACCTTTGCATTCCCAATACACAGCACCAAATTGGCAAAACTAAAGGCTGAATTGATAGTTGCATTGGCAGCATGTATACTAAAATTGGAATGATAAGAGATTACCATGGTCCCTGCTCAAGGATGACATGCAGATTCTTGAAGTGCTCCCTTATTAAAAAAAAAAAAAAGCTAAATTGATATATTAAAAAAAAGCTAAATTGATAATAAAGGCTTTCCTATTAACTATCTCCTACCATTTGATTGTAATTAATTGATTAATCTACCTTCTCTACCTTAGATTATAAATTCTGTGAAGGATCACACTTGTCTTGTTTACTCTTATTGCTCAGAATCCAGTGCACATAGAAGATACTTAGCAAATATTGTTGATATGGAAATGAAATGATAGGAAATCAGGAGATTTTGGTATGTGCTTATGTGTTACAATAGATACTTCACTTTTATTCTTCATGACAACTTTGGGAGATATGTATTATTGTAATTTTACAGTTGAGACTATTTATAGTGTTGAGTTTGTTGTGTCCTATGCTAGGAAATTTACATATCTTATTATGTGTAAGTCTTTGAATTCCATGGGTTATTTTTTCCTTACTTTACAAATTTACAGAAAAAGCTGACATATAGTTCATAATAACTGATGCTAAGATTTAAATCCATATCTTCTGATTAAAAATTGGGTGACACTAATTAAATGTTCACTGAATGAATTAGTGGATCAATGATTCTTATTAATATTTTGATTCATAGGTATTTATTTCCCCATAAAATTCTTATGAAAATCAACTTTGCCAGTACCATTTATCCTAAACAAAAATAACTTTAAGATTGTTTTTCACCTGAAATATCAAAATTTGTACTTGAAAATCTCTTCTAAAACTTACTCTAGCCTCTACTTATAGCTTGTATCATATTTAAATGATCTCTGACATAAATTATTAATTACAATTCAATAAAACTCTTCATAAGATCTTTAAGTAATCGTCGGCAGCCGTCCGTCTCGAGAGACGATGGTGTAGCTTCTTAAGAGTCTATCTGCACCGCCGAGAATGGCTGTGCAGTCCGACTCGGGAGTGACATGGTATCTGTCTCCTCCCGTGTTGAATCGACATCTTGTGATGACGCTGAAGCTACAGAGCCTGGGCAGGGTAATATGGAGGGTCTGCTGTTGCCCATGCAGCAGACCCCACCTCTCTTCGCAGCTGAAGGGTCCAAGGGAAAGACGGAGTCGATACAGCTTGGGTTCAGGTGCGCCGCAGGAGTTGCCGGTGTTGACTACAACGTCAAACCGCCTTAGGGACTCCGGCTCCGGATTTTCTGTCGGGGTTTACTCCCTTAGCCTTTCCCCTGAAGAGGTATGCCGCAAGGCAGCGGAGGTTTTTTGGAGTCAGAGTTTTCCTTCTCTGATCTTTAAGTAATACATCTCAATATTTAAGAAGTCTAATTGTTTTGTAAATATATCCTCATTGAAACACATTTTTTTCTCCTTTTCTTAAATGAAAATACAATGATAATAGATTTTTAAAATCTTAATCTTTATTTTTCAAAATAGGATCCTGCCTCTATGTTCAATGATATTTTGTAAATAAAGCTGGGTTTTTTTCCTTTATTTTTATTATTGGCACTATTATAGATGTCCCCATTTTCCTCTCCTTTTCCCACTTCTGCCAGCCCCAACTTTTTCCCTCTGGCCATCACTGTAGTGTTGTCTGTATCCATGGGTTATGCACATATGGTTTTTGGCTAATCTTTTCCCTTTTTTTCATTTAGTCCTCACTCCCCCACCCCTCTGACAGCTGTCAATCTGTTACATGTATCCATGCCACTGTTTCTATGTTTTTCATCAGTTTATTTTGTTCATTAGATTCCACATACAAGTGAGACCATATGGTATTTGTCTTTCTCTGGTTGGCTTATTTCACTTAGCATAATTATCTCCAGGTCCATCCATGTTGTCACAAAGGGAAATGTTCCTTCTTTTTAAATTTATTTTTAAAAATCTGTTTATTTGTTTTTTTGGGGGGGGGACCCCTCTCTGTAACAATTCCCCCTCTCAGACTTAAGGCCCTTTATATTCTCATAAAAGACAATGGGCAAAGGTCTCATGCTCCTCTAGCTGCTTCAAGCTGGACATGGTCATCATCCTACCTATGCTTGGATCCAGAAATTCCTAATAAGAGTAGGGGTGTGGCAGGGAGGGTGGCCTTCCCACATGGGGAAGGATCATGCAGACTCCAGGTCAGTTGGCTGTCCCTGGGCAACGGCATGCTTGGTTTAACAGAATGGCATCCTTGTTGTATTCTGGGGGCAACAGATTTGGTGACAAGGTTAAAGGCATCATTAAATCTATAACCATGAGAAGACAAAAGGCAGGGATTAATTTTTCAATGTTCCACATTGGGAAAAACTAGGCTCCTTTGGAAGAAGGTGTGCAAGGCACGTCACACCTGTCCAAAACCCTTTTGCCCACTATACTTAGTTTGGGCTACGGGGAATATTTTATGTTTCCCCCCTCTCAGACCTCTGGGCCCTTTCTGTCCAAGCCATTAGGATAGAAAATAGAAACCAGTTTTAAAGTGAAGCCCACAGACCACCCCATACTTTACCAACCCAACCACTTAGTTCAGCCAAACCACTGAGCCTCAGGAGGCAGTGATGCAGACAGGATTAAGTGAGGCCTATACAAACAGACAATCATGCAGGTAATGAGATCAGAGGCTTATACCCTGCGAAAACAGAACATACATGTTAATTTACATAACATAACCCACAAACCAGTCTCTAAATCTGCAAGACTGTCTTATTGGAAAGACATCCAGTTGCAAGGCATTTGACATTTTTCTTGCCTGTAAATTAAGCATCTTTGATGATGTCACAGAGCTAGTTTAACTTTCAAATGAAAACAAATTTTAAATGAAAATAAACTTTAAAGACAGTTAGATGCACTAGTTTTTTTCTTTTTTTCTTCCCCTTTGTTCCCGTCTTCCCAGTAACCCCCTTCCCTCCAGCAATCCCACACCCCCTTAGTTCATGTCCATGGGTCATGTATATAAGTTCTTTGGCTTCACCCTTTCCTACATTATTCTTAGCTTTCCCCCATCTATTTTGTACCAACTGATTATGCTTCTTAATCCCTGCAGTATAATAGTCTTAATATCTTTATAGCTGTATTAATACTGGCTCATTTGCTGCAGATAGTGTGATTGTGGGTGGGGGATATTTTTGAGGGTGTGGGTTTCTTGCCTCGGTAATGTGTTTATGTTTTAACAGCATCTCCACAAAAGAATTCAAGACGTGGTGGGCAGAGTGACTCTCAATCAACTAGCCAGAGGTAAGATTCCACCAAAGAGCAACTCAACAACAGCCAAAACTTTAATACAACCAGACAGCCTAAACAAATAGCATAAAGAGCATCTCAAGAGCATCAAGCTCAGGAGATCAAAGTAATTGCACCACTGAACCCCCCATGTCTCCTATTACAGAAGGTCACACCATGAAGGCAGGAAATCAAAGCAGACAAATCTAAGAAAAAAAAATAAACAAGAAGAGTCACCTAAAATGGGGAGACAAAGAAACAACCCCCCAATGAAAGGAAATGAGGAATCCCCATAAAGAGTGCTATATGAAACAGGCAAGCAAACTATCAGACATGGAATTCAAAAGAATGGTTATAAGGAAGCTCGACAAACTCAGAGAAAACTATAACAAACTCCAGGGGAATTACAGAGTACGCCAGGAAAACTAAAAAGAACTCCAGGGAACTCCAGAGAAGCTACAAGGAACTTACTGAGAACTACACCAGCATTAAAAAGGACATAAAAACTACCAATAAAAGCCAGGAGGAAATGAAGAATACAATTTCTGAACTGAAGAACACAGTAGAGGGAATCAAATCAGGCTAGAGGAAGGAGAGGATCAGATTGAGATCTGGAGGATAATGTAGAAAAAAATTCCCAGACAGTGCAACAAAATGAAAAAGAAAAAGAAAAAGAATGAAGAGGTTTTAAGAGAGCTGCAGGACAACACGAAACGTTACAATATCCACATCATAGGGATACCAGAGGGAGAAGAAGGGAAGCAAGGGATAGAAAACCTGCTTGAAAAGGTAATGACAGAAAACTTTTCTGACTTGAGGAGAGAAAAAATCACACAAGTCCAAGAAGCAGAGAGCATTCCAATGAAGCTAAGTGCAAAGAGGCCACTTCAAGACACATCATAATTAAAATGGCAACATTCAAAAACAAAGAGAGAATAATAAAAGCAGAAAGAGAGAAACAGGAAATAACATACAAGGGAGCTCCAATAAGACTATCAGTGAATTTCTCAACAGAAACACTAGAAGCCAGAACAGAATGGCAAAAAATATTTTAAGCAATGAAAAACAAAGGCCTATAACCAAGGCTACTCTACCCAGCAAGGCTCTCATTCAAATTGGAAGGTGAAATAGGGAGTTTCAAGACAAAAGAAAGCTAAAAGAATACATTTCCACCAAACCAGCACTGCAAGAGATGCTAAAGGGACTGCTTTAAGAAGATGAAGAAAAAGAGGAGAGAGAGGGAGAGAGAGAGAGAAGAACACAGGTCAAAGGGAAAAAAATCACAATGAATAAGTATCTATCAATAATAACCTTAACTGTAAATGGATTAAATGCTCCAATAAAAAGGCATAGGGTAGCTGAATGAATAATAAACATGACCCACATATATACTGTCTATAAGAGACCCACCTCATAACAAAAGATCTACACAGACTGAAAGTGAAAGGACGGATAGAAGTATTTCAAGCAAATGGGCATGAAAAGAAAAGTGAGAGTAGCAATACTTATATCAGACAAAACAGATCTCACAGCAAAAGGCCATAAAAAGAAACAAAAAAGGACATTTCATAATACTTAAGCGTACAACCCATCAAGAAGATACAATCCTGGTAAACATATATGCACCCAACATAGGAACACCCAAGTATATAAGGAAAATCTAGAAGGACTTCAAGAAGGATATTTAGAGCAACATACTCATAGTAGGGGACTTTAACATCCCATTGTCAACAACGGACAGATCTCCAAAGCAAAGAAACACAAAGGATATTAAGACATTGAACAACACTCTAGATCAAATGGACTTAATTGATATATACATAACTTCTCACCCCAGAGAAGCAAAATATACATTCTTCTCAAGTGCACATAGAAAATTTTCAACGATAGACCACATGGTAAGACACAAAACAAGCCTCAACAAATTCAAGATTATTGAAATTATATCAAGCATCTTCTCAGATAACAATAGCTTGAAACTGGAAATTAACCTCAAGGAAAAAACTCAAAGACATTCAAACTCATGAAGAATGAACAACATGTCATTAAATAATGAATGGGTTAACAATGACATCAAGGAAGAAATAAAAAAGTTTCTGGAAACAAATGATAATGAACACACGACAGCCCAAAACCTATAGGACATAATGAAAGCAGTCTTGAGAGGAAAGTTCATAGCAATACAAACCTACCTAAAAAGGATAGAAAAATCTCAAATAAAAATTCTAACACAGGAGCTACAAGAACTAGAGGAACAACAGCAAACAAATCCCCAGAGCGAGTAGAAGGAAGGAAATCATCAAGATCAGAGTAGGATTAAATACATAGACACTAAACAAACAATTAAAAACATCAATAAAACCAGGAGTTGGCTTTTTGAAAAGATAAACAAAATTGACAAGCCTTTAACCAGGCTCATGAAGGAAAAAAGAGAGAGGCCTCAAATAGACAAAATCAGAAATGAAAGAGGAGAGATCGCAAATGATGCCACAGAAATCCAAAGGATTGTAAGAAATTACTATGAACAACTATATGACAAGACATTTGATAACCTGAATGAAATGGACAAATTTCTGGAAACATATAATCTTCCAAAATTGAATCAAGAAGAAGCAAAAATTCTGAATAGACTTATAAAAACGAGTGAAATTGAAGCAGTAATAAAAAAAAACTCCTGGCACACAAAAGCCCTGGACCGGATAGCTTCACAGGTGAATTTTACAAAACACTTAGGGAAAAACTAACTCCTATCCTTCTCAAAATATTCCAAAAAATGCAAGAAAAGGGACTACTCCCAAACTCTTTCTGTGAAGCCATATTACCCTGATTCCAAAACCAGGTCAAGACACAACAAAGAAAGAAAACTACAGGCCAATATTGCTGATGAACATAGATGCTAAAGTCCTCAATAAAAGAGTGGTAAACCTCATCCAGCAACACATTAAAAGGATCATACACCATGATCAAGTGGGATTCATCCCAGGGATGCAAGGATGGTTTAATATTCACAAATCAATGAACATAATATACCACATAAAGAAAATGAAAGACAAAAATCACATGATCATATCAATAGATGCTGAAAAAGCATTTGATAAAGTACAATACCCATTTATTGATGAAAACACTCAGCAAAGTGGGAATAGAGGGAACATATCTCAACATAATAAAGGCCATATATGAGAAACCTGAAGCCAAAGTCATACTCAATGGGCAAAAACTGAGAGCATTTCCCCTAAGATCAGGAGCAAGATAAGGATATCCACTCTCTCCAATCCTATTCAACACAGTCTTGGAAGTTCTAGCCACAGCAATTATACAAGAAAGAGAAATAAAAGGCATCCAAAGGAAAAGAGGAAGTAAAACTGTCATTATTTGCAGATGACATGATAATTTACATAAAAAACCCTAGAGACTTCACGAAAAACTACTCGACTTAATAAGTGAATTTGGCAAAATAACAGGGCACAAAGTCAATATTCAGAAATCGAAGGCATTTCTGTAAACAATAAAATATCAGAGACAAACTCAAAAAAAAAGTCTCATTTACTATAGCAACAAGAAAAATAAAGTACCTAGGAATTAACTTAACCAAGGAGGTAAAAGACCTGTACTCAGAAAACTACATAACACTGAAGAAAGAAATTAAGGAAGATACAAATAAATGGAAGCATATACCATGCTCATGGATGGGAAGAATCAACATTATTAAAATGTCCATACTACCCAAAGCATTTTATAGATTCAATGAAATTTCTATTTAAATACCAATGGTATATTTCTCAGACCTAGAACAAATACTTCAAAAATTTATATGGAACTAAAAAAGACCCCGAATAGCCACAGCAATTTTGAGGAAGAAGAACACAGTAGAAGGAATCACAATACCTGATACCAAGGTATACTACAAGGCCATGGTAAACAAAGCAGTATGGTACTGGCATAAGAACTGATATATAGATCACTGGAACAGAATAGAGAGCCCAGCAATAAACCCAGGTCTATATGGTCAACTAACAAAGGGGGAAGGAACATAAAATGGAGTGAAAAGGGCCTCTTCAGTAAATGGTGCTGGGAGAACTGGACAGGGACATGCAAAAAAATGAAACTAGACCACCAACTTACACCACACACGAGAATAAACTCAAGATGGATCAAAGACTTAAATGTAAGCCGTGACACCATAAAAGCCCTAGAGAAAACCATAGGCAGGAAAATTTCAGATATCCCATGTAACAATATTTTCACCAATATATTTCCTAAGGCAAGGGAAATAAAAGAAAGAATGAACAAATGGGACTACATCAAACTAAAGAGTTCCTGCTCAGCAAAAGAAAACATCAGCAAGATGAAAAGGGAACCAACTATATGAGAAAATATATTTGCCAATGATACCTCAGACAAGGGATTGATCTCCAAAATATATAAAGAACTCATATGACTCAACACCAAGAAGACATACAACCCAATTAAAAAAAGGGCAAAAGACCTGAACAAACTCTTCTCCAAAGAGGACATATAGAGGGTCCAAAGGCATATGAAAGAATGCTCAACATTATAGCCATCAGAGAGATGCAAATGACAACCACAATGAGATACCACCTCACACCAGTCAGAAAGGCCATTATCAATGGGGATGTGGACAAAAGGGAACCCTAGTGTACTGTTGTGGGGGAATGCAGAATGGTGCAGCCACTAGGGAAAACAGTATGGAATTTCCTCAAAAAACTAAAATTGGAACTGCCTTTTGAACCAGCAATTCCATTGCTAGGATTATATCAAAAGAATCCTGAAACACCAATTCCAAAGAGCCTATGCACCCCTATGTTCATAGCAGTCCTATTTACAATAGACAAATGCTGGAAACAACCTAAGTGCCCATCTGTAGATGAGTGGATCAAAAAACTGTGGTACATTTATACAATGGAGTACTACAGAGCAGAAAGAAAGAAAGAACTCCTACCATTTGCAACAACATGGATGGAACTAGAGAGAATTATGCTAAGTGAAATAAACCAGGCAATGAAAGAAAAATACCATAAGATATCACCTAATACAGGAAACTAAGGAACAACACAAACAAGTGAGCAAAATTGAACCAGAGGGCATAAGCCTATGATCTAATTACCTGAGTGATTGTCTAATACAACAAGGATGTGAGCCTGTTAAACCAAGCATGCCGTTGTCTGGGGACAGCCAACTGACCTGGAGTCTGCAAGATCCTTCCCCATGTGGCAAGGCCACCCTTCTGGCTACACCCCCATTCTTATTAGGGATTTCTGGACCCAAGTGTGGGTAGGACAATGACCATGTGCAGCTTGAAGCCAGTAGAGGAGCACAAGACCTTCGCCCATTGTCCTTTATAAAATTATAAAGTTTCTTAAGTCTGAGAGGGAGGAATTTTTTTTATTGTTATAAAAAATTAATTAATTAATTAAAAAATAATATAGGAAAGGGTGAAGCTAAGGAACTTATATGCAGGATCCATGGACATGACATAAGGGTGATGAGTTTGCTGGGGAAAAGAGGGTATTGGGTGGAGGGGAGCAAAGGAGAAAAAAATTGAAACTATTGTAACAACATAATCAATAAAATATACTTAGAAAAAAAACTATTCAGTATTCCGTATCTTATCATGGGTATTACATTCCAGACCCCCCTGCAAAAGGTGAAAATACGCGAAATAGGAACCTTATATTTATTTTAGTATTTATATATATATTTTAAGACTTTATAAATCCTTTCCACACACTTTTAAACCGTTCCCAGTCCCTTATTAACCTTATAGCAAAAAATCCATGATAAATAATTAAGTATAATATTTAAAAAAATTCCGTGATACAGAGTGGCTGCCATAAGTGAACCGTGATATAAAGAGGGACTACTGTACTACAAGGCTATTATAATTAAAACAGACTGGTACTGGCATGAGAACAGACATATAGATCAATGGAACAGAATAGAGAGCCCAGAAATAAACCCAGGCCTCTATGGACAACTAATATTTGGTAAGGGGGAAGGAGAATAAAATGAACTGAAAATAACCTCTGCAACAAATGATGCTGGGAGAACTGGACAGGGACATGCAAAAAAAAAAAAAAAAAAAAAAAAAAGAAACTAGACCACAAACTTACACCATACACCAGAATAAACTCAAGGTGGATCAAAGACTTAAGTGTAAGCTGTGACACCATAAAAGTCCTACAGGAAAACAGGCAGGAAAATCTCAGATATCCCATGTAGCAATATTTTTGCCAATATAGCTCCTAGAGCAAAGGAAATAAAGAAAAGAATAAACAAATAGGACTACATATAACTAAAGAGTTTCTGCTCAGCAAAGGAAAACATCAGAAAGATGAAAAGGGAACCAACCATATGGGAAAACATATATTCCAATGATACCTGAAACAAGTGTTTGATCTCCCAAATATGTAAAGAACTTATAAGACTCAACATCAAGAAGACAGACAATCCAATTACAAAATGGGCAAAGGACCTGAACAAACACCTTTCTAAAGAGGACACACAAAGGGACCAAAAGCATATGATAGAATGCTCAACATTACTAGCCATCAGAGAGATACAAATTAAAGCCACAATGAGATACCACTTCACAGTGGTCAGAATGGCCATCATCAACAAATCAACAAACTACAAGTGTTGGCAAGGATGTGGAGAAAAGGGAACCCTAGTGCACTGTCGGTGGGAATGCAGATTGGTGCAACCACTATGGAAAACAGTATGGAATTTCTTCAAAAAACTAAAAATGGAGCTACCTTTTAATCCAGCAATTCCATTGCTAGGATTATACCTGAAGAATGCTGAAACACCGATTCAAAAGAACCCATGCACCCCTACGTTCATAGCAGTGCTATTTACAAAAGCCATGTGCTGGAAATAGCCTTAGTACCCATCTGTAGATGAGTGGATTAAAAAACTGTGATACATTTACACAATGGAATACTATGCAGCAGAAAGAAAGAAGGAACTCCTAACATTTATGACAACATGGATAGAACTGGAGAGTATTATGCCTAGTGAAATAAGCCAGTCAGTGGAAGACAAATACCATGTGATATCACCTAACACAGGACACTAATGAACAACACAAGCAAATGAGCAAATTAGAACCAGAGACATGTAAACAAGGAGCAGACTGAAAGTGACCAGGGGGAAGGAGGGAGTGGCGAAGGGGAGAAAGAAGGGTAGGGGTTTAGTCAAGGAACTAGTATAAATGACCCATGGAATGGACAACAGGGTAGGGATGGACTGTGGGAGAAGGGGTGGGTGGGGTGGGGCAGGGAGCAATGGGAGAAAAAATGGGACAACTGTAATAGAAACAAACAATAAATAAATTAAGAAGAAATACTGTTTGTAACATACTTTTGGTTTTTTGGCCTTAGGAAAACATTTTAGTAATTTAGCTCTCTGAAATTGCATACCCTTCCACTACCTGGACCCAGGCTCTATAGCCCTCTTTGTTTTTTATTTATCCCCCTAGTTAGCCTCCTTTACTGATAGTTATGACAACTTATTTATTTTCCTACCACAGTCTGCAATTTGATGGTTTTTTTAATAAAGATGAGTTTTGGAAGCTGTGACCACAAAATGCTTAGATGTTCGTTTGGGTGAGCTGAATCAAGAAGGGCAATGAAAGGTGACACATTTGCAACCAGATAGTTCTGAATCTGTATGGAATTTTCTAAATTCTTAAAAAAAAATTCTTTATGGTTGTTCAAAGGATAAAATTTGATACAAAATGTATTTCATATATATGCAAGCACTTATAATCTTGTTAATTATATATGCAAGATATAAACCAACCTCAAGAATTAATGTCAGATTCAGAGAACAATTTTAAAATTTTGCTAATCCACTTTAAACTGTAAATGAATTAATCATTAGGAAAATGCATACGATTTCACTACACATCCATTAAAAAAATCCCAATGCAATGGACAATTTTCTAGGCAAATAAAAATTATCAAAATATAATCAATTATAGGAAACCTGAATAAGTTAAGGATTAATTTACAATCAACTAATCAATAAGGAAAAGATAGTGCACTTGAAAAAATGAGTTAAAGACAAGTTTTTGTCAGGTTGACAAACATTTTAAAAGTTTAGTAATATTGACTTCTGGTGAGAGTTTGGGAAGGACAATACTGTCATATACAGTTGATAACACAAAAGTTGCTAATAATTCATTGTGATTAAATTGCCAATGTGAATCAAAAAAACTTTCAAGTTATTTTTGTCTCTGCACATTTACTTTTAGAGTAACAAATTAGTTAAAAATATAAATTAGAACTTAGCTATAAGGATGTGCATCATAGAGAACATTTTTAAAAATAGTGAAAAATTAGGAAGATTCTAGATTTGCTTATATAAATTTTGTTAAATGCATGTATGATGATTAATAATTATTATAATGCATGTATATATTTCAATGTTAGTGATACAAAGTTGAATTTAAAGAGCTCGTATGCGATGCAATCAACAAAATACAACACACAATATGGATAAATCTCACATACATATTTGAGTAGAAGAAGTCAGTTACAAAAATATGTAGTATATCTCTCGGGTGGCCGTAGCCGGAGAAGAGAAGTCGCATGTGTCACTTCAACTGGCCGTAGTGGCGGGAGCCGAGGCGTTGGTAGCTGTAGGACTGCCTGGGTGTGTGAAATGGCCACTGACATTTCTGAGGCCAGGGGGCTCGGAGACCCCTGGAGCAATGTCAACTTAGATGCAGATTACCAGCTGCTAATGCTGTACTGTGGAGTCTGTTCATTACCAACGGAGTACTGTGAATATATGCCTGATGTTACTAAATGTAGACAGTGGTTAGAGAAGAATTTTCCAAATGAGTTTGCAAAACTTACTAAAATTCACCCAAACAAGAATCTGAAATTAGTGAAGGTCAAGGAATGGCAGGAGAAGAGGAAGAGAAGAAAAAAACAAAAGAGAGGTGGAAGGAGTCAGATAAAACAAAAAAAGAAGACTGTGCCACAGAAGGTCACAATAGCCAAAATTCCCAGAGTGAAGAAGTACGTAACAAGAGTGTGCGGCCTTGTGACTTTTTAAATTGATCTTAAAGAAGCACAAAGAATTTTTGCTCAAAAATTCTCCCGTGGTGACTCAGTGACAGGGGAGGATGAGATCATCATTCAGGGAGATTTTACAGATGACATTATTTATGTCACTCAGGAAAAGTGTCCAGAGGTAGATGATGATAGCATTGAAGATCTTGGAGAAGTGAAGAAGTGATTTTGAAAAGTTGACTGTTTTTAATGGTCTGAACTGAGAACTGGTATAGCCAAAGAGGGAGAGGCCTTTTGAAAAAAAAATTTATCCTACAGTAAAACTGTAGCCTACCTTTGCCCTTGGCATCTCACTGTTGTATGCAAGGCTGCTTGTTTTATTGCCAAAGTCTAACGAATAGGGGAGACCGCCATGCTTCTGCATGAAGTAGAATCTAGTCAAATAAAAAATTTTGGTCTCTTGGTACTGACTTCTCTCTTTCTTTCTTTTAAACTTTTTATTTTTGGAAAAACACTGTAGACTTTTTGTGGGAAGTTTATCTGTTATTTTTTAAATGGCCATGATTTAATCAAATCATGATTTCAAGAAGAATGTTTTAAAGAATTTTAATTTGACTTCATCACCAGTAATAACTATCTCCTTCCTTTGGTGTGAAAGTTTTGAGGTGCTTGAGCATTTAATAGATTTGTGGTTGAATTGGCTTCATTGTTACCAACCAAATCCACTTTGTGGGCACATCGACATCCTGTTGGTAGGAGTTGTTCAAGCTATTCTGGATATTATTTGGTGAAGTATATTAAAAGCCTTAAAACCATCTGTACTGTTTGACCCAGTAAGCCACTTCTTTGACATTACCTTAAAGATAGAAGTCTTGTGCTCATTATGATGTTATTCATAATATCAAAAAAATTACAAATGATGTAAACAAAAAATAGGGACATGGATGAAATGATGGTGTGAGAAACGCTCACAATAAAAACTGGGACATAGGACTTGAGCAGTAAAGCGAGGCCTTTATTCACGAGTCTGCAGAGCTGGGCACACCCTCACAGCCAGGAGAATGTGCGCGTCAAGTAGACAAAGGAAACTGGTTTTATAGTCTTAGCTTCCCCACCCTGAAATTGCCACCCTAAAGTGATTATCTTTTCCACCCTAAAATTGCCACCCTAAAGTGATTATCTTCTCCACCCTAAAATTGCCACCCTAAAGTGATTATCTTCCTTGCCCTAAAGTGAGAGCAATTAGCTTCCCTGCCCTAACGCAATTAGCTCCCCCTCCCGTCTCCTTCTTCCCCGTTTCTCCATTACTGGTTACTCCGGAGTTACAATCTAACACGGTTATCTAAATGCCCCTTCTGTGGTTTGTAGATATGCCAGTGCTGTCAGCTCCCTTCTCAGAGATCCTCTAATTACATTTGCCCTTTGTTACTAATGACTTTTTACTGGTTTGGGAGTCACTATGTTCTTATTTCTAACAATGGTGCATCATATGGTAGAATATTACGCATTGTTTTGAGTGGAAGGCCGTTCCCAGAGGCTGAGAGCTCTTGTTCTGGCTACACATTATGAGTGTAAAATTCTGCTATCAAGTTGCAGATATAAACCCATGTTGTCTGGGAAACAGCAGTTAAACCATGTTTTTCTCACAAGAGAAACTGACAATTTTAATGAATGCACTAAGTGAATTTAAACTTTTTTTTTTTATAAAGGTCTTAAGTCAGGAGCTACAAAATGAAAAGAAGACTCATGGTATTTTAATTGCTGTAAACACCTTTAAGAAATTTAGAACCTATTGTTACAGAACCCCTGGGCTGCTCCAGTCGAAAACAAACCCACGGGCTCTTTAGTTAGGGGCCCGATTGCCCGCCGCCAAAATTATAACTCTCAATACCAGAGTTTGGTGAAAAGAAAAAGAATTGTTTATTTAACAGTTATATAGATTTAGATTATTTGCGGATTTCTGTTGTTAAGTCTTATGCTCTTTAAAATACCCACAAACACATATCCTTGCCTCCCCCCCTTCCAAACCAGGCTAGTTTTAGGAAAGTCAGAGAAACTGTTTCCCTACTTTCCAAACACAGTTCAGCTTTACCAGCAGCTGCCAATCATTCAATCTGATTGGGGAGGTCCTTTCTGTGCTGTGGTGCCCTCCAGCTCTCAATGCAGGACCGCCTGGATTCTCAGCCTCCTTGCAAACTGCCTTCTTCCTGCAAACCGCGCGGATCTCCTCTCCTTCTCAAAACCGCACGGCGAGAGCCTCTTAAAGCAGCCTGGAGACCCCTTCTCCAAGCCACATGGAGAAGGCCCCTTCACCAAGCCACGTGGAGGGAGCACACGAGAGAGCGAGAGAGCGAGAGCGAGCGCGCGAGCATGCCAGAGAGAGAGTCAGAGTGCCAGAGCCAGAGAGCGAGAGTCTGAGCTAAAATGTCTGCAGCTGCTTATATATCCCTGACTGTGTCATCTGACGCAGTGGGCGTTGCAAACAGTTCTGACCATTCACAGAACCTTATGTAGGCTCTGTGTGCTTTTTCCATACCGTACCCTGGTTCAAGACTCCTCCCATCTGCCTGAGGCTTTGGATGCATTAAAGCCATTTGCATAAGAAAGACAGTAGCCACCAGCCTCAGGCATGTGGAAGCATTTGAAAAGCTGCTTACTTCTCCCCATCCCCCAGCAGCAAACTCTGGGGATTTTTGGACTCCCCTGTTTCTGTAACAGTTTCCCCCCTTTCACACTAAGACCCTTTATAATCTTATAAAGGACAATGGGCGAAGGTCTCATGCTCCTCTAACTGCTTCCTGCTGGACATGGTCGTCGTCCTACCTACCCTTGGGTCTAGAAATCCCTAATAAGAGTGGGGATGTAGGGGAGGGTGCCCTTCCCACATGGGGAAGAATCTTGCAGAGTCCAGGTCAGTTGGCTATTCCTGGGTAGCAGCATGCTTGGTTTCCAAGGGCTGGTACTGCTGGACAAGCTGGCATTCTTGTCATATTCTGAGGGCAACAGATTTGGCAACAGGGTTAAAAAAAAAACAATTCAACCTATAACTACTATATACAAAAGGCAGGGATTAATTTTTCAATGTCCCACATTAGAAAAAAAGAAATGGCTTCTTTGGAGGAAGGTGTGCAGGGCATGTCACACCTGTCCAAAGCCCTTTTGCCCACTATACTTAGCTTGGGCTGAGGGGTATAAATTTTGGATTTCCCCCCTCTCAGACCTCTGGGCCCTTTCTATCCAAGCCATTAGGACAGAAAAGAAACCAGTTTTAAAGTGAAGCCTGCAGACCACCCCATACTTCACCAACTCAACCACTTAGTTCAGCCAAACCGTTGAGTCTCAGGAGGTGGCAATGCAGATGGGCTTCTTAAGTGAGGCCTATATGTACAGATAATCACTCAGGTAGAGATCATAGGCTTATGCCCTATGAAAACAGAAAGAACATACATGTTAATTCACACAACACAATTCACAAACCAGTCTCTTAATTTGAGAGACTGTCTTATTGGGAAGACATCCAGTTGCAAGGCACTTGACATTCTTCTTGCCTGTAAATAAAGCATCCTTTATAATGTCACAGACTTGGTTTAACTTTCAAATGGAAAACAAACTTTATAGACAGCTGCACTGAGCATTGCGATTTTCCTTGAGTCACGATTTTTCTCCTTAAGATTACCCTCCTTGCCAGTAAAGGGACTGCATTAAGTCCAGTTTTAATTTAGCCTGTTCATTTGCATAAACACAACAAGAGCAGTGATTGATCACATATGATCTTTAAGTCTACTATGCTGGGACTTACGCAAGGAACCTTCATGTTGACTTTTAGTTTGCCCATTAGGGCACAGAAGCTGAGCCACATACCTGCCATTCAGCCTTGCCTGCAAACACCTGCTTTCCCAAATCCTTTGGGTTTTCCATTGTGCCTTGAGGTTCCTTTTAGCCATCCTTCAGAAAAGCAACCTTCGTTCCTTCCCTGGAAATACTGCCATGAACCACACAACCAACCAAGGTGTCAGGCCTTTTCCCTTCTGGGCTTTCCTTAGCTTCAAAAGTCAAGTCCAGTTCCTCAGGGCTTTCTGGTAACAACCAGAGCCTAAGCATGCCTCCTTCAGGCATGTCACTACAGTCAAAAGTCTTGGTTAACAATACCTTTATTAACAACTGGTCTTTTTAGTTTTATGCAAAGAAACCTAATGTCATTTCTTACTCCTTTAAATTGCCAAATTCTGGAGGGACCAGATAAGGAGAAAAATATACAGTGTGAAGGAAAATCCTTGTCCTTCTAATATTCCCTAAAATTGCATTTCCATGCCTTATACTTTCTTTTGTCCACTTTCCTACATGTGAAGTTTTCTTAACTTTCTCTGGGAAACCTCAATTTTCCTTTCAGATTATATGGCCAGTACCAATACAGAGAATTCCAGACCCTTCCTAGGCCTCAGAGAATTCTAGACCTTACATAGGTCTCCAGTGGCTAATGCCAAACCAATACAGGGAATTCCAAATGACCTTTCATAGGTCCCCAATGGCTAAATGCCAACACAGGGAATTCCAAATGACCTTTCATAGGTCCCCAATGGCTAAATGCCAACACAGGGAATTCCAAATGACCTTTCATAGGTCCCCAATGGCTAAATGCCAATACAGAGGTACAGTAACCATACAATTAGACCACAAGTAGTTGAGGTTTCCCTTTTCCCAGGTTTAAAAACTTTCACAACCTTTCTATATATTTACCCATTCAGATTTAACCATAACCCATTTCCAATTCTTTTCCACACTGTAAAGGACTCTACCCAAACTCAGTATTTGGCAGCTAAAATTCTCTAGATTTGCAAGCACATGCCTAAAGCAAAAGAAACACTTTTAATCTGTGTTTCAGTTCACTGTCCTTTTTTTCGAAAGAGTAATTTCAAATCTTCTTCTGGAGTGCAGGTCCAACTTTCCCTTTCGGTGTCAGTCACAGCAGCAGGGTCTGTGTCCTCCTCAGACGGTGCTCGTTACCCGTGTGTGGTGTATCCAGGGCTTGATTCCTACCAGCTTCAGCGAAGCATGTGTTAGCAAAACATCATAAGGACCAGTCCATTGTTCAGCCAGCTGCTGTTCAGGACCTTGCGTCTTCCAGGTCTTCAGTAAGACTCTGTCCCCAGGTCCGAATGGGTGCAAGGGTTTTCATTTCTACTTCCCTTCTTACGATTTGGACACTCATTTTTCCAATGGCCCTTCTTTCTGCAATAGGCACACTGGTCCTTGCCCAATGGCTCTTTCCTCCTCTCTTTAGGGTCCTGTTTCTTCCTTTGGCCTCTCCAGCCTGTTTTAATGAACATTAAGTTCTGTCTTCTCTTTTCTACTCCCCTCGCATGGTAAACTTTAAATGCTATGTCTACTAACTGAGAGGGGCTCATTCCTAATACTCCATCTATACGCTGGAGTTTCCGTCTAATATCTGGGGCACTCTGCCCAATAAATGTCATGTTCACCATTCTTAAGTTCTCTTGTGCCTGTGGATCAACATCAGTGTACTTGCTGTAGGCTTGATAGATCCTCTCTAAGAACTCAGAAGGATCCTCATCTGGTTTTTGCTGAATAGTCTGTACCATATTCAGGCTTTTTTGGCTTGGGTACCCCTTTTCTAAGTCCTTCCAATATACACTTCCTGTAGTGTTTCAAAGGAACTAGGCCTCCACCATTTGGGTCCCAGTTAGGCTCTGTCCAAGGAATTGCCACAGTTGGGTCGGGGGTCCCATGGGGATCCTCTCCATGGAGACGCTGAGCCTCTTCATTAGCCTTACTTGTAACCAGTTGCCTCTCATCCCCAGTTAGAAGACTATTTAGGAGAGCCTGTACATCTGCCCAGTTCGGGTTATGAGTGGCGAAAATGGAGGCAACAAGCTCTGCCATTTTCTGAGGATCTTCCCTATATGAGGGGTTAGAATTTTTCCAATTTAGCAAATCTGAAGTGGAAAACGGAGTATGGGCCCAATAGTAGCCAGAGGGCTGGCCTTGCTGATTTATTCCACCTATTGGGTACTGCTGGTATGCCACTGGTGCCCTTGAAGCTGCTGCCCCGGTGCTGGAGCCCAGAGGGAGTGAGTCTGAACTCAGTAGTTCCAGTCACGGCTCAGACAGTAAAGCTCCCAAAGAAGATCAGTTCTACAGAGTTCTAGGTATTGTTTCTGCTCTTTCAGCTCTCCTCATAACTTTTTCTAAGCACTTACATCCCATGTAAGGAGGGAGTCTGAGCAGCCCAGGCCATTCTGACTAGTGTGAGCTGGTGGACTTCAAACCTCCGCTGCCTTGCGGCATACCTCTTCAGGGGAAAGGCTAAGGAGAAGGGAAACTCTGACTCCAAACCTCCGCTGCCTTGCGGCATACCTCCTCAGGGGAAAGGCTAAGGGAGTAAACCCCGACAGAAAATCCAGAGCCGGAGTCCCTAAAGCGGTTTGACGTTATAGTCAACACCGGCAACTCCTGCGGCGCACCTGAAGCCAAGCTGTATTGACTCTGTCTTTCCCCTTGGATCCTTCCGCTGCGAAGAGAGGGGGGGTCTGCTGCATGGGCAACAGCTGGCCCTCCATATCACCCTGCCCAGGCTTTGTAGCTTCACTGGAGAGGACACTCCAGCGTCATCGCAAGATGTCGACTCAACACGGGAGGAGACAGATACCGGTTATAAGCTCATCCGATTGGCGAAGGAAACGAGCGCCAGGGGTCTCCTCTGACGGTGGGAGAGGTCATCGCACCTCACTGGACAGCTACCGCCCGCCTCAAGCTGGGCAGCCCCCAGCCAATTAGGTGCCGTCTCGCCATGGCTCGCCTGCCCCACTGGGTGCGTGGGGATCAGAGAGGCGTCTCTCGAAAAGTGGGCCACAAAACACTCGCATCAGGCAATTCCAAGCAAACAACAAGAAAGAAGCCTCCAGCTCTTCGCCTCGCTAGCTGGAACATCAGGACCATGTGTCCCGGACTTACTGCAGACCTTCCGTGGATCAATGGTGCCAGGAAAACCGCCATCATCGACAGGGAACTGGCACGACTAAACATCGACATTGCGGCTCTACAGGAGACCCGGTTGGCCGACAACGGAACTATCAGAGAAACCAACTACACCTTCTACTGGCAAGGGAAGTCTCCGGACCAACCAAGACAGCACGGTGTTGGGTTTGCTGTGAAGAACACGCTTGTTAACTCCATAGAGCCACCCACAGGAGGCACAGAGAGATTACTTACCCTCCGATTGTCAACAGCTTTCGGCCCAGTCAGTATTCTTAGCGCGTACGCCCCAACCCTCTGCGCCACCACCGAAGAGAAAGAACAGTTCTACCATGCACTGGACGATGCGTTATCCAAGATCCCCAGAAGTAACGCTCTTTATCTCCTCGGAGACTTCAACGCAAGAGTAGGAGCAGACCACATGGCCTGGCCCACCTGCCTCGGAAACTTTGGGAGAGGAAAGATCAATGAGAATGGTCAGCGACTGCTTGAGCTTTCGTGTCACCATGGCCTGTGCGTGACAAACACATTCTTCAAGTGCAAAGAGATCCACCAGGTGTCATGGAGGCACCCCCGCTCCCGCCACTGGCACCAGCTTGACCTCGTCATCACCAGAAGAACGGATATTGGCAGCACCCTCCTCACCCGCAGCTACCACAGTGCAGACTGCGACACGGACCATGCCCTCGTGGTAAGCAAGGTGCGCATAATGCCGAAGAGGTTGCACCACTCCAAGATGAAGGGTCGCCCACGCATCAACACCAGTTGTGCCAGCAACCCAGTTAAGACCCAGCAATTCATCAACAAGATGGAAGATGCACTCGGCGAGGGAGTGGCGGCAGATGACATTATCGAATCCAATTGGCCACGTCTCCGCGACGCCATATACAACTCCGCCATTATTGCTTACGGGAAGAAAGAGCGGAAGAACGCTGACTGGTACGAGGCTCACTGGGAAGAAATGGAACCCGTGATCGAGGCTAAGAGGAAGGCCCTACTGGCTTACAAGGTCACGCCCACTCCCAGTACACTTCAAGCTCTACGGGCTGCCAGGAACAAAGTCCAGAAGACCGCCCGCCACTGTGCCAACACCTATTGGCTAAACCTGTGCAGAAGCATTCAGGAAGCCGCCGATATAGGCAACGCACGAGGAATGTATGAGGGTATCAAGAAGGCAACAGGCCCAATCCCCTCCAAGATCGCCCCCCTTAAGTCCAAGACAGGTGAGGTCATCACTGACCAGGAACAGCAAATGCGGCGGTGGACCGAGCACTACCTCGAGCTGTACGCAACAAAGAACACCGTAACAGACACTGCTCTTAAAGCCATCCCAGACCTACCAGTCATGGAGGAGCTAGACACCCCACCTACTGCGGCAGAGCTCGGCAAAGCCATCGACCGCCTTGCTTGCGGGAAAGCACCAGGAAGCGACGGAATCCCTCCAGAAATCCTAAAGAGCGGGAAACCAGTCCTGCTACAGCCGCTCCACCGTCTACTCTGTCTCTGCTGGAAGGAGGGTTACATCCCCCAGGATATGAGAGACGCCAACATTATCACCATGTACAAGAACAAAGGAGACCGCAGCGATTGCAACAACTACCGGGGCATCTCTCTCCTCAGCGTCGTCGGCAAAGTATTCGCCCGGGTCGCTCTTGCCCGCCTGCAGACCCTTGCTTCCCGCGTCTACCCAGAGTCCCAGTGTGGCTTCAGAGCTGGCCGATCAACAGTGGACATGATCTTCTCCCTACGCCAGCTGCAGGAGAAGTGTCACGAGCAGCATAAACCACTCTACCTCGCCTTTATCGACCTCACGAAGGCGTTTGATCTGGTCAGTCGAAGCGGACTCTTCAGCTTGCTACGGAAGATTGGCTGTCCACCACATCTGCTTGCTGTGGTCATGTCCTTTCACGGCAACATGCACAGCACGGTGTCCTACAACGGCGCAACCTCTGAGGCCTTCCCAGTCAGCAGCGGAGTAAAGCAGGGCTGCGTCCTCGCGCCTATGCTGTTCGGAATCTTCTTCTCCATGCTCCTCCAATACGCCTTTAAGGACTGCAGCGAGGGTGTCTTCATTCACACCAGATCCGATGGCAAGCTCTACAACCTGGCCCGTCTACGAGCCAAGACCAAAGTCAAAGAGGTGCTCATCCGTGAGATGCTCTTCGCCGACGACGCAGCCTTGACATCACACTCCGAAGAGGGACTCCAGCAGCTGCTCACTTGCCTTTCCCACGCATGCAAGGAGTTCGGACTAGCCATCAGCCTGACGAAGACGAACGTTACGGCTCAAGGCACGGGGACTCCCCCATGCATCACCATCGACGGATACACCCTGGAGGTTGTCAACGACTTCACTTACCTCGGGTCCACCATCTCGAGCTCTCTGTCAGTTGACTTGGAGGTCAACCGGAGAATCGCCAGGGCAGCCACAGTTATGGCCAAACTGAACCCGCGAGCGTGGAACAATTCCAGCCTCACTGAGAAAACCAGACTGCGCATCTACCAAGCCTGCGTACTCAGCACTCTCCTCTATGGCAGCGAGACGTGGACCATCTACGCAAGGCACGAAAGGAAACTCAACAGCTTCCACATGAGGTGCCTGCGACGCGTCCTGCATGTCGCCTGGCAGGATAAGGTCCCCAACACCGAGGTGCTGAAGCGAGCCAACATGAGCAGTTTGCATGCAGTTCTTAGTGAGAGACGCCTCAGGTGGCTCGGCCATGTCAAAAGAATGGATGCAGGCCGTATTCCCAAAGACCTCCTCTACGGCGAGCTAGCAGAAGGCAAGAGGATGACAGGGCGCCCAAAACTGCGGTTCAAAGACATCTGCAAAAAGGACATGACACAATGCTCCATCAATCTCAACACATGGGAAGTTCAAGCAGACGACCGCCTAGCCTGGAGGTTCGCGGTCAGGCAAGGTACGTCACACGCAGAGGCTGCGCGCAACGAGGAGGCGGTCCAGAAAAGATCAAGGCGGAAGCAGCGTCAACAGCAGCAACAACAGCCATCTGCCTTTACTTGTAACAAGTGCGGCAGGGATTGTCACTCCCTAGTCGGACTGCACAGCCATTCTCGGCGGTGCAGATAGACTCTCAAGAAGCTACGCCATCGTCTCTTGAGACGGACGGCTGCCGACGACGACGATGACGACGACGATTGGGTACTGCCGTAGAGGGAATTGGCTTGCTCCGAATTGGCAGGCCCCCTGACTATACTGAGTTCCTTGGCAGGTTCTGGCGGGGGAGACCCACTCCTCCTCCTGTAAGGGTGGAGTCATTGACTTTGCAGTCACATCAGAGGCCGGCTCCAAAAAGGGTGGCGCGAGAGAAGTCCCTTGAGTTTGCAAAAGGGTGGGCACCGCAGAAGCCACTTCCATCTCTGGAGGTGGTATGGTGGAAGCAGCCTCCACCTGCAGAGGGTGCTGTGCCATCGCCACTGGCATTGCAGGAGCTGCGGCCGCCTGCAGAGGGCGCTGCGCCACAGGAACCGCCACCTCGGAAGCCTGGGCCACCTGCAGAGGAGGTGGAGCCACTGCTGCGGAAGCTATGGCCTCCTGAACTGCTCCCACCTGTGCCTGGCTTGGCGCCAAATTAGGGCGTTTGTCTCCCGGATTTAGAGAATTAAAGAGGGCTACTTGCTCATTCTCCCTTTCTTCCGGCGTTTGACTCTCAGGAAAAGGTTTTGAGACCTCCTTTTTCCTCTGCACCATTATTCGGGCCTCCATTTCTGCTAAGGTCTTATTATGCAACTCTACAAATGCATTTAGATAATAAACATCTTCCCAATTTCCCGATTGCAGACAGTACCCCTTTAATTGATTAATCACATGGTAATTCAGAGAACCATTCACAGGCCACCTTTTCTTACCACCCAGAACATACTCAGGCCAAACAGTGTTACAATAATAAATTAATATTTTTCTAGTCATAGGATAACAACAGTATTTATCCCAATTTTCCAAAATTCTTCCCAGCGGGCTGCCATCAGGGACTTGCCCAGAACTGCTCTTATTAACCCAGACATACATGCTAATGGCTATAACCAAAACAATCCCAAGGACTAGAAAACATATATACCACTCCGTCATCCATAATTCTTTTACGTCCAGGAATTCTCCTAATCGGACAAACAAATCTAGTATCCACGATGCCATTATTTTAGAAATACACAGAAATAAGTTTTAGCAAACAATCTTACTTCTCTAATCCCTTCTCAGTTCTATTTTCTTTTCACCACACTGGCGTGCTTAGGCGGTCGGCGCCCTCA
Organism: Furipterus horrens; assembly: GCF_987537825.1. Taxonomy (NCBI): domain Eukaryota; kingdom Metazoa; phylum Chordata; class Mammalia; order Chiroptera; family Furipteridae; genus Furipterus; species Furipterus horrens. The sequence continues at coordinate 65,279,252 of NW_028327173.1, read as the reverse complement.
GAAGGTGTCTCCCAAGGGGGTCGACCTGCCACGGGCAATTATTAATGTCCCATCTGGGTCGCCAAATTGTTACAGAACCCCTGGGCTGCTCCAGTCGAAAACAAACCCACGGGCTCTTTAGTTAGGGGCCCGATTGCCCGCCGCCAAAATTTTAACTCTCAATACCAGAGTTTGGTGAAAAGAAAAAGAATTGTTTATTTAACAGTTATATAGATTTAGTTATTTGCGGATTTCTGTTGTTAAGTCTTATGCTCTTTAAAATACCCACAAACACATATCCTTGCCTCCCCCCCTTCCAAACCAGGCTAGTTTTAGGAAAGTCAGAGAAACTGTTTCCCTACTTTCCAAACACAGTTCAGCTTTACCAGCAGCTGCCAATCATTCAATCTGATTGGGGAGGTCCTTTCTGTGCTGTGGTGCCCTCCAGCTCTCAATGCAGGACCGCCTGGATTCTCAGCCTCCTTGCAAACTGCCTTCTTCCTGCAAACCGCGCGGATCTCCTCTCCTTCTCAAAACCGCACGGCGAGAGCCTCTTAAAGCAGCCTGGAGACCCCTTCTCCAAGCCACATGGAGAAGGCCCCTTCACCAAGCCACGTGGAGGGAGCACACGAGAGAGCGAGAGAGCGAGAGCGAGCGCGCGAGCATGCCAGAGAGAGAGTCAGAGTGCCAGAGCCAGAGCGCGAGTGAGAGCCCGAGTCAGAGAGCGAGAGTCTGAGCTAAAATGTCTGCAGCTGCTTATATATCCCTGACTGTGTCATCTGACGCAGTGGGCGTTGCAAACAGTTCTGACCATTCACAGAACCTTATGTAGGCTCTGTGTGCTTTTTCCATACCGTCCCCTGGTTCAAGACTCCTCCCATCTGCCTGAGGCTTTGGATGCATTAAAGCCATTTGCATAAGAAAGACAGTAGCCACCAGCCTCAGGCATGTGGAAGCATTTGAAAAGCTGCTTACTTCTCCCCATCCCCCAGCAGCAAACTCTGGGGATTTTTGGACTCCCCTGTTTCTGTAACACTATTGTTTATTGCCATGCAAATTACAATCTTGAATGAATGTTTTTTTAAATAATTAAATTCTTAGAATGTGTAGTAAAGATGTAAATTAAAGAAAATTTTGCATTAACTGTGAATTTTACTAAACATGATTATTATCTGATGAAGCAAATTTATCCATCAAGACCATTTGGTATGTGTTATGTATGGATTCTCTTGGTGCTGGAAGATGTCTGTGTGCCTGTATGAACATGTGTGACTTCATTTAAACATTCTTAATGTTCACAGTTCTTGGCAAATGCAATTTCAATCCATATATAGCTAGCAGTTAATGTTACTGCAGGAAAATGCAGGATTAAAATTGTCCTTGTGTAAGAAAAAAAAAAATGTAGTATATGATTGTATTTATATAGAGTACATAAATAGCTGAAAACAATCTGTTCTAAAGGAAGTCAATATAATGTTTATCTTTTGGGGAGATAGTGACTGAAAGAGCAGAAAGGGGACATCTAGGAGGCTGATAATGTGCTTTTCTTGATAGTGGTCCTGATTACATGAATGTGTTTGTGAAAACTTCATCTAGTAAATGATGGAAGTCAAGGTTTGCATGAGCTAAGTTCTAGAGGGGAAGTAGGAAAAGATATAAATAAGAAGTTATGTAATGTAAAGTCTTTAAATTACTCTTCTTGGCCTGATTTTATGTTCTCATATTAGAGAACATAAAGTAACCAGTTTATTCTTCCCTTATCTCTTCATTCATTCAACAGTTAATAACTGAGAATTTACTATGTACCAGGACCAGTTTTAGTTCATAAAGTGAGCAAAACCAGCAGATGGCTGCTGTCACAGAACTTATATTCAGCAGGGAAGATAAGCAACAAGCATTCTTAACATTCCATTAAAAATTAAAATATATCAAGTAGTGTTAAAAGCTAAAAGAGAATTCGGTAAACAAAGAAATTGTGGTGACTGAGTTGCTCCTTAAGACTTGGTTGACAGAGATAGCTGAAGTGATATTTAAACGGATCTGAAAGGGAGTCAGCCATGAAAATCAGGTCGGGGAAACAAATTTCAAGTTAAAGAATGACTCTGGCTTTGAATGCAGGCAACTGAATGGATCAGTGTTGCTGTTTATGTAGGAGTGCAGGAAGGGTGACAGGCTGATACATTAGGGTAGGATGGGCTGCGTTTCTCAAGTGTGAAATAAGTTTTTAGCTGCTTTTGAATGAGTCATGCCTTGATATCTTTGAAACTGATTTGAAGGACAAAATTAAAGCTTGCGTAGGTGTAAACAGGGTCATAAAAGAAAATGGGATTGGAGAAGTAAATTCTTATAAAACTCATATAAAATGGGATAGGTAGAAGTAAATGCATATAAAATTTGAATCAACCTAAGTAGAGGCTGAAGGCTAATTGGGTCTTTAATTAAGAGGACATGGTAAGCCTGGTAGGTTCAGCAGAGTGAGAAGAGAAATGGCAGGAGAATGGGCAATGAGTTTATGATTTATTTGGCCAGCTGCAAACAGGTGGTCTGAGACCAAAGGGGAGTGAGCCCCACGTAGCAGCAAAATAGGATTTTTTAAGGGTGGGGGAGCTGGTGAGACTCTCAAAAGCCCAGGTGGGGCTAGTGATAGGGAAGAAGGCTCTGAGAACAGGGAAGTTGCTAAAACCTTGTTAAACAGGATAACCCCAGGGCATAGGCAGTTATTGGCATCAGCAGTTACTGGGGACAGCAGATTTTTATTGGGGGCTTGCAGAAATTAGAACTGAATTCCCAGAACCCAGGTCTTATGCTTAAGAAAGCCAAAGTTTGTTATTGTAATAAAAATGAGGATATAGTTCAAGATACTTTACCCTCATTAGATGGGATGGCTCAGCATTCATGTCTAGAGGTATAATATTATATTCCTGTGATTTAAACTCATAAAGTAAGGTTTTTACTGGTACTTTTGGGGGGTCCTTTTGTTAGTTCTTGGATTTATTCCTTACAACCAATACTCTGGAGAAGACAGATTTCACGCTTTCATTTAACAAATATTTATTGAGCAATGTGATAGATAGGCATTGGTGATATTGTTACAGAACCCCTGGGCTACTCCAGTTGAAAACAAACCCACGGGCTCTTTAGTTAGGGGTCCGATTGCCCACCGCCAAAATTACAACTCTGAACATTATATTTGAGTGAAAAGAAAAATTGTTTATTTAACAGTTACACATATCCTTGCCTCCCCTCTACCAAACCTAACCAGTTTTTTGGGGGGGGGGGGTCAGAAACACCGTTTCCCTACTTCCTAGGCACAGTTCAGCTTTACCAGCAGCTGCCAATCACTCAATCTGATTGGCGAGGTCCTTTCTGTGCTGTGGTGCCCTCCAGCTCTCAATGCAGGACCACCTGGATTCTCAGCCTCCTTGCGAACTGTTTTCTTTCTGTAAGCCACATGGATCTCCTCTCCTTCTCCAGAGCACCTCTGCGAACACTCACCAGCGAGGGAGACAGCCCCAGAACATGCCCCCCCCTAAAGTGTTCGCAGCTGCCTATATAACCCTGACTGCGTCCTCTGACGCAGTGGATGTTGCCAATAGTTCTGACCATTCACAGAACCCAGGTAGGCTCTGTGTGCTTTCCATACCATCACCTGGTTCAAGACTCCTCCCATCCACCTGAGGCTTTGGATGCATTAAAGCAATTTACATAATGAAAGACACCTGCCATCAGCCTCAGGCATGCGGAGGCATTCTTAAAGCTGCTTCCCTCTCCCCATCCCCCAGCGACAAATTCCGGGAATTCTTGGACTCTCCAGTTTCTGTAAGAATATGATGGTAAGACATTATCTACTACCCTCAAGTAGTTCACAATCTGAAAGAAGATAAGTAGAAGTAAATTGTCAATTAAAATGCAGAGGGCTGTATTTCCCTAGAGATAAGAATGAGGTGATATATTGTTAGTACACATAACTAGATATGAATAAAGGAAGGGAGCATAGGGAATCAGACATTATTAAGCATAATAAACTTGGGAGCTGAGTTGGATAATAAGCTTGCTTCATTAGAAAGTTACAGCTTCACACAGGGCATCCTCCATCCTTCGAATCTAATCACCCAAGACAGGCAGAAAAGATCATTCCCAGAAGGAATAAAAACAGCAGGGGACATTCCTCTGCTGGGTGCATGCTCTGTATAAGCCAAGATGGTGCAGGGAGAGGTACTTTTACTTTGAGGCATGTGCAGAAGCCTGTCAGCCTAGTCTTGGAAAAGGATCAGATTGGATAAGGGGCATAGATCATGGAAGATCCAGGAAATAGATTGGTTAGGCAGTGGGCACATCATAAGCCCATGAAAGATTGGGAAGTTGGTTAGCTTGACATGGTACATGGTTCTTCCCAAGCCTGAGATAATACAACCCAAGCTTAACAAAGCTCTCTTCTCTCTCTCTCTCTCTTACATGTGCTCTCAAAGCTCGTCCCTTTTGCTTGTGTGTTTTCTCTCCATAGTAGCCATGTGGCCCTAACAGGCACCTGGTGCCCATGGGCCTGGGCATACAGCCAGCCAGAGTGTAACTGGGAGCACAGACAAGCTCCTTGGATGAGGACAGAGACATAGAGAGGGGCCCTATTTCTGGGACTGATGAAGACAAGTCTGAACTTTTTCCATGGTGGGATGGATGGAGATGGAATACTGGGAACTCATGGGCAGTCCTTTGATTTTGCTTCTACAATGAATCTTACCATGAAACCTCAACTTCCCACATGTGAGTCTCCCAAAATGCTTTTCCAGTGACCCCATTTCCACCAGCAGCATTGTGAAAGGAACTTAATCCAGGCAGAGGGGGACTTGAGGAGGTAAGGAATACTTCCCAGGGAAGTGACACCTATTCTGAGAACTGAAGGATGACCATGAATCATCCATGTGACTGCAGTACTTGAAAGTGGTGATGAGGGACTTCCCTGGAAATGAAAAGCACCTCATAGCCTAAGAATGAGAAATCCTATGATACAGTGAGAGAGGGTGGCTTAGTGGGCATGAGATCCATGCATTTGTACAGAACCCCTTGCTTAGAAGGTCCCTGTACTTGGTTTAGTACTTTGCTATTGCTATCTTGAAATTCTTATTAATTTTTGAACATGGAATCTCATTTGAACAGGGACTACAACAATGATAACACAGGGGAACAATTTTAATATGATTTCTGTTGAGTTCAATTTTTCAGCTCTTTTAGGCTTAAATAGGCATGCTGATTTCAAAACTGCAGTTAGTTTTCTTCTATCATGTCAAGCTTTTTCTGTACAGCTTATCGTTTTAAAAAATATGTTTTATTGATTATGTTGTTACAGTTGTCCCAATTTCTTTTCCCTCTTCTCCCCTCCACCCAGTGACCCCCATCCTTCCAGTTGTCCCCTCCCGTTAGTCCATACCCATTGGTTGTGCATATAGTTCTTTTCAACATCTTCCTATCTACTCCACTCCCTCCTACTATGCTTCTTGATTCCTGTACCATCTCCCTCCCTTTTCCCCTTCCCCATCCCTGCTGACCTCCCCCTAGTATTTTCCCCATACCTATAATTCGTTTCCTACTCTTGTTGCCTACTTAGTTTGCCATTGTTTCGGTTCCCTAGCTTCTGTTGTTGGTTCTTGTGATGCAGTTTTCATTTTAATGTTCATAGTTTTGATCCTCCTTCTTCTAAACAAGTCCCTTTAACATCTCATATAACAGTGGTTTGGATCTGATGAACTCCTTCAGTTTGACTTTGTCCTGGAAGCACTTTCTCTGCCCTTCTATTCTGAGTGACAGCTTTGCTGGATAGAGTAATCATAGCTGTAGGTTTTTGCTTTTCATTACTTTGAATATTTCTCGTCAGTCTCTTCTTGCCTGCAGAGTATCCTTTGAGAAGTCAGCTGATAGTCTAATTGGGATCCCTTTGTACATAATTCTCTCGTTACTTCTAAGACTCTCTCTTTATCCTTAATTTTTGACATTTTGATTATAATGTGTCTTGGTGTGGTTCTCCCTGAGTCCAGTTTATTTGGAACTCTCTGTGCTTCTTGGACCTGTAAGTCTATTTCCTTCCCCAAGTTAGGGAAGTTGTGTTTCATTATTTTTTCACATAATTTTTCAATTTCTAGTTGTTCTTCTTCACCGTCTGGCAACCCTATAATTCAGATATTTGCTCTCTTATAGTTGTCCCAGAGGTTTCTGAGCTTCTCATTTTCCTCACTTTTTTTCCCTCTTTCTGCACTGGTTGACTGTTTGTTCCTTCCCTATGTTCCTATTTGTTGATTTTATCCCTGGTTTTCCTTCCCTCATCACTTGTTTCGTATGTGTTTTCATTCATTTCAGCAGGACTAGCCTTCATTCCTTCCCTGTCTTGATTAAGTCCCGCTGTTATTTCTGTAAGCTGTCTTGTAACTATAGCTCTGAACTGAGTCTCAGAAAGATTATCTATCTATTTGTCTGTTAATTCGTGTATTTGCTTTCTGGTCATTTGCGTGATTGGTATCTCTATCATTATCACTGCCATCCTGACAGATTTGTTTACCTTTCCTTCTTGGGTGGGGCTGTCACGCCTCCTACGCTATAGAGGGCGGAGCCCCGTGCACTCATCACTTCAGATCATGTCTGCCTCTGCTATATCTCGTCGTAAGTGCCTAAACAACCCTGATTCGTGTTGTTATATCTGTGGCAGTTTCACCATTCCCAGTCAAAGGACAAACATCAGTGCATTTGTCAGGCAAGCCTATTTTGCATATTTTAGTAAAACTTGGTGATCAAGACAAGTCTTGGGCCCCTCACAAGGTGTGCAAGCAGTGTGTTGAGAGTTCATAGATGTGAACGAAGGGAACACGTTATAAATTGCCATTTGGTATACCTATGGTTTGGCGAGAGCCTAGAGATCATTCTGTATAGTGAAAACATCAGGATATAAAAAGAAAAGTAAATGTAAAATAGAGTATCCTTGTCAGTTATATGCTCAGTGCCTCATTCAGCTGAAATACCAGTGCCACTTTTCATTGAACTACCCTCTTTCAAAAAACAAGAGTATGGTGAAGAACTAAGTGACAGCAACAACAAAGATTTTGAAATTGAAGATGACTCATTTCATAAGGGATTTGATCAGCATGAGTTGAATGATTTGGCATGAGATTTGGGACTACCCAAAAAGGCTTCAGAACTCCTAGCATCAAGACTGCATGATAAAAACTTGCTTGAAAAAGGAGCAAAGGTATCCTACTTTAGATTAAGAGAAAGTGCATTCCTGCAGTACTTTTGAAGTGATGGTGGCTTTGTGTATTGCCATAACATACATGGTTTAATGGAGGAATTGGGAATTCCAATCTAGAATACAACTGAATGGTGACTGTTCATTGATAGCTCAAAGTGAAGCTTGAAGTATGTCCTCCTCCACAGTGGCAATTTGTATGGTGCAGTCCCAATTGGCCATTCAGTTTGTTTTTGTGAAGAATATGAAGACATAAAGAGAGTCATTGATTTGTTGCAATATCACAAGCACAATTGAATCATCTGTGTTGACCTTAAAATGGTCTGTTTCCTTCTTGGTCAGCAACGCGAATATAGCAAGTATCCCTGTTTTCTGTGCATGTAGGACAGCAGAGCTTGTGAGAAGCATTGGGTGGAGTGGAATTGGCCTCCAAGATCTGACCTCAGACCTGGTATCCAAATATTCTACATGAGCCACTTGTTGACAGAAAGAACATTATATTCCCACCTCTGCACATAAAACTGGGTCTCATGAAGTAATTTGGTAAAGCTTTGCCAACTGAAGGATACTGTTTCAAGTATCTAATTTTGTCATTTCCTAGCCTGTCATTTGAAAAGATAAAATACCTTAATATGTATGTTTGGTAGCAGAACTTTACTACTTGTACACAATTTGACTTATGGTAACAATATATCACCTTTATATGAATAAAATAACTCTAAATAAACAGTATATTCAGGTAATTTTTTCTTTATTTTCCTTTGTATGTACATTTTGTATGATTTTTGGGACAAAGGGAAGGTATCCTGTACCTTAAAAAGTTGATGTGCTAGAGAAAAACTGGGGTCATTTTTGGATTTAGATGCTAAAAGTTAGTCAAAAACAAGTGTCAGATCTAACTCAACGGAAATTCTATTCCCCAGTGTAATCATTCAGTTGCTTTTCTGAATGTTACTAATTCACCATTAGCAACTGGAGGCAGTCCTGGAAATATTCTGAACCAATGCCTGACCTGGAAAGGGGAACCCATTACTGAGACTGACCTGAGCATAGCTATTGCACTATAGCATCTGGGAGGGTAATTATAACCAGGCTGGTAAGCTTTGCTAGAGTTGGGGGTTGGTGGGTGGGAAGGACACAAGGAAAATCTAGCTGTTGTGTATTATTTCTGTTGCCAACACAGAATTTCAGGCTTTTATTCCCCTCAGTAAAAGGCCAGGTGTCCTACACTTACCCCTTTTCTCCATTTTCTCCATGTTCACCTATACATCCATAGCCATTAGCACTGGCTGAGTAGGTACCAGCCCACTAAAGGAGCTAAATAGACCTTCTGCTTCAACAGCACTGTGTCCAAATGCCCTATTGCACAGTTTCTTTTCCAAAAATTGCTATGAGAGTAACTCAACCATGCCAGTAATTGGGGGTCTCCTACTTATTTCCTCTTCCCTTGCTTCTTTGCTACTTCCAATTTAAACCACAAGGCCCTTTATGTCAACCCTGCTAATCATACCAAATTGATTATGTCAGGTCGAAAAATCTGTTCTATGTTTCAAGGTTGTTAAAAGTGACTCCCGGACTTGGTTTTTATGGCTTAGTTTTGGTTTACTTCCAAATGTTTAAATAATTCCTGCTGAGGTTATAATAGATAAGGAAGCAAATGATGGATGCTGATCTTTGTGCCTCTCAAGTTCCGCAGGGAACTGAATTATGGTAAAATTCCCTGGGCAAAGTGAGATGACCACTACTTGGATGAACAAGGTAACCATATGCTTGTAAACTTGGAACCGTAAGTCCACCCACTCTGTGAATGAACATTCTTTCATCACTGTAGTATGCCTATAGTTGCACGCTCTGTATTTCATTTTGTTTGCGACTTTAAAGTTTCTGGCTGACCTGGTCATAGCCAACCTTGTGAACCTGCTGTTCCCAGTCTACTTTCTCTACTTTAATTGATTTCATTCATACTATTGTTATGACTCATAGACTATGACTCAGTGATAATTAAATATTTTTAAAATTTTAGTTTTCTTTTTTAATCTGAAATATATGCGATTATATTTAACTGAAATAGGAGAGCCTATGGTTTGACAGGTAGTAACTGATTTTTTTGTTAGTATCTTCCATGTCAATGAATTGCAGTAAACATGACCTTATTTATATTGTATGTAGTAGTATATAATTGAAAACTTTGGATGAATAGAATAACATTAAATCACACTTAAAACTTCTAAAATCAAATTCATTTTTACTTAGATGGAGTTTATTTGCTTTCTTACACTTGTATTTAACTATTCACGTAGACAATTTTAATGTTTTTATGAAATTGAAGTATTATTCTAGGCAGCTTTTGTACCAAATAATACACAACCTGATATTAATGTAAAAAAGATTTTTATTCACCACTTTTTCTGGTAAAATAATGAGTAAATAAGCTGATTAAACTTTAGTATTGACTTACAATTTTTCAAATACCCCTGGATGTTTATACTTAAAGTATCTTTTCTAGAACTCCTAAAATTCATGATCACATGGGATGAATTTAAAAATTTCAGAAACATTCTTCACTTTTGTTGTTGATGTGTTCTAAAACCCCGTTCTAGGTCTGCTTGAATATTTTTTATTGTTCAAGATACAAATGGTGACACCTGCAATAATACTAACAATTACTGCAGATCCAACAAATAACAACACAAAAGGAAAGAAGTTAATTCTGGAATTTTCATCAGGCTCTGCCTGGGGAATAAACAAAGCTACTTGTGCAATGTTGGATACTTTTGATGTCAAATTGTTGTTATCCATACTTTGAATGGCAATGAATATGTGGGTTGCATTTCCTTCTGAGATATTTCCTGGTTTAAAGGCAAAGGTTTCCTTAGAGTTGGCCTCCTTTGGTAACAGATTAGCAGTGTTTACTTGCAGAGCATCATCAAAATGGTCTCTTAGTTCCTGGACACTTCCACTTATTCTTATGATATACTGTTGAACTGAGGGAAAAAAAAAGATAAATGAAGTTTAGAAACTACAGCATACCATGTTAAATTCCTATTTTCCTCAAAAATATTGTTTAGTTGTGCCAAGTATAAACTTGGCATATATTCATATCCAAAGCCTTACTAAGTTTTCAATGTAAGCTGAATTTTCATTTTAAACTTTGCCACTGCTACCTTCTTTGTTTGAAAGTGGGACCAGTTAAAATGTGTCATATTTGATTGATTCAAAAATATCAGATTATAAAATTAATGCATGACCGAGTCATCAATTAAAAATTGTTCTCCCACCCACCCTTTGACTCTTGCTTTTTACATGAGCATCTTTCACTTAATCAACACCACATAACACTTCATCCTTACCTGTTCCTACATCAAAGTTGTCTCCTGGTGCTGTCCATGTTAGCTCGATCATATCCTCATCAGGTGTGGCCTCAAGGTCTGTGATTTGACTTGGTGGATATAGGTCAGGCAATGGAAATGCTGGAACATTTGAAACTATAAATGCACCACCAGATGCTGTTCTGGTGAAACTCTCCAAGGTTGTTTGAGTATCCTCATCAATTTTAGGTCTTGGTGGATTCTCTTCAATTTTCCCTGCATTAAATATTTCCTTGTTTATAATGAGCATAACACTACCAGTATTTTCAAATGAATCCCCATCCTACTTATCCTCTCCTTTTATATATGTATGTATATTTACTGAGTTTGGTAACAAAGTTATAAGCATTCATTTGGTGGGAGAATTTGTTTTCTTTAGCATCCTGATGAGGATGTTGTAGAATATAATTGGATAAGGAATTCAGGCTTCCCTGAATGGGAATCATTTTATATAATTCAATATATGCTTTTTTTTAAAAAAAAGGAGTTTCTTTATTTCTCAAATTATCTTTAAGCTGGGAATAAGCCTGGGTTAATTACTGCCAGTTCTCTTCTAACCACCTGTGCCAGGTTCTCCCTTTTCTCCCTGTCACAAGTGTTAAGGAATAATACTTCTGGTTATATTTCAGTTGTTAAAAGAAAGCCCCTAAATGTCACAAGACAAAGGAAAATTAGCAAGGATAGCATTTTTAGTTCTTATCACCACTTTGCTCAATCCATTTTTTTTTACTTAATAAAAATATTCAAAATAAATGTTTACCCATTTATGTTTGTTTTACAATATATGTAATTTGAAGGATAAATTTTGCCATTGGCTTATGCTTAGGTACATAACATATTAGACTGTTTTCTTCACCCTTAGTTGAAAATCTGGCATATTATTATTGCTATAGGTAAGGTGCTCTAAATTAAATAACAGCTGACATTTATCGAATGCTTACTAGATGCTAGATGTTATACCGAAGCACAGGTTAATTTGAAGGCAAACCCCAGTATGACTGAGAACTTCATTCCAGAAATGAGAAGAGCTATATTTTGAGTTGTGAAATGTTTGAAGCCTTAATCACAGCAACTCACAGTTATTTCAGCCAGCACTCGGTTTCAGATATCATGAGTTACTCACCATCCACTACCCAGCCGGGTATGTATACGGCTCTGCTTGGTGGATGCCTTATACTTCGTGTGGCACTGCTTGCTCCTCCATAAGCCTGGACTTTTAAGCTGTATCTGCCATTTTCTGAATAAGCTGTAAAATATCTGGAGTAGACTCCATCATTCTTGAAAGTATCAGCACCTTGTTATAGAAATTAAGGAATAAATTATTATTGTAAAGAAAAAGAGAAATTTACGCATTTTCAGAGTTAAGCACATGGACTTTATAAGCATATTCCTTAGATTGGGCTCCCTCTGTTGTGATTGACCCTTGGGGAATATTTCCATTATGCTCTATCAAACAGTATATTGTTAAATTGATATCCTTGAATTATGATCTCTATATTTTTATGTATAATACACGTGTAATATTATGTATATTATAAAATAATACATAATATTACACATGTATACACATTGATACCTATGTGTGTATAATAAATACTTTCACCGTATCAACTTATATGCAGATTATTATAGTACTCTTACAATTTCTCAGCCAAACGGTTTGTTTGTTGCCTCTGTTCAAGTCAGAAGGATCTCCACTAAAGAAAAAATATATTAGCATAGGATTTAATTCTCACTATAATCACCTACAAATTACTTATTTTGACATAATCTTCAACTACTCCTTTTCTTTTTTTCAATCCTCACCTCTTGCTCTATGATCCAGTAACCCCTGGTCTAATAGTGGGAAGACCCATCTATTATTAGAACAAACAATTGGGGGAGTTCAGGAATACTGCGTCATAAGTACATATTTTGATATTATAGAAATTGAAGTTATTTGTTAAATTGCAAACACATTTCTCAGGGCGTTTAACATTCTAAGACAGAGGTTCTTCAAATGAGGCCTTGGACCAACAACATCTGCATTACTCTGGATTGTATTAGAAATGCAAATTTCTTAGACTTCCTAGGGAAGGGCTCAGCATTCTGTGTTAGAACAAGCCCTCCAGGTGTTTAAAACCTCTGCTCCAAGTCATTGATAATCACCAATATATTCTTAGGTAAAGTCATTCCAAATTTGCTAAGTAGCCGTCTGGTAAAACCTTGAGAAATGACAAGAAGCAGGGAGGTTTTAATGTAGCATGGAAGGGGCGGGGAAAAGGAAGAATTAGAGGGTAGTTGAGGAAAATACAATGATCCCTCACTTATCGCGGGTATTAACGTCCTTGACGCCCCCCCCAACCCCCCCCCCCAAGTTAGGTGAAAGTCTGGGAAGTAGGAACCTTACATTTATTTTAGTATTTACTGTACAGTACTGCAAAATCCTGCAATATAGCGAAAAATCCGTGATAAGTAATTAAATATAATATTTTAAAAAATCCTGCGATACAGTGAGGCCGTGATAAGTGAACCACAATATAGAGAGGGACTACTGTACTGTCATATCAGGTGAAGTTACTGAGGTGAACCAAAGAATAATTTTACCTTCTAAATTTTTCATAGGGAGAACTCTTATTGATGATAGGAGTATAAATCGACTGAATTAATTACACTGCATAAGATACTGATAGAAATCTGTGATAATTTAGATGTCTATCAAATTGTTTTTTTCCTTGCTCACCGACTTCTCAAAAGAAGATTCAGTTCCCAGAGTCTATGAAAATGGTCTTTAAGCACCACCACTCATCCATACAGACCAGGGAGACAGCAAGGCTAATACTCTGTCTTGTTTCCTGCCAGTCAGACCTGGTAACTGATGCCCTTGTGGTGTACTCTCCTCTCCTGTGGCAGTTCTGTCTGCCCTTGGGACTCAGTTTTCAGGATTATATTTGCAGTTTGGGAATTACTCTTGCTGGTGCACCCTTCTTTGCTGGGGGCCCAGGTTCTACCACTATGGCTCCTGAGCTTCACTCTCTGGCCAGACTTTCTTGATGATGTGCCCCTATGAAACACTTGTTCAGAATTATTGATGCTGTCCTCAGCCTCTTGGATGAGACCTTTCTATCTGGTGATAGACATTGATAGTCTAGATGACAAATAATAATGGCAGTAAATAACATTTATTGAGTGTAACTATGTGCAAGACACTTGCTAATCACTGTAGGTTTTACCTAGATAGCACTTCCTGATGGTCGTGCTATTCATCCATAATCTGCATAAATTTTCTTGATGTCTTTCACTCCCTCACACTGTCATCAGACCCATAATATATCCTGAATTGCAAAAATATAAGCTTATTCTAAAAAAAAAAAAAAAACGCTGTAAATTACCTGCACCATTATCCAAAAGTTCTAAAACTTCTGTTTTTCCATTATTTGTTTCAATGAATGCAGTCACATTGGCTCCAAGAATGGGCATATACCCTTGTAGAATTTCTGCATAAACAATCATTGGGCTGGGGTAGCTGTTTGTGTCTTTATTCATTTTAGCATTCACTGTGATTGGAGGCACAGAAGAATTGGCTGCTCGAGAATTAACTGTTATAGTTAATATTTCTGGCTTTGTTCTGGCGTGAAGACTGTATGTCCAAACACCCACCTAAAAATTCAATGGAAGTATATTAAGTATCCAAGATAAAGCTATTTTCTGTGTTTCTATTATCCAATTCAAAAATAAATCTTAGAAATGTGTTGCAGAATGAACAGGGTTTTGAGATTTTTTTGAAGTTTTTTAAGGTAAAAGAATGAGAGTTGAGGCAATTAGGACCTGGCATCCTGGCTATTTTCATGCATGGTGTCCAAACTTTGTGAAATATCAGCTGGGAAAAATAAGTTTTGAAAATTTGCTTTGTTCTTGGCTTTATTCTTTGACCTCAAAGTTCACAGATTCTATGATCTGTTAATGCTGATAAGGAGTGACTATTTACATACCAAGTTTCACAGACTCCCTACATTGCCTCCTCAAAGTTATTCTTAGTCTACCTAATTTCTTCTCTCTTCCTTTCTCCTAATACATAAGTTCTTTCCTCCTTTTCCTCCCACCACAATTTTCAGAACCATACGGGCATAGAAAATACATTTTATTTTATCTTAAATTTGAAGATGATACAAGTATTGGTACTCATATTTATGATATTTACAATGTATTTTAAGCTATGAAACAGATTTGTGTGAAAATAAAAAAGCTGATTGCTTACCTTTGCAGTTCCAGGAATACTGAGATAGGCCATTTTGGAGACATGGTCCACTGTGAAACTTCCCATTGATGTCCCATTGGGATCCCAGAGAGAAATATCGGGATACTGACTTTTCCATGTGATGAGAAAGAATGTGTCCTTTCCCACAGTGCTATCAATTATTACAGTTCCATTCATCCAGGGATCATTGTTGAGCATTAATCCCTTACTTTCAAGCTGTTTAAATATAGATTTTTAAATTAATGACTGGAGAAAAGAGTGATTTTATTCTCTATTCTTTTTTCTTTTTTAAACATAGTTCTTAATTTCTGACCCGAGAGCAAGCTTATATAGACCATACCTCCTTAGCCTTGTGATCTTCCTGAAAGTTGATTGGGATGTGACAGTTGTTAGTTAGAAAATGTGGAAATATAGGGTCTGAGGAAAGGACAGAGTATAATAAAAGTGTTAGAGCAGGAGAATGTGTTTTACACTTAAAGACATGGCCATATTATCTTTTCCCAGATGTTTTTGTAAATACCCACCTGAGACTTTTAAAGGCTTCTAAAACATCAAAGAAGAATTAACTGTAGGATGTGTGTGTGAATTACCCTCAGTTTATCCAACTTTGTGATGACCTAAGAGAAAATACGTATTGATGGTGGCTACAGTATTTAAGTAGAGACTCAGTAAGGCCAGGACTAGCAAATAATGGGACAAGCACTCATGGGTACTTTTTTGATGTAAAATCTTCAAATAATTTTTTACACATTTTAGAGTGAGTAGCCCTTGACAATAAACATGTAAAAGAAGATTTCAAAGAGGGCAAAATTACATTTGTGAAGGTTGAAATCTTGAGAAGTTGAATTTTAGAACCTTTCTCTGAAAGGAGCCTCAAAACAGTTTTTCAAGTCTTTACGGATGGCTCTTAGGCAAGTACAGCAGACTTGATCTACTGACCAAGAAAGTGCTTTCTTTAGGTGCTTCATTTCAGGAAATGATGGGAAATTCCACTTCTGCTCCAACCCAGTCTTAAACCAAAAATACCTCCTTATCAATGCTGAGAGAAGAGAGTGAATTCTACCATTGAAACCTCATTGAGGTGATAAAAATCTCAGTCCTATGTTAAATGGACATGTCTTTGAGTGGACAAAGTATTATTATCAAGTTAAATCTGAAAGTGAGTGACTTTTTTAGACTCTCCATCAGGATAACGTAAGACAATTAGAGGGCTTTGGTTACATAGTAATACTAGGGAAAAATAACCAAGTAAAGAGTGAGACTCATCCTTTCCTCTGTATTCCAGCTATGATTTTAAGGAGGGGAACAAAACCTTTCTGCCCCTTTCATTCAGTTTGAAAAGTACATTTTTAAAAATTTGAGCACTTCTTATATGCAAATGTCTCTTTTATGGCTGAGTTTCCACATCCTGCTCTTACATTTAAACTTCCTTTGGCATATTACATCTACTAAAAATTACTAAATTTCAAACAGAACACAAAATAATATCTTCAAAATCAATTCTTCCTCTTTACTTGTCAATTTTAGGCAGTGGTATCATTATTTTATAAGTCAACCAGATTTAAAGCCTTAGAAATTAGTTTTATTCTCCCCCAGTTTACACTTAATACACTGCCAAGCTAGATCCCAGACCATTATTTAATCTGTTTGCAAGGTGAAGCTACAAATCAGATCTCTATATCAATCTGCACATAGAATCCTAATCCTGCATCCTATAACTTATGTGCTCTTCATTGTTGGAGACTAGAGGAAAACAGGTTTGTTTAAGTGATCATGTCAAGTTTTAATGTAAGCAGTGACCTAATGAACTGGAAGATGGAAGATAAGCCTTCATATAAGGTGACATGATACAGACTTGGTGGGATTGGATATGAATAAAAACAGAATTCTGTAAAAAATACTCTCAGGGAAATCGTCGTCGGCAGCCGTCTGTCTCGAGAGACGATGGTGTAGCTTCTTAAGAGTCCATCTGCACCGCCGAAAATGGCTGTGCAGTCCGACTCGGGAGTGACACGGTATCTGTCTCCTCCCGTGTTGAATCGACATCTTGCGATGACGCTGAAGCTACAGAGTGATATGGAGGGTCTGCTGTTGCCCATGCAGCAGACCCCCCCTCTCTTCGCAGCTGAAGGGTCCAAGGGAAAGACGGAGTCAATACAGCTTGTCTTCAGGTGCGCCGCAGGAGTTGCCGGTGTTGACTACAACGTCAAACCGCATTAGGGACTCCGGCTCCGGATTTTCTGTCGGGGTTTACTCCCTTAGCCTTTCCCCTGAAGAGGTATGCCGCAAGGCAGCGGAGGTTTTTTGGAGTCAGAGTTTTCCTTCTCTGATGTACCCTGACTGGAAGATCGAACCAGCGACACTTAGCTCGCAGGCCGACGCTCAATCCACTGAGCTAAACCAGCCAGGGCCTTCTCAGGGAAATAGTCTGTTGACATTTCACATGGGACATGAATAAAGAATCAAAGTTTAGTCAAAGATTTTGAATCTAAATAACATAAAATGAGGATGTTATTTAAACAGATGAAAAGAGAAGTTAAGTTCAGAAGTGAGGTGAATAAAATAGAAAGCCATTGAAAAGAGTTGTTGAAGACATAAAGGAAACCCTAAATTTTTAGATACATAATGATTACTTGTTCTCTTTCTTCAGATAAATTTCTTTCCAAGATACTTTTATTTCCAGGCCAAGTTCTTGAGTTCATTCATCTAATTTAAATGTATTTCACAGCAGTGAAGGGTGAGAGAAATCTTGGAAATATGAGAGTTTTTAAATGCATTCATAGAAAAATGGATGCTATATTATTAGACAAAGTCTATTCTTAATGGAAAAATTTAACATTTTGATGTTATCCTGTTACCAAACTCTGTGTGAAAAGAAAAAAATATGCCTGCTATTTTACTACCTACTTCACTACTTTACTACATAATTTGGCCATATCTAAAGCAAGTAAAGAGGAGATAACTGCAACAGAATGAACGTTTTTTAAAATGGAAGAAATAAAAATAAATAAAAATAAATAAAATAAAATAAAGGAGATGTGATGAAAGAACAAACAAACAAAAAAGAACTTGTTCCTTTTGATTGCTGAGTAGTATTCCAGGTATGGATGTGCCACAATCTACATAACTATTTATTACATTGAAGGACATCTGAGTTGTTTCCAGTTTAGACTCTTTGAATAGAGCTGCTATGAACATTTGCATACAGGTTTTTGTATGAATGTAGGTTTCCAGTTCTCTGGGATAAATGCCCAGGAGTGCAATAACTGGGTCATATGGCAGTTGCATGTATAGTTTTTTAGCAAATCACCAAACTGCTTTCCAAAATGACTACAGTATTGCTTTAATTTTTCATCCCTTTTACTGAACAATTTCAATATTTTTATTTGTTAATTGTCTACTTACGTTTTTACACTTCTCTATTGAGTTCTGTTTCTTACAGGTGTAAGAGATCTTTTAAAATAATGATAATAAATTTTCTCATTATTTCTTTAAAAAATAGAGAATAATTTCTATTTCATACTTTAATTTTGATTGTAATTAAGAATTTACTTTGTGAAAAATAGAGAACTCAAAACTTATAACAACCAAGTTATTTTTCTTGGTTATGGCTAAATGCAAAGACAAAAACCTGAGGACTGGGAGCTCAGACCTGAAGAGGCTGCTGGGACATAGCGGTGTTTCCTGATGCAAGGGCCCCAAAAGCATCAATGAGGCCATTGTTCACGGCTTCATCTGTGGCCAAAAAGTGTTTTCCTCCTAAAATATAAATACATTAACTAGGTTGCTTTCTAGAAAATAAATACTTATCACAATTTAGTAATTTTAAGGGAACAGGGTAAACAAAACAATGGTTTCAGTATGTATTATTAAAATATAATTAAACCACATAGCGATAAAGAATAACTCTGAAAAGTTAACTTAAAAGTGTCATAACCAAAAAGTGTAAGCTACCTTTATACCTCACTTATAGAAATCTCAGCTGGTTGAAATGCATCAAATAATCATAAAATACAAAAAAAGTTCTCCATATATTAAAGCTCTCAGATTCACACAGTCACTTTAGAAGAATTATTCATTTTCCCTTATGATACAGTTCTTAACAATGTTGGCTTTCAGATTTTCCAGCCACAGTGGGTCAGAATCAGAAAGTTAGAATGTTAAAGAGCTGTTGTACTGAGGTATCCTGACAATGGCTGGCAATGAAGAGATAGAAACGTAGTAAGCAACGGAACAAGTTTTGAAAAGTACTACTTTGGGGGGGCTAAATGGGACAGAAATAAGGTTTACAATGGCCATGAAAGCACTTTGCAACTATGGGAGTTTGTACAACTAAGCATTTAAAAAGCAAGTATATATTTGGTAACATTAGAAGGCAACTCAATATACAGGGTGGGGCAAAAGTAGGCATACAGTTGTCCCTGTGGAAAATAACATAATAATTAACAAATAATAATACAGAAATAAACTCTGTGTTCCACATACTCACAACTGTAAGCCTACTTTTGTCCCACCCTGTAATAATTAATATTCATTAAGTTTTAAATTATGTATTCTCTACTATATTTAAGAAGACACTGAAAACATGTAGCCCATTTTCATCACATGTCCCGGTATCTAAGAGTAACAGCTACCAGAGTAAATGTTTATCTAGAAACTTATTTGTCACTTATATCTGTTCATCCAGAGCCTCTGTTAATCTCATTCACCCCCTACACCTGCAGCCTAAGTAAACTTTGGTTTCATGGATTTCTTACTGTCCTTCCATGTGCCTTGCATCATCATCCCAATATGTTTTTTTTGACTCATGACCTGATCATCTTTTCTACCTGGTTTCCTCCAGAAGTTACCTGGTCCCTCATGCCTTCTTTCCCTGACTCTATAAAACCCTGGGAGAATTAATGGCTTCCTCTGCTCACATAGTGCTTGACTAGGATATATTCCCCCTGTTATGGAGGAATGTTATCTGATTATGCTCTCTGATTAATAGTTTAATTTGTTGCTCTAGCCAACTGGACTCTAAGCACCTTGGAAACAGATCAAGTCTGGTTTAGCTCTGGTCCCTAGCGCCTAGCACAGTGCCTTCAGAGCTCAAAAGTTGTGTTGTCAGTCTCTACACTTTTGCATTGCTATTAAAGGACTAGAATATATAGGCCATGCTTTACCTGTTATTTTGCTCATCTCTGTGACTGCTTTCTCAGCAGATGGTCCCAAAGCAATCAGATGAATGATAGCTCCACTTTCTTTCACTTGATTGATACAACTACTTGCAGAGCTATCCTCCCCATCAGTCAGCAGCACTATTTCAGATCCATTTGTTTGGGAGTACCTTTTTTCAATTACCTGTAAACATAATCAGAGCATAATTACCAAATATTCCTAAATCAAGTAGACTTGTGGGAAATTAGAAAAAGATGTACAGAGAAAATAAATAAAAATGTACAGAAAAAAGAGCTAGCTTCTATTTTCAAATTATAGAATCTGAAATCAATACCCCCTAAGGGAAGTTAAACATGACTGCATTTCCTGTCCATCTACCATAGGGAATATTTGCTCAAATGAAGTTCTGTGGGAGTAGGGCTTTGGAACATCCTACTTGGCTTAAATAACAATGACATCTCATTTTGGGAAAGTCAGGTCAACCTGGTACTAAAAGTGTAATTGCAGAGTGTGGCATTATATATTTCTTATTTCTTTGACCAGACCTCGCTCTGATAAGCCTTCAGTATATAAAATCTGTTGCATACATAGCTAAATGAGTTAAGAAACCACTTGAACATTAAAAAAAATCTTAATGATTTCAAATCCAAAAACCCTCAGTATGCATATAGAGTAAGGATATAGAGAGGTCTAAGCAGGTTAAGGTTAGAGATCTTGTTCTGTAACTTTATTTTGCATCTAAAAGTAACAAGCACAAAACTAAGTATATTAGTCATGCTCAGAGAATACATGAATTATATTTATTGAGATGCAATTCTATTTGTGGCTTGAACCCTTTTCCTATAAAGCCAGTTTACACTCATATCTCTGAATCTAGGCTCCTGTAAAAGAGGATAAAGAAAATTTGTCACAGGATAGCAACTATGTTTCATCTTCTCTGACACGTTTAGGTAGTGGCTTCTTGGTATACCATTTGGAGAAATTCAGTTCAGGCTAAGAGGAAAAACTGACAGATTTATCAGTGACTTTCATGGACTTAGAGTGGAGGTGTGTGTAGATTTGCAGAAAAGAGTTTGGAATGTAGAAATCCCTAATAAACTGGGACTGAGAAATAGGAAGTGCTTTCATACATTTACTGCATCACCACCACATTCCTCCTACACATTTCATTGCAAAATGAAGATCCAAAGATGAACTAGATCTCTCTTCACCTCTTCCTCTCTTGTATTATTTATTCACTAAGCACTTAATATATGTTAGTCACTGTCCTGGCTGCTGGGGATTCAACAGGAACTACATGTTTCCTGCATTCCTGGAAAGAATGGAATGAAATTTTAAAATATTTATTGAATCATCAGAAAAATGCAAATTAAAACCACAGTGAGATACCATCTCACACCTGTCTGGATGGCTATCATCAATAAATCAACCAACAACAAGTGTTGGTGAGGATGTGGAGAAAGGGGAACCCTTTTGCACTGTTGGTGGGAATGCAGACTGGTACAGCCACTGTGGAAAACAGTATGAGGATACCTCAAAAAATTAAAAATTGATCTGCCTTTTGACTCAGCGATCCCACTTCTGGGAATATATCTGAAGGAACCCAAAACACTAAATTGAAAAAAACATAAGTACCTCTATGTTCATTGCAGCATTATTTACAATCGCCAAAATATGGAAGAAGCCCAAGTGTCCATCAATAGATGGGGGGATAAAACAACTATGGGAAATTTACACAATGGAATGCTGCTACTCAGCCGTAAAAAAGGAAGAACATTTTACCCTTTGCGACAGTATGGATGGACCTGAAGAATGTTATGCTAAGTGAAATAAGCCGGTAAAAGAAAGACAAATATACCATACGATTTCACTCATATGTGGAATCTAATGAACAAACTGAAATAACAAGGAACATTGGGACAGACTCAGAGAGAGCAGCTAGTGGCGGTGGGGTGGTCAGAGGGTGGAGGGATTGAGCAAAAAGGAAAAAGGACTCATGGACATGGAAAACTGTGGTGATTGCTTGGGGGAGGGAGGTGTAAGGAGACTAAAAGATAATATAAAAATACAATAAAGATTAAATTTAAAAATATTTATTGAGATAGAGGTGAGAGACTGAGGGGATATAGAAATGAGTGACAAAGGCAATATATTCTATAGTTCAAGAGAAACAACACAGTATTATAGTGCTACATTTTCTGAAACATTTGCTAAGTGTTAAATGTATTTAATACAATGCGTAATGTAATTCAAGTCCAAGCTTCCAATCTGCCCCTAGACCACTACCTTACTACTGCTCTTACTCTCTACAGTTTATTTTATACAGGGCAACCAGAGTCATCTTCTCAAAAGATGAATTGATGATCAATCTATGATACTTAAAACACTTCAGTAGCTTTCCGTTGTGCTTAAAGTAAAATAAAAAGCTCTTAGTTTTTTAAGCTTTGAAAGGTCTAGCCATTATCTATCTGCCAACCACATTTCATACCCCCTCATTTGTCAAATTTCAGTGCCGCTAGCTTTATCAAGTCTTGGAATAATTCCGTTTTTTTCCACCTCTTTCTTAAGGACTTTGCTCTTTCCTTTCTGCTTGAACCAGTGGCTCTTTCTCATCCTTCAAATCACAACTTAAATATTACCCTTCACAGAAGGTCTCAATGGCCTCTTCACCTAAAGTAGGCGGCGCCCCTTCTTTCTTAGTTACTCTATGTCATCACTCTTTTTCCTTACAACACTGTCTTCACAACCTACAATTATTGTTTTTATTCATTTATTTATCTGTGTATTTTCAGTTCTTTATTGAAATCACATGCACCACAATAACAGAGAAGCTTTGATTGGCATGTAAATATATGTTGAATAAATTATAACATACTATATGTTTGCCCCCCTACTTCCTACAATAAACATATCTTGAACAAATAAAAACATGAAAAACCCTATGTGCTAGCTTTTATTGCCACATTTTACTGATGAGGTAATTGACGACTACAGAGATGAGTTGCAAAGCTAGTAAGTGATAATTGAAGTTTTAACCTAGAATTTCATGTTGGAAAGCTGCACTAAAATGCTATGCAATTCATAAGTGAGAGAGATTTAATAATTTTGGGAGTAACAGGAAATGCTACAAGAAGGAGCAAGGATTTTGAAGAATTGGTAGAATCTTAGCATGCAAAGATAGAAAGAAGGAAACATTTTAGGCAGAGGAATCGCCTGGGTGAAGTTGCGGAGGCTGTTAGTACCTAGTGGGCTTTGACAACAACGTGTGCAGTAAACTGGTCAGAGCGTAGAGCACAGGAAAGGGAGAAATGAGAAAAAAGGCTGGAAAGAGATGAGAGCAGTTTTATTGAGGGGGTGAGAGACTTTTGAATAACATCAGACTGAGGAATTAAGACTTTATTTTATAAACTGTGAGGGGAGAGGGAAGATTTCTAAGCAGGATAATGACACATTTGGTATTAATTATAAGCTCAAGACAAAAATCTGAAAAAATAAGATTTATAATAATAGTTGTACATTATATATTTACTATATAATATAATATTCTTCTTGTATGTGAATATATTATTTCATTTAATTTGCATATTAATCCTATGAGCTAGACATTCTTACTTGTCTGTATTTTATAGATAAAGCATTGAGATACTAAAAATGTTGCCTAAGATCAAATAGCTGGCAAATAGCAGTCAGTACTCATGTCAAAACTCATGTTCTCACCAGTGTTCCTTACCCTATGACTAACAGTCCCTGTTACATCTGCTTTAACAAGTAAACATCTTATTGTTGTAACTGAATGCCACAGAAACTGAAATGAGGATTGGCCCCAGATGGAATCATACCATATAACGTGTTTCATTGCCTTAAAAGTTGATGACTTTTGCTGCCCAGTCACATTTATTTATCTAACTAATATTTATTGAGCACTGACTATTGCAAGGTAAAAAGAAAAAAACAAAACAAAGTCCCTGGCTTCATTGGGTTTACATTCCAGTGGCATTTTATAGTACTATACTTATCTATCAGTTTATTCATTGATTAACTGATCCGTTAAGAAAATCAAGTGAATTAGTTATGTTAAAATTAGTGAGCAAGTATGTGCAGCAGTGCTAATATAAAAATGTAGCAATAATAAAAACCAAACAGCCCTGGCTGGTGTGGCTCAGTTGGTTGGGTGTCATACTACAAAGTGGAAGGTTGCTGTTTTGATTCCTGGCCAGGACATATGCCTGGGTTGCAGGTCATTTGGGGTCCATAGGAGAGCCAACCAATCGATGTTTCTCTCCCTCTCTTTCTCCCTCCCTTCCCCTCTCACTAAAAATAAATAAAATCTTTTAAAAAAGCAAACAAACTATACATGCAGCATGAATTTCACCTGAAATGCTGATTCAATTCCACTGCAGATGGACGTTCCCCCAACAGCTACTGTAGGCAAACGATTGGAGAGTGTGTTTCTTTCCGTGGTGCTTATTATTTGGATTAGCTCACTTTTAATGGAAGCAGTATTATCAAAGTGCACCATTCCCACCCAGGTTCCATTTTCAATAATCTGCAGCAGGAATTTTGATGCTTGATTCATTCGATTTAGGCGATCAGAAGCCTGAATGAACAAGGACAAGAAAAACAACCAAGTCGTTTTCATGGGAAAGTAATAGCAGTTTACATAAAATGAGTGATCAGAATCTGTTAAGAATTTTCTGTTATTAGTAATTTGTGTTATAAAATAAAGCAATTTTTAAATTGATAGCATTAAAATATATAGTTCTGTGCATTGTGGAACACATATAGTATAATAAGGAACATAGGCTTTTAAACTAGAAGTGATTCTTGGCTGCTTAGCACCCAAAGGACAGGTACAGGTTCAGGAGGTTGTGTTGGAATTGAGGGGTGATGATTCATACTTAGAGACTTCCTAATTAGTCCTGTGGTATCAAGGTGAAACCACTTTCTAGGGTCCCACAGTATCAAATAAGACTATCAGGACTCCAACTGGAGACTGAAATTTCCCCATACATTGGAGATTAAACAACTCAAAAGTTAAAACCTCTTGAGCTGCAGCTAAATTCTGAGAGGCTCCATATCTATCTCTTCTTCTAACCTCTCCCACCATTTTTCCACCAATGGATTAATTGGGATTCGTTCTTCTGTAACCCATTAAGACTCACATCCTTCTTACCTAAGTGAATGCCAGGATGTAAGTCTCTTCATATACTTGTCTTTTCCAGTCCCTCAACACCAATTTATCTGTAGTACCCCCCCACCCCCGCTTAACACATGCCCTTCTGAAATTCCTAGATCCAGATCACAGTGGGACTTCTACATCCCCATCTTTGAGGGCTCTCTCTGCCACTTTGCTTTACCTTTAAACCTGCCTCTGTCATTTCTCCCCAATGACACTTTCTAGACCATTTCTATATGCTGTTGTTTAGCACGTATGCTCTTTCTAAAACCCTGTGCTAGTGTGGATTATTCTCTGCCCTTTCAGTAACCTCGCAATTCCCCATTTATTGAATACATTGTTTCTGCTCTTCAGCATGCTCAATTCTATCTCAAATGTGCCATCCTTCTGGGTGCCTTATTATATTATGTTAGCTCTTTTGTAGTCCATTTATTTCAATAATTATTTATTGAGCACCTATATGTGGTAAATCCTGTTCCAGGCAAAAGGGAGACAAAGATGAATAAGACATGGTTTCAAGTATTAGAGGACATGGATCCTAGAGGATATGATTCCAGGTCCTAGAGGAGCTCCTCATCTAGTGGGAGAGAAATGTGTAATTTCAGTATAATATACAGTAATAGAGGCTTGCACATTTTATTGTGCGAGGTCAGCAGAAGGGCCTTTAGCCCAGCCTGGAGAACCAATCTCTTTCCTGGAGGAGGTGGGTGCCTGTACCAAATTTTGAAGGAGTATGAGTTAACCAAGTAATGGGGAAGGGAAAGTTTTCTTTATGCAACTGTGAACACTTCAAGGACATGGGTCTCTATTTCTAGAGACTAGCACAATGCCTACCATTTAATAAGGGATAGTAGAAGGAATGAGTGGTTAAATCTGACCATATTTTCCTTATGGTGATGCTTTTTGTTTGTACCTTTGATCATAAAGAGGTCATTTATACATGATAAATAAGATAGACTCTGAATGGAGTTCAGAAATTTACTTTATCCTCATGTCTGTCAAGTGTTTCCAGTAGATAAAGGTGGCAGGTAAGAGAACACTTTAATATTTCAATCTCTTGTTCTGATCTTCTAAGTCTTTACTAATGGGCCTAAAAGTCCTCCTAAGTAACACTCTATTTTCTGGAAAAAAAGAAAGATACTCTCAGGTTAGGACTTTTAAACTCTATTGCCATCCTTTTTTCATTACAGTATTCACTGCCCATCCTGAGGTCATGATCGGAGGGCATGATGGGACATAAGCCACCATGTGATTTAACGACCCAGGTGCAGGCAGTGTTTTCTGTGTTCTTAGGCATTCAACCACCCACTAGTCACTACGTCTAGGAAAAATGGGCCCATGAACTTACCCCCATGCTTCCAGACTTATCAAGAACTAGGCATAGAACTCTTTCTCTGATCCTCAGCAAGGAGAAGACAGGTGGAGGGGGTGGCTCTGCCATCGGTGTGGTGTTCTTTAAATCCTCAGAATTGCTGATTACCTCCCAGGTGCTTCTGTAATCACACTTTTGATTTTGTAAGCTTGGTGCTTCTTGGTTATGGGTTTTTTCATTACAGAACTCAACAACCTAAAAGGTTAATAAAATGAAAATAATAAGTTTTACATATAATACATTTAAAAAGTTAACTAAAAATTTGATACAAATAAAAAATCTGCTCTGCAAATATGCTGTTTAATGAAATATGATTCATTGAGAAATCATAAAATAGTAAGGTGGATTTTTGATAATAGTAATAATAAATAACAATAGTTGAGTGTTTACTATGTGCCAGTCAATGTTCAAAAAATTCTATATTAATACATCTAATTGCTCAGGTCACATGCACAGGTATTTTGTCAACATGACAACATGTACTTTGATTATAACTATACAATATGAAGTATGGCATACTTACAGAGTCAACAGCTTGCATAAACATTATGGATGTCTTTTCAGTTTGATGTTTTTCAGGGAAGAATTGACAATCCTTTTCATACAGTTTTGTCTTAGAATCAATTCTGCAACTTTTAAGTACACAACTGTTTCCTTGACACTTATAAACTCTATTTTTACCAGTAATACCTGTGGAACACCTGAAAATATGTGACAGTCAGTCTCTGAGGCAACCTAACCATTAACATTTTTTGAAAATCTTAAGTGTTTCTATTCACAAAGATCCTTACATCAAGGTTTTTATTCTCATTTGACAGCAAAGTTTAAAAATTTTTACCAGAGCAGTTTTCCAAGTAATTTCAAAGGGAAATTTTAAATGGTATCTCCAGTATGTGCCATGGCTGAGTTATCCACTGAGATTAAAGTTGCTGCTGACCTGCTTACACAGATGGCTGGAGGCTCCCCTTTCCCAAAGATCTCTGCTGGTGGCCTTGTGGTAGTAAATACCTTGCAGGCATCTGGGCAAGGCATCTTGTGAAACCATTTACTCCTGGTACCACTTTACTTGTTCTTTATAAATTTTTTTCCAAAGACGGCATCTCCAAAAGAATGTGATGTGGCATAACTACAAGTGTTTTGATTAGTCAAGGAGCATTTTTATTCAAAGTGAAATATTGCCCGAAGGAAAGACTGAGGTACTGCCTAGGACAGTAAAGAATGGCAGAGGCATTTCAGACATGTTTTGTTGCATGGAATTGACCACAGGTGGCAGTGATTGTAACAAACATGCTGGGATGTGAATATATCCCATCTTTTCAATGTGTTTCCAGTTCATAGTTAAGAAACAGTGACTAGCTTTTATTCAGTCATTTAGGAAGTCTCCTACATATATGTATGCTTCTACTGCCCCAAAACTCAGTGAATATAATGTTATCTATATTAACAATCATGATGAATTTTCTTCAGTAGAAACTAGACATTTAGGGGGAATATGATGTAAACAAACTTAATCAATGTAACACTCTTTAAAATATGTCTCCCAAAACTGGTGCTATGAGCTGATAAAAGGCCTTCATTGAAATTATATATCTTTGAGTCTGTACATTTCTAATTAGTTCCCAGCCCCACCAGGGCATCTAAGGTTGATTAAACTGATGACACACAATTTTAAATAGATTTCCTCCTTCTTCCACCCATTCTGCTATCTTGACCTCAGAACCAAAAGGATTGTCTTTTATTAACTGATGTTAGTTTGGTATTTAAAAATGAATTTTATGAATCCTAAGAAATTCCTGTTTGGATCCTTGAAGCTGGTTGAATTTTTACTGAGCTGGCAATTACCACTATTTATTAACATTTTTTTCAATACAATGTAAATAATTTTTATCTCTCAACATATAGTATAACACTTTACACAGAGCACAACTTCAATGTAAATGAGTTCTGGCAGCTGTGGAGGAGAGGTGTACAAAATATGTCACCTTGGCTTCCAAATGTTCCTAAAGTTATTTGTATTTTAAATGGACAACTACTTGGAGATACATATTCTAAAAACTAAACAAAATAAAACAAAACAGAAAAGCACTGTTTTATAATATAGTATCTATTATTTGCCTTGGGACAAAATGAATAATTAGTATTTTAAATAAATCAAACTAAGGAAAATAGAAAGCCTGAAGTAATTTAAGAAAATTTATGTGGTCATGCCTTGTTGCTTCAATTTTTTTTGACGTAGCAGCATAGAAAGGCTTCTTTTCATTGTATTCATCAAACACTCCCCAGCGGAGGTGGGCCCACTCGTGGACAAACAGTCGACCTGTGGGAAAATATTTTAAACACATGATCATATTTCAAGTGACAAAATTTGTTCTTCACATATTTTAAGAAATGTTCTAATTATATTTAGGTTTAAAAGAACTGCCAATATTTATATTTTGTTTGTAAAAAAGTATATAGCATTATCTTAAATTATACTATGGTATATAGTGTTATCTTTTAATTCTATAATGTGTGAAATCAACAAAACATTTATTATGTGTGTATGTATATACTATAGACAAAATAAACTGGGCTTTAGATTTTGGTTCTTGAGGCTGGGGGACAAAAAGTCTTAGCTATTACAATAGTTTTTGATTCTACAAAGTTCACTCCTACTAACAACATGAACAGATATGTAAAATTTGTGGTACTAAAATTTTAATTAAATGTTAACAATGTCTATAAATATTCCTTAAGGGAATCAATCATGAAAAACAAGATTGAAAACATTGCTATAGATCATATACAATGTTGAGGATATCTAAATGAAGTGATTAATTTATATTACTTAGCACATATAAGCATTAATTATATTAAAATAATAATTATTAATTATGTAATAAGACTATATTAGGTACTAGGAAATATAAAATGAATAAGGGATATTCCTTTACTAGGATAAACTTAGAGAGAAGGAGTCAGAATAAAATTTATTTTTTCTAAGAGTTTTGGGGTTAATGGAAAAATAAAGGTTAAATCTACAGCTTGATGGAAGAAAACAGAAACAGAATTTTTGTTTTATTGATATTAGGAAAACTTCAAGGAAAAAAATGGAGATGGGGGAGTTGGAAATATGAGGTACATCGTTGTCTCAGTTACCATTAGCCCTGTTCTCATTTCTAATAGCATTTCAATCTTTGTGTGTGTACCTGTAATATCTACTGTGATGGCAGTCTCCAGCCAAACTGAGCTACTGCCAGAGTGGTTCAGATGATCTTCCCAGGTACCTATTGTTATTCTTGTTATCATTTTATTACAAATTGCATATATTTGGAGGACTCTGTTCTTAATCTTATTTTTCATGATCTGTGTTGTTGTTAGAACACTATTTTTCAGAATGTGAGTTTTTCATAAAAATTATAGGAGGAACTCCTGTTGAAGAGTGAGGAGGAAACTCAGTTATGCAATAGGGCTGAGGTGAGGGGTATGAGAAAAGAGAAAGAGCTCAAGTGGGGATGTTTTCTTTAAATATTGGAGAAAATCCTCCTCATTTAAGATAGGTGAAGGTGGTGGGGCATGAGTTTGGAAGTAGAGAAGAAAAAGGTAGGGCTTCTGGTTTCTCAATCAAGGCATTTGTTGATTGATGATATTGAATTAAGTGGCTAGAGATCTTGAGAAAAATGGTAGAAGTTCTAAAATAGTTGCTGAGAAATAAGAAAGGGAATTGAGAAGAGGCAAGTACAACATTGTAGAGAGCTTTGAGGGCTTCACTAAGTTTGAGAATTTGTTTTTGTAATGATACCAATTAATTTTGTAATTTTCTTTCACAATCTTGGAAACATTAATATGAATAAGTGGGAACAAGTTGGAAATTCAATAGAGAGGATTTGGCAAGTTGAATGAAATGTAAGGATAAAAATGATGAGGGAGTTGAGCTATTTGTACTTTCCAGGTATGGAAAAAATTAAAGCTAAAGGGAGCATAAAATCTGAGGTGCCAATGAGAACAAACATAGTTAGACTAAACTATGGGACAGACTTAAGATTGGGATGGGATGAGTTGATGGATCTTTCAAGACTGGGGTGGGAAATAGTTTCAGATAATGAGAACAAGGGCTGAGTGTTTGACAGAAATGAGAGACTTAATAAATGCTTATTGGATGGACAATGGAAGAAGGAGCGGTCATCTTGGGGTATGTGGATTCAGGAATGTTTTCCTGTGTTTTGACATGTGAAATAATATGCTTTAGTTAATTTGAACCAATGATCTTAACTTTTAGATTGAACTAGATGAAACTGCCATTTTTATAAGTAAAAAATGTTACTAATAGACAAGTACATCCAGTTCAACCAAAAAGGTTAGATAATAATATCAGCAACTACAGTTCATGAGTGTTTTTTCTTGACCAGGAAATATCATCTTGGATTTTTTCAGCTTTTCATGCACCTACCTTCCATTAAGGAGGCATGTGATTGATTAATATCCAGCGGTGGAGAGCTGGAAATTGAAGACTTGAAAAGTATGGTTTGTAAGAAAAAGATTTATTATTGTTGTTCTGTGTTAAAATATCTGTAGACATCCTGATGAGTACAGTTACATGAATTACCTAATTTAATATTCACAACAATTCTATAAAGTAGTAGTAACTCCTCTGTTCACCATTTTATAGGAAATAAGCTCAAAGAGGCTAGCTAACTTGTTGAAGGCCACACAGAGCTAATAAATAGGGAAGCTCTAAGGCTTGTACACTTAACCTGAGTATACAGATGCTTTTTGTAATGATTGCAAAATATATGTTAACCTAAATTCCTACCTGTTGGTCCATATTCGTTTTGTTTTTTTCCAAGTACAAAGTCAGGGGTAAAATGAATATATTCTCCTTTTTCTCCACAAGCTGTGAACTGCTTGGTGTATGGTTCATCTCTGTCTGGTAGGGTAGGTGGTGCAACTAAAACATCAGCCTGAGAATGTTTAAAAAGATTTTTAAAACATTAGAAATAGAAATGATAACATTTAGACCGGAAAACTCTGAAACAATTTGTAGCACAGTGGAGAAGCACCAGAATATATAATACTTTAAGAGAAGTTTTTTGACTCTTACATGCTTGTAGCTTTCATGTTTTGGTCTCTTGTATTCACGGTTATCCTTCCAAGTCTCAGGAATTAATATTGATACGTGTTTGAAAAAAAGTCTTTTTCCTGTGGCTTCAAACAGGTAGGTAGAAGCTTTAGTCACCATATCCTGTTATAAAAGGAAAAAAATATGTAAAGATGGCCAAGTGAGAATGAACTAAATGAGTGGAGGTTCATCACAAGCATTTCCCAGATTAAGAGTGAATAGAAAAAGCAATTGACTTGTGAACAGAATCTCTGCTTCAGAATTCCAACTCTGCCACCTTTCAGTCTGAAATTACAGCTTAGTCCTGCACATTTAAAGATTTTGAGTATAATTCTCCATCAAAAGGCAAATATTTCTATTTGGTGTTAAGATAAATTGCATAATATGATGAAAAGCATAGACTTTAGAACCATCTACTTGGTCCAATGGTGGCATTAGCACTTTCTGGTCAGTAGATCTTGACCAATTTATACAATACTCTGTAGTTTCCTCATCTCTTTTCTTAAAAAAATAATTCGTTTGTTTATTTTTAGAGAGACGGGAAAGGAGAAAGAGAGGGAGAGAAACATCACTGTGTGGTTGCCTCTCACTCGCGCCCCCAACTGGGGACCTGACGTGCAACCTAGTTATGTGCCCTGACTGGGAATTGAGCCAGCGACACTTGGTTTGCAGGCTGATGCTCAATCCACTGAACTACACCAACCAGGGCCATCCTCATCTCTTAAATGGACTATTACTACCCATCTTTAAAGTTGGCATAAACATGAAATGAGTTATTAAGTGCTCTACACATAGACAGTCATAAACCTGGTTGATTGCATTACTGTTTATAAATCTAGTAGATAGTAGTCTTAATTGATGCAAGCTTATAACATCCCAAAGGCACGAGTCATAGGAGAGGTTTTTTCATTACACACCCATTCCCCTAGTGGAAGCAGCTATGTTGCATTGGAGCATGGGGGTGGGTTGATGGAAAAATTTGTAGTAAGATAGAGCTTTTTGATCATAGAGAGAACTTTGCTTTGCTATCAAGATGAAAATAATGTCGTCCCATACTGTTCAATATCCTGAATCTCAAAATATAATGATTAATAAGAGAAATAGTACCACTCTAGGCCTTATTATCTAATGGGGAAAATATATAGAAGAAAAGACTTTATGGTAATTTAATCTACATGATCAAACCGAATAATTGAGAGACCTAGGTGCTAGATGATGATGTCAACCACTTCATCTTGCTGGCAACATGCCAATTCATATTACTATTTTCTTTAAGGCAGGATCTCATCCTCCATGGAACTTCTTGACCTAGCATAAACCCAGAATATAACTGTCCATTTTCAGGAGTTCCAGGGCTTTCTTTTCTTTTCTGTTGAAGACAGGTCAGTGTGCTGACTCATATTTACTGAAGAGAACAGAACCATGAATTCAGAGAACTGAAGGTCCAGAGGACTAGCTGAGAGTCAGATAAAAGGCATTGAAAACTCCCAAGGTAGGTTGGAGGTTACTTTATCATTGGCCTAAAGTAGATGAAGGAATTTTCTACCTTTTCCCTAAGGGTATTCCCCCCCCCCCTTTTTTTTTGTTTTGGTATATTAGGTCTCAAAAAGTTGTTACTTTCTGCTTGAAGTGATGGCTCTCTCTGTGCCTGTGAGATAAAAATGTATATGGTGGTTGAACTCACCAAGAAGAAAAGGAAGAGAAGAAAATAAGAAGTAAAAGGAATTTTTACAACTGATAATAGAGAAAACAAAGGATTATGAGACTATTGTGAATGATTATATGACAACAAATTGGAAGAAATGGAAAAAATTCCTGAAAACATACAATATACCAAGACTGAATCATGAAGAAGTAGAAAATTTAAACTGACAAATTACTAGTAAGAAGATTAAATCAGTAATCAACTCATCGCTGCCCCCAAAATATTCAGAACCAGACAGCTTTACTGGTGAATTATACCAAACATTCAAAAAAGAATTAATATCAGTTCTTTTGAAACTTTCTCAAAATAGAGGAGGAAAGAACACTTCTAAACTCATTTTATGAGGAGACTTCCGGCCAAGATGGAGGCTTAGACGGACGCGCTTGGTCTCCCTCTACAACTAGAGAGGAATACAACTACTTCAAAACAAAAGATAACTAGAAATTCCAGAAAATAAAACTACATGGAAGCCCAACGTATGAAGTTATAAACCAGCGGCGCCCTTTGGGCAGGTAGGAAGAGCGAAAGTGGGTGGTGCTGTTTGCAGGAGCCCCAGGGACAGCGGCAGGGAGAACAATCCCAGCGGCAGGGAGAACAATCCCGGCTGCAGTCGAACCCCTGGCAGCTTGCAACCCCAACGCTGGGGAAAGCAGCCACCACATCGCTTTGAACAGTGAGGCCCAGAGGGTGGGAGGACGGATCCCGGTCTCCTAGCGGAATAACTGTGTGAATCCATCTTGGACCCCCGCCTCCACACAAAGCGCCACAGGGCTGCGAAATAGGTCGCGGACAGGCGCCAGTCGCTGGGTTGTGATGACAAAGGGCCACGGCGCAGCGAAAAAGGTTGCGGATTGCTGCCGGTCACTGGGTTGTGACGAGTACACAGGCACTGCCCCCTATAGTCAGCCCAAGAAAACAAAACGCATCTGTCAAAATGAGGCAGACAACTATAGAAATTCCGGTGGCGCAGCTCACCAAGCAACAGATGAAGAACCTGACAGATGAACAAATAAGAAACCTGTCAGAGGCTCAGTTCAGGGCCATTGTTATCAGGTGGCTTACAGAATTAACAAAAGATCTGGAAAAAGATGAGAAAGAATCGAAAAACACTCATACTGAAAGGAACAAAACCACATACGAGACAGATGGTGAGGAAATAAAATCCAGAGTTCAAATCAACAAACCAGAACACAGAGAAGGAACAAACAGTCAACCAGTGCAGAGAGAGGAAACGGGAAGCAAGGATGAGAGGATCAGAAACCTCTGGGACAGCTATAAAAGGCCCAACATAAGAATCATTGGTTTGCCAGAGGGCGAAGAAGCTGAACTAGAAATTGAAAAATTAAGTGAAAATATAATAAAGCAGAACTTCCCAAACTTGGGGAAGGAAATAGACTTACAGGTCCAGGAAGCACAGAGAATTCCAAAAAAACTGGACCCAGGGAGAACCACTCCAAGACACATTATAATCAAAATGTCAAAAGTTAAAGATAAAGAGAGAATCTTAAAAGCGGCAAGAGAGAAGAAAAGAATCATGTACAAAGGGGTCCCAATTAGACTATCAGCTGACTTCTCAAGGGAGACCCTACAGGCAAGAAGGGACTGGCAAGAAATATTCAAAGTAATGAAAAGCAAAAACCTACAACCACGAATACTCTATCCAGCGAAATTGTCATTCAGAATAGAAGGGCAGAGAAAGTGTTTCCAGGACAAAACAAAACTGAAAGAGTTCATTAGATCCAAACCACTGTTATATGAGATGTTAAAGGGACTGGTTTAGAAAAAGGAGTATCAAAACTATGAAATCTAAAATGAAAACTGCATCACAAGAAACAACAACAGAAGCTAGGGAATTGAAACAAAGGCAAACTAGACAGGCAACGAGAGTGGAAAAAAAACTATAGGTATGGGAAACATATTGGGGGGAGGTCAGCAGAGAGGGGGAATGGGGAGAGGGAGGGAGATGATATAGGAATTAAGGATCATGGTAGGAGGGAATGGAATAGACAGAGAGAGGTTGAGAAGAACTATATGCACAACTAATGGACATGGTCTAAAAGGGGGGGACAACTGGAGGGAGGGGGGCCACCGGGTGGAAGGGAGCAGAGGGAAGGGAAATTGGGACAAATGTAACATTATAATCAATAAAAGACATTAAAAAAAACCAAAACTCATTTTATGAGGACAGTATTATCTTGATACCAAACCAGATAAGGATGCCACAAGAAAATAAAATCACAGGCCTTAATGAACATAGGTACAAAAACTCTCAAGAAACTATTAGCAAACAATTTTAAAAAAGAACTAAACAAAATGGAGATATGCACTCTATTAGATGCCACAAAGCCAGTCAAGCAGCTTACCCCACCCTGGTGATTACATAAGGCTCTGCCCCACAAATTTACAGGTGCTTTTTCTACAATAGGCCATGCTACTAAGATAGGTAGTCAAAGAAGCTGTACCGAATACACAGAAACAAACACAGGTGGGCTGCCAAACTGAGGATCCAAATATGGCCCAAACGAAAGAGCAGAACAAAACCCCAGAAAAAGAACTAAACAAAGTGGAGATAGCCAACCTATCAGATGCAGAGTTCAAAGCACTGGTGATCAGGATGTTCAAAGGACTGAGTACAGCAACTGCATAAAAAAAGACCCAGGAAGGACTGAAGGTTGCACTAAATGAAATAAAGAAAAATCTACAGGGAACCAACAGTGGAGGGGATGAAGCCAGGATTCAAATCAATGATTTGGAACATAAGGAAAATATAATCATTCAATTAGAACAGCAAGAATATAAAAAATTTTTTTTAAAATGGGGATAGTCTAAGGAGCCTCTGGGGCATCTCCAAATGTACCAATATCCAATATCTGAATCATAGGGATGCCAGAAGGAGAAGAGGAAGAGCAAGAAATTGAAACTTTCTTTGAAAAAATAATGAAAGGAAACCTCGCTGATTTGGTGAAAAAAATAGAGATACAAGTCCTTAACCACAGAGTCCTAAACAAGTTGGACCCAAAGAGGACCACACCAAGACACATCAAAAGTAAAATGCCAAAGGTTAGAGATAAAGACAGAATCTTAAAAGTAGCAAAAGAAGAGAATTATCTACAAAGGAATTCCTGTAAGACTGTCAGCTGACTTCTTAAAAGAAACTTTATAGTCAAGAAAGGACTGTCAAGAAGTACTCAAAGTGATGAAAAGCAAGGACATATGACCTAGATTACTCTATTTAGCAAAGCTATCATTTATAATGAAAGGGCAGATAAAGTGCTTCCCAGACAAGGTAAAGCTAAAGGAGTTCATCATCACCAAGCTATTGTTATACGAAATGTTAAAGGGACTTATGTAAGAAAAAGAAGAAGAAGATAAAAACCATGAGCATTAAAAAGGCAACAAATTCACAACCATTAACAACTGAATCTAAAAAAAACAAACAAACAAAAAACTAAGCAAACAAGAACAGGAATAGAATCATAGGTATGGTGATCATATAGAGGGTTATCAGCTGGGAGGTGGAAAGAGGGGAATAGGGGAAAAGATTTACGGATTAAGAAGCGTAATTGGTAGGTACAAAATAGACAGGCGGATGTTAAGAATAGTATAGGAAATGGAGTAACCAAAGAACTTACATGCATGACCCACGGAAATTAACTAAGTTGGAGGAATTGCTGGAGGAAATGGTTGTACTGGGCACAGGGGAGCAAAAGGGGAAAGATTGGGACAACTGTAATAGCATAATCAATAAAATGTATTTTTAAAATGTTCATACTAGCCAAGATAATCTACAGATTCAATTTAATGCCTATCAAAATGCCAATTGCATTTTTTACAGAAACAAAACAAACAATCCTAAAATTTGTATAGAACCACAAAAGATCCTGAGTAGCCAAAGCAATTTTGAGAAAGAACAAACCAGGAGGCATTATGAGCCCTGATTTCAAAATATACTACACAGCAGTAGTAATTAAAAGAGTATGGTGTTGGCATAAAAACAGACACATAGTTCAATGGAACAGAATCAAAATCCAGAAATAAACCCATACATAGATCATCAATTAATTTATGACATATTTGGGCAGGGACCATTTCTTCAATAAATGATGTTGGGAAAACTAGACATACTCATGAAAAGAATGATACTGGATGCTGTCTTTCACTATATTACAAAAGTTAACTCAAAATGCATTAAAGATTTGAACATAAGATGAAACCATAAAACTCTTAGAAGAAGACATAAGCCCTCTGATTTGGTATTGGCAGTGATTTTTTTTTTTTAATTTGGGTTTGACACCTAAAGCAAAGATAGTAGCAAAACAACAACAACAACAACAAACATAATCTGATTAAAAATGAGTAGAGGATTGGAAAATTTATTTTTCCAAAGAAGACATACAAATGGCCAACAGGTACACAAAAAGACGCTCAACATCACTAATCATCAGGGAAATGCAAAACAGGACCACAAAGAGATAATCACTTCACACCTGTTAGAATAACTATTATTTGGAAATAATAACTGTGGGCAAGGATATGGAGAAAAGGGAACTCTTGTGCACTGTTGGTGGGAAAGTAAATTGGTGCAGCCACTATAGAAACCCGTATGGAAGTTTCTGGAAAAATTAAAAATAAAACTAGCATTTAATACAGCAATTTTGCTACCAGGTATTTATTCAAAGGAAATAAAAACACTAATTTGAATATATATGCACCCCCATCTTCATTGCAGCATTATTTACAATGGCCAAGACATGTCAGCAACCTAAGTGTTCATAGATGAATAAATAGATAAATAAAATGTAGTATATACAAACAGTGGAATATTGTTGAGCCACAAAATAAAAGGAAATCCTGCCATTTTCAACAACATGGATGGACCTTGAGGGCATTATGCTAAGTTAAATAACTCAGACCGAGATGGAAAAATACTGTACAATCTCACTTATACGTGGAATCAAAAAAGAAAGAAAAAGAAAAAACAACAATAACTATGTTATGGTGATGGATGTTAACTAGACTTATTTTGGTAATTGTTTTCTAATATATACAGATATCAAGTCATTGCACCATACGCATGAAACTAACATAATATGTCAACTATATCTCACAAAATTATAAAAGGCATGTATGGTGGTTTGAATTATGGTACCAACTGGAAATGTAGGGTTGCTGTGTGTGTGTTGTACATTGTATAACTCCAAGGTATTTCATTTACTTTGGAGTCTCCATGGCCCTTTGAACAGCTTTAGGTAGTGGAATGTTCTCAGGTCATGGAGTTATTTCATAAACCCTATATCAGATGGCTATGATCTCTTGGGGCATCTAGTGTGGCTAATAATTGTTCCTGCAAGTTTTTCAAGCAGAATTCCTATAATATTCATTTTAAGTTGTTTCTCAGAATTCCCATAGTATTCTATTTGAATCAAAGAAGATTGAAATATCAATGTTTCTAAAAGTCAGTACTCTCAAACTAAAAAGATACATGAATACAGAAATAAGGAAAGTTGACAATGTTCATCTCAGGTCATGAATTAGGAATAAATTCATCATAAACGTTTTTTTGTGGTCAGGTATTATCCTAGTAGTAAAGTTTTGTCCACATGTTGGTTCACCAGTTACAAAAAAAGAGTGATCTTTTTCATCTTGCACAAGTCATAATGCAAACTCCTGTCTGTAAATAAGTCTTCAAAGCCTGCGTGCTGGATTTCCACTCTGATTGCTTCTTTAGGAAACCTTTGAAAACTCAATTAATCTCTCCAAATATGTTTTTTCTTCTATGTAATGTCAATGATAGTATTTTACATGATTGTCTGAGATTATAAATGCAAGGATGTAGTGGGCTGAGAGAATGTCAGGAAACATTGTGTAATCTGGAAATGTTTACTAACAAC
Organism: Furipterus horrens; assembly: GCF_987537825.1. Taxonomy (NCBI): domain Eukaryota; kingdom Metazoa; phylum Chordata; class Mammalia; order Chiroptera; family Furipteridae; genus Furipterus; species Furipterus horrens. The sequence continues at coordinate 65,240,038 of NW_028327173.1, read as the reverse complement.
AGCTTTTAGTCACACTTTCAGCAGAGGACCATTTTAGCAAATTTTTTACCCTACAATTAATTATTCCAAATACTGATTTCTGAAGTTCAGAGTATTTAAAACTGATTGACTATCCCTGGACACGAAGAAGCCATCATTCAGAATCAACTATATTAACTGCTGTTCAAGCTTTGTTCTTTAGTAAAGGGTTTTTTACCTTCCCCTGGAATTCAAGGTATCAGTAACTGAACATCACTATGCTGCAAGAGTTCATACAGAATGAGCGATAAATGGAAACCACAGAGCGACTACTCACAATTCAGATCATGCGTATCAGTTTCTGCTGGATAACACTTACTCAGAAGGTTAAAACAGTGAGCATAAGGACACAGTAGTGGAGGAGTTGAATATAATGAATTAGTAAATGTTGATGACTGGGACAGAAGAAACAACTTTACAAGTCTGTAACACCAATCTTTATTACAAGGAATATTACAGTTGCAAGAAACTTTAGAAATACAATCCTTGGCTCAGTTCTGGAGCCTCTCTTCAATGTCTGCATTACCTAATGAACTCATTTGTTCTCATGGTTTTAAATCTCATCTACAAATTGATGACACCCTAATTTTTTTTTTTTTTTACGTATACCCCATTGACTATATTGTTACAATAGTTCCAATATTTTTCTCCTTTGTTCCCCTCTGCCCAGTACCCCCTTCCCCCAGCAATCCTGCCCTCCCTGGTTCACGTCCATGAGTCATGCATACAAGCTCTCTGGCTTCACCCTTTCCTATATTATTCTTTTCAAAATTAATTAATTAATTAATTAATTGATTTTTTTAATAACAATAAAAAATAACAATACCCCCCTTTCAGACTTAAGACCCTTTATAATCTTATAAATGACAATGGGCGAAGGTCTCATGCTCCTCTAGCTGCTTCAAGCTGGGCATGGTCATCATCCTACCTACCCTTGGGTCCAGAAATCCCTAATAACAGTGGGGGTGTGGAGGGGAGGGTGGCCTTCCCACATGGGGAAGGATCTTGCAGACTTCAGGGATGACGTCCTAATTTTTATCTCCACCCAGATTTTCCTCCTGAATTTTGATTTCTATCTCCATTTACAAGGATATTTAATAAGCATTTGAAGTTAAAAATGTCCCAGACTTATTCCTGATATTTCAGCTGCCAAATAATCACTTAAGTCTTCCCCTTTCCAGTTGGTGATAATTCCCTCTTTCCAAGTGAGTAGGTCAAAACCCTTGAAGTCTTCTTTAACTCCTATCTTTCCTTCCTATTTCCCCCTACATACATCAAACCATTGACAAATTTGTCTGTAATACTTTCATAATATGTTCAGAATCACACCACTTTAATGATCTCTACTGACAATATCCCTTTTCCTAGTTACCATCACTTCTTACCTACAACAGCTTCCTACCAGGTAACCCTCTACACCTCTATGCTGTGCAGAACTTATACAGGTTTAGTGACAAACAGAAGCCTTCTACTGAGTTTCAACACTACAGTCAGTGCGAACATGCATGAGAGAGCACACCACTCCTCTGCTCAGAATCCTTCCATAGATTCTTGTTCCACTCAAAGTACAAGCCCAAGTCTTTCCACTGATCTGGGCCCTGCTGATTCTCCAACTTCAGTTCTCCCACCATCCCGCTTGCTCATTTACAGTTGTTTTCTTGTTTCCAGCAAAAGTGCTATCAACTCCATGATGCTGCACATGGGGTATTCCCTACCCCAGATTTTCAATGGGTTCTTCCCTCACTAATCTTAGGTCTCTGCTTAGAGGTCACATCAACAGTACGGCTTTTCCTGACTACCCGACGCCTAACCCAGCCCCAACAACACTGCCTGTCCCCCTTTGTTGATTTATTTTACTTCATAGCAACTTATTACCAACTGTCCGGCTATACACATACATATTTTTATTACTTGTACCTAAAACGAATGTACACTGCATGAGGGAAGAGCCTTTCGTTCATTGTTGTTGAGCTATAAGCATTTAATAATTGTTTAAATAACAGAAAAGTTCAAGCCATGGCTGGGTAACTCAGTTGGTTAGACCATTGTTTTGGTATGCCAATTGTGGGTTTGATCCCCAGTCCGGGTACGTACAAGAAACAACCAATGAATGCATTAAAAAGTGGAATAACAAATCGGTGGCTGGCTGGCTGTCTCTCTCTCCCCTCTTTCTCTCTCTCTCTAAAGTTAATAAATTAAAAAAAAAAGCAAAAAACAGACTAGTCCAACTGCTCATTTACATATGAAAAAAGTGAGAATCAGGGAAGCCCTGTACCTTGTTTTTGGTTTTATGTTGAGACAGGGGAGAACTCGGTGTAAAGTCTTCAGTTCCCACTGTGCATGCCAGCGATGTCCCCACTGCAGCATGGATTCAGAAGTTCCCATAATAATTATTAACTACTAACATTTTTCTTTCTCTATAATTCAAAAAGAAGAAAATCCCATTTCTTTCTTACCTTTATTTGTTCAATCAGTGTTTCATTTTCTGCTACACCGTGGTCAATAGCAATAATAATGCCTTCATAGCCATTGTTATTCAGCTGAACCAAAGAAGTATTGGACCCCTGCAGAAGGCATAGGACTAAGAGAAAGACAAAGCTTCTGAATAACACCATTGTTCTTCTCGAGTTGCTCCCAGCCTCAATGTTGGTTTTTGGCAGCTTTTCTGTTACCTTCTCTATCTCCATACATATTTATACACTCTTAAATCAATAGGTGTGGTTAATTACAGGTGATAAAGTGTACAAAGATAAGTGTTACACGATTGTTTTATTACACTATAAAAGGGATCAGAAAATAGAAAGATTCAGATCTTTCTATAAAATATATTACAAATTTTTGACTTGGGAAGCTTTTTCTATATTATCTAATTTTAGTTTACTTTCTAAATATGGATGTATACTTTGTATTTTATGTAGAGTACAACGTGAAAATTAATATAATTTTATAATGAAATAAATAGAAACAATAATGCTAATGTTCTTCAGTTTTACAAAGCAATTTAATTATTATTTAGATTATTTACCAAGGGTATAAACAATGGAAGAGAATGTAAAGTTATTAAATATAAATAACATCAAATTAGGAAAAATGTCTTTGAAATATAAACTAAAAAGTATAAATACTTTGATAAATTAAGGAAGATATAATAAAGTTAGAGTAAAAATTTTAAAACTCTTGCCCAGTAAAGAAGGAATAGGATCTGCTTTCATACAGGCATGTTAAAAAAGTCTGGTAGAATGTCAACTGTAATTTTTTAAAAAAGAGTCTGACAATGTGCTCATTTCTGTTAAAGCAGAGTGAATAATATCAACAGTTAGTATTCATTTAGTGCTAACCAGCACAGAGATTCTCTCACTTAATCCTCACCACAACTCTCTAAGGTTAAGCCTGAATATTATCTTCATTAAGTATGGGGAACTGATGCACAGAGACATTCAGTAACTTGTCAAGATCACGTAGCTAGTAAATGACAGAGTCAGGGTCTATACCCAGCATTCCTACCCCAGAGTGCATGGATTTCATTACTTTATAATAAAGCAATGTTGTTTTATAAGGCAAATAATATAAAAAGATTTTTTTTTGAGGAAGAGGGGGAAGGGAGTCAATTTAGGAGTTATGATGATGAATTAAGAATGTCTAGTCCTAAAGCAAAAATAGCCAGTACTCATCAGAAACCCAAAAGGGAACTGAAAATATAATAGCAGAAAATATCATTACATTAAAAGTTCAGATAGGAGGATACTTGTATTGCATTCTGAACAAGCAACATTCCCAAGATAGAAGCTTACTCATATGTTTCCAGACTGCCCTTTTGGACAGAATCCCACACCATACTTCCATTCCTTCTGAGACATTATAATATAATAATATTACCATAGATAGTTAGCTAATTATTAATAAGAAAATAGAGCAAAGAGAATTAGATGTTGAGTTTAATAAACTGGGGAGCCTAAGCCTGTTTGCTTCACCAGAAAGCTACAGCTTCACACCCCAGGAGATTACAGCATTGCTCTACCAAGGGAATTAACACTCCTCCCTTCCCCATTCTGGTACCAGGTTGTGGGGGTGCTGGAGGAGGTGCTTGACCATATAGGCCTGTCAGTCTAATTAGAGGGTGTGGACCTATCAAAGCCTGCAAGAACTTGGGAATTTGATTGCTTATTTTGAAAAAGGACATAGTCCATTCAAAACCCAAGCTAATATAATCTCAAGGGAACAAAGAAAAACTCTCTCTCTTTCTTGTGACTTGCATTTGCTATATTCATTCACACAGCCTCTCTCGCCTGGAAGCATGTGACCATGTGGTTCTAGAAGCTACTGGCATCTGCAGCAGATAACATGGGCTCCAAAGGACTAAGCTTTAATATGAAGCAGAAACTCTGGACAGTGGCTTTTGCTTTGACCTTGCTGAGACATTGTTGGACATTTTCCATGGCAGAACAAAAGGAGATGGCACATTGAAAACCCAGGGGCAGATTTCTACCTAAATAAATCTTGCCACAGTACAATCTCCTGTGCATGGGTCCTTGGAATGCTTTCCTTACAATCCCTTGAGAGAGCCTGATTTACACAGGCAATAATTGTACATTTATAGAATTAATATGTTGTACAAGTTGTTGGTTCTGGAAACTCCAGGGAAACCATGATTTTCTGTAGGGGATAGGGACTGTTTATTTAATGAATACATCCTAGGCAGTCTTATCCTGGTTCCCTCACTGACCTCTCTTCCACTTATCCCTGCCTCTCCCTGACCTCTAAATGGGGGCTTCAAGCATGTTCCTATTCTATAAAGCATCTCTCCTTTCTGTGTCACCAGGAAAAACTACAGGATAAATGTTACAAGTATTTGTCTTTTTTCAGAGAACTGCATGTGCCCTGTGATTGAAGGGAGCTTTTCCTAACTCCTCTGGCAAAGTGGGAGGATCTCCCTATTTTATTGAGGTAGAAATAGCACCCCTCAAAATAATCTAGGTACTTCTCCACAACGCTAGAGGAGATCTGAGCCCCCAGTTTTCTCCAACATTTCAAAGGCCTCAAATATTTGTTTAAGGATTGTGATGTTTCAAATCATTCATTTGGTTCTTGGCTTCATTCACTTTACTGTTGTTTTCCTATAAATTGTTCTTTATTTCAATTAGTGAATCCTTTGTTTCTGACTGGATCTTTTTTATGCTGTTGTGTTCTTCACTAAGTTCCTTGAGCATCCATATAAACAGTGTTTTGAACTCTGCATCTGATAGAGTGCTTATCTCCATTTTATTTAGTCCTTTTTTTGAATTTTGATCTGTTTTTTTCCTTTGGGTCATGTTTCTTTGTCTCCTCACTTTGGCAGTCTCCCTATGTTTGTTTCGATGTATTTGATAAAGATGCTATGGCTCCCTGTCTTCATAGAGTGACTTAATGTAGCATGTGTCCTGTAGGGTCCAGTGGCATAGCCTGCCCTATCACCCAAGCTGGGTACTGGAGGTATGCCCTTTTTGTGGGCTGAGTATACCCTTCTATTGTAGTTGAGCCTTGGTTGTTATTGGCATGTCAATCGGAGGTATTTACCCAGACCAGTCATCTGCAAGAAGTGGCTGGTACCATTGACCACCAACCTCACCCTCCGTGGAGGATCAGCTATGCAGGGCCAGGGTGATAGTGCTCTAGCGTGGTCTGTAGCTGTCCACTGGGTGCACAGGCTCTGGGGTTTCCTTGGCGGTGCAAGCCAAGGTCATCCCCTACCTGTGTTTTGTCCAGGGCCACCCTGTCTGGGCTAAAAGAAAAATGAGATGGTTGCTACTTGCGCTGGGCTTTGAGATTCCCTGGCAAAGCCAAATTGTAAGTCTAGTCTGGCTGCTGCTAGTGCCATGCCTAGGGTCACTTAACGAGAGGTACAGGAACAGGGGGCTCACTGACACTGGCTGTAGCTTGTTTGAAAGGATTTAGGAAGTTGTGAAACATGAGCCAAGATCAGCCATTCAAATGGAAAAGTCTGTTAACAGCTTGGGTGGGCCTGTGTGTTTGATGGAACGGAATCTCAGGGGATTTTCAGGGCAGGACAAACAGTGTTTGTCAGGTTAATGGAGTCTCAGATATGGCACCTGCCTGCTGGCTCTGCAGCTGTCTGAGAGGAGGAATCAGAAAAGGAACAGTGGCCTTTCTGTCTGGAAGAAAGCTGTCCCCCACCTCTTGCCTTGATGCCAGATTCTTCACTTCTTCCCTGTATGCCACTAGTGTCTTTCAAGCTGCTACCCTGGTGCTGGAGCTCAGAGGGAGTGAGTATGAGTAGGTGAGTCCATGTGTGGGTTCTTTAAGAGAAACTGCTTGGGACTCTAGCAGCTTCCAGAATACTTTCATTTAAAAAAATGAAAAGATCTCTTCTGGCCAAGATGGAGGCGTAGACAGACACACTGCGTCTCTCTCCACAACTAAGAAGGGACACAACTACCTCAAAACTAAAGAAAACCAGAAATTCCAGAAAATCAAGCTGCATGGAAGTCTAACAAACAAAGATATAAAGAAGAAATAATCATCCAGACAGGTAGGAGGGGCAGAGCCGGGCAAAGAGGATGCGGTGTGGTGGTGGCAGCAGATGCGGCAGTAGTGGCAGGCCAGTGGAAAATGCAGTCACATATTTTAAAAAGTTGGGAGGGACACTCAGAGAGCGTCCCCAGCCCCAGACCGGGCCACGCAGCTCACAATCCCAGCACCAGGGAAAATAAGAGCTTCGTTGCTTCTGACTGTACAAACCAGTGGGGGTTGGGGCAGAGAAAGAAACTGCCAGTCTCTAGCAGAGTCGGCTTGTTTGAAGAGCCCCCATGGTACTAGAATGTCCGCAGACCCACAAACTCTGGAAATGATGGCCAGGACAACAGCTAGAGAGGCGCCAGTCCCATATGGAGGTGGGAGAGGTGACTGGAAGACAGGAGAGTGCTGAGCGGGTGGCATTGTTCCCTCTCATACCCCTTCCCCACATACAGGGCCACAGCATGGTGAAACAGGTTGCCTTGTACTGATAAATACCTAAGGCTCCGCCCCTTACAATGTAACAGGAGTGACAGCTTACGTGAGACACAGAGTCAGACAAACACAGGAGCCTGTAAAGAGAAGGAGACAGAGAAGTATGGCCCAAAAGAGGGAACAAATCAAGGTTCCAGTGGGAGAACTAAGAGATGAGAAGATAGTCAACCTCACAGATGAGGAGATAGCCAACCTAACAGACATAGAGTTCAAAACACTTGTGATAAAGATGCTCAGAGGCTTGACAGATATGCTTGAGTATGGCAAATGCACAAGGGAAGAAGTAAAGGCTATGCTAAGTGAAATGAAGTAAAATCCACACAAAACCAATGATGAAGGGAAGAAAACAGGGGTTCAAATCAATGATTTGAAACATAAGGAAGAAAAAAACAGTCAATCAGTACAGAATGAGGAAGCAAGAATTGAAAAAAATGAGGAGAGGCTTAGGAACCTCTGGGAAAACTTTAAATGTGCCAACATCCAAATCATAGGGGTGCCAAAAGAAAAAGAGGAAGAGCAAATAATTGAAAACTTATGTGAAAAAATAATGAAGAAAAACTTCCCAAGTTTGGTGAAGGAAATAGACATAAAAGTCCAGGAAGTACAGAGAATCCCAAACAGGCTAGACCCTAAAAGGACCACACTAAGACACACTGTCATTAAAAAATCAAAGGTGAAAGATAAAGAGAGAATCTTAAAAGCAGCAAGAGAAAAGCAGAGAGTTACTTACAAAGGGTTGCCTATAAGACTATCAGCTGATTTCTCAAAAGAAACTTTGCAGGCAAGAAGTATTCAATGTGATGAAAAGCAAGGACCTACAACCAAGACTACTCTATCCAGTAAAGCTATCATTTAGAATGGAAGGACAGATAAAGTGCTTCCCAGACAAGGTAAAGTTAAAGGAGTTCATCATCACCAAGTCATTATTATATGAAATGTTAAAGGGACTTATTCAAGAAAAAGAAGATCAAAACTATGAACACTAAAATGACAATAAACTTACAACTATCAACAACTGAGTCAAAAAATAAAAACAAAATCCAATTAAGCAAACCAGAATAGGAACAGAATCATAGGTATGGGGATCATTTGGAGGGTTATCAGCTGGTAGATGTAAGGGGGAGAAATGGGGAAATGGTGCAGGGATTAAGCAGCATAATTGGTTGGTACAAAATAGACAGGGGGAAGTTAAGAATAATATAGGAAAGAATAAAGCTAAAGAACTTATATGTATGACCCATGGACAGGAACCAAAGGGTGTGGGATTGCTGGGGGGAAGCAGGGTACTCAGCAGAGGAGAGCAAAGAGAAAAAAAAATGGGACTACTGTAACAACATAATCAATAAAATATACTTTAAATAAAGACAAAATAATGAAAAGATCTTTTAAAAAAATTTAAAGCAACACTGAATTTTTATTATAAGTTACTCATTATTAACACATTATCTAGGGTATAAATGTGTTGAAATTCATTGTGTAAACCTAATTTCTTCTTCTTTCTCTTTTAGATCTCCTTGTCCATGGTATGTTTATTCTGTTCTAGGTTCCTTGTGTTTTAGGTACACATGTGTAAGGTTCATCCTATCCTGCCTTATGGAGGTAGATCTGGAAACCAGGTTCTCTTTCTCTACTAGTAATGACTAATGCTCAATTTATGTGAGGTTGTGATTCCCTCTGATCCTACTCAGGTAAGTATATACTTTGCAAACTGTGGTGGATAGGGTATCTTTTTGAGTTCTTGATGGGGAGAGAAGCATTAGAAATCTCAATTATGACTTCAGGTCAAGTAATTTTATTAGTCCAACTTCACTATAGACATAGCCAATATTTTGATTATCTGTTTGACTTTTCTGTCTATTTCTAAATCAACTCTAAACTCTGAAAGGGAAATGGTTGTTTTGTCCTTTTGAAGCTCAATACATTAAGTAGGGAACAATGTAAAATCATATTTTTGTATGTTCATGGAACGCCCCACTATTAGGGGGCTCTTATTAGCACTTGTTCCTACTTAATGTCTCACTTTCCCTTCCTTCACTCATTCTCTGCTTCTCACCTATTGCTTCCAGGATTGTTAAATTCCTGGAACTCCAAATACTTTCTTTTTAATCTACAAAGTAGTGCTTCATCTCTCTCCTGCCTCTACATGCAAACCCATTAAGAGGAGGGATTTATGATTAGATAGAGCTATATAGTGTTACATAAACAAAAGGAAATCTACCTCTTTATAGGTTTAATCTTTATACAGTATTGACCCAATGACAACAAACCCTCAATTTTCAAGGATTTTAAAAAATCTTACAACAAGGCTATTTAGCAGTCTTCAGATAATCTAAGAAGCAGCAACAAACAAGAAGAGTCACAAAAATGGGGAGACAGAGAAACTACCCCCCCCATTGAAAGGAAAGGAGGAATTCCCAGAAAGATGCTAAATGAAATAGAGGAAAGCAAGCTATCAGACATGGAATTCAAAACATGGATTACAGGGAAGTTCAAAGAGCTCAGTGAGCTCAAAGAAAACTACGAAGAACTCCAGGGAAATGACAAGGAACTTACTGAGAATCACACCAGCATGAGAAAAGACATAGAAGCTATCAATAAGAGCCAGGAGGAAATGAAGAATGCAATTTCTGAATTGAAGAACACAGTAGAAGGAATTAAAAGTAGGCTAGAGGAAGCAGAAAATTGGATCAGCCAGCTGGAAGACAACATAGAAAAAAATTCCCAGAGAGTGCAACAAAATGAAAAAAGACTGAAAAAGATTGAAGAGATTTTAAGAGAGCTGCAGGACAACATGAAACATAATAATATCCATATCATAGGAATAATAGGAATACCAGAAGGAGAAGAAAAGAAAGGGATAGAAAACCTGTTTGAAAAAGTAATGACAGAAAACTTCCCTAACTTGATGAGAGAAAAAGTCATGCAAGTCCAGGAAGCACAGAGGGTCCCAGTGAAGATGAACCCCAACAGGCCCACTCTAAGACACATCAAAATTAAAATGGCAACATGGAAAGACAAAGAGAGAATCCTAAAAGCAGCAAGAGAGAAACAGCTAATAACATACAAGGGAGTTCCAATAAGACTATCCACAGATTTCTCAACAGAAGCACTACAAGCCAGAAGGGAATGGCAAAAAATATTCCAAGCAATGAAAAACAAAGGCCTACAACCAAGAATACTCTACCCAGCATAGCTCTCATTCAAAATGCAAGGTGATATATGGAGTTTCCCAGACAAAAGAAGGCTAAAAGAATACATTTCCACCAAACCAGCATTTCAAGAAATGCTAAAGGGAATGCTTTAAGAAGATGAAGAAACAGAGAGAGACAGAGAGGAACACAAGAATAAAGGGGAAAAATCACAATGAATAAGTTCCTATCAATAATAACCTTAAATATAAATGGATTAAATGCACCAATCAAAAGACATAGGGTAACTGAATGGATTGGAAGCCATGACCCACATATATGCTGTCTACAAGAGACCCACCTCAGAACAAAAGATCTGCACAGACTGAAAGTAAAGGGATGGAAAAAAAATATTTCAAGCAAATGGACATGGAAAAAAAGCTGGGGTAGCAATACTTATATCAGACAAAATAGATTTCATAGCAAAGGCCTTAAAAAGAGAAAAGAAGGACACTTCATAATACTTAAGGTAACAATCCATCAAGATGATATAACCATTGTAAACATATATACACCCAATACAGGAGCACCCAAATATATAAGGAAAGTTTTGAAATACTTCAGGAAAGATATAGACAGCAACATACTCATAGTAGGGGACTTTAATACCCCATTGTCAACAATGAGTAGATCTTCAAAGCAAAGAAACCCAAAGGATATTGAGGCATTGAACAACACTTTAGATCAAATAAACTTAATTGATATATATAGAACTTTTCAGCCCAAAGAATCAAAATATACATTCCTTTCAAGTGCACATGGAACATTCTCAAAGATAGACCACATGGTAGGACACAAAAGAAGCCTCAACAAATTCAAGAAAATTGAAATTATATCAAGCATCTTCTCAGATCACAATGACTTGAAACTGGAAATCAACCTCAAGGAAAAAACTCAAGAACACTCACACTCATGGAGAATGAATAACATGCCAATAAATAATGAATGGGATAACAATGACATCAAGGAAGAAATCAAAAAGTTTCTGGAAACAAATGATAGTGAACATACAACAACCCAAAACCTATAGGATACAGTGAAAGCAGTCTTAAGAGGAAAGTTCATAGCAATACAGGCCTAACTAAAAGGTATAGAAGAATCTCAAATAAAAAATCTAGCCCTACAGCTACAAGAACTAGAGGAATAACAACAAACAAATCCCAGAGCGATTGGCAGGAAGGAAATCATCAAGATCAAAGCAAAATTAAACGACATAGAGACTAAACAGAAGATCAATAAAACCAGGAGCTGGTTCTTTGAAAAGATAAAAAAATTGACAAGCCTTTAACCAGGCTCATGAAGAAAAAAAGAGAGAGGACCCAAATAAACAAAATCAGATATGAAAGAGTTGAAATCACAACTGATACCACAGAAATACAAAGTATTGTAAGAAATTACTACAAACAAAGTATCATAAGACATTTGAAAACCTGGATGAAAAGGACAGATTTCTGGAAACATATAAACTTCCAAAACTGAATCAAGAAGAAGCAGAAAGCCTGAATAGACTGATAACAACTAGTGAAATTGAAGCAGTAATCAAAAACTTCCAGTACACAAAAGTCCTTAATGATGCATAATTCGTCCACTCTCTCTCTATATATCTTCCTCTCTATTGTCTTCGTACTCCAAAACTTTTCATATTAAATAAGAAAATACGGTAACATGGGTATAGTGTTTTACGCAGTGAACACTTTGGAGTACTTAATCTTACTTGACTTCTTTGTAATATTTGACGTTGAACATTACCTCTTCTTTGAAACTGCCTCTTTTGTTGGTTTACATGACATACCCCTGATTATCTTTGTAAATCTCTAGCTGTTCTTTCCAGTCTAGTTCACCATGCCTCTTTCTTTATGCCCTATTTTGTCAAAAGTTCATTTTTGGTTCTCTTCTCTTCTCTTCTCTTCTCTTCTCTTCTCTTCTCTTCTCTTCTCTTCTCTTCTCTTCTCTTCTCTTCTCTTCTCTTCTGCCTTTCTATGTTCCAGTTGGCAATCTCACTCTCACACATGGCTTCTGTTATCCTCTGTACACTGATGATGACCAACCACACGTCCAGTCAAGACTCCTAAACTACAACTCTAGGTTCAAGAAGAAATTGAATAATATGTTCAAATTGTTGAAAGAAAAAAAGTTAAACTTATATTTCAAATTATCACTTAAATATTAGAGTGAAGTAAAAATAATGTGAGAAGTTCGCGGCCTTAGACCACTTAATACTCTAAAAATATTCATGGAGGAAAATCTCCAGCAAGAAGCAAAAAAAAAAAGAATCAATAAGATATGAAAAATAAATAATTTAGTAAAACTCCTTGTCTAATAGGTAATGAACAAATACAACAAAAATTTATTAATTCACAATTTAAACTCTAGAAAACATCAACAAGATGGAGGTTAGTGTTAGAATCCAATGAGAGACAAGAGCCTGGTAAGCACTTCTGTTGGAAGTGAAGGGGATAAGGAGAATACAGATATTGATAAGTGTTTGAATTCTATTACTATACAAAATAAATAAATGAATAATAAATATAAGAATGGGTCTTAAAAAGTTGAGATAATGACCAGAAGATGAAAATCATAATGTGTAATTTTCAAACCAACAGCGTAAAATTTATCTATTCGGTGGAAGTTAGGAAAGGAGGGGAACAGAAGAAACAAAAGGAAATATATAAAGTAGAAAATATGGGAAAAGATAGCAAATAATTTCTAACACATCATTAAATCTATGTGAATTTGTTCAACACACTTGATAATACAGATTCTCAGCTTAGATCTTGAAAAGATACATTAATGTGCTTTCCACATAGATACATTTAAAATGGTAATGTTGTAACAATTCCTAAGTTATCACCGTGTAACAGAAAATGTAAGAGAGGTGGGATACTTGTAACAGCTAGTAATAAAAAAACCAGTTGAGCCTGAAAGATTTTATTTTGCCTCACCATAACTTTACGCAATAATTTACTAGCTCAAAGACTGCAATATCTGTGTTTACAGAACCTCATGTCTCTATCCTGATTCCTCCCAATATACTCATATTCTACAGCACAGTCTTATCCTGCTGAAGCTTTTTGTGACCATTTCCCCACTGCCTACAGGATAAAGTCCAAGGTCCTTTATTCAAGGCCTATCTTGCTTTGTAACTTAGCTACTTCCCTATTGCTGCCCCACTCAGCCTTCTGTCCTCTCCACTTCCTGCTTTAGGAAAACAGAAAGGTTGACACATTTCCAAATGGAACATTCTGCCTCTCATTTTCATGCCTTTGTCTATTTGGCTCTATCTGACTGGAGTTTCCTTCTTCCCTTTCTGCATGTCCTTCAAGACCTGGTTGAGGTGCCACCTCTTTCATGATACTTTCTCCCTTATTCCCCTGTAATTATATGATATCACATCACATCACATCACATTACATTACTTTGTCTATCTCCCTGACTAAACTGTTAGTCACTGGAAGAGCAGGGACTACGTGGTCCCAGCCTCCATCATGATGCCTATCATACAATACAAATTGTTCTCGATGAATAAGTGGATCCACATCAACAAATATGTTCTAGGTGCTAGATGATACTAGACTCAGATCAGTAGGTAGGAAACAAAACTTTAGAAAATAAGTTCTTTGCATAAGGTAACAATGAATGGTTTGTTTTTTCAGTTCAAAAAAGAGAATTAAATAAAACAAGTTATTTTTTAAAATATTTATTTTATTGTATGAATGTTTTAGGCAGCACTCTGCATGTGACAGAAAACCAACTCTGTTTGTTTGTTTGTTTGAAGGATATTGGGCAAATCTCACATAGCACTGCAAAGGTGAGGTTATCTCTAGATCTCAAGGTCAGTGCAGACTGAAGAAATTAGGGATGCAAATTTAGCCAGGTTTTTGCTCATTTTTTGGCCTGTTGGCCTCATCACCTCATACCAGCTTCCCTATTTCAGCAGGAAAAATTGGACAGAGACTAGTCCTGAGCCTTACAATACTTACTTTTGCTCCCAGAGAGACATTAATTATCTTCCCTACTTCTGATTCAAAACTCCTGGGGAAGAGCTCTGATAAACTTGTTCTGAGTCAAGTGGCCATCCAGATGCATCAACTGCAGCCAGGAGAACATGCTTATCTGCCTGAGTCAGGTCCCTGTCCTGGGTGAATCAGTGATAGCAAGGAGGGCAGGGTCACATAGCAAAGCTCTGAGAAGTGGGGGCAGTCTCTGTCCTTGCCACCCAAAGTAAGGTCCTCCAGGGTTATCTGGAGGTTGTTAGAAATTAAGATCTTGGGTCCCTGAACCCACTGAACCAGAATCTGCATTTTAACTAGCTCCCCATGTGACTTATGTACACAAGTTTGACAGGCACAGGATGCATTAACCAGGAACAAGTAAAGTTGGAGAATTTCTTCTGAGGTTGGAGAATTAGCATTGACTTTAAGTTGTAGCAGAATGTATTTCAAGGAAATGTTTGTGAGATTATTCTAAGTGTTTTAAATATAAAACAGTGTTTTGAACAGTTTTGGAATTTTCTCTTTTGAAGCAAATTTTACAGAGAAATATCATTAATTATTTTTCTTAGGGATAGTTTGTTACATATGCAAAGAAATAGACATTTCAACTTCCTTTACTGTTCCATCATTTTTATAACAAACTCATCTACTCTTATTTCACAGCCCAAAGACTGACTACTGGCACCTAGAAATCCCCATTTCATAAACGAGTGATTTGTTTCCCCCTCAGGCCGTATTTCTATATGTTTTCCCCAGATGGATTTTATTCAACAGTTTGATATTGAACATGATAACTCCTAACTCCTGTGGTGATGTCAATACACATTCTTGGACTGTTATTACTATTGTATGACCTGCCGTATTATTGACCTGGATTATTCTAGAGGTACAGTAATTTTAAGGAATATGGTTTGTCTATGTTGAAGAATTTCCCTTTAATTTTATGAACACGTGGTTGTACTGTTTCCAGAACAGCAACTATCCATTTAAATTGTAATGAAACTAAAGTAGCCAAAGGCTCTTTCCACTTGGTCCAAGATTTACTGAGGCAGCTGAATTGTTTCTCCTCCAGGAAATAGGTCCTTGAGAGAACTAGGAACTGGTCCTACTGCAGACTATCCAGGAATGAATACAGGTCAGTTTTCCTGGCAACTTTTTCCATCTAGATCAGATACAGAAACTATCTGGGGGATGATGTCCTAAAGAGTTAGACGGTCCCAAGTGAAAACACCTTGGTTGGCAGATACATTAGTCTGCTATAGGCTGTTCTGGAATAACCAGTCTCAGCCAAACTGGTATTCCTTGTTACTATTTGTATGGATTTATGGCAGCCTTGATTGTCTGTCATCAGTCAAGAATAAAAAATTGTCACTAAAATTTCTAGATAACTGAAGCCAAACTCATTTAGTTTGAAAACTTAATTTTAATTATTTTCATGCCTATCTTTCTGAAAGAGAATATATGGTGTAGGATACATTGAACATAACTTGTGTAAGTAATGGGACTTAAGAATGAGTACAGGTGGCAAGAGTCTTTATGAATGCTGTCCAGTAGGCACCAGGACCACATGTTTCAAATTTTTATCCAAAAGGATGAATTTTTATTGATATACACAAATATTTTCACAGAAGAGAAGTGCCAGATTTTTAATTTTTTTAGTAATCAATTTTAAGTAAATTCATACAACAATCAGTTACGGGGAAAGGGAGTGAAAAAAGCTCATTTACTTTACATCTTCTCAGAGAGATTCTTAAATTTGCCCCTTTGTGACAACTTCTATGTATTATTAGAATTAGTTTAGCTGAAAACGCAGAATCATCATTTTTTAAATCAACATTTGGAGTCTCTGGAGGCAAATACAATATTTTTGAAAATTTGTTAATCTCAGAGTTGTATGCTGTACCACATGTCTTTGGCATGACGCACGGGCCCCTGAAGGCACTGCTGAGATGTTTTCCTTATGCTGCAGAGCAGTATATTCTCCATGCTCCTCATTTAGTGTTCTTTTCTGTCTTCCCAGTGCCCATTTTTTGTTTCCATTTTGAATTTCTGGCATAACCCCCCCCCCCTTTTTTTCTCAACATGTTTTGGCTTTTTTACTATGTAGATTGTACTGCTTATAAATAATACATGATTATTGTTAAAAAATGGGAAGACATTGCAAGGTTTAAGGAAGGAAGTTTTAATTACCTATTATATATTCTTTTATGAATTATTAAGACATACTGTGTATTTATTTTAAAATAATTTTTATTTATCAATTATAGCTGATATAGAATACTATATACGTTTCTGGTGTACAACCCAGTGATTAGACATTTATAACTTACAAAGTGTTCCCCTGATAAATCTAGTTCCCATCTGACACAATATATGGTTATTACAATATTATTAACTATATTTCCTATGTTGTATTTTACATTTCCTTGACTATTCTGTAACTACCAATTTGTACTTCTTAATCTCTTCGTCTTTTTCACCTATCCTCCCAAACCCACTTCCATCTGGCAACTGTCAGAATATTCTTTGTAGCTATGAGTCTGTTTCTGGTCTGCTTGTTCACTTATACATATATAAGTTGAACTTGTATGGTATTTGTCTTTCTCTGTCTGACTTATTTCACTCAGCACAATAGCCTTTAGGTTCATCCATGTTGCAGGTGGCAAGATTTCATTTTTCATTTTTATGGGTTCCATATCTTAGCTAATGTAAATAATGCTGCAATGAACACATGAGTGCATATGTCTTTTTGATTTACAGTTTTGGGTTATCGTTTTTTAAATAAATACCCAGAAGTGGAATTGCTGGGTCTTTCTTTGTCTTTGGTTCGTCTAGTATAAGCATTGCTACACCATAATTTTTTTTCCATTTTCCTGAAATATCTTTTTCCATTTCTTTGCTTTCAGTCTGTGCATGTGTCTTTCGATATAAAATGAATTTCTTATAGCCAGCATATGTAAGTGTCCCATTTTATTATCCATTCAAGCCACCATATGACTTTTGATTGGAGCATTTAATCCATTGCTTTTAAAGTAGTTGTTGATATATATGTATTTATTACCATTTTATTATTTGTATTTTTGGTATATTTTACTGATTATATTGTTACAGTATCACATTTTTTCCCCCTTTGCTCCCCTCTGCCCAGTACCCCCCTTCTCTCCAGCAACACCACCACCCCTTAGTTCATGTCCATGAGTCATGCATCTAAGTTCTTTGGCTTCACCCTTTCCTATATTATTCTTAACTTCCCCCTGTCTATTTTGTACCAGCCAGTTATGCTTCTTAATCCCTGCACCATTTCCCCATTTCTCCCCCTTCATCTACCAGCTGATAACCCTCCAAATGATCCCCATACCTATGATTCTGTTCCTATTCTGGTTTGCTTAGTTAGATTTTGTTTTTATTTTTTAGACTTAGTTGTTGATAGTTGTGAGTTTGTTGTCATTTTAACGTTGATAATTTTGGTCTTCTTTTTCTTAAGTAAGTCCCTTTGACAGTTCATATAATAATAGCTTTGTGATGATAAGTTCCTTTAGCTTTACCTTGTCTGGGAAGCACTTTATCTATCCTTCCATTCTAAATGATAGCTTTGCTGGATAGAATAATCTTGGTTATAAGTCCTTGCTTTTCATCACCTTAAATACTTCTTGCCAGCCCTTTTTTGCCTGCAAAGTTCCTTTTGAGAAATCAGCTGAAACTCTTATAGGCACCCCTTTGTAGGCAACTCTCTGCTTTTCTCTTGCTGCTTTTAAGATTCTCTCTTTATCTCGAACCTTCGGCATTTTGATTATGATGTGTCTTAGTGTGGTCCTTTTTGGGTCTAGCTTGTTTGGGACTCTCTTGATTCTGAGACTTGTATATCTATTTACTTCACCAAATATGGGGAGTTTTCCTTCATTATTTTCTCACATAAGTTTTCAATTACTTGCTCTTTCCTCTTCTCCTTCTGGCATCCCTACGGTTTGAATGTTGTCATGTTTAAAGTTTTCCCAGAGGTTCCTAAGCCTCTCCTCATTTTTAAAAATTCTTGTTTTCTCATTCTGTACTGATTGACTGTTGTTTTCCTCCTTATGTTCCAAATCATTGATTAGAACCCCAGTTTTCTTCCCTTCACCACTGGTTTTGTGTGGGTTTTCCTTCACGTCATTTAGCATAGCTTTCACTTCTTCACTCATGTGTCTGCTGTACTTAAGCATATCTGTCAAGCCTGTGAGCACCTTTATCACCAGTGTTTTGAACTTTTCATCTATTAGGTTGGCTATCTCCTCATCTGCTAGGTTGGCTATCTCCTTATCACTTAGTTCTCTTACTGGAAACTTGATTCGTTTCCCCTTTTGGGTCATACTGCTCTATTGCTCATCTTGACAGACTCCTGTGTTTGTTTGTCTCTGTGTCTTAGGTAGAGCTGTTGCATCTGTTACATTGTAAGGGACAGAGCCTTAGGTATTCATCAGTAGAGGGCAACTGGTTTCACCACATTATGGTGTTGTTCATGAGGAGGGGTCTGAGAGTGAACAATGCTGCTTGCTCAGTACTTGCCTCTTTTCCAAGTACTTCTTCCACTTCGTATGGGACTGGCACCTCTCTAGCTGTTGCCCTGGCCATCATTCCCAGAGTAGGTTGGTCTGCAAACATTTTAGGACTATGAGGGCCCTTTAAACAAGTGGACTCTACTGAGAGACTGGCAGTTTTATCCTCTGCCCCACCCCTCACTGGTTTGCACAGTCAGAAGTAATGAGGCTTTATTTTCCCTGGTGCTGGGACCATGAGCTGCTGCAGGCTGGTGTGGTGCTAGGAATGCTCTCCAGATGTCTCTCCCAACTTTATAAAATGGGTGACTTGCACTTTCTTCTGGCCTGATGCTGCTGTCGCTGCTGCCACCACCACACTGCATTCTCTCCACCCTGGCTCAGCTCCTCCTACCCGTCTGGATGAGTATTTCTCCTTTATATCTTTGTTTGTTGCACTTCTATGCAGCTTGATTTTTTTGGAACTTATGGTTTTCTCTAGTTTTGAGGTAGTTGTAATTTTTCTTAGTTGTGGAGGGAGATGCAGCGTGTCTGTCTAGGCCTCCATCTTGGTTGAAAGTCCCATTTAGTATCTAATATTTTATAAATAGTATTAGTATAATTGCAACTATGTTCCTGGAGTCAGCCTTCCAGTAAATCAACCTAGAATTACTCCTTGGTTATGGCAAAAGAACACCTGAATATCTGAGACTTTCACAGTGTTGGGCCAGTTCATGCAACTGGGCTTCTGTTTTGAAGGAAGTATTGTCACTCATTAAAAAGGTTGGTTTCAAGATTTTGAGTAACTCCATTTTAAATACCACTTATATCAGACTGAAGGCTAATCACTTCACTCTGAGATGACTTTCTTTTAGAGGGCTCTGGTTTGGTCCCTCTCCTAGCCTGGCTTCATGGGCATGAGACCTGTGTTACATATAATCCTGTGCTTGGTTTAATTAATGCTCAGCTGTAGTTGTCCTGAAATTCTTAACGATTTTGTCTTTGGACTTAAGTTTGTAAGTGAAGTCTGATAGGATAATACATTACGCATTTAAGTAGAGGGGATATATGCAACATGTGTGTCTATCATTTATTGCCACTCCATTTGCATGTAACATTTATGATGTCCCATGGCTACAGAATTTAGTTGGACTCACAATTTATTGGAGTTCAGGAAGACTCCAAGTGAGTACAAAGTGAACAGGTTACATTTATGACTGAGTAAGCAGTTCCCTGTCAACCCAGAGAGGCTTTGATTTCAATTTGAACAAGAACTTCATTTGAATGCAAAAAAAAAAGCAGTGACAGTCTGAGAAACACAAATGACCTAGACACTATTATATCCTTTTTTTGTTTGTTATTTCCCTTTGTATCCAACTACTTGTGTTGAAAATGACGACCTAGAAGGAAAGAGAAAAATAAGGCAACCTGTAGTTTTAGTCTTTTAGTCCTTCCTTACTTATCAGAGAGCCTAAGTTAGATGACATGTAGCAAGATGTGAAATTAAAAACACTTGAGTCAGTTTTGTACAGTATTTTCATTGTTTTGGCAAGAATGAAATATATATGCATGAACAAGCTACAAATTACAAGTTGTGTATTCCATGTACATGTTCAATGTCTTATATTCATATTTAGAATTGGCATTGTATAATAAAAAGATAAATGATAAAAGTTATATGGATACTTACAAATAACAATTTAAAAAAATTTAGTACAACAACTTTAAATAACAAAACTACCATGACAAGCTGAGAAAGATTATGGAAGAAAGGAAAAACTATATTTTAGTAGCTTTAATAACATTTTTTCCTGCTGCTTGCACAAGGTTTTCCTGCATTTTCATTTTGCACAGGATCCACCTAAACTAATGAGCTGGCCCTATCCTCTTTCTACGTGGTGAGCGGTCCATAGCACAGGACCAGGGATTGTGCTCAGCTAGTGAGCAACATTCCCCATTTCTTCTAGAACACACTGCAAATACCTGAAACTTGATATTCCCTCATAAGATTCTTTTGTGGCCTCCATGGATGCCAAGGCTAGTCCTGTTTATGGCAGGTTGCTCAACTATGTGTAAACTCCCAGGCTGGAGAGATGAACGAAGGACAACCATTGATGTGGCATGTGGGTTGAAGGGGCCACGCCCGTGCACATGAGGTGCCTGAGGGTGAGTGAAGGTGAGGACTGAAGTCAGGGAGGATAGGAAGAAGAGGGTGCTCCATGGATTATCTGTTCCTTTGTCACTATGTTCCAGCATAATATGAGAGGGGTTCAAAGATTTTAAATCTGAACTTGGCTTCCCAAGTCATAATGAAGGTGTATTTGTCAAAATAGGAGATAACACATTTTAACAGCTTGTTAGCCTCATTTATAATATTTGTATATTTAGACCATGCTATGTAGATTTCCACTTGTACTTTTGCTCATGGGCTCCTCAAATATTAGGGGAGGAACTGGATATGAGTATGTAGAATAGTTATTGCCTAGCACTTAGTAAAAACCCAGTAAATGTTGGCTATTATCAATATCAGATTATATAACAAATAACAATGATGATGATAATAATGCAACACCATTCTCTTTTTTGGTCAGGGTCTTGAAACCCTGCTCACCTGTCTCTCCCCTTACATCTTTTTCTCACTTCCAGTCGGTAGGGTGATAGCGGTAGTGGTAATATACTGCTTTCCTATCCCCAGATATTAAGGCCTTGTTCTGTACTGCTTGCCTGGATCTTTAGAGAACTGCCCTGGGTCTCACAGCCAGGCCTTGTGAGTACAATTAGCTGTGGTGAGTCCTGTGCCTGCCTGGATCATGCATGAGCTTGGTACACCTTTAGCAGTTTGAATTGTGCTGTCCACTCTGCAGCTAATCACGTGCTCCCCACCCCCTAATGAATTTGGAATTACTTTTGAAATTTAGGAAAAGTTTATCTCTATGATAGTTAAAATAGACTTAAGAACCATTTATCATATTTCACTTTTTTTATTGGGTGCCAGGAACTGAGTTAAAAAATTTTTTCTCAGTGACAATAACTATGAATTGCTTAGGCTTTGCAATTCAATGAATTTCCTGTCCTTATTATTTAATTCTTACCTAGATTGCCATCTTGGAAGGTTTCTGTGAAAATTTAATGTAAACCTCCTTGAACACTCTTGTTGATTTGTCCTCTCTTTGTTTTAATGAATCCCTCCAACAAACATACTTGGAAAGTATGTTCTTTGTAGAATCCATTGAGGCAGTATGTCAGGTAGTTTTTTAAAGTATAATTTAAAAAACAGAGTGCTTATATTATCTCTCCCATTCTTCTGCTGATGTGGATATCACCAGATTATTATTGAGTGAAAGAAAAGAATTAGACCCCTAGGTCACCCCAGAGTGCATCTAGTAGTAGATTTTGCCCAATATGTGAGATGTAGTAATATTTGGAGAGGTGGAGTTTTGATTAGAATCATTTTGTTTCTTTTCTTTCACTTGGTTTTCCCTCCTTATTTTATACTTACAGCCAGACATCATGAAAGTGGAAGCATCACTTCCCCTGGTAGACACCACATGTAAAAAAGCCTACCAAACTGTGGACTCTTGAAATAGATGTTTCTCCTAGTGCCTACATATGATGCACTGGTCATTGCCTGCTTGCTTATTTACAGGTCAATTGACTATAAACTCCGTGAGAACAGAAACCATCCCTGGCTTGATGGGTATCCTTGGCACCTAACACAGCAATTGCAATAAACATGGGTACTTAAAAATTTGCTGATAAATAAATGAAATCCTCGAGTACACAGCCAATATGCCTAATGCAAAGCTAGGGATTTTTTTGACAGGTGTAATAATAAGACAAGTTTATGAGGGAGTTGAAAGAACTTGAAATGACACACCAAGATATGCAAGGGCATTATGCAGGAAATAATGAACAGGGTAAGAAAAGGCAATCAGATGATGAGACATCATCATGAGATTACACAGCCAATTCAGGGAGGTAGTAAGCGAACAACTCAGAGGAGGTTGTGATGAGAGTAAGATACTGGATTTTAAGATTTCACTAGTGGAGCTATTTTAGGTTATTACTATGTCTAGATTGTGGCCTTGAAAGTATTAGATCAAACCATATGGATTTGCTAATACTCTCTAATTTTTACTTATAAAAGGTATTTTCATGGCCCAATCCAATAGTTTGCTAAAGTTTAGTGTGGATGGGGTATCATGAATTTTGAGGCTAAGATGTTGATAAACTTATTTATATAGATTCTGACACCAGATGGAGTGAATTTAGGAGGTGAAGTGGGGAGGAGTGTTGTGACTCAGGTGCCTATCTTGGGTGAGACTGGCAGATGACAGTGAGGAGAGGGAATGAAGGTTAGCATAGATCAATGGCATGGAAACTTGAAACAACCCCAACAAAGCCATGAGACCGTAAGAGTATGGCCTAATTTGTAAGTTGTAAAGGGGAGCTTGGAATATTGGGAGAAGCAGCAGAATCTTCTGGAAGAAAAGGAATATGTATTCCAATGAAAATTCAGGCCCAGTTAAGTAAAGGAGGCAGAGAAGACATTCTCAGAGGAAAGAGGATAAAGCTGTGTTTCCAGAAGAGAAAGCCTAGGTAGGAGAGAGGCTTTTATTTGAAAATTTTAAGTTACCAGTGCCTAGGATCTATTCACCAGATTTACTCACTAAATTGACCTATCAGAAAGTAAAAAGAAGCTAAGGTCATTGTGACGTAATGATGGCATAAAGCAAAATTGTGGTTATTTTATCACATATGACAATCCATATCTATTTTGTAACAAGCTGGCCTATAACCTAGAGGACATAAGAATGTTTTCTTTGCTGTTATCTACCTTCTGTCTTGTCTGTATGCTGACATTTACCTTATTTCTCTGAAGTAACATCATACATCCCTAAGCAGTTCCTCAAAGACACATTCCATTGAGTTTACCCAAATGGGAAGTTAAACATCTCAGTAGTGACTCAGAAATTTTCAAGGTAAAACCTATGGCAGCTATATTCTATGGGTGAGTTTGGGTCTCAGACTTATTTGTCCACATGGGGCAGGTGAATGGCTCTCTAGTCAGGCGTATGGCTCTCTAGTTAGGCACATGCTCTTCTTTGGTTTTGTAACTTTCAGAAGGTTTCAGTCTGACCCTCTGTCTATTTGGTTGGCAAAGCACCTGAATGTGTTCTCAATAAACAACACTAAATTTTGGGATATCAGTGTCTTCATAGCCTCAGAACTCTCTGCTGTTCAATTATTAAAATAAACCTGTACATAAGAAAAACTAGATGGGGGACTCATGTCACAAAGCCCACCTCCCTGGGAAGATGGGGGACTCATGTCACAAAGCCCACCTCCCTGGGAAGATGAGGGGCTCATGTCTCAAAGCCATCCTCCCTGGGAAGATAGGGGACACATATCACAAAGCCTACCTCCCTGGGAAGATGAGGGACTCATGTCTCAAAGCCTACCTCCCTGGGAAGATGGGGGACTCATGTCACAAAGCCCACCTCCCTGGGAAGATGGGGGATTCATGTCACAAAGCCTACCTCCCTGGGAAGATGAGGGACCCATGTCTCAAAGCCTACCTCCCTGGGAAGATGGGGGACTCATGTCTCAAAGCCTATCTCCACATCTTAGTGGAGGCAGAAGTTTTTATAAGGAGGGAGAGGGGAACAGAACAAAGAGATCAATGGAGTTGGTTGGAAAGTTCTCTATGCAGGCGAGTACAGTCCATTCCGATAAGTGATGGTTGGTGTGCGTCATCCAGGTTTAGTCACCCTGGCTTAGTCATCCTGGCTTCATGTCATCCTGGTTTCATGGCCAAAGGTCAGCAAATATCCTGGAGACCGGATGCCTGAAAGTTGGAGTTCGTATTTTTTGAAGTTAGTTTCTAAGATTCTTATACAAACATGGTGTTTATCTACAAGCTATGTATTAGTCAGAGTCTGCACTTACAGAAACAATGTAGTTGGGGTGGATTATAATTCCCCACTTTTATAAACATGTAATCTGTTCACTACAGATTTTATCTTTGGAGCAGACACAAGAGCTACTTGCTAGACTTACATTGTTTGGGCTCCTGTATAATTGTCTTTCCTGAACAATGCTGTGGTGTCACACTGCAGTGAAGTGTGGTTACAATGAAAGATGTTGCCATCAGCACATTATATTAAACTTGTGATTATTATTAAGGATGTTGCTCAGGCTACAGTCCTTAACACCCAGCACCCTAGTTTATTGAGGATCTGTAGATGAAACTTCACATGGGTCTCAATTAGAAAAAACCATTCTCCTGAGCCTCTGGTTTGTTTTTCATTGCAGTCTTTGTTAATCTTGTTACTCGTTTTGTCTCCTTTGTTATGCCAGCTGGGAAACTCAAAATGAAATGTGTGGTGTGGCTGTAGCAATTGTACAGAACATTATATTAAGCATTGGATGTGATGAACTTTTCTTTAGCTTTTATTATATATTCATTTCACTACTTTTTTTCTTAATTTTTTATTATGTTTATTGTGTATCTCTAAGGTGCCTCAAATCCTGTTTTGGAATAAGGATGATCTATAAATAAAGTAAAAAATTTGGAGTCTAAATAGAAATAATCTATTTTGTTTTCAATCAGCGAGCTCCTTATGCTAATGGAACAGAGAATTTGAAACACCTTTCATCTAAATCCTTTCTCTTGGAGGCACTGGTGTCTGTGATTAGTCCTTGGGGGGGGACTGCCATATTGTTAAGTCTGTTTGGCTCCGTTTTTCCTTTTCTTCTCCTTCTTCTTTTTTTTTTTTTTTTTTAATTGTTAAATTGTTTTATTTATTAATTTATTATTTATTTCTGATTTATTTATTATTTTTTTTTATAATTTTTTTATTTTGGTTTTTCAATTACAGTTGTCCCCTTTTCCCCCAATTTCTCTCTCCCACCCAACCCACCCCCTCTCCCGCAATCATATCCCTCCCCGTTGTCCATGTCCATGAGTCTTTTATACAGGCTCTTTAATTAAACCCTTCCCTTACTTATCCCCCTTCTCTCCCTCCCCCCTCCCCCCTATTGACTGCTATTCTGCTCTTTGTTCTATTTAGTTCCTTTGTTTGTGTTGTTCTTTAGTTTCCTGTATTAGGTGATTCTCCTTCTTCTTTAATCTGTCATGCCCCTAGCCTCTCCCACCCTTATTCAGTCCTTCATGTGGTCCTCAAAGTTCCCTTTCCCAAGCATAGTTCTGATTATATCTGCCCCCTGGTTTTTAAAAAAATAATCCTCAAAGTTTTTCTATTGCCTACGAGAAAAATAAAACAGATTTTCTCATCTTTCTGTACTCTGGACCTAGCATAGGCCTGGAATATAGTACGCAGCTGATGAATGTTTGTTAAATGAACTGAATTGTATTACATAAAATAATGCATATGGACATTAGTAGAGCACTTGGCACAAAAAAAAAATGTTTAATTCTCAATCACTTTCTCTTCATGCCTGGCATGGATTTACCTTTCCCACCTCATCTCCCAACACTGTGACTTTAATCATCACTGATTCATAATTTTATGCATATAACATACATTTCTATGCTCAGGGAGCCTTCATCATGGTGTTCTTTCTACAGTGTAATCTCTTCCTTAAATGCATCATCCTTGCTCAAATCCAGAGAAAATAATACATATTCCTAGTGATGCTGGTTCAAATCTTCTTTATAACAAGCTATGCATTTTATATTTAAATTGTTTGATCTGGTTGAGCAATTCTGGCATCTTTCATATGCAATTGCATGTCCTTTGTAGCCAGCAAAGCTCTTTAAAATGAATTAAAACTTGCTTCCATTTATCAATGCAAGCACCCCTTCTTTCTAGTATTCAAAATCATTAGTAAATAAGTGATTATTAAACTCTTGGATTTGAGTGGATAGTTTTTATTTTTAGATGTTATTTATTTATTTTTGGAGAGAAAGGAAGGGTTGAGAGAGAGGGAGAGAAATATCGATGTGCAAAAGAAACATTGATAGGTGGCCTCTTGCATGCCCCCAACCAGGGACCTGGCCCGCAACCCAGGCATGTGCCTTGACCCGGAATCAAAATGATGACCCTTTGGTTTGCAGGACGATGTCCAGCTTACTGAACCACATTAGTCAGGCTGAATGGATAGTTTTTATACATATCTATTGAGTTGTTCAGCATTTTATTCCATTAACTCACTCCTTTCAGGTAGTCTAAAATATATTTTAGAAAATATTGTGATCAAAGATGGATGATTTATTTAGCTCATGAAAACTCAACCCAAGGCTACTGACAACTGCAATTCTCCTAGCCACTTCCACATAATTTTTAAAATGTGAATGCCAGGGATGGTGCTGTTGATATTAATATCAGGACAAGGAAGAGAAGGACTAGGTGTCTCTGGAGGAGTCTGTGGGGGAATAAACAAAGATACTCGTGCAATGTTGGAGATTTCTGATATTAGATTGGCCTTATCAACAGCCTGAACAGCAATGAAGAGATCTGTGCCATTTTCAAAAGTGATGCCTTCTGGTGTAAACACAAAGACTTCCTCAGAGTTGGCCTCCTTTGGAAGAAGACTACTAGTGTTCACTTGAAATGATTCATTGAACTTGTCTCTGAGATCAAGGATACTTGTGCTTATTCCAATGATATACTTGTGAGCTGGAAAAAAAAAAAGACATGATTTGCAATTTGCAAGTTTTAAAAGGCTGTTAGAAACTATATCACCATCCATAAAGTTCCAATGAATAAATGTAATTGATGCTTCATTTTTACAAGTGTTAATATCTTTTTACATTCTTGTTTCTGTATCTCGACAGTCTGATACATGTAAAAGTGGATCAGTCTTGGTCAGTACCTCTGGGCATAGTACCTGGCTAAGAGAGGAATGTTCTTTTAATTTTACTATCTGTAGAGAAGTTTTGGTACTAGTGCTTCTCAAACTTGAACATACACACAAAGCACCCAGAGATCTTAAAATGCAGATTCTGGTTTGGTAGGTTTGGTGGGGCCTGAAGTTCTGTCTCTCACAAGTATTCACGTGGTGCCCCTGCTGCAGTCGATAGACCAGACCTTGAAAGGTTTCTTCCAAAGGAAAACTCTGCTCCATAGATATCTCTCCTTTATTCTCAATCCTCTCCAGGAGTCATTACTAAACATGGGGTTTATTAAAGGACACTTTGGCAAGATTTCAGGAAAATAAAAATAAAACCGAGGTTTGTCTTTCCCCAGTTGAAACCTCTTACACCTAAAGTCAGCCAGTTTTTCAGATTCTAAACCTCTTATCTTAAAATATTTTTTAAAATAATTTTTAAAATTGAGGTAACATTGGTTAATCATATTATATAAATTTCAGGTGTACAACATTCTAATTCTCTATCTGTATACTCTATTGCATGCTCACCACCAAAAGTCTAGTTTCCATTTGTTATCTTATTATGTGACCCACTTTACCGATTTTGTCCTCATCCACCCCCTTCATTTCAGAAGACATTCAAGATCTGTCCTGCCTTCTGCCTTACACATGCATCACAAAATGCTTGCCCACCTCACTCCCTTCTGCACCTCTGCTTGGCTGCTCAACTTCTTTACAAGGTCTACACAACATTCAGCTTACCTCTCCCTTGATCATAATCGTCCCCAGGAGCTGTCCATGTCAGACCAATAAGATTGTCCCCTTGGAGTTTTGCCTTCAGGTCAGTGATCTGACAAGGTGGAAAGAGATCAGGTATGGGAGCCTTTGGGACATTGGAGGCCACAAATGAACCCCCTGAGGATGTTCTGCTGAAACACACTTGCTTGCCTTGAAGGTCATCCTTATTAATTTCAGGTCTCGGTGGATTCCATTTTACTTCACCTGCATTAAAATATTTCTTAGTACGTGGTAAGCCGCACAAAATGGCCATACTTCCCTCTGTTTTGTTATTGGAGCACCCTTTTTCTACTCCTCCCTTCCCCTTCTTTCCTCCCACATGCAAAGTTCATTTTAACTATTTGGTGTAAAGATCCCAAACCAGATTACATCAGGGAGAAAAAAACAAAGAGAGAATCACAGTTCTTTATTTCACAGATATTTAGTGAAATAACTTTCATAACTTATTTTCATGACATTTGTCCTAGAATTGTTTTCTTTTCCATCTTTTATTCTATCCTGATAGTACCCTTTCACAACGTTGGTCTAAATACTCCTGTTTTAAACCTCCACAGAATGCCACAAGACATCTCTTCCACCTAAACAATACTGTGGGTTCCATTATCTTCACTTTATTTTCTAATTAATCACTTGGACCTTTAAGAATTGCCTTGATTATTCTGCACATTTTTCTCTTTCTCCATGTTTGTGTTTTATCTTTTTATTAGATTGTAGCTTCTCATGAAATGTTCTATGTTAAGGGTTCTAAAATTTTATGCTTTTGAAAACTTCTGATTTTCTCAATGAATGTAGGGAAACCTAGTTCTTGTTGCAGATTGACTTTCTCATAAATTCTACTTCCTTAACCCTTGAAATTTTTGCCTGTAAAGACAGATTTGTCTTCATACTCATTAATTTGGTCTTGGGCAAACATGAAGTAGGACACATTAGTAGGTTAAAGGTTACTATTAGATTTACCAGTAAAGACAATCTCTATTGGTACTAAGGTTCAACAGATATGGAGGGAACAAGATAGCTTCCCAATGCCAAGCCAGGTGCTATCATTATTAGTTACGTGAACCAAAAACTTCTCTATCTGTTAAATGGGATAATTAGGAGAATGTAATGTAATAATGCAATTAAAACACTGGCATAGGTCAGATACAGCCACTAAAGCAGTCCCCTCCTGCCTTCTTCCCCAAATCAAAAAGAAGGACAAGTGGGAATAAAATAAAATATAATATTTGATGGAGCTTTTTAAGCAATGGTGTCTTTTAAAGGCTTTTTTCCTATGATCACATTTGTATGAGAGGCACCATATGCCTCAGAATCCCCCCTTTACTAAGCATACACCTAAGTAAAGAGAACAGTGGAAAGCTTCTTGGTGGAGCTATTCTTACTACACCCTAGTGCTAGGAAAAGACCTGCCCAGGACAGGGTCATTTGATGAAGAACAAGTCCTGGAATCCACCATAACTCAGTCTTGGTTCCTGTTCGAGCTCTAGTATGGGGCAACTGTTCATAATTGAATGGTGTGGGACTCCCTGTTTCTTGGAGCATAATTTTCCCACCTGCTTACATATGGGCTCAGTGTGCTGGCTTGTCTGAGCAGGAGAAGAAAGGGAAAAAGGAAGAAGGTGGGCTTATGGTGATAATGATTTAGATAAGAAGCTCTAAATTGCTATTTTTTGATCCTATGGAAATGCCTATGTCAGTAGAAAAAACTTCATTACAAATAGTAACAAACATTTATTGAATGCTTACTGTTTACCAGCAATAGCTCATTAAGTATTGTTCCTTATTTATTCCCCATAACCATTGTGTCTATTTTACAACTGAGGAAAGCAAGGAATGAAGAGATTACCTAAAATAATTTATTTGACAGAGGGCTAGAATTTGAACCAAGGTTGTCAAAAGTACATTCAATCTGGTGTCTTAAACTGAGGGCTACTTTGCCCCCAGAGGATAGTGAAAGATATCTGGAGACATTTTGAATTGTTATGACTGTGAAGGATGTTTTGTTTCCTAGTGAGTAGAGGCCAGAAATGCTGCTAAACACCCTGCAAAGCACAGGACAACCTCTACAACAAATAATTATGTGGCTCAAAAGGTCAATAATACCAAGGCTGAGAAACCCTGATTTAACCTTGCACTATTCTCCCCAAAGGCTAAATGGTTTCTTCTTGATCCCAAACCTTTTTCTCAAGTCAGGTGTGTTATTACAGGTTACTTACCATCCTCAATCCAGCCAGGTATGTACATGGCTCCATTCTGCTGGGGTATAACTCTCCGCCTGGCTGCGTTCACTCCTCCCAGAGCCCGCACTTTTACACTATATCTACCATTTGTATCATAAGCTGTAAAATACCTTGAATAGATACCATCATCCTTAGTAGCATCAGCACCTTGATAAGGAAATGAAGGAATTAATGAATATCCTAAAGGTAACTAGGCATTTGTATATTTCCAAATCACATGTGGGTTAAAAAGTTTTAAAGCAAAGAGAATTCAGCATTGTCTCCAAGGGAGTTTAGGATTTGACTATGTAAAGGATGATGTCTTCTTTTACAAGTGTATATGTGTGTGTTATGTGTATATGTGTTAGTTTGATGTGTATATCTTATTCTCCTGAATTGTAGTCTTTATTTTTGAAATCAGAGATCATGTCATGTATCTCAGTACAACAGTAAGTATCTGTTGCACTGAATCGAATTGCTGTATGTTACCGAGGAGGAAAAAAGTTATGTGATTATTTTTCAAAAACTCATGATTTCTCCACAGGGTAGATTTAAGAAGGAAATACATTTACAAAATTTGTTCTAATAAGATTACTTGCATCACAGTAAGCCATCAAGTTCCTCCTAAAAAAAGAAATGCGTAATTCTCTTTCTCTTTCTCCCTGATAGATTTCTTAAACATAAAAATAATGGGCAGGATTTTCATTTTGGGAACAAGATAATAGAGACTCTGCATAAATATAGGACTCACATATAACTGTACTTGAACCTGCCTCTGCTGCTTTCTAAATGTGAAAGCTTCGGTTTCTTCATTTGTAATGTAGGGCTAATAATATCTCAAAAGTGTGTGGTGAAGATAAAAATGAGAATCTATATATCCCTAATACAAGACAGGTATTAATTTTTCAGAGAGTGGAATACTCTCTGACAACTCCCTAAATTCTCTGAGCTATTGAGCTTGAGCCACCAATATATTTGGGCTTTGCAGAAGCTAAAGGTAGACCTTTTTTAATGTTTTTCAACATTTTAAAATATAGAAATTGGGGGCAAAGCAGAAAATTCTCCCAACAAGACCCCCAGGGCTGGACTCCCTGCTTCTAAGTGTCCTTCCCAGGTCATGCCATCCTGCTATTTTCAAATTTCTTGGGTGGTTACCTGCTCCATTGTCCAATAAGTCCAAGGTAACTGTTTTTCCATTCACTGATTCAATCAGGGCTGTGACACTGGCCCTGAGAATCGGAAAGGCTCCTTGGTGAATCTTTGCATAAACGACCATAGGGCTAGGGAATTTGCCCATGTCTTTGTTCATTTTTGAGGTCACTGTAACTGGAATCAAGGCAGCACTTGATGCGCGGGAGGTTACAGTCAAAGTCAGGGTCTGTGAGCTTGCTTGTAGACTGTAATTCCAAATGCCAAACTGACCATAACAAATGGAGACATCCAGTTAGTATCTATATGGCACATTAACTGACTTCATTGCCACCTAGAGGAGGATCCTCTCTGATACAAGCAAGTTAGAAGCATATCTCAGATGGTCTTTGATACTCTCAGCCAAGCGAAAGTTTGGTATGTTTGAGCTAACTACGTGGTTCTTACTGTTAAGAAAATCCTAGTTGGGGAAAATGAAGTCTGAAAACCTGGTTTTTCAAGGGCAGGATCATATTAGTGAGTTCCTGAAGTATCTGAAATAGTTTTCATGATCCTGAAACTTCAAGGATTATGTTTCATCTTGACCGCTATGTAATTTGAAGGTTCTCCTTTTAGTACCTGGAGAAAATAACACCAATGTCTTTTCTTTTGATTTGCTGTAATACTGAGTGATTTCCTTTTGATGGAGATATTTTCTTGTTTTCTCTTTCATTCAATACTGACTTTCCTTTTAGCAACTACCCACAAATAGCAAGCTATGATTATTCTATAAAAACTTTATCTTATCAAATTGTGAGAAGGAAAAAAGGCTGACTCCATACCATGGCAGTGCCTGGGATTTGGAGGTAGGCCACTTTGGTGTGTGTGTCCACTAAGAAGCCATCTTGTCTCTTCCCACTGGGATCCCAGAGAAAGATTTGGGGAGGCTGTATTGTCCAGGTGACGAGAAACAAAGTGTCGTTTCCCACAGTGCTGTCCACAATCACTGTGCCATTCATCCACTGACTGTTCTGGAGAGTTAATCCCCTACTCTCAAGCTGTTGAGAAAAAAACAACTCTTTAATTTCTGGAGAATACAGCTCCCATCACTGAGTCTCTTCCATTCTTCCCCCCAACTTTCTGTTGCCCCATTAAGAAGCTCTTATTGCCTAAGTTCTTGGTTTGGTATTTAGCACCTATTATGATCTCATTGTAAATTACCTTTCCAGCGTTAGCTTCCACAATGTTGATTTCTACACCCAAACCAGACCACTTCCCCAAATGACTCTCATGACTATCATACTCTCATTTTTCTTGGAAGTCTGCATGCTCCTCTCTATTTGTTTAAGCTTTACTTATCCTTCAAAAATCATTTCAAAACTCACTTTATCAATGAAGCTTTCTCTGCTGTCCATCTCACTTGCCAGCTGAGAGTAATCTCTTCCTCCTTTGACCTCCCATAGAATCTTATTTCTGTCAGTACTTTGACATTCTCACATTGTGTTTTGCTTTAAACCTATGAGTATACAGAGCTCATTTTGTTTATTAGACTGTAAACCTTTAAGGGGAGTGATTGAGATGTAGTTCCACCTATATATGGATTGTTTGAATTGCAAATAATTGGTAGGTTGAATGTTATGCAGTCCCTGTGAAGATAAATAAGTCAAAGGCCAGCGCTGATTTGTTGTTTGGAGTAGAATGGAAGAGCCGAGGGGCAGATATTGAGATGGGGAAGGCTAGTAAGACTTTTGTAGAAAGTGGGATTTTGAGGATTATGGCCTAGATAATTACTTATTGTCTTTAAATTGAAATCTATTAGAAGATAAGGTGGTCTGGTCATGGAGCCAGACTTTCTAGTTGCATGGGGAGATCGTGTTCTTGGATATGAAGAAAGTGAGAGGCTCTTAGTTCTGATTCTCATGGCAGGTGGGTAAGTGAATCATACTCATTTCTCTATCTCTCTTCCTATTTCTTAGATACAAAACTAATGAGCAGAAATTGCTTGATTGTGAACTTGTCCTTTCATCATTCCTCCCATTTCTCAACCAGGTTCTTAATTTTCTGAATTTGAACTAGGACAACCCAAATGAGTATAATTGCTTTCTTCTTTGACTTAATAAATTTTATATTGGTAGACCAGAGAGCCTGTTGTTTTGAAATCTGTCAGTATTTGGCTTTGACATCATGTGTTCCTTTTCCTTTATCCAAACTTAAAAGTTACAATTCACACAGGTATGAGTACTGATTGTTTACTCCCTCTATTTTAAAAATTATGTGAGTAATTTTTACAACTATTAGATAAGAGAACTTTAAAATGTTTGTTCTATTTTTTAATAGTGCTGTAATTTTTTAAAAGAAAATTTGCTTTTCTTCAAAGTTTAGAATCAGAAGGGTCTATGGACATTTTCTGGTTCATATCTGACTGAGAAACTGAGGCCCAGAGGGCTAAAGTTCTTAGCCCATGGTCACAGAGTTAATGACAGACCCAAAACAAGGATCCAGCTGCCTGGACTGACAGTATGGGCTTTTCATGGTACAAAGCACTTTTCATCCATTATATGAAAATCTTGGCCAGTATCAGAGATTGAGGTAATGGAAAAACAGAGCAAGTAATTCCTGAACACTTGCCCCAGAAAATTTGTATTGAGATGATCTACTCTGAAGAAAATTCTGAGCCAATTATATTGCTATGGGTGTTTGTTAACAGATGTTAAAAAAACGAGTTCTTGGACCCATTATATTTTATGTTGCTGGTTTTTATGAGGACGTCACTTAGTACTTTTCCCAAACAAGTAAACATTATTGCCTTGTTTAAATGAGTAGTGTTGTAGTTTAGGAATAATGTTTAATATCAGCCCGAAACTTCTATTTTTACTCATAACTAGAAGAATGTAGAACTTAAAACGTTTAACCATTAAACTCTCCATCTTTGCAATAATTATTTAAAAACATGAAAAGTTGAAGAGAAAGAAGTCTGACCTGGATGGAGCGCTGGGAGGGAGCTCCATTTCCTGATGAAAGGGCCCCAAAAGCATCAATGAGGCCATTGTTCTGAGCCTGGTCTGAAGCATATGTCTGTAGACCTCCTAAGAAGCAAATTACATTATCAGAAGTTATTTTGTAGAAAGCAAGTATTTGCAACATTTTTGCTATTCTTAAGGTAGCAGAATACACAAAATGAATATCCTACTGTGTTATTAAAATCTTAATAGATCATCATCAAATGGTATCCAGATTAACTCAGAAGTTGATACTAATTTTTTGATCTTAGTAAGTAATAGTGTCAGCAACATCTCCATTTGTATGTTTACTTCAACTACCTACCTGCAAAGCGGCCATGAATTTCTGACAGGCCCAAACTGATATCATAAGATTTATGTTTTATGTTTTAATGGCCATGCACTTTCATATAAGAGAATCCATGAAGCCTTACTCTAAGCCTGTTGATTTATTCTTATTTTGAACATAATCCTAATGAGGTTGACTTTTGAGTTTTCTCCTAAATCAGAAGAGTTATGCATGTAACAAAAGCAAGAAATGAA
This sequence comes from Furipterus horrens, assembly GCF_987537825.1. NCBI lineage: Eukaryota > Metazoa > Chordata > Mammalia > Chiroptera > Furipteridae > Furipterus > Furipterus horrens. Next base: position 65,204,805 of record NW_028327173.1, on the reverse strand, counting down.
ATCTGACAAGGATCAATCATAGAAAAGTACAATATGTAATAAAAATGATATTATACCCCATTCCCCCTGGCTGGTTTGGCTCAGTGGATTGAGCGTCGGCCTGCGAGCTAAGTGTCGCTGGTTCGATCTTCCAGTCAGGGCACATCAGAGAAGGAAAACTCTGACTCCAAAAAACCTCCGCTGCCTTGCGGCATACCTCTTCAGGGGAAAGGCTAAGGGAGTAAACCCCGACAGAAAATCCGGAGCCGGAGTCCCTAAGGCGGTTTGACGTTGTAGTCAACACCGGCAACTCCTGCGGCGCACCTGAAGCCAAGCTGTATTGACTCCGTCTTTCCCTTGGATCCTTCAGCTGCGAAGAGAGGGGGGGTCTGCTGCATGGGCAACAGCAGACCCTCCATATCACCCTGCCCAGGCTCTGTAGCTTTAGCTTCACTGGAGAGGACACTCCAGCATCATCGCAAGATGTCGATTCAACACGGGAGGAGACAGATACCGTGTCACTCCCGAGTCGGACTGCACAGCCATTCTCGGCGGTGCAGATAGACTCTTAAGAAGCTACACCATCATCTCTCGAGACGGACGGCTGCCGACGACCCCAAGCCTAGCAGTCTTAGGCTATTTAGAACAGGTGTAACTAAGATAGTTGATATGAAAGTACTTTTAAACTATTAATACCATCCGAAGTCTAGGGAAAGTATTTTGATAATACTGTTGGTGCCCTCCCTAGATCCCCTTATCTAGGCAAGTACATCTCTTCTCAGCTATGCTGATAGCTGCTCATGATATACAGCTATCTCCTTTTCCAGAGAATTGCCTTAACAAAAGGGGACACCCAAGCTAGAGAAATAACATGCCCTCTCACCTCTGCCCTGCCCTGACAGTCCAGAACCAATGACTGATGGACACAGTGGCACAAAAGGCCAGTCCTTTTGCTTTAAAATTGGACCAAGTTTGTGATGCAGTTTCAGACCCAGAGTCCCCCGTGGAATCAGACTTCAGCTGGACTCTAAGTCCAGTCAGACCCATGTCTAGCTTCTTCCCCTGCCCTATCCTACTTTTTTCCCCTCCATTCTCCTGACAACTCTCCTCCCTCTATAAGTCACATGCATCCAAATCCCTGTTTCAATCTCTGCTTCTAGGAAACACAGCCTACTACAGCTAGTATTAGGAGCAAACAGGCTTGTCATTTTAGCAGCCTCAGAAGGCAACTCAGCATAGTAATTGATATCCATACACTGGCCCTAAGTAAAACAAATAAATAGAAATAAATTGTGCCCACTTATTCTATTTTAACCACCTGTTGTGTATGCGAGTTAAAGGCACAATATATTAATGTTCTACAGAGAAAGTGCATTGTATTCTACATTTTCAGAGTGACCTTCCACCTGGTGTAGCAGGCCCTTTGCTCTCCTACTGCTACTCTTTGTTAAAAGTCCCAACTCAGATGTCATCTTTCTGGACCATTCTCCTTATCTTCTTTGTGCCTTATACCTTTTATTGCCAATAGAGCACTTGTATCATGGTGTTGTGTAGTTAGTGGCTTGTCCTCTGTCCTTCCTGTATCTCTTTGACCAGCTGCCAACTAGAAGTGAATGGTTTCTGGCTAACCTATTAGATTCTTTTCAGTCCTTATAAAGTTCCTAGGAAGAGAGTCCCAAGTACTCATTAGAGTGGCATGCTGGACCCATATTCTCCATACTACCCTAATCCCAGAACAAAGGCCTTAAAATAAATGGGTGGAAAAGGTTATAATGGTTATTGGGGTAAGGCAGTTGTTTGGCTGATAAGATTACCTCTACCTCTTCTTTGGAACATCCTTTCTCTGCCTGTTTCATAAAATTTCACAAAAATTTAATATAGATCGTACAGGAAAATTTCTTGGTTAAATCTTAAAGACAAGAATAAAACAAATCTATACTACTTCACTTTCAGGTGTTTTTCTCCCTAGGTTTCTTAGGTAGTCTGTAAATTTATGTATAGTTTATTTTACTTAGTGATTAGTGTTCAACTTCAGCATCCTATGGAAGTAGTATGTGTAGTGGGAACAGGGTTATTTAAACTGCTTCCGCATTTTCCTCCCTCTCAGGGCAAGTAGTCAAGTTTATTTAAAGGTAAGTTTATTTAAAGGCAAGTAGTAAAGTTTATTTAAAAAATAAGTGGGGAAGAAGTGCTATATAGCCTGAAGGTGACTGGTAAGGGAGGGAGCTCAGATAATGAAAGAATATGTGGCTCTGGAGAGATATTCAAGTCACACTGGAAATGAATGGAATCTGACTCTTATCTTTTTTACCCTTCTCCCTGGCTTCAGGCTTGGATAAGGTGTCAGGTGTCAGGTGTCAGGGGTGTGCAGGGAACCTTCATAAATTGACATTTTCTAACGTGAAACAAAACAAAACAAAAGAAATAATAGTGCTTGGTACCACATGCTTTTGAGGCTTAAAAGCCTACTAAATAAACATGCTGTGTCCATTGTTGGGGGCATTGCATCGAGGTCACTTTTTAAATAAATGTCGCTGGAAGAATCTCCTCCAAGGGAGAGTGAAATCACTCTCCCTCCCCAGGAGCCCTGAAGGAAAAGGCAGACAGATGGTAATGCCCCCTACTTGTGGGAAGGATCCCCTTTCTCTGGCGATCTCCTGCAGACCTGGCCACATCCAGAGGTCACTGGGAGAAAAGGCAATGCTCATCCTCCATGGCGAAGTCTTTGATCTTCTCCTCCTGGTTGCCCACTTTTCTCCTATCTCACCTTCCCCCCATTCCCCAGTTCACTGGAGCCCACAGTCCAGTGGAAAAGACAACACAGTGGAACTCAGCAGGCTGCTTCTCACCTGTCATTTTAGACAGCTGCTCTAGTTCTTTTGCTGCATCAGGCCCCAGAGCAACTGTGTGAATGATGGCTCCACTCTGTTTCACCTCATTAAAGCACGTGCTTATAGTGGTGTCCTCTCCATCAGTCAGCAGCACAATTTCAGATCCATCTGTTGGGTATTTCTTCCTAATCAGCTAAGGACATAATTCAAAGCATGAGTTATTAGACTGAGGGCACCCAAAGTGTTTGTGAAAACTGCATTTATAGGGAACAAGAAGAGGAATTCCAGAGAGAATAAACAAAAGTGTCTGGGAATGGTCAAGTATCTCTCCGTGTTGAACTGATACAGTTAAATGAGAAACATTCATGGAACTTGATGTGGTCTTTACCCTTGGCTAACCTGCTCTGGAGAGGGCTTTATAAAGTGGGATGCAGGAACTTCCAGGGATGAGCAGCACTGGGAAGCAGGAAAGAAAGTTTCCTTCCATAATCTCTCCTTCAGATGTTCTTAGGGGTCCCAGAAGCCTTCCCAAACCATCCTCATTGAGTGGGGATAATAGCTGGGCAATATTAGACCTATGACAGATTTTAGCTTATATGATATTCACCAGTCTGACTGCACCAACTGTTTATGTGTGGCATTGGTCCTGATTGGTCAATACCAAGATCACATGAGTTGTTAAAAATTTTAATATCCCCCTATGACTAAAGCAAACAATTTTATTTTTATTAATCCCAGTTCTTAGTTGTCCTATGACACCTATGTTTTAACTATTTCTGATAGACACAGACTATATTTTTAATATGGTGTAGAGAAGAAAAGTTGACTAAAAGGAAAATTAGGTAAAAGAATAGTATTATCCATTTAAGAAGAAGAAGGCAAGAGTCCCCTCTTTCCTTAAAAAGAATGGCAGAGAGACCCAGACTCAGGGGAAATGAACAATCAAGCCTAAGTAACCACCCTTCTCAGAAAGGGATGGCGTCTTAAGCAGGTTGAAAGGAAAACTGAGAGCAGAGATTTGTCTTCACTCTGTTTGAATTCTGAAAGGAGGCTGTCACACAAGAGAGAAGGGCAGAACTGGGACTGTTGCATGTGAAGGGGTCCAGAGCCCAGGAGCCGTGATGGCCATGGCCTTCATCTGATGGAGCTGTAGGGTCTTAGAAGCCAGAGAAAGGGCTTAATTTAGATTCCCTTTTCAACACTCTCCATCACGGAAACCATGCAGACATTCTCACATACACCACTGAGGAGACAGAAGACAGCTGTGTTGGGTTGGCAGGCAAGAGAACAGGTATCTTCTATAGGGGCTGAGGGATGTGCAGCTTTCCTTTGGGGCAAGACGGAGGACATGGGTGTGCTCAGGGCTCTGCCCCAAAAGTGAGAGTCAGGGTGGGGCTGAGTTAGCTGGGAAGGACAACTGGGTCTTGATCAAGACAAGAGAATAAGCAAAGTACAATGGCCACACATCAGCAGACACAATTACCAGGAGCCCAGGACAGACCTGACCAGGGTTCTCTAACAAGGACCAGTGGGAATCTTGAGGACAGTGTAAGATCCAAGGCCCTTTACTTCATCATCCTGAAGTCACCGACATCTTCTCCCACCCCACATGAAGAGCATTTAAATTCCAATTGTGTCCCTTATACTCTCTCACCAATCTGAGTGGAAAACACAGAACCAGACATTCTCTCCACATCACCAGGCCATCTGGCATTAGTCATCTCCCTTAGGGTTTTGCATAGTTTAGGATATGTCAGTGATTTCACTGTCAGCTTCCCTTCCTCATTTGCTTTTTTAATCAAAGCTTGAATGAGTGACAGAGCAAGGGAACCCAGATGCATACAGGCGCCTGGCAAAGGGTCTTCCAGCTGACTGTGTACACAATAGAAACCACTTTCAGGGAACTAGTCTTCAAGGTAGAATAAAAGGGGCAGAAGGACAGACTGAATCTGTCCACAAGGAACTCAGTGTTTCTGCCACTGCTTGGGAATCTGGAACAGCCCCATTGATGTGTTGTGTCCACAGCAGACACAGGGCAGACCTGCCCAGGACGTTGCTGAGATTCCGAGACCTTTGACCTGCCAGCCTCTTTCAGCCTCCTATTCTTTGTTTCATGGGGCTGAATAGCCTCTAAATAAATACAGAATATTGTATTCTGTGTTTAGAGCAGTTAAGCATCAGGTACAATTAAGTAATTTGATCTTATTTATTGAAAACCTTCTGTATAAATGATATTGTGCCAGTGGCCTGGGAGGTAAAAAGACATGCCTTACTGCTAAAGAAGTTTTGCTTACAAAATAAGAGAGAAGAGCCTAGAAGTCATGTGATATATATTTATATACATAAAATAAAAGGTCATAGCGTTCAGAAAAAGAGAGTCTGAACAATTAAAAGGATCAGGAAAGATGTCAAGAAGTAGGTGGAGTTCTGTGATGGTTGTTTGAAGAATAGGGGTGATTTGAGGTACACAGAAAGTGGGAGAAAGTACTCTAACTGGGGAGCTAGGCTGGCAAAGATGTAGACGCTCTAAAGGACAGGTGATCTAACTTGCTTAAACAGAGGACACCTGAAAGAGAGTCCCTTGTACTTAAGCCTGGAGAGGTAGGTAAGGGCTATCATATGAAGACCCTAAATACTAGAAAGAGAAATTTTTACTTAATTTTATTGAAAATGACAAGACATTGATATTATCTAAGTATAGGGATGACATGACTGGATGGTCAGATGGGATCTTTGGCTATACCCCCATTACAATTATAGTTACAGTTTCTAAGGCCCCCTGCTTCAATAAATACACCATTTTCTTGTCCAAGAGGAGGTCCTTCTATACCTAGAAATTTGGAGTGTTAAGTTACCTCAAAGTTTAACCATAACTCACAGCTAATATTTTTCTCATAGAAGGTATTCTTTCATATCCCTGCATACTTTCCTTCATAGCACTCATTATAGTTATAAATATACACTTATTTGTGTGACTATGTGGTTAATGTACAATATCTCCCCAATAAGATTATAAGCTCTGGGACAGGAGGTATGGTGTCTCTCTGACCCTCAGGGTATTCTTTCTTTTCTTTTTTTTTTTATTTTTTATTCTCATCAGAGGACATTTTTTGTTGCTCTTAGAGAGAGGGGAAAAGGGAGAGAGAGAGAGAGAGAGAGAGAGAGAGAGAGAGAAGGAACATCGACCAACTGCCTTCTTGTAGGCAGCCTGACTGGGGTACATGCCCCAACCAGGGACTGAACTTTCAATGGGTATGTGCCCTGACTTGGAATCAAACCTGCTACCTTTTGGTCTATAGGACGACACTCCAACCAGCTGAGCCACACTGGCCAGGGCACTCATGGTATTCTTAATGCCCAATGCAGTGCCTTGTAGGTAAAAGGCACACATGAACATAAATGCACTGATGTAGAAAAGCACAAAAGCATAAATAGTTAACAATAGCTGTGGGAGCCTGTGTCTGTATCATATGAACTATTGCTCTGCCCTTGGTTGTCCAATTCAACTAGACACTAGGCATGCATGGAAACACTGGAAAGGGGCAATCCCTTAAACATAAATTGTAAACATTGGCAAATGACAATGGAGGAACTTGTCTTACAGTAAATGCTGATCGAAGTCCAGTGCAGATGGATGTTCCCCCCGCAGCCGCTGTGGGTAACTTTCTGATGAGCACATCCCTTTCCGTGCCACTGTTGATCTGTATGAGTTCACTTTGCACATAGGCAGCACTGTCAAACATCACCACCCCAACCCAGGACCCTTGCTCAACCGTCTGCAGCAGGAAGAGTTTGCCTGCCTGATTCATTCGTTTAAGGCGGTCACCAATCTGAACAGAGAAGCAGAAGAAAAGCAGTCAGATTGCATTTAGATGGTCCGACTAATATCAGAACTGTCTACAAGGAATTTATTTGGAAGTGGTTGTCTCAACTTAGAGTAAAGGGCAACAAATTTACTCAAAGTATATCCTTCTATGAGAGAAGCTTTCTCCTTTATATTTAGTAGTATTTTGGAGTAGAATTATAGGGCTTTTGTGAAAATAGCCCTGAAAGATAAAGTCAGATCAGGCTTTAGTTCAATATTAGTTCAATGCTTCAGTAATAGGTCAGTAAATTTACATATTGCCATAAACACGCATAAATGTTAAAGCTGTGTAATTCATCAGATCTTTACTCATAAATTGAAAGCTAAATTGATCTGGAAATGAGACGATGCAGAGTGTTTGTTGAATAAAGTGGCAGTAGGCATTTCTAATGGCAGTGTTCGTGTTGTAACGTCTGGCTCTCTGGGTTGTGTTTATTCCCAGGAGTTCCAAGTTTCGGTCTAGATTATATTGTATGTATATGTGAGATCTGCATCCGGAAGATCAAGACTCATTGCACGTACCCGCATGCTTCCAGACTTATCGAGGACTAAACACACAATTCTTTGTGCGACCTGCAGCAGTGAGAAGGTAGGCTTGGGTGGCTGTGTTGTCATAGGATTGGTTTTCTTAAAGTCCTCAGAATCGCGAATCACTTCCCATGTGCTTCGGAGATTGCACTTTTGGTTTTGCAGGTTTGGGGCTTCTTTATTGTGGTTTTTTTCTGCACAGAATTCAACCACCTGAAATGGCCAATAAAATGATATAGATAATGGTAAACTACTGGTTAAAAAATCTTTAATAATTTGGTTAATTTAAAATATGTTAATCCTTTGACCTCCTCCCTAGTCTGCCTTACTTATCCATAATCTTAGCACAATCCCACAATCAATGCCAAGCACTGCTGGGGAAAAATCACAGTCATAATTAATTCAGAATTCCTATATCAAAACATGTTTTCAACCTTGTTGAAAGCTTAGGGCTCCATGGCAACCATTTACCTGCTTTTGGCTTCCTTCTACTTCTCAAATTTGCCATTTTGAGCCATCACCACTCTCTTCAAGACACCTGCATCTCAACATTTCTTTCCTGGTACACTCTTATCTCTCTGGCCTTTCACTTCCCACTCCCTTCCTTACTTCCTAATCACTTACCAACACCTTGCATTACAACTTTCAACACCCAATATTCCAGCTCTTTCCAAAATCTGGTTGGGTGTCCCACAGACTCCTCAAGCTGCGCATGCTCATAATTGAACTCGTCACCTTTCTGCCAAGTCTGCTCCTCCTTCTCATATATTTCTAGCTTAATGTCATCATGATCCACGCAGTCACCTAACTCAGCAACCTGGGAGCTTCCCTACCTTCTTCACTCTACAAAATAACCAAGATCAATACATTTCACCGTCTTTCTGGTTCGTCATCTTTTCTCCTTTTCCAATGGACTCTCCATTGTTCAAGCCCTCATGGTTCCTCCTCAGACTATGGCAGTCTCCCATCTGACTTTTCCATCTTGCTTCCTCTCTAGGTGGTCCACTCCACAGCTGCCAGAGGCATCTTCCTTCTTCCTCCTGTATTGAAGACCCTTTGGCGGCTCTTGATTTGTCTCACAATACAATAAGGACTACTTCACATAGCAAACAGCGATCTCTATACATAATATGCGTTCTTCCTTCTCCCTATCCTTACTCTGGCTGTGCATTCCAAGTCTTTGATTTCCCCCATTGTAGCCTTCCTTGCCAGACTGTTTTATACCTCTGTGATGTGACTTTGCTCATGATTTCCATTTTGTCAAGGAGTTCCTCTGTCTTCTGCATTGTGAACTTTACCTTCATATGTCAGCCAAAAGTTAATTTTCAAAGTATTTCCTCATTACCTATTTTTCCCCTAAAGAATTTCTACTCAACCCTGTGGATTCACAGTATCCTGTAGTGACTTCAGTAAGGCCCTTTTAACATCGTAGTGCATTTATTGAGCTGTCAATCCATCCATGGCAAAAACCTGTCTTATTAAATTTTGCTTTCTGTAGACCTAGTCTGGTGTCAGGCACATAATAAAAACTCAATATCAGTTTGTTGTTTTTTGAGTAAAATTAACCAATCCGCATATCAGTTTTTTAATCTACAAAATGTCAGTAGTTACTATGCAAAAATTACATAAACGCATATACAATAGGGCCAATACAAACACAATTAATTAATGATAGTTTTTTTTCCCCCTTTCTTAAGCATTTATACCCTAGCATTTGGGGGATTAAAAAAGAAGCATAGCATCGGCCTCCGAGCAAAGTGTCGCTGGTTCAATTCCCAGTTAGGGCACATGACTAGGTTGCATGTCAGGTGCCCTGTTGGGGGCGTGAGTGAGAGGCAACCACACAGCGATGTTTCTCTCCCTCTCTTTCACCTTTCCCCTCTCTTTAAAAATAAAACAAACAAACAAATAAATTATTTAAAAAAATAGAAAAATAGAAAAGAAGCATAATATACAAAATAGGTATAACATAGGTCCTAACTCTCAGTAATTTTACATTATTATCATTTAATTAAAATCTTAAATATCTAGCATTTTATAAGTTAGAAAATAATCATTAGCTTTAAAACACTTTTCTCTTTGCATTTTTCAGGTCATTTTGGTAATGTTTCCATATTATCATTATGTCCACTTTTTAGCAAGGGGATCTCAAAAACTTCAGTGTAAAACCCCAGGCCGAGGTTCCCAAACTTCACTGTACATCAAATTTAACTGTGTAGTTAATTTAAAATATGATCTGGAAGCCTCTTGGAAATTTCTGAAGGATGGACCTGGGAACCGTGGTTAATCACATTTTTAGAACTTGTGCCACATTGCTATCAACAGACTTTTGTGAGTTGCTTCACCCTCCCCTCCAAAAGGAAAATAAAATTTTATGTAAGAGACTGAAAGATAAAAGACATCTTCACTAAAGTCAGTTAACTTATGCATTTAATATTAGTTGGTGCAAATTCACTATGTACATATTTAGCATTAACAATGATAGTTTATCAAGTTTATCTTATGGCCAGTTGGTCATTAAAAACCATTAAGAAATATTTTAAAAACTATTTAAAGCTATTGAAACTATGTACAAACTCCTAAAAGGTGCTGACACTTAAAAAGATAGAAAATTTCTATCTTTCTCTCAGAAAATTAAATTAAAGGCTACTTGATCATGTCCTTATTAACTAATTAAAAGAAGCCCCTGATCCCTGTGGGTAAACTTTTATTTAACTAAGAAATTTTCTCTTGTCTGCCTTTAAAGATATTTGAAGTAATTCTAAGCACTTAAACTAATAGCTAGTGGGAGGGAGATGATGGAGAAGCAAGAATGGACCTAAAGAAAGCAGAAGGGGAAGATAGGACTTTACCCCTGATTTTGTTCTACCAACTTGTTCCACAGAGAATCAGCTGCTCGGTGATGATTTCCTAAAATTTGATCCTCTGCTACAGCATCTGGGATAAAAAACTTCATTAAATTCATAAGTATTAAAAAAATGTTACTTACAGAATTAATACTTTGTGAAAACATTATGGAAGCCTTCTCTCTCTGCTGGGAGTGAGGTATAAACTCACATCCTTCTTCATACAGCCCTGTTACTCTGTCAATTCTGCATGATTTGCTGACACAGCTGCCTCCTTGACACTTCTTTACTTGAGGTTTACCAGTAATAGCTGCTGAACATCTGAAAATATATTAAGGTACGTGTTTAAGAGATAAACAAAGGGCTAGACTTTGTGGCCAAGTTCTACAGATGACCTTGTCCATGAATGATTTCCTTTTATAATTCAAGAAACAAATCCATCCTTAAATAGAAAAAATATTTAATTCTTATCAGAGTCATTTCTGTTTGCCAGAAAGGATGGGAAAGTCCCCAAAATGGTATTAGAATTTGTTTCTATGCAACAGAAAAGCTAAGAGGTTTATAGTGGTTGTTAGAATTATCAAGTATCAAAGTTCCGAGGCACCTCCTAATCTATTCTCCTTCATTTCTGGAAAACCAGAAGGCCTCTTTTGTTTCCCTCAGAAGACTTGCTGACATTTCCTGCATTTTTCTTAATTAGTTTATGTCATAAGTTTTTATATAGTTCTTGTATGTTCATAGGTATTTTAGATTTTTCTTTATATGCTTATGAGTCTTGTTGCTATTATAAATGAATGCTTTTTCCTGACATATTATTTTTTAGTATGTAAACAATATGTGAAACTACAGAAAATTTGGAAAATTACAAAAAACTATAAAGAAGAAAAGAAAAAATTATGTCCCACAATCAGAAATAAACTACCATCAGCATGTTGAAGCATTTCCCTTTCTATGTATCAGAATAACATGGCACATATACCTTTACTTCATGCTTTTAAAAAACTTAAGTAAGCCCTGGCTGGTGTGGCTCAGTGGACTGAATGCTGACCTGTGAACTGAAGGGTCACTGGTTCGGTTCCCAGTCGGGGCACATGCCTGGGTTGTGGGCCAGGTCCCCAGATGGGGGTGCACAGGAGGCAACCACACATTGATGTTTCTCTCCTTCTCTTTCTCCCTCCCTTCCCCTCTCTCTAAAAATAAAACAAATAAATAACTTAAGAAAATAAATAAATAAAATCTTAAAAAATAAAATAAAAAAACTTAAGTATGTTAATATAATGAAAATTTTGATAATTATAGTTTATAATATTCTTTCAAAACGTGGTTTTAATAATTCCATGTTTTCATATTATAAAAAATAAGTTTCATTTGATTTATTTAATTTGATTTCTACCCAACTTAGTACTAAAAATAAAACTTCAGCCCTGGCTGGTTGTGGCTCAGTGGATTGAGGGCTGGCAGCTGATTGCTGTATCTCTTGGACATCGACATTTCTCTGCCTCTCTTTTTGCCTCCCTTCCCCTTTCTTTAAAAATAAATAAATAAGTAAATAAAAATTTTAAAAACTTCAATGAATAAATAAAATTTCACATACAATTTTGACTCTATTTCCAAGTTTGCCACATGATTGGTTCCCAGATTAAATGATCAGGTCCAAAAGTATGAATATTTTATAGGTTGCTGATACAGCTTATTCTGTCATATCTCTTAAAATGAATTTTTAAACATGAAATTATTGGATTAAGAAATAGGAATTTTTTTAGAGATTTGATATGTGTTGCCAAATTGCTTTCCAGAGTTGTGCCAGTTAGGCCCTGAACAACCTTCTGTGGGAGCTCTCACCCACTGGCACTAACTTACAAGGTAATACACGATCCTTATCTCTGTCAGAGGTGCACCACTAACACCTTTGACTAGATGACTAGTCAGTCCGAATGCTTTTTATGTTTATTGACCATTTTTATTTCTTCTTTTGTGAATTATTTATTCTTCTGTATCTATTTCTCTATTATGATGTTATTGTTTTCCTACTGGTTTTCAAAAGTATTACAACTCAGTTTATATTGATTTTGTTTTAATTCCTTTAGCAGAATTTTATAGTTTTCTTCAAATATGACATCCACCTTTCTTAGGGTGTCACACTTCATTATACCTTTAATTGCTATCTTGAATGTAATATTCTTTCCATTATATTTTTGAACTGGTTACTGTTAATATTTAAGAAAGCCATTTGAATATTCATTTTATATCTGTTCAACTTATTGATTTCCTGTCAATTTTAATTTCTATTTATTCCCTAAGGTTTTCTAAGTGCAACATAGATCATTTGCATAAAACAATTTTGCTCTTCCTTTCGAGTAGCTCCTCTGCCCCATTTTTACCTGCCCAGTCTCATGTGTTATGGCACTGGCTACAATTTTCTAAACAAGGTTGAATAACTGTGCTAATAGTGGGCATCCTTATGTTATTCCTGGTAATGTCTCTAGAAGTTTCCTATTAAATATGATGTAGGCTCTTGGCTTTCAATTAATGCTCTGTATCGTATTAAGTAAATAACTTTGTATTGTGGACAATATTATCATTTTGTGATTGCTTCTAGACCTTTACATACTTTAAATTGGAAGATAATAAGCAATAAGTTATTAATAGGTTATAATAAAACTTCTTTTTAAGAGGACATAGTAATTAGCCACATTTGCTAATGTTATCTGTGGAAGGAAGAACATGCTGTATATGCAGATATTTATAGAATATCTCTAGAAAGGGATATGTATTAATCAGCTTTTCTCTTGAGAGAATATACAGTGCCCAACTGTACAGGAACTTAGAAAAGAGAAATGGGAAAGGTAAATGCCAGGTGTGGAATGGCATCTGTTGGTTGAAATTTTAGAGGCCAATCCAACAGATAGTCACATCAGAGAAGTGACCCTGGGTTGTGGTTTATATAATGCAGAGGGAACAGCTAAAGGAATCTGGTATCCTCTGTACACATTACTGTAGGAGGCACTTATTGTCTATTTGTGTCTGATACAACAATGAGGAAAAATATAATGGAAGTGGTCCAAGTTGACCGAGTTTTAATGTAATGAAGAAAGGGGAAAGTGAAGAGTAGTAATGTCCCTGTGGGAGAGATGGAAATCTGAGGCTGAGCTCTAAGCCCAGTGCAGCTCCTCTTGGAAATAAGTACAACATAAAAAGCAACTAAGCCAAAGCTGAGCACTTCTTAAAGAGCCATCAGGCAAGCAGAACTGGAAGCAGAAATGGAGAGGGGTGTTGTACTGTAAGGGACAAAGAAACTGGTGACTTTCAAACCAGTAGGAAATAATTAACAGCAAAGGACAACTGTAATTGAATCTTGAATTAGGGGGTCGGTCTCTGAGTCAACAGTAAAGCCAGGGAAAATGTTAGCATGCAAGTCAGGAAATGACATTCCGTGGCTTGTCACAAATGTCTCTGAGATCAAGGGGGAAAGATATTCATCACCAAACACAGGGAAATGGGAAAATATAGCTAGACAGCTCAGCAAACAAGTTAGGGAATCTTCAAGTGAGAGCTGGAGACAGACCTACAACCGGATTACCCTTAGTTAATCACTTCTCTCTGTTAATTCAGTTAATTGCATTAGATTGTAACTCTGGAGTATCCAGCATGGAAAAGGAGGATGAGGAGAAGGAGGGAGGGGGGAATAGGGGGCTACACGTGTTCGTATAAAACCAGTTTGCTTTTCCTGCCTTGGCATGCATGCACCTTGCTGCGCCCAGCCCTGCAGACCCGTGAATAAACAAACACCTTGTTTACTGCTGAAGTCCTGTGTCCCGGGTGTTTTTATTGCAAGTGTTTCTCACAAGTACTAACTCCTAATCTTTAAAAACAGGTTGTTATTTTCTAACTCAGAATAAGCATGCAAGATTTTCAAATTCTGTTTGTGAATCTATTGGAATAATTATTTATTTTTCTTCTTGATTCAAAGACTATATTAATTACCTAATATTACAGCATTTTTGGATTTCTGGAAGACATCTTTCTTGACCATAGTGTGTTTGTTATTCCCTTAATTATGCCAGGTGTAACTTGCTGTTCTTTTTTTTAAAATATTTTTAGAAAGCTATACCTACAGAATTCTTTTTCATGCCATCTGTCAGGTTTTAGTATCCGAATTGTGCTAGCTCTTTAAAATAAATTAGGACGTTCTCTATCTTTTATGTTTGTACTAAAGTGGTTTATGTTTACTGAAACTCTTGGTTGCAGGAACTCACCCAACAAACTATGACAGCCAGGAGTACTTTCCAAGTATTCAGTTTGCTTTCTACTGACATCACATAGGGTTTAATACAAATTGGGAGGAGTTTTCTGTTTTGTTTGAATATTTGGATTGTCTTTCAGGTAAGTTCCACAATCCCTTTCAGGCCCATTCATGCTGACAAAGTCCAAGCAGATAACATCCTGCCCTCAAGGCACTTGAAGAGCCCCATTATCTTTGTTAATATCACTGATTCTGATACAGGAAAGTGGAGTCACTGAACATATAGCCCCTGGGGGTTTCTTATGGGTTTACACACACACACACACACACACATACACACACACAAACATGCAAACACACAAAGGGGCAAATAATTTGTAGCTGCAAAGTAGACAATTCATCTAATTTAAGTGCTTGTAACCTGAGCAAAAGTGATAAGTTTGCGCAAATCTGAAACATGAAGAGAGAATGAAAGAAAACAAGGCAAAAGACTGACATTTAAAAGTGGCCAAGAAAAAAATCGGTTGTGATTTAAAATAGTTGGAGAAAAGTTAAGTCAAAATATCCATACCTTACTGCTTCCTTTTTCCCCTTAGATAAGTAGAATTTCTGGTCATTGTTGTACTCATCAAATACTCCCCATCGTAGATGAGCCCATTCATGGACAAATGCCCTTTCTGTGAGAAAATATATGAAACATTTGATTACAATAAAAATGGTAAAAGTACATTCTCACACCAGGAGAAAGTAATTATTCTGAACTTCTATTATGCTTTGCTATGTTAATTTTTTTAAGTTTTGATTTTTTTGGAAAGACAAACCTAATATGCCAACTGCACGTTTCTGAAAAATATAACTATTTTGGCTCACCAAATGCTAATTAGTCACATAGTAAGTGCCAGGAAGTTAGTTATACAAAGGCAAAACAACTGCCCTGTCTTCACGTGGCTTACAGTCTAGCAGATGACACAGAGTCAGATAACTAAAATCCTTAGTGGTGCAAGTATAGGGATGGAGGTTGGCGCCCGCTGCTATGGGAGCTAGTGGCATTGACAGGGCAGCCAGGACAGCTTCCCCAATGACTCATATCTGATTAAACCTTAATGCCTGCCTACTCCACTTCTGCTCAGTTCTCTTCTTTCCAGTCTTATTGCCTGCCACTTACTCCTGATTTCCTGTAATAGCCACCCAGCTGCCCTCCATGTCTCCTGTCTTCAATGGCTTCCCTATGGCATTCAGGGTTAAGTCCAGGTCCTTATTATAGCTAGCGTACAAGGTCACGGCCCTGCTCCTCTCTGCAGCCATATTTCTTGCTGTTCTCCATCTGCTTCCAAAACTATAATCACAGTGAATTTCTGAACTCCTTTTACTTTCTAGAGCCACACCAGACTCTTTCTCATCTCTGGTCCTTTTTGTGTATTTTTCCTCTGTTTGGGATACTCTTTCCCTATCTCTGACTGGATAATTGCTTCTCTTCTCTCAAAATCAAGCTTATATCCACCTAGAAGCCTTAGCTGACATCCCTAGGCTAGGCAGGTTACCTCCTTCACAATTTTATTACATTCTATTATGGCACTTTTGTTATAATTGCTGCTTACTTGCCAGTCTCCCACACTAAATACTTGTCTCCATGAGGATAGGCGTCATGACTGGGCACATAGTGCCTAGAACTTAATAGGCATTCAGTGCATATTTGTTAAAATTAGATGAATTAATGACTTAGGTATAGCTCAATTTTCCTGGAATGTAAATTCCTAGATGGGCTAAATTTGGAGGGTAGGTAAGGGCTACAAATGAAGAGACTCTAGTATCTCACACTAAGGATTTAGACTTCATTCTGTGGATGCCAGGGAATAGCAGATGACCTCTTAAAGGTAAGGGAAGATTGGGAGGGAGCAGGAGCAGAGCCACAGTACAGAAAGGAGAGATAATAAAGGAATGATATTATATCATATATGGTGACTCTGGTGGCTGGAGTGGGCTCAGGAGTGAGATGGGGCAGTTAGGTAAATCAACTCAATGCATATTTATTGAGCCACACATCAGGGATTTTCTGTTCCTGTTATGGAGGTGAAATAGAATATTGTAGAAGCACAAAGAGGTATGTCTGACCCTTCTTTCTGATAAAGTCTGTAAGTGCCCTAGTGAATGTGGGGTAGGGCATGGAGGTGCCAGGACTCCTGTTTACATGAAAAAAATCAAGCTGGTTCTAATATTTTCAAGATAATAGAGATACCTAATACTAGTTATTAATTAACCTAATTAACTAATACTAATTACATGTGATTATACTTGGAAAATACATATTATATATACTCCATTGCTTGTTTCTTTTAATATTTTCTCTGAAGATTGTTCTATATAGCTCACATGGGGATGATAAAGTTTATTTTGTGAAGGAAAATTGGATTTTTTTCTTTAGTTGCTGTTTTTTGAGAGCTGAACTGCGAGGATATTCTCTTTGTTACTCAAAGTGAGGACCATTGTCAGGTAGTATCAGCATCATCTGGGAGCTTGTTAAAAATGTAGATTCTGAAGCAGAATCTGATTGTTAACAATCCCTGATTACAACTTGCGTGTAAAGGTCGAGATCTGAGAACACTGTGAGTCTCCACCATCTGCTGACTACTATGTGAATTGCAGGCAGGAGATTTAGGTTTGTTCAGCAGTCTCCTTAACATATCCATAGAAACCTAACAACATTTTTACAGTTACTTATGATACTAATAATTTTTTAAAATTAAAAACACTGTATTTACACATTTATGCAGAATGTTAAAAAATAAAATTTCTAGCTGAGAAATGCACTATTCTGAACCTCTGTTTTAAGTGAAAATAAATGCTATCAGTTTATTTGGCTTATATGCACTTATTCAGAAAGATAATTTATTTTGATCTACTTTGAATATAAAATTACTGTTATGAAAAAGACAGCAGTATGTTTCACTTCTACCCATACCTTGTGGTCCATATTGAAGCAACTTCTTCCCTGCTATGAAGTCGGGAGTGAAATGAATCCTTTCCCCCTTCTCTCCACAATTTCCCATCTGTTCAGTATAAGGCTCATCATTAGCTGGAGGATTAGGTTCAGCAACTAGAACATCAGCCTGCAATTTAAGAAAAAGATTTTATCATTACAAAATTTCGGCAAATAAATTGACCTTATTCAGACTGGATTATTTTGAAACCATTTTATTTGGTTCTAGAATATTATGATGAAAAAAATCTAAAGCAGAAAAGGAAATTGAATTTGTAAAAAGAACTTGACATTCTCACATTTTTGTAGGTCTCCAGTTTTGGCCTCACATACTCTGGTTTTGTTTTCCATTTTTCAGGAATCAAAATGGCAACATTTTTGAAGTAGAATCTTTTTTCTGTAGCTTCAAACAGATATGGAGATGCCTGAGTCACCATGTCCTGGGAAAAAAAGAAAATGTAAATAGCAAGCACAATTATGACTGTAGACTGCATTACCAAATTTACATCTGTATTTTACATTAGGTTATTTATCAAGATCAGAAGTAACATGTAGAAACACCTTTTTAAAATAATAATAGCTAGCCTTTTTCTGAGCACTTACCACATGCTCTGTGTCACAGTGTAATGATTGACAGCTCAGACTTCAAAGGCTGACACTAGTCCTGGCCCCTGCACCCATTGTGGGTCATCTGGCAATTGCCTTGAGTCCTCCTGAGCCTTAGTTACCTCATTTGTAAAATGGAAAACAATATGGTGACTGACTCCTAAGATGATGATCAAATGAAGTCAAGAAAGCACTTCGCACCATATTTACTTAGCACCAATGCTTATGAAATGTTATCTATTGGTACCATCTTATTTGATTCTCTGAGAATCAATAAACCTTCAAGGGAGAACCTGAGAATAAGAATGTGTAAGTCTCAAGGTCTGACACCAACTAATACTGGAGAGAAATTCAAATTAAAATGAATGTGACTGTGGTAATTTGGGGGTTAGCTAAATGTTATGATAGTAAGTAATTTTCAGTGTAGTACTAAGTCTCAGATATAAGAAACTGGCACAATTATATAATTTATTTTCATACTGCAGCTAACTTTTTTCTCTAAAATAAAAGAGCAGTAATGTTAAATTATAAATGCCCCTGAGATGCATTACAAAGAGAGTAGAGAGGGTATTATAAGAGATTTGTTGTTGAAAAAGTCATTACATCTATTAGGACTGAAAACCACTGTCCTCAGAAGTGAGTGTAGCTCTGACTGGTGTGGCTCAGAGGGTTGGGCATCATCCCGCAAACCTAAAGGTTACAGGTTCAGTTCCTGATCAGGGACATGACTGGGTTGTGGGCCAGGTCCCCAGTTGGACGTGTGCAAGAGGCAACTATTCAATATTTCTCTGGCATATTGATGTTTCCCTCTCTTTATCACTCCCTTTCCCTCTCTCTAAAAATAAATACAATTTAAAAAAAGAAATTGAGTGTAGACCAAGGAAAAAGAAAGGCTAAAGACTGAAACCTGGGAGCCACCAGCATTTAGTGGTAGGAGGAGTCAGCCAAGGAGACTCAGAAGGAGCAGCTTGTGCATGGGGAGGAAATCAGAAGGCATGAAGTGAAGGTGTTTCAAGAAGAGAGTGATCATCAACATCAAATGCTGCTGAGAAATCAAGAAAGGAAAAACAAATAAACAAAAACTCATAGACACAGACAACGGTATGGTGGTTACCAGAAGGAAGGGACTGGGGGGTAGTAAAGAGGGTCAAATATATGGTGATAGAAGACGATTTGACTGGGTGGTGGGCACACAATGCAATATACAGGTCATGTATCTGATTAGCCAATGTCACCCCAATAAATTTAATTTAAAAGAGAAAAGTAAGAATAAGAACTGACCATAGTATTTGTCATCTTGGGTAAGCCATTTTAGTGGAATGGAACCAACAGCTCCATATGAGTGAATTCAAGAGAGTGGGAAGTGAGGGAGTAGAAGCAGTGAGTATAGACAACAGCTCAAGAAGTTTTTCTGTAAATTCAAGGGGAATGGAGACATGATGCCGTAGCTGAAGGAGTACTTCAGGGTGAGGGAATTTTGTTTTTTATGTGTGTTATTTTAAATGGGAACTATTATAGCATATGCATATGCTGATGGAAAAAAAAAAACGAAACAAAACACTGATAATGCAAGAGAAAACAGGAACCATTACAGGAGGAAATTTCTTCCAGGAGCCGACCAGGGTGCCTAGACTCCAGTGCCTAGTGAGGTTGGCCTGAGGAGTAGAACCTTTTCATCTTTATATGGGGAAGCAGTACTTCTGTATTGATGCATGGGTGAGTCCCTCTCTGCCATTTCCTAACGGGATAAACTTGGGGAATTTATTTGATCTCTCTGAGTCTCAGTTTTCCTCTTTTAAATACTAATAATGGTTGCCTTCCTAGTTTTTAAAAAGTTCTTATAATGATTTGTGTCTCCTTTTGCCAAAAGGCCAGATTTTTATCAACTACTGGATGATTTAATACTGTATTATTTTAAAAATAAAAACACTGAGTCAAGGTCACCAAAAAAGTTAAAAAGTAGGTATAAAGCTTTCTATGTTAGAATATTATATTACAGTTTGACTAATGAATTATGAATTTTCAGTGTCTCCCAGGAAGAAAAATAAGCAGCATGAAAGGCTCTTGTCTTCCACGTTTTAACAGAAACATTAATAAGGGATATTTGCTTTGGCGTCTGTTCTGATTTTGAGGAGGTGACCTCATACCCAAATAGACATTTAAAATTTGAGGCCTGGAGAGGTTGGGGATGACAGCTTATAGGATCAGCTAGAAATTCCTTAATGATAGGGGTGGTATATGGTTCACCACTGGATCTCTGGTACCTGACATAATGTAGGTGCTTTGGAAATATTTGTTGGATGGATTAACAAATGAATGCATAAATGAATGAACAAATAAAATGATTGTGATGATTGGCACACTGTCCACAAATGCCAACATGGGAGGTTCTTGGACTTGCATGCATTGATGAGGACTTCGAGATACAATACTCTCATTGTGTATTGTATATGTGTGTGTGTGTGTGTGTGTGTGTGTGTGTGTCAGAGAGAGAGAGAGAGAGAGAGAGAGACAGAGAGATAGAGAGAGAGAGAGAGAGAGAGAGAGAGAGAGTTTCATCCTGACTCTCACTTCCTCATTTTATGGTGTGTGCTCTCTGCTTCTACAACTCATACTGATAGGGACAGGTACAATAAATACATGCAGCTTGCAGTGGAGAAACGTTAAGAACTGTCATGAGGAAGAAAGTATTTTTTTAAATTGAATTTATTGTGGTTATATTGGTCAATAAAATTGTATAGGTTGGTTTCAAGTGTATAGTTCTGCCCCCACCCCCTCTTACCTCTGGTAATCATCATACTGTTGTCTGCGTCTATGAGGTTTTTTTTGTTTTTTGCTTAATCCCTTCATCTACTTCACCCAGCTCCCCATGCCCCCTCCCCTCTAACAACTGTCAGTCTGTTCTCTGTATCTGTGCATCTGTTTCTATTTTATTTGTTTATTTTGTTCATTAGATTCCACATATAAGTGAAATCATATGGTATTTGTCTTTCTCTGATAGGCTTATTTCACATAGCATAGAGCCCTACACAGAAACAAGTATTTAAGAGCTGACTGAAAAGCTTCTATCCCCACAAGGGCACCAGTGGGGACAGTCTCTCCTCAGAAAACAGAGTGAGGGAGGGCCAGGAACAGCAGAAAAGTCCACAATAAAGGTCCTTATCTCTGTGGATCTGGAACATCAATAGGGAGGTGCTCACTTTTATTAACTACTTAGTGAAGGACTCTGAGCACACTATTGCCCTTAAATCTTTTATTTTATTTTATTTTTCAATTATAGTTCATGTTCAATATTGTTTTGCAGTAGTTTCTGGTGTACAGCATAGCGGTTAGATAATCATGTCCTTTACAATATATAGAAACCAACTTACCTCACATCAAATTCACTTAAGACTCATACCAGAAAGCCAATTTAATAATTGTAGGAAGAAGTATATTTCTCAGGAGGAAGCCCCCCAAAAAGTGAGGTAAAAGCAGTCTTAAAACTCTAAAGCACCATGTAAATATGAATGAGTATTGGCTTTAGAGATCAGGAATTTATGTTCTTTTGACAGGTTCCTGACTGCCCAGCCAGAGACAGACACACGTTGGCTCTGTTTTTCTCCCACACTTGATCCGTCTGTTGCTCCAAGTAGCACTTTCATTTTTGCTAATGCCATTTCTGAGGTTAGAGACAATCAAAAACTTGATTGTTGAGAGATTTCAGAAGGTATGGATTTCCCTTTCATCAATGGCAGTAGTATCTGACAGTCTTCTGTTTAAGCAGATAAGCTTCCCCTCCTCCCTCAACTACTGCAGTTCTCCAGCCCCCAAATCCTCTTGGAGGTAGAGATGGTTCTTTCTCCAAACTCTATTTTTCTGGGTTTGGTTCTGCTTACTTAGAGCAAGGAACATTGGGGGCAACCACTGGGACTCTTGCACTACTAACATTTTTATTAAAAAAATTTTTATCCTCCCTGGAGGACATGCTTATTGATTCTAGAGAGAGCGGAAGGGGAAGGGGCGGAGAGGAAAGTTGATGTGAGAGAGAAACACTGATCAGTTGCCTCTTCTTTGTGCCCCAGTGGGGACCAAACCTGCTTTTGGACCAGGAATCGACCCCACCACCTTTAGGTTTAGGGGACAATCCTCCAGCCAACTGAGCCACATTGTTCAGGGAACAGTACTAACTTTTGATCTCACACTCAGGAACTTTGGCTTCATTAAAAAGAATGGGCCCTTTTCATCTAGAAGGATTAAAAGGGGGACTGGTGACTGATGGTCACGCCCACCATTAACTGAGCTCTTGCTACGTACCAAACACTATGCATGTATTTCTGAGTTCCTTAAAACTACTTTAAGTTTAGACACATAAAACATGCACAAATGGTAGAGTTCCCATATAGCCTTCACCAAGCTTCCCTTATGTGCATGCATTGTTAGATTTAATCTTCACAAAATTCTATGAGGAGGGTGCTTATTATTGCCCCATCTTACACACCCGTACTTTTCCTCATACCGCAATCCTGCCTCTGGATGTGCTAAAGCCAGATTCCAGGGTGGTCATTCATAAGGCACTTCCCTCTTATTCTTAGCTGTTTGCTGTTATACCTGATGTCTCCCCCTTACAACAGTTAAATGCCTCTGCCCAAGATAGGAAGCATCTTCTCTAGTTTTTCCTTCCCTCACAGAAGAAGTAACAAGTAAGGCGAGGGCACTCAGCAACCTGAGAGGATTCCTTGCATTGGGGCTGATAAAATGCAAGGTTTCCTTCCATTGAAAGGGTCAGGGTTATTGTTAAGTAAGAGATTTGCATCCTGGGCTTCTATATTAGGTTCACAGAGAAAAGGGTTACAATTAGGAGAATAAAAAGAGAATCTGATACGAGCCAGTGGTAAAATCAGGCAAAGGAATTATTCTCTGTGCATCTCACAATATCCACCAAATATACCTGGCTCTGCCTAATGCAGAACTGAATGATTTTTAGTGGAATCATCCACAGTCAATAAATGTGAGCATCATTTATTAAGCACCAACAATATATGAAACCCTTAGGTGTGTGCATTGCATTTATTATCTTATCCCTCAGAAGAACCCCAATGGTTGATGGCTATTATTTCCATCTTACAACTGAAGAAACTGAGGCTCAGAAAAAATAAGTAACCAATATCACACAGCTAGAATTAGAGAACTCCTGTTTGCCCTATTACAACATTATGCTTAATTTTATGCTTAATTTTTTTAAAGCATGGATAATTACCATTTTGAACTTACCTTTATATTTTGAATGAGTGTTTCATCTTCTGGCACATTAGGGTCAATTGCAATAACAATGCCTTCGAAGCCATTATTATTCAGCTGAATGAGTGAATTACTCAGGGCTCCCTCCAGAAAGTGAAGGACCAAGATGAAAACAGAACTCTTAAATGACCCCATTACTGTACATCTCCCTTGGAATATTCTCTTTGGAAAATCTTGATTTTAGTGGCATCTTTCTTTACCCCTATTTATATGACTATAGAGACATATATTGTTACAAGTTATCAGAGGAGTTTATCACAGAACTTTCACCCCTTGACCAATTGCTTCACTTCTCATTTGTGCCCAATATGAGGAACAATAGCTATATCTTAGTCTTAAGTTCTGTGTACATTAAATATTTTACTTGAAAGGATCGTTAGCCTTGTCTTCACCTTTGCCAGATGTTGGCAAAAAGGGTGGGAAACCCACACCCGGTTCCCTGAAGGACTTACAGGTGTCATGCGGCTTGACCATTGAAAGATATTTACTTCTTACAAATGATTGCCCAACCTGGGCTTCTGGCTCCCACAAGGCCACCCTCCAACCCCTTGTTGCACAGTGGAGGCCTGGCTGTTCTATGTATTCAATAAGTGTTCATTAGGTATATATCATATATCCAGTCATTATTTTTATACTCATTGGTCTTGACATAACCCCAACACTTTTTAGTGCTTCCTTAGACAATCCACTCATACCAAAAGCATTAGCAAGCAACATAGATATTATTGAATATTTTATATTGGAGATAACAGATAGAAACTTATATCTCACTGTGCAAAGCAAACTTTCAGAATTTCTCATCAGACCTGTATTGCTCGATAAAATTCAAATGAACAACATTACATTATTTTACTGAAATTAAATGTCTCTCAGAACATGAATTATGGGCTGCCACTTACTGCATAAGTTTGCCAAACCTCAGATGAAAACTCAAGAAAGACCACCACTTTCCTGTCACATTCAAATTACTTGAAGTCATTTCATGACTTTATTTGATCTTCACATGGTGCTGAGCACGTATTTCAACTTGTCTGCCCTTTTCTTTGACATTGGCTCATAAAAATGAAATTAGTACTTACTGCTAATAATTAATAATTATTGTTGAAATTTGTAGTATTTACATAATCAAAAGTGAAAAATTTAATAGAATGGATGTACTCAATTTTAAAGTGGTTATACAGATGATCCAAATACGCTTTTATATGAAAATAGTGTTTTCAAATGCTTAGTAAATAAATGTGTACATTTACTATACATATTACATAACATTTTTAGATTCTAAAATATTTTATATCCCCAACCACATGTATTTTTCCTGGGTTTCCTAAAAAACATAAGACAAGCTTGTGTTTTAATGATTTGAGAGTTTAATCCCAGAGCAGTGAGAAAGAGGGAAAGGGGAAATGAGGGAAGGTTGGGAAGCAATGAAAGATGGAGAGTTACTCAGCTGGCTACTGTAGTACAGTGAAGACACCCAGCAGGTCAGCCTGCTGGTGCAGCTGCCCTGTCATCTGGGATGTCTTCTAAGGGGCTATGAAAAGAAACCATGCATTGGGACAGACAATCAAAGGGAGGAAGGGAAGGTGTTTGGCTCCTTCTCATCTTCTACAGGTGATGGACTTCCTGAACTTCCTGGCTGTGTCATCCAGCCCCTTCAAAGAGCTCTTGTAAAGAGAGATCCTATGCCCTGTGGTGCAAGAGGAGCCAAGGATTCCAAGCGCTGCCTGGTTGATCTCTGGTAGTGGAATAACTCAGGCATGCAAAGAGCGTGTAGTGACTGAGGTGGAGCAAGTCCAAGGGTCCAGTAGATCAGAGGAAGCCAAGCCTGGGGAGGTTCAATGAGATGAGTCTAATACAACTCATTGCTTGGTCTGCTCAGATCCACTCATGCCTCTTCATCATATCTTGCTCCAATATTATAATGTAGAATTTGCTTTGTGTGTGTGTGTGTGTATGTGAGCACAAGTTGTCTCACTTTTTTCCTGAGAGAAAGGAGTCAAATCATTCATAGAATCTTCTTTCAAGTGGTGGCCAACTGCAATCTCCTGAGATACCTAAAGCAAGAGTTATTGAAATAAATTGTGGTGTCTGCTGCTACAGCATGTCTCAACACCATATATATATTTATTACCTTCTTCCTTCATCACTGATTTCCCTCTTTTAGCCAGCATTTTGGCTGGTCTGTGTTGTTTGTTTTCTCTTTGCTGTAACCCAACCCTTTATTTCTGAGGGTTCTAAACTTTGTTGGGTTATAGCTGCTGCAGTTGCTTATGACAGTAGTCACTTGGTATGACAGACCCAGTTTAGGTGCCTCTCCAGCTTTGCTTGGCCTTCCCTGCTGGCCCTTTGCCGCTTGCTCAATGGAGAGGCCTTGCTGCTACCACAGTTGCCTCATCTTGTAACACCAAGGGCTTGTCTCTTTGTCTGCAGGGAGAGGGCCTAGTTTAGAATGTCCTCCAATGGCAGGCTGCAGTGGCAGTGCAACAATCCCTGGTGCCCAAGTCCAGCCCGAACAGATTCACACAGGCTTTGACCCTCATAAAGCGTTGCACCATGGCACCTGGGATCTAGCTTTACCAGAGGCAGCTCACATGGGCCAAATGACACAGACTTGAAGAACAGGAAGTTAACGCCCTGAGAGACCAACTTTTACCAAAGACATAGAATGTTTCCAACATTCCAGGTCTCTTTTATGTTCCCTTCTAGTGAAAATCCCCAAATGGTAATCACTATTCTGACCTCCGTTGCCACACAGATTAATTTTATTTGTTTTTGTACTTCATATAGACAGATATATACAGTATTTCTTGTGTCTGGCTACTTTCACAGAACATTTTTTTGCATGAAATTTAGCCATGTTGATTTATGTAGCGTAACATGTTCTTTTTCCATTGTATTTCACTGTAAAAACATACCACAATTTATTTACCAACTCCTGTTTGTGTACATGTGTATTATTTCCTGTTTGGGCTATTATAAATAAAACTGCCATAGGTGCAAGCATTGATTTCATTTGGTTATGTATCGCGAGAGGACTCGCTGGGTCACAGGCTATATGCATGCCTAGCTTTAATTGATCTGCCAAGCACTTTTTAAAGTGGTTGTACTGGTTGCTCCACATTCCTACCAGTCCACAACACTGCCAGTCTGTGTCATTTTAACTACTCTGGTGGGAGTGTAATTGTGTCATATTGTGGTTTTAATTTGCATTTTTCCTTATGACTAATATTAAACACCTTTCCATATACTGATTTCATTTTTACATACTCTGTTGTGAAGTGCCTTTTCAAGCCTTTCTGTGCAATTTTTAATTAGGTTGTCTTTATCTTATTGATTTATAGTAGTTCTTTATATGTTCTGAGTATTGAGGTCTTTATTGGATGTATGTATAACAAATATCTTTGCCAAGTTTGTAGTTTGTCTTAATGGTGCCCTTGAATGAACAGAAGTTCTGAATTTTAATGGAATTCAGTGTAGTCTTTGTTCTTTAAAAAAAAAATTAATCATTTGTTTGTTTGTTTGTTTATTTATTTTTAGAGAGAGGGGAAAGGAGAAACAGAGGGAGAGAAACGTCACCGTGTGGTTGCCTCTCACTCGCGCCGCCAACTGGGGACCTGACATGCAACCTAGGCATGTGCCCTGACTGAGAATCGAACCAGCGACACTTGGCTCGCGGGCCGATGCTCAATCCAATGAGCCACAGCAGCCAGGGTAGTCTTCTCTTATGGGTAATGTTTTTTTGTGTTCATATTTAAGACAGCTTTCCCAAGTTCATAAAGATACTATACAATATTTTGTATGAAAACCTTATTGTTTTACCTTTCACTGTTAGGTCTATGATCTATCTCAAATTATTCTTTTGTGTTTTATGTAAGATTCAAATTTTTTTGTTTTGTTTTGTTTTCCTTCATAGATAGCAATAGGCCCATAACATTTTTTGAAAAGACAACACTTTCTTCCACTGAATTGCAGTTGTGCTTTCGTTGTGAATGATGTGACTACAAATGTTCAAGCCTGTTTCTGGAGTCCCTATTCTGTTCTGTTGGTCTATGTCACTATCCTTATCTCGGTATTTTATTGCGTTAATTAGCACTACTTTGTAAGTCTTCATATCTGGTAATATAAACACTCTAGATTTGTTTTTCTGCATGATTATTTTGGCTATTTTAGATCCTATTAATTTCAATATAAAATTTAGACTCTAATTGTAAATTCTACTCCTGCCCTTCCCCCGCCAAAAAAAATCTGCAGGGTTGGATAAAATTGCATTAAATCAGTTTGGGGAGACTTGACATCTCTATAATATTGAGTATTTTACTCTATGGACAGGACATATCTCTTCATTTTAAGTTTTATCTAATTGATCTCAACCATGTTTTATAGTTTTCAGGGTAGAAGTCTTGTGCATCTTTTATTAGATTTATTTCTAGGGGTGTTTTTGGTGCTATTATAAATGATATTTTTATAAAATTTTATTTTCTAATTGCTTATAGATGGTATATAGAAATATAATACATACTTTGTAGGTTCTCTTGGACTTTTTATGTTTATAATTATGTAATTTGTGAATAATAACATTTTTCTTTCTCTTAATCTCGTATTTTTTATTTTGTTTTCTTCTGTTATTACATGAGCTATGACTTCCTATGAATGTTGAAACAGATGGAGAAAATATCTTTTCTTTTCTTGTTTTCAATCCTGTGTGGAAAAGAATCCTATATTCCCCATTAAATATTTTACTATCTAAGGACTTCCAGCCAAGACGGAGGCATAGACAGACACGCTGCATCTTCCTCCACAACTAAAAAAGAATATAACTATCACAAAACTAGAAACAACCAGAAGTTACAGAAAATCAAACTGCACGGGAGTCCAGCAAACAAAGATATAAAGAAGAAGTACTCATCCAGACAGGTAGGAGGGGCGTAGAGGATGCAGTGTGGTGGCGGCAGCAGTAGCAGCCGGTGGAAAGTACAGTCACATGTTTTAAAAAGTCAGGAGGGACACCTGGGGAGCATTCCCAGCTCCTCACCGGACCCCGAAGCTCACAGTCCCAGCATCAGGGAAAATCAAGCCTCATTGCTTCTGAATGTGCAAACCAGTGGGGCTTGGGGTGGAGGCAGAAACTGCCAGTTTCTCAGCATAGTCCGCCTCTTTAAAGGGCCCCCATGGTCCTAGAATGTCCGCAGATGCACCCACTCTGGGAACGACAGCCAGGGCAGCAGCTAGAGGGGCGCCAGTCCAGTGCGGAAGTGAGAGAGGTGCCTGGAAAAGGGGCAAGTGCTAGGCAGGTGGCATTGTTCCCTCTTGGACCCCTCTCCCACACACAACGCCACAGTGTGGTGAAACAGGTCGCCCTGTACTGACAAATCCCAAGGCTCTGCCCCTTAACCGTAACAGGATCCACAGCTCTAACTGGGAGGTGGAGGCAAACAAACACAGGAGCCTGTCAGAATGAGGAGACAGAGAAGTATGGCTCAAAAGGGGGAATGGATCAAGGTTCCAGTGGGAGGACTAAGCGACAAGGAGATAGCCAACCCCACAGATGAGGAGATAGACAACCTAACAGATGCAGAATTCAAAACACTGGTGATAAAGATGCTTACTGGCTTGACAGATATGCTTGAGTACGGCAAATGCATAAGAGAAGAAGTGAAGGCTATGCTAAGTGAAATGAAGGAAAATCCACACAAAACCAATTGTAAAGGGAAGAAAACCGGGGTTCAAATCAATGATTTGGAACAGAAGGAAGAAAAAAACAGTTAACCAGTGCAGAATGAGGAAGCAATAATTGAAAAAAAAAGAGGAAAACTTCCCAAATTTTGCGAAGTAGATGAACATACAGGTCTGGGAAGCACGGAGGGTCCCGGGTGAGTTGGATCCAGAGGGGACCACACCAAGACGCATCATGATTGAGATGCCAAATGTGAAAGGTAAAGAGAGAGTCCTGGGGGCAGTAAGAGAGAGGTGGAGAGTTGCCTACAGGGAGTGCCTATAGGACTATCAGCTGGTTCCTCAGAGGACACTTTGCAGGCAGGAAGGGACTGGCAGGCAGTATTCAATGCGATGAAAGGCAACCTGCAACCAGGATTACTCTATCCAGCAAGGCTACCATTTGGAATGGTAGGGCAGATGAAGCGCTTCGCAGACAAGGTGAAGCTAAAAAGAGTTCATCATCACCAAGCCATTATTATATGAAATGTCAAAGGGACTTACTTAAGAAAAAGAAGATCAAAATTATGAATGTTAAAATGACAACAAACTCACAACTATCAACAACTGAGTCTAAAAAATAAAAACAAAATTCAGCTAAGCAAACCAGAATAGGAACAGAATCATAGGTATAGGGATCATTTGGAGGGTTATCAGCTGGGAGGTGGAAGGGGAGAAATGGGGATATGGTGCAGGGATTAAGAAGCATAATCAGTTTGTCCTAAATAAGGGGAAGTTAAGAATAATATAGGAAAGGGTGAAGCCAAAGAACTTATATGCACAACTCATGGTCATGAACCATGGGAAGGAGGGTACTGGGTGGAGCGGAGCAAAGGGGAAAAAATTGGAACTACTGTAACAACACAATTAATAAAATATACTTAAAAGATATGTTATTATCTAGAGGTATTTCATAGATACTTATATTATATTAAGAAACTCTTCTTCTATTCCTAATCTGCAAATAGGTTTCATTTTTTTAAAAAATCATGAATAGGTCCTGAATTTTATCAAATGCTTTTTATGCATCTATTGAGATGATTGTGTGATTAAAAAAAATTCTGATAACATAGTGAGTTACATTACTATATCAAACTTTCATTCCTAAAATAAATCCTACCTCAGCATGTAGTATTTTTTTCAATGTGTTAGTGTTTTGTTTAGGATTTTTGTACCTATGTTCATGAGAGAGATTAGTTTTACTTTTTCTTTCTTATAATGTCATTGCCAGATATGAATTGGGACACATTTCCTCTTTTTCTATTCTCTGAACAGTTTGCTTAAAACTGATATCACTTCTTCCTTAAATTTCCTTCTGACTATTGCTCTAGCTTTACCATGGAAGTTTTTTTTTCTTTCCATTTTTAAAATTGTTATTCTATATGAGGCAAATCTTCATTCTTGCTGATTTCTTGTTTGCTTATTCTTTCAATTACTGAGAGAGGTGTGTTAAAATCTCCAATTATGATTGTGAATTTGTCCATTTCTTTTTTTTTTTTTTTAGTTCTATTAATGTTTCCTTTATATTTTTGGTGTAAGCTTTGTTTTTTGCATGAAATTTAGGATTGTTGTATAGTTATCATTAAAAAATGTCCTTTTTATCTCTAATAATACCACTTATCAAATCTCCTTTCTAAGATATTAGCTATGGCATACTGGTACTATGAAGACTGCAAAATTAGAACAAAACAAATGCAACTCAGTTAATATAGTGCCTGACACATGGAAGTCGCTCAGCTAACAAAATGTCTTTACACTTCTCCTTTACTCCCACTTACCCAAACCTTCGCCTTGGAAGGAGTGATAGGAGAGAAGCCACCAAGACGGAGAAAGCTGGAACTTTACATTAGCTGTCATCAGGTAAGAATGACCAAGTATATTTTAAGGACACTGATGTTTAAGAGTCAGTTTTAAGCTGTTTGCCATGCAGTACCTCAATATGACTCCTGCTTCTACCCCCCAATTCATTATTTAAGGCTATGAGGAATCAAATATTTATATATTACTGATGGGAGAAAAATTGGTACAGATGTTTTGGAAGGAAATATTTATCAAAATTTAGGAACGTTTATCTTTTAACATAGCAATTCCACTCCTAGGAATTAACCCTACAGATATACTCATGCAGGTGCACAAGATTGCATATACAAGGGACAAACACACAGGTACATACAATTATATGTACAAGGGTATTATACTTTGTCTTTCAAAGTGTACTTTATAATAGCAAGAAACTGAGTTACCAAATGTTCATTAATAAAATAATAAGCTTATTTATATCTTTTATTTGTCATGTCTTACTTAAACATCTGTACTTTTTATAATAGCATATATTACTTTTGTAATTGAAATAAATTTATACATAAAAATAAAAATATTGGGCTAAAGACTGTCATTTTGAAATCTTAACATAAGAGTAGTAGTCCTATCTTTTTTTTTTCTTTTCCTTTTCCATTTCACTCTCTTCCTTTTATCTTCTCTCGGCTCTTGCTACTTCTTTCCTATATTGGTGTGAAGTTAGGTCATGTCAATTTTAAGACGTGTCTCTTTTGGATGTTTGTTCATTTTTATTGCCTCCATTTCACAGAGTCCGGGAGATAGAAAGCACTTGCCTCTGTACTGGATAGCTCTCTCCTTCTTGTGCAATCGAGGCAATTACCTGAGGTAGTTGCTCTCAGAGAACAACATTCTGATAAGACTCAGCAGCCAATAGCTGAGAGGGAGTGGAAAATAAAATCGGCCACCATCTGGGTCACTCCCCACTCATCCCCAAAACCCTCTTGCTGCTAAGAGCTAGGCATTTTAAGTACAGGAGGGATTTATTTCTAAAAGGAGGCAGCCCTTTTGACATTAGGAGAAAAGCTCTAATTGCTCTAATTACCTTTATGGATATGAGCATCTGTTTCTGTGTCCTTAATTGCTTCTCATGCTACCATCATGCATTCTATGATCTGTACCTCCCCTCTGCTTGTATTTCCTGTTTCCCTGTATTTTACATTCACAGATCTAAAACAGATCTTAACACATAATGCAGCATCCACCCAACTTTATATCCATCGTCCTTCCTTATTTCTGCATCAGTTAGAATTCCTCCCAGACTTATGAGTTCTATCTTCTAACATGGACCATTTTCATTTTATTTAAAAGATTTTTTCCTCTTCTTTCTTGTCTCCTCATAATTTAAATCAGACTCAGTTTTGTGACCCTTGTTCCTCTTACTAAGGATACTTTTTCTTAATTTCATGTATCAAATATCTTTATAAATAACCCCTTTCTCTTCTTTATAAAGCAAGGTTTCTCAGTCTTGGCACTATCGACATATTTGGTCAAATAATTCTTTGTTTAGGCTGTACTGCGCACTGTAGGATATTTATCAGCATCCCTGGCCTGTACCCACTAGATAACCCTCTAGATGTAATAATTTAAAATGTCTGCAAACATTGCCCCTTGCAGGGTAAAATCACCCAGACTGAGAGCCATTGGTATAAAGCTTGCTAATGGATAAGGATACAATATTTCATTCATATTAAGTTTCTCTTGGGTGAAATTTATGTACAATAAAATGCACTTATTAAGTGTACACAGATAAATTAATTTTGACAAATATATATACCCATGTAACAACCATCCCAATAAATACATTTAAATTTTCACTGATCCAGAAAGTTCTATTGCTCCCCTTCTAGTCAACTTTCACATTTTTGCTCTAAGATAGCTGCTATTATGATTTTTATATCTTTTGCCCATTTTTATTGGCTTCTTTGTCATTTTATTACTGATTTATAATATTTTTATATAGTCTGGCTATGATTTCTTTATCATATATATATGTCATGAATATTTTCTTTCACTCTGTAACTTGACTTTTTCATTTATTAATGGTGCCCTTTGATGAGCAAAAATATTTAGTTTTACTGCAGTCTAACTTTTTTTTTATGCTTAGTGTTTCCTCTTTTCTAAGAAATCTTTCTACACTATAACTGTGAAGATACTATTTTATATTTTTTAGAGCATGGACAACAGTGTAATGATTGCAGTGAGGAGAGGGGAAGGTGTAGATGGACTAGGGTATAGAAGAATAAATGGTAATGAAAAAATACAATAAAAATAAACTTTAAAAAATAAAAAGGTTTATATCTAACTCATTTATATTTATGATCTACCATGTATTCATATTTTATTAAGGTTAGAGTAAAATTATTTTCCCAAATATATGTCAACATTATTTATTTATTTTTAAATTATAGTTTATTATGCTATTATAGTTGTCCTGATTTTCCTCCTTTTGTCCCCTTCCTCTCAGCACCTGCCACTCCCTCAGGCAATCCCCACACCATTGTTCATGCCCATGGATCATGCAGATAAGTCTTCAGCTACACCATTTCATATATTGTACTTTTTATCCCCATGGCTATTCTGTAACTACCTATTTATACTTCTTAATCCCCTTACCTCTTCACTCATTGCCCTACATCTGTCTTTCATCTGACAATGATCAAAATGCTCTCTGTATCCATGATTCTGTCTCTGTTCTTCTTGTTTGCTTAGTTTGTTTTTTAGATTTAATTGTTGACAGATTTGTATTTTTGTATTGTTCATTGTTTTCTCTTCTTTTTCTTAAATAAGTCCCTATAACATTTCATATAATAATGGTTTGGTAATGATGAACTCCTTTTGTTTTTTCTTGTCTAGAAAGCTCTTTATCTGCTTTTCGATTCTAAATAATATCTTTGCTGGGTAGAGCAATCTTGGCTGTAAGTCCCTGCTTTTCATGACTTTGAATATTTCTTGCCAATCCCTTCTAGCCTGCAAAGTTTCTTTTGAGAAATCAACTGACCGCCTTATGGCAACTCCCTGTAGGTAACTAACTTCTTTTCTCTTGCTGTTTTTAAGGTTCTCTCTTTATCTTTAACCTTTGGCATTTTAATTATGATGTGTCTTGGAGTCAGCCCCTTTGTATCCAACTTGTTTGGGAGTCACTGTGTTTCCTGGACTTGCTTGTCCATTTCCTTCACCAAATTAGGGAATATTTCTTCCATTATTTTTTCAAATAGATTTCCAATTTCTTGGTCTTTCTTTTCTCCTTCTGGCACCCTAAGGATGTGAATGTTGGATATCTTAACGTTGTCCCAGAGTCTACTTATATTATCCTAATTTTCTTGGATTCTTTTTTCTTCTTGTTTTGATTGGTTGTTTTTTGCGTCCTTATGTTCCATATCATTGATTTGATTCTCGGCTTCATCCACTCTACTGTTGTTTCCCTGTAAATTATTCTTTATTTCAACTAGTGTATCCTTTGTTTCTGACTGGATCTTTTTTATGCTGCTAAGGTCCTCACTAAGTTCTTTGAGCATTTTTATAACCAGTATTTTGAACTTTGCACCTGATAGATTGCTTATCTCCATTTTGCTCAGCTCTTTTTCTAGAGTTTTGATCTGTTCTTTCATTAGGACCATGTTTCTTTGTCTTCTCATTTTGGCAGCCTCCCTGTGTTTGTTTCTGTGTATCGGGTAGAACTGCTTTGGCTCTATGTCTTCATAGTAAGACATAATGTAGAAGGTGTACTGTGGGGTTCAGTGGCACAGCCTCACCTATCACTCAAGCTGGGTACTCAAGGTGCACCCTTCATGTAGGCTGATGATGCCCTCCTCTTGCAGTTGAGCCTTGGTTGCTGTTGGCAGATCAATGGGAGGGATTACCCAGGTCAGTCAGCTGCAAGGACTGGCTGGGACCACTGACCACTAACCCCCACACTCTGTGGAGGGTCAGCTGTGCTGGGGCAGGGTGTTGGTGCTCCAACATGGTCTGTAGCT
Organism: Furipterus horrens; assembly: GCF_987537825.1. Classification (NCBI taxonomy): domain Eukaryota; kingdom Metazoa; phylum Chordata; class Mammalia; order Chiroptera; family Furipteridae; genus Furipterus; species Furipterus horrens. Next base: position 65,170,125 of record NW_028327173.1, on the reverse strand, counting down.
GTCCACTGGGTGCACTGGCCCTGGGTTTCCTGGGTGGTGCAGGCCAAGGTCAGCCCCCACCTGTGTTTTGTGTGGGACCATCCTGCCTGACCTTAAAACAATCTGAGATGGCTGCTATTTCTGCTGGGCTCAGAGATTCCCTAGTGAAGCCAAGCTGTGAATCTAGTTTGGCTGCTGCCCTGCCGGGCCTGGGACTCACTGAGGCCAGTTGTTGCTGTTTGATAGGATTTGGGAAGTTGCGGAGCATTAGCCAAGACCAGCCATTCATTTGGAAAAGGAGCTTGGTTGGGCCTATAAGTTGGGTGGGGAGGAGCTGCTGGGGATCTCCAAGGCAGGTCAAACAGTGTCAGGTTGATGAAGTTGCAGATATGTCACAAGCTTGCTGGCTCTGTGGGGTAAGAGTTTAGAAAAGGGACAATGGTCTCTGCTTTTCTTGATTCCAGACACTTCATTTTCTCCCTATATACCACTGGTGCCTCTCAAGCTGCTACCCCAGTGCTGGATTTCAGAGGGAGTGAATCTGAGAAAGTGAGTCTGTGTGTGGGTTAAAGGAACTCCTTGGGACTCCAGCAGTTTCTTCATTGACTTAATCCCTGCTGGTTTTTGCAGCCAGAAGTTTGAGGACTTATCTTCCTGTCACTGAAACACCCTGGGCTGGAAGGCCTGGTGTGGGGCTGGGACTCCTTGCTCCTGAGATATTCCTCCTGAATTTTTATCCACCACATGTGGATGAGAGACCAACCCATTCTGTGTCAGCTCGCTCCTACCACTCTGGATGGATGTGATTTCTTTAATTCTGTAGTTGTCACACTTCCATTCAACTCAATTTTTGAAGGTTCTGAGTGATGGTTGTTCTATATTTTAGTTTTAATTTTAATGTAGTTGGCGAAGTGGTGAGCCATGTCTGCCTATGCTGCCATATTGTTGGGAAGTCCTCCAAGATTATTTATTAAGAATAACTTTTTTACCCATTGAGTTGTCTGCCCCCACTGACTTGCATGTTCCTTTGTAGAAAAACTATTGACCATATGTGTGCAGGTCTATTTTTAGACCATATATTCTGAGATGTGTTTTATGCACATGATCTAATTTGTTAAATGATACATGAGTACTTAAAACGAATGTGTATTCTGTACTAGTTGGTTGTAGTGTTTTATAAATGGCAAAGTCATATTGGTTGGTAATATTGTTAAAATATTTTCCACTCATACTGCATTTTTCTGTCTAGATGCTCTACAATTATCAACAGTGTACACACATAAACAGCAATCTGCTCAGTGCATAGGTTATATTAACTCATTCCCTAAAAATCTCCTACCTCCTCTTTTTATCTCCCTCCTATTGAAATTTAACTTTCTTTTTCTCTAAAAGAATATCTTTCCACATTTACCACATATTTATTTTGTTCTCTTATGCTTCACTTCCTCACAGCCACTGAATATTGTTTACCCTATGCACTTGATGCAATCACCCTTTCTACCCTGCCTGTAGTATATTTTAGTTTGTCACTCAGCATTTTTTATCTTAGTTTTGCCCTTTCCAAATCACTAATCTGTAGATTTCAGTCCCCCCCTTTTTTTCTCATTCCTGCACCTACCCGATGGAAAAGAAAAGAAAAAACAACCTAGTTCCTTAAAGCCAGACCTGTTCTCCTGCCAACTGATTTTGAAAGAGTTAAATATTTCTAAGCATAAACCCCAGCATCTTCCGGCACATTCTTAAATATATAGGCATGAAGGAGCAGTATGAGAACCTGGCTGTGCTCCTGTGTAGCTCTGCCATGAAGCAGCACAATACTTTCAGTTACTCACCTGAGCCTTCATTTTCCTATCTGTAAAATGAGGAAAACATTTGAGGACTTAAAACCCACCACAACCCATCTCAGTATTTTAGCTGCCTATTGAAACTACAGAGAAGCAAATCGCAGGTTAGCAGTTGTAACGGCTTTAGAGGGAGGAGGGACTGACTGCCAACGGGGTACTTGAAACTATCATCTGCAAAAATTTAGGCACCAGGGCGCTTAGAATGTAATAGGCCAGGCCTGGGATATAGTATGAACTGCAAGGAGGCAGCCTAGATAGAGTGATTTTTTTTTTTTTTTTGCTTGTTTTTCTCCCCAGTACCGCTCTGACACTCTTACTCAAGTCTTTACCCTCTCTGTTGCTTTTTCTTATTGTCCCAATTTGCCACAATTTCCTCCCCTCCCCCAAACTTAATCTAATCTTCACTTTTATTTGGTCCTGATTGTAAAAGATATCTATTCCACATTATTGTTTGTATTTACCCAATCAAGTTTTCAGTTCTTTAATACACAAAGCAAATGATTCTATTGCACAATAAATTTGTTTTAAATAAGAGATTAGATGAAAAATATTTTTTGTTTCCTTGTGACCCATGGTTCCCTCTCTCAATTTGCTCCCCACCCCTGTAAATAAAAAGCTCTTGATCAAGAGGGGATTCCTATAATCTTAGTTAAACAAGAAACAGAATCAGTTAATCATTTCCAAAGCCACTCTACCCTGTGACCTCTTCTTAGGTTGAAATAGAATGAAACTATATAGCCTATGTATGTATTAAAATAAGTTTAGAACTATGTCTTTTGTTTTTTATTTAAAGCCTTATGAGAGTTATAACCATTTACACTGAATTATACCCAAGATGATAACTTGGAAAACTGCTTTGATGGGAGTAGAAACTTATAAACAATAAATTCAATAGATCTCTGTTACAAAATTGGTGTCAGGGGACAAGGATGATACCTATATTTTAAGGTTAGCTTTTACAATGAACAAAGATTTCTTTGAGCATTAGAGGTGGGATTTAATCTGTAATATAGTTAACCAAATGGCTAGAGGTAAAGAATTTTACCATAGAGGCATCATATATGAAATGTAGATTGATCTTTACGCATAAACAAGCAAATCTGTTCTGAACAGATAAGGAGAAGAAAAATTAATCAAACTAATGAAACAATTTTTTCAAATAGACAGTTGATTCAGACCTAACCTCCTCTTCTCTACTTGGGGCTATTTTTTCTCTTCAAAACAAGAAGCTTTCCTTGACTGATTGGACATTGACCTTGTCTTTTTTGCCTTTAAAGACTTTACCTTGGAGAATAGTTTTTATAAATTTGTCCAGCATCTGAGATTAAGGGTTTTCTAATTTCCCTTCAAAATGAGTGTTATAAAATAATTTTTATTTATTATGTAAAAATATGATCTTTATTATGCAAAAATTCAAAGCACTTTTCAACAGTTTTGATGTTAATTTGTTTTTATTGGTATGTTTTTGTAAAGCACAAAGAGCATGGGTATTATATCTAAGAAGGAAGGTACTCATTGCATTTGTTCATAGTAATTTGGTTCCATTCTCTTTTCTATCTGCTTTCTTTTTCTTGTTTAAAATACAATGTGTCACAACTATAGTGATGCAAATGACTCCTATCAAACCCATTGCTGTTAAAGCTCCTTTCAATATAAGATGATCTCTGGCAAGTACTGGAGCAGAATTTAGGGGAATAAACAGCGAAGCCTGGGCAATGTTAGATACTGCAGATTCTAAGGCATTCTTATCTATGGTTCGTATTGCCACATAAACTCTATGGCTTTCTTGTGTCTGTACATCAAGTTGATGTTCAGGTCCATTAAAGAAAAGCTTTGGTAAAAATGTAAATATCTCCTTGGTGCCAGCTTGTTGAGGACTTAACTTTGATGTATTCACTAAAATGGCATTGTTAAAATCATCTTGAATATTCTGTAGATTTTTACTCATTCTTATTTCATAGCTGTTAGCTGAAATTAGAAATAAAAATGCGAAGGTTAAGTCACTTTGAGTAGGTTTTCTAATTTATTACTAATGACTAATGAGAATATAACAAAAAGTCAAAATACTTAGCAATAAACATAACAAGAAATGTGCACATGAACAAAATTTTAATGCACTAAGAACTCGTATTAAAACCTGAACAAGAGGAAAAAACATATATTTTGAATAGTAAGGTTAGCATAATAAATATTTTTCTTTTATTTTATGAATTTTATGTGATTCCATTAAAAGCACCTGTATTTTCTATTTTAACAAGCTTATGATAAAGTTTAAATGGAAAATAAATGATCAAGGTTGGCCATATAAAATCTAAAAAACTGCAATGTAGAAGACAACCATATCAGATATAAAAACACTATAATTTTTGATAACTAAAAAATTGCAGCACTGGTACATGAATAGACATATAAAAAATGGGCCAAAATACATTCAGGAATTTAGTATATAATCGAGATAAAAGTCATTAACAGTTGGAAATAAAAATTTCTTGGAAATGGTGCTGTGACAATTGGGTAAAGAGCTGGAAAAAATATGATCCATACTAGAAACTTTTTTTTTTTTTCAGAATAAACTCCAAAGTCATCAAAAAGTTCGATGTAGAAAATGAAAATGTTAAATATTTAGTAGGAGACAATGTATGAATTCCAGTATAACACTGAATCAAGAAAGACTCTTCTAATTGAGACTCAAAATTCAGAAGCCATAAACAAAAAATTGATACATTTGAATATATAAAATGGAAAACTTCTGCATGGGGAAAAAGCCTCCTAAGCAAAATGTAAGCATAAATGTTAAGTGGCAAAAATATTTGTAACTTTAATCAAAAGTAAAGCTTAACTCTAGTAATAGCTGAGTAGATTCTATTGAAGTAACTCTCCAGCAGATAACAGGTATAAACTCTGAAGGAAGAAGAAAAAAAAAAAAAACCTATTGAAGCATTGGACTCAGATAAAAAAACAGACAGAAACCAGAGGAGAGATAACCTTTAAAAGGAGAGAAGCAGACTGGAAATGATTTATATTTATATAGCTTTCCCTCTGAGGGTACTTACCACTTTGGTACCTATAGCTGACACTGATACTAAAAGCCATAATCTTGTTGGTCCAAGAAGGCAGAGGACCAAGTGTGGAATTGCTAGGCAGAGGACCAAATGTGAAATTGCCAGGCAGAGGACCAAGTGTGGAATTGCCAGACTGGTTGAAAATGGAAAGAGTCAGAGAAGGACAAGCCCAAAATATGTGTATTAACACCTCTCAAATCATTGGAAGACCTCTAAGTTATGCATGTGTGTGTGAAAAATCAAGGACTCAAGGGAAAAGAAATAGCTAGAAGGCTGAAAACTGAGCAGAATTTTATGCTGATGCCTACCACAAGGGAGGTACAGAGTTTGAAGTATGAGTTTTGCCAAGTAAGAGGAGCTTGATAAATACCTTGAGATGTCCATTAAAACATTAGGAAATACACAGTTTAGGAATAAAGATTATGTTCCAGATTAAGGGATGGATATGCCCTAAGATTAAGAGCAAAACTGAAACAGACAAACCCTAGTCAAAAGTAAATTCAAACCTCAAAGTGGAGGTGATCTTAGATATCTACTAGAAAAATTGCAAAACTCTTCAGAAAAATATAACAGATTTCAGGGTCTATAATTTGATGCCATATGTCTAATATATAACAAAAAATTACTAGCTATGTAAAGTAACAGAAAATATGATATTTCACTAAGAAAAACATTAGCAAATATAACAGTTGCATATGACTGAGATGTGAAATTAATAAACAAGGACTTTAAAATCACCATCATGGGAATGTTATAGGTCTACAAGAAAAATTGGATGTAGTGAATGAAGAGATGGAAAATATGAGAAGAGATGTGGAAACTTTTAAAAAGATGCAAATGGAAATCATACAACTGGAAAAAAAAGCCTACAATGAAAGAATTCATTTGAGAGAATTAAGATTGGCTTAGACACAACAGAAGAAAGACTCAGGAAATTTGCAACCAGGTTCATGAAAATCACCTAAAGGAGGCACTCAGAAAAATAAGAAAAATTAAAAATAACCTCAATAATCTCTGAGGTCCACTGACATATTCATTTAGTGTGTGTAATATAATATAACATAACATAATATATATTATTTAGGAAGCAAAGGGAAATAATTTTTAAACATAATGTTTTGAGCAATGGTTGTACGAGAAGATGATGATGTCAGAGGAAGCATTGTGAAAGGAAGATTGTTAGGGACATAGGGAAGATAGGACAGGGAAGGATGTCCAAGAACGGTACTTTTGGTGCTCTGGCCCCACTCCAAAGGCCCTGACCTAGGCTCCTGGCATTAGAACCTGGCCTCTCTCCTCCCACCCACAGTGGTGTTTACATTTTAAAAAATATCTGTTGCTCCCAAAGTCTGAACCACAAAAATGGTACTGTGTTATATGTTAAATGGTCTTTTGACCATTTTGTGCCCCCTCTTTTTTTCAATTCTTGGAGGGCAATGACCATCTTAAATTACATATATAATGTTTAGCACTGTGCTGGCCATATAATAGTTGGTTAGTAAATAATACATTTTTACTTCAATTTCTGGAAAAAACACAAAGGAAATTAACTTTATAGCAGTGATACAGATCATGCTTGGTGTTCAGTTTTAAGTTATTTTACCTCACACTTTTACTCAAAATCCAAGGAAATAACCATTTCTATAATTCCTAGCCTATATACATGTGACCCTTGAACAATGTAAGGGTTAGAGGCTCCAACCCCCCACATAGTCAAAAATCCATGTATTTTTGTTGACACTGCCTGAACTTAACAATAATCAGCCCTATGGATCTGTAGTTTCAACCAACCTTGGATCAAAAACAGTATTTACAGTCAGCAATTGGGAATCTGGGGTTGGAAAATCCTCAGTTGGGAATGCGAAAAATACTATTTTCTATCCATAGCTGGTTGAATCAATGGATGTGAAATCTGCAGATATGAAGAGCAGACTGTATTTACTGAAAAAAATTCTGTGTATATGTGGACCCGCACAGTTCAAACCTGTGTTGTTCAAGTGTCAACTATATATTCCTAAACATAATGGTGATCTGGCAATGTTTTATTCATTGTTTGTAATTGGTCATCTTTTCTAGGATACTGTGTATGCTAAAGAGCCAGTACCTGGATATATATGAACACATTTGTGCATATGTGAAATGTTCATTTATTGCTAACAAGGTTTTTAAAATTATGTAGTTATATTTTTTAGTAATTGTAAAGACAAAGACATATTCCCACTGTTTCTAATTCTGGCCATAGAGGTGAGGATCATGCCTTCCTAGACAACAATTTGTGGGGGAAAAAAAAAAGAGGTGACAAAGACACATGTATGAGTTAAACAGATACCTTCTGACTGGTTGGTTTACTCACGGCTAGTTGCTCCATTTTACCATTGCTGAGTCATTAAATCAGTTATAGCTGAGTGATCTCAGCAACTTAATACATGCCCAGCCATTCCCCCCACATTGTGGTCTGAGGTTTTGCTATTATAACAAGCTTGAATCATCCTACTCATCAGTGAGGTCTCTCTACCCCCTATCTCTATCCCCCATGATATCACTTATATACTAAAGTCCCATTTGGTTATACTTATTCTTTTCAAGCCACTAATAACCACTAATTCCGCACTTTCATTTTCTTTTTTCTCTTTTAATACAATGGTGTAATTGAAACTATTGAGGTTTTTGAAAAGAGTGGTTCCCAGTAGTGATGGGAGCTTGAGCTTCTGTTCGTCTTAACACTACCATGCTTCTGAAGCAGATAGCAGTCTTACCTTTAAACAGAGATGAGAATGAGTGTTTGTGGTCTTTACTCCAAATAAGAAGCTAGAGAAGTCTCTAGCAATGCAAACCAGGAGCCCAGGAAACTTACTGGGCACACTTTCTCTTCCTTCTCTGATTTCGTATGTGTCATTTCATTTCTTCCATACAATGCCTTATGAAATAGACAGTTTTAGTCCTGTTTTCCATATAAGAAAACTGAGGCAAATAGAGTATTAAGCAACCTGCCAAAGATCAAACAGCCTAACTTAAAGCCAGAGTGGGAATAAATGATTTTTCCCCTTATGTATAAGCTATAGCTGTTTACAAGGTACATGTCCATCCCACAGTTTTAATCATTTTGCATCTTCACCATTACATTTGGACAATCTTTAATTCAGAGTATAAAATATTTTACTTCCTTCCTCTCTGGCAAGAAGGGAGAGATTTTGATAAAAGAATATGAGGACAAACCTATAATATGGGCTGCTTTTCAGCAGTACAGAATTATTTGTAATTTAGACCCTCTGGCAATGTAGTAAATAGAGAGTTATAAGCCAAAGAAACATGGTCCAAGTTGTAAGCAAGACTGTCAAAGGCCCAAGGTGGTCACTATTATTGACAGTGAGAAAATCAAAACTCAGTAGAGAAGGTTGATTTCTATAGGATTCTCAATCAGAGGCATCAGGAAATAAACCCTTTACTGTGTAATCAATGATAATGTTTTTTGGTGATGGCAAAGTTGTTGGAAAGGTTATTCTTTGAGGAAAGTTTTTCTGCTGAATTGCTATGGACATCAAAGGATGAGGTCGATGGAAGCCAGAGTGCTAGAAAGTTAGGAAGGAACTTCATCGGTGATCACCCAAGCAAGGGTAAGAAAGCCCTAAACCAAGGAACTGGTCCCAGCCCCCCTAATAAAAATAATGGCCAGGACTGCAAGAGGAAAATGCATGAAGTTGTGCATGACATATAGAAATTATTGCCTTAAACCTGTCTTCTAAATCTGAACAAATAGTCACTATCCAATTTTCAGAAAACGAATTACCTCCAGTGTTTGGAAGTCTATGCTCTATAATGCAGAATCTACTTCTGCTGATAAGACCACCATTCCATGTGGTATTCATGCTTCCAGTCAATGTTTCTGTTTGCTTAGCGCTGGTCAGTCTACCAGGGCCTCTTCAATACTGGGGGAACTGGCACGCTCTCACTCCTAGACTCCTTACCCACAGTGGAAAGCTTTCCAGGACAACCTTCTGATGCTTTGTCAGCTCTAGACTCCCAAAGTTATTTTTATTCAATTAACACCTGATAGAGATATTAGAGATGCCTCCTTGTAGAAAAATAGGTAATAAAACCAAGAAACCTACCCTGGCCGTGATCAAAGTCTTCTCCAGGTGCTGTCCAAGATAAAGTTACCTCCTCTTCCACTGTCACAGCCTCCAGGTCAATAACTTTGCATGGTGGAAACACATCAGGATGGGGGCCAGCTGGAACCCCCCACACAGAAAAGGAGCCCCCCGAGCTTATTCGGCTAAAGCCCCACTTTTGCTCCTCTTCACTCCTGCCCATTGATTTTCTTGGGGCATTCATCTGAATATTATCTGTGGGAGCAAAGAAAAATATAGCCTAAACAACAAAGTACAATCTCTTGAATAGCTTCTTTTTGACAGATTATTAAGAGATATTTTAAAACCTTTTTTTACTGCATTTTTAGAATAACTGAGTTTGTTTATTCCACAATTCATTCATTCATTCATTCGTTCATTCATTCAGTATTCCGAGGGCATATCCTGTGCCAATAATCACAGACAAAAACTACCACATGGAATTGACAGTTGTATCAATAAACATATTTACAAATCACGATCAATGTTAGAAGGAAAAAAGGCAAGGTGCTGTTAAAGAAAATAACACAAGTACACATATGTAGAGTGTTATCAAAGAAGTATGTTTAAAAGTTTCCTAAAGTATGATATATGTTAGCCAGGTAAAGAGTGGAGGTAAGAATATCCTAGGCAGAAGGAAAAGGTTGTATAAAACTCTGAGGTGCAGAAGAGCTTTGCAAGTTGGATAAACTTAATTAAAGTGAGGACTAGAGTAGTTTGGGATGAGACAAGAGAGGAGTTTATGCAGGACCTTATGGGCCACTTTAGTGGTTTTAGAGTTTAATCTTACATGCTGTGGGGAAGGGCAGTGACATGACATTTGCCCTTTTACCAGTCACTCTGGCCATTCTCAGTGGAAAATGAATTCAAGCACAGAAAGCAAAGAGGCCACTGTGACAGCCATTGCTGAAAGTCCAGACAAGAAAATATGACAGCTTGGTTCCCTGGCCAGGTAGCTCAGTCAGTTGGAGCATCATTCCGATACGTCAAGGTTGCAGGTTTTTGATCCCCATTCAGGGCACATACATGCATAAATAAGTGGAATAACAAGTCTCTCTCCCACCGCACCCCATTTTCCCTCCTTCCCTCTTTCTAAAATAAAAAGAAATGGCATCTTGGGTTGGGTGAGAACAGTGGAGAGGAGGCAAGAAGTAAGCAGCTTGAGATGTATTTTGGAGATGAAATCAGCAAAAGCTGGTGGTGGGTTTGAATATGGCAAAAGAGAAAATTGGTGAACAACAACAAAACAGTAGCTCCCAGGTTTTTAAAATGAGCAGCTTGGAAAAAGAAGCAGGGTAAAGTGAAGGCGACTAAAACTGTAAGTTTTACAAGGTTTGTGATTCCTGTAAAACATGTCATTGAAATGTCAAGGAGCCAGTTAGATATGGATTTTAGTCTCCCGTAGAGGTTTTAGATGAATTAACATTTTTTGAAGTTATGAATTTGTAAGTTGTAGTCATATAAATATTGTTAAAGCTATATGGATTAATGAGGTTATCTAATGAGAATCTTAACTATAAGGACAAATTGCATTTTTTGAGTGCCTCGCTTACTATGTGTCAGACACTTTTCTAAGTATCTGTTGTACAGCAAATATTTAGTTTTCCCAGCAATGGTATGAGGATAGTACAATTATTAACCCCATTTTTACAGGTGATGAAACTGAAAAACACGGAAGCCAAGTATCTTGCCCAAATTCACATAGCCAGTGAATGGAGGGGTGAGGTTTCCAACCCTGGCAGTGTGGCTCCAAATGGTAGAGTGAGACGGTTAGGACTGAACTCTGAGAATTGGCAACAATAGGAAAGGAGAAGCTGGAAAAGAGCCTGACCAAAAAATTCCAGAGCATAAGAGGGAATAGGAGAGTGTTGTGTCATAGAAGCCAAGAAATGACAAAGGAGAAATCAAGCAGCTGTGCCAGATACTGCTCAAATCAGGTAAAATGAGGACTGAAATGTGTCCTTTGAATTTAACAATAGGGAGGTCATTGGTGACTGGGCCAGAGCAATTCCAGTGGAGAGCTTTGGATGGAAGAGTGATTTGGTTGGAAACCAGATTGCAGTGAACAAAACAGGAAATTGGAGGTGAGAAAGTACAGTCAGCAGGTTTAGATTAATTTCAAGGAACCAGACAACAGGGACTAGAAACATGGTCAGTAGCTGAAGAGGGACCAACAATAAGTATTTTAATATGGGAAGTAATAAATCATGCTTGAGTGCTTCTCAGAGATCAGTTGAGCAGAAACACATAAGCAGAGCTCTGAAGGCCCCTGGATGGGCAGACTGGGTGGGATTCAGAGCAGATCCAACAGAGACATTAGTCTTTGGGGAGAAGTAAGGAGGAGATGCTACGGTGTCTGGAGATTTGGTGGTGAAAATAGAGCAGCTCACATTTTCAATGTAGTGTATGCTCGTGGTCATCACCTGAAAATTAACTGATAAAATAAACATTACGTATAGCAGGCATGCCTAGGGAAACCTAACTTTTTCTGTTGACACTATTAAGGGCCCATATGAAGTACACAGATAAAAGCAAAGTTGAATATTACTTTTCCAATCTCAATGTACACAAGATGCTGGTATTTTCATCCTTTAAACTCATGGGTTTAAAAAAGATACTTAGACCAGTCAGTAACCTGCAGGCTCCTTGAGTGGAATTAAGTCTTATTCTACCTGGTATCCCAGATTCCTAGGACTAAGGCTGTCACTTAGTAGGCCTTCAAAAATCTTTGATTTATAAATGAAAGAAGGAATATTTATTTAGAAATGAAGTATTATATTTAGATAAAAATTAGTTATAGCCGCTAAAATATATGAAAAGTACTCATAAACATTCTGCAGTTTTGTGAATAAGAATGCTTAGAAATGTTTTTGAGATTATTTTAGAAAAGACTGTAGCATATTTCTGTTTGTTATACTTTGACCACTGTTTCCTACCAGTAAATATAATAATGGTGTTAGAAAGATGTGTATCTTCTATTTATTTGGCACTTTTATCTTGAAGGAAGATATAGCATCTTCAGGAAGCACTCAGTTGACTGCAATATCCAAACCCATATTTTTTCAGAAACTCATTTCCTGTGTAGATTGTTTGGGTTATTTGCTTCCCTCTTTCAACTGCTAACAACTCTGTGTTTCTTTCTCTTGCTTAAGCCTCTATGGAGGAAATGCAGGAGCAGGAAATGAGAAAATTCAATAAATATCTTTATTCGTTGCTAATTCTGATGAAACAGTCACAAGAAGGACGTCAAAATAATGACTAAAATGAAGGTAGGAGAAATCTGTGGGAATTATCTACTGCCTTATTGTAATCTACTAACATGAATCTTTGAAGAGGAAAGAGATAGTCAACAGCTTATGCATTGACTGAAGTATAAAGAGTTTTGAAATTCCATTCCTTTCTTTCACCTTCCCCCCCACCCGAACACACACACACACACACACACACACACACACCATCAGCTATATACACATTAAATGATGTTATTCAAGTAACAGTGCTAATGATTCTTACCGTTTGCTATGTAACCTGGTACGTACATAGCATGACTCCCTGGAATAGTGTGGCCTAGGGCGCTTATGCTGGGAGAGTGATTGACATGCACTTTCAAGCTATATCTACCATTTACAGCAAAGGAGAAAAAATACCTCGAGTAAATCCCATCATTTTTTATAACATCAGCACCTGTATGTTTATATAAAGAAAGAAAACTCAATGTCAACATGTCATTACAGTTGATTACTAATATTTAATTAAATCATTAAAAAATAAGATTCGCTCCCCTTATTTCTCTCAATTTAGCATATGATGTGATAGTCATAAGTATTTTTGATATTATCAGGTGATTAAAAATCTAAGGGCTCCATCACTTTTCCTTGTGGTTCCTTAACCTATGAAAAATTATTTTCGAAAGGTGAATGAGTTGTACCTGCTTCAGTGCTAAGAAAGCATTTAATAATCAACTTTAGAGCTCTACTTCCTACCACTGAAAATAATACTAGTTTCCCACAGAAACCAAGCACATTCTTAAGCTTGTTTATAATCATAGACTCTTTTGAGATAGAAGTGATCTGCTGCCAGGAAATAAATATACATGCACATATATGTTTTCTCATAATGTCAAAGGGTTTATGAATCCCTTGAAGACCTGATAACAAACCAAAAAACCCCACCTCCTAATGAAAAATATCTTTGTAGTTGATTTTAAAAAATGTGAAATCATTTAATATTTTTTATTAGAGCATATATGGAACTGCTGTTCTAGATTAGAAGGGGTTCACTGACTTGGAGTTTGACAGGTTTCAGTTCCACCTTTTGTGCCTTTTTCTTGAATGGCAAGAAGACCTAGACTCCAGGGCTGCAAGGAAGTACAGCTTAGCCCAGGTGTGGGTCGCCTTCATTGTTCAAGTGCAGGTGGCCTCCCTGGGCAAGCAGCTCGTCCTGTACTCATACTATACACTCAGCCCTGACTCTACCATTGTATCATCACTAATGTAAGTGTTCTAGTCCCTATGGCAGAGGCAGGGTACTCCTTATCATGAGGAAAGTAGGAGTATATTTAAATAAAATAAAAAAGTGCTAAGCAACTTAAGATTATAGTAGGTTTAGAAATTGCTTTTATGTACTTGGAAGAAATAAAATCTTGGCATTTAGTAATTTAATGCTGAATAAGGGCTCTCTTTGCTGAGAAACAATAATGGAAAATTTCCCTATGCCATGGTTTATTCATTAATTTTATTTATCATAGAAGGACCACTTTTAATATAAAAATAAATATTAGACCATACATGTGTGCTAAGTGTTAGGAGAAAAAATATCTAAATTTACGCTTTAATGCCTAAACAACCTTTTTCATTGCTTCTTTCATTACAGTATAAATTTAGATATCAGATGAAATGTTCTAGGGAATAAATATTAAAGCCTATTGAGTCTATTCAAGTGATCTTTCTTAAGATAACTTTATCTGCTCTCCTGTAGGCCAACCTACAAGCTGGGACAGAGGGAGGATATTCTGCAAAGTGCATTTTTGGACTGTATGCAAAAAATGAAAAGGTGTGACCATAGATAAGCCATCAAGAATATGGAAGTTCATTTGGATCCATCCCAATAGACAAAACAAGAGGACTTCTCTGGTATCCCTCTGAGGTAGACTTGAACTAAAATCCTTTTATTTTATAAATGTCATACAAAATTGCCACGGTAAGATACTAATGGGATGCCAAACCTAAGACTCTGAAAATTTTTATTTTTGAAACAACAGAGGGAAGGAATATGATTTTAATAGTAGATCAGACACTTGGCACTGCTAACATAGATTTTGAGGTCTACTGTCATTCTGATAATTTAGTTTAGGGAAAAGCAAAACAAAACAGGAAAGATAAACCAACAAAGGGTTGTGTTTTTAGAAGTCAAAAAAGTTAGTCAGAAAGAGCCCAGATGCTGCCATTTGCTGGCTTGGTGCTGTGCTGTCTGTGCTGTGTGACAAGGGAGCTCAGAACTCTCCCTCCATGTGCAGAATGAGTGTGTTAGAGTAGGGTTTTGTTCTATTTTACTTTATTTGCCCACTGGTGGGAAGATCTCTATCCTGATTCCACTAGGTTAGCTGGTTTTGTCTTCTTGTGATGGAAATCACATATGTAAAAGGCACTGGCTATGCCCCCCCTTATCCACCCAGCTGCTTGGCCAGAGAAAGTCTAGGGTCATCTTGTGGGTCACAAGTTCAATTTCCAATTTTCTCTTCACCATCAGTTCAAGGGGAAAAAAATGAATTCACTGTCAATGCATCCCCCTTCTTGGGTTTTCATTTGCGATTTCACTTGTTCAATCTGATCATTTCAGTGAACAGTAAATCTGGTGAGTCTTAGCAGAACATAGGCAAGTCACAAGAACATAGAACCCATTCCTGTTTCTATGGAATGTGTTCCTGTTTGACCTCATATGTGAGTGGGGCCAGTGGCACTAAGCAAGTGGAAGCCAAGAGCTAGTGATTCCCCCCCGACCACTTTGCTCCCACACAGCCACTCTGAAGAGCCTCATGGATATTCTCTTTTGCCAAGTTCACATTTGCTTTCCTCATGCAGATGCGACCTGTAGCTACTTTGCATATCAGTGTTTCTATGAGAATTTGAGAATCTCATATGATTAGATGAGAAAAGTAAAAGAATTGAAACAATATTAAAGATAAGCTTAATATTGATACTGCAGTGTCACAACAGCTCTTGAGAACATGAAAAATGACATGACAATACTTGTTACCTGCTCCATCATCAAAAAGTTTCAGTGTAACAGGATCTTCAGTCTCTGGCTCAATAGTAGCAGTTACTGTAGCATTGAGTATGGGATATAACCCCTTTCTTACATTTGCATAAATCATAATGGGATGGGGAAAAGGGGTGCTGTCTTTTTCTACAAAGGCTTCAACAATAGCAGGAGGCTGGGCTGGGTTGGAGGCACGAGAGGTCACTGTCATTTTCAAGGCTTGAAGAGAATGGTAAGTATTGTTCAGCGTGTAAGTCCAGAGCCCACTCTGTAAAACAAAGGTCTTCTGTTTTGTCAAGTATGAAGATAAACCCTTAATTTTAAAGTATAAATCTAAGCTCCTAGGGTTTTTTAATCCTTGTTTTGTTGATGATCCATTTTCTAAAATACTACAAAAGAATGCCAGGAATAGTAATATTGCTTAAGGCTCCCATATCATCACCCACTTATTTTTTAGGTACCTCTTTAGGGAGTTATACTCTGAATTTATTTGTGGGGAAGGACACACCTTGAGTCACATTTGAAAGTATTTCAAAGCATCAAAGTACTGTGCAAATATTAATCTGAGCCCCTTCACCTAAAAGGAGATTCAATGTTTATACATATTCCTTTTATGAAATGAAGAAGATTATAGCACATTAAGTGGACAATTATGATTTATGGGAATAAACTTGACTAAAGACTACAGTATCCTACCTTTTTCTCCACTTCCCCCAAACCATCCACATAGTCAGAAATCTCAAGCAACAAAACCCACATACATTATTAGGGATGAAGAAAAGGAACACTTCTTTAATTGGTCAGGATTCAACAATGCCTATGTTGAATAATTTATAGAAGTATTGCTAAATGTCATTCTCTTTTGCCTGTCTAGACTGCCTGGGGGAAACCTGCAAAATGATGTCTGGAAGAAAAAAGCTTAAACTACAATGTAGCAGAAATTTGTTCTTTTGATTTAACTGTACATAAATACTCCTTTTTTCCCTTTTTCCTGCTGCTGCTCCTTCTTAAACCCTGGAAGTACCAGGAGAAACACAATTGAGCAGGAGGAAGAAGAGAGGAAAATAATGGGTTAGGGTGTGACTCAGTGTGGAAAGGTAAGATGCCACCACCACACCTTACCCAGCCTTCTTCAGTGGGGTGAATGTGATTTACTATTTTCTAGTGAATTCACAATTCAAGCATAAAGATCTATCTATCTATCATCTATCTATCTATCTCTATTGTAATCATAACATTAGTAACAGATACACAGCAGGAACCTTTACAACAAAAACATCTCTTCCAGTGTAATAAGTGCTTTCATATAGCCACCTAATCCAGGCTGAGAGGTCAGGCAAAGGCAACAAGAGGTAGGTAAAGTGCTCCTGTTCCTTGTGCACAGGTATGTAAAGAACATGATGAGTTTGGAGAAAAGGTAAGTAGGAGCAGTGCATAGACTGTTTGGGAGAGGGGTAGGAGATAAGCTTCGGCAGAAGCCAGAAAAAGAGTAACCACATGGGTTTTATCCTGAGACCACCAAAACATTCTGACTAGGAGGCAGGTTTGATCTGATTTGTACTTCAGGAGGATCACCAGATAGATATAATGAGTGGATGGGAAGGATGCTGGCCCAGAGGCAGGGAGGCTGAGCAGAGGCTGTCAACATGATCTGGTGGAGGGAGGGCCACCAGTACTGAGGAGGGACTGCATTCAGTCAGTGCAAGAGTGATTCTGATCAGTTAACCACCCCCCACCCCGCACCACTTAGAACCTTCAGTGGTTTCCCTTCACATTTAGGATTCAAACTCCTACTCCCTTTACTACATACAAAGCCCTTGCTGACATGGCTCCTGTCCAGCTTGATCACTCCCTCCACTTTTCTTCCCCTAAATCTCCACCTTACATGCTACTTGGTAGTTCATCCATATTGAACTACCTGTAGTCTATGAAGAGCCATATTCTTTTCCTCTGAGTCTTCCTGTGTGTTGTTTGCTCTGCTCAGTATGTCATTCATACCTTTATCCCTTTATCCTTCGTATTTCCATTTTTATATTTTCACTTCCAGGGAGCATCCTTCTTCCCACCCCTACTTCCCATCCCACCTGCATTTCCCTCCTGTATGCCCTGAGTACCTTGTTCTTATTCATATTATGACATTTTATTAGAAAACACCTAAAACAAGACTCGGCATATAGTAGGTGCTCAGAAACATAGGTATGTATGTATTCATATTATAAATTTTAAATAAAGGGTTTTCCTAAGTGTATAGGTAAGTTTGTCATATGGATTTTGTAAAGCAGGAAGTAAGCAAAAATGATTTATTTTTACTACCTAAATACTAACTTCCACTGTTAAAGTTTTGAAAATACATTAGTTGCTCCCCTTAACTTTTAACATTCACAAAATTCCCTCATAAATTTAAAGTAAAACTTTGATATGTCAGAATAGGATTTCCTTTGCACAATGCATTTAATTATATAATTCAGTTGAAAGTCATTTATTTGACAAAATGTTGTCATTATGAACAAGCTCACGATACCTACCTTGGCAGTTTCTGGAATACAGAGGTGAGCAGTCCTCAAAGCTTGGTTGATGATAAAATCATGTGTGTAGTATTTTCTTCCATTAGGATCAAATAGTACAATCTCAGGGGGACCACTGGTCTGCCATGTGACTAGAAAGGCAGTGTTGTTGCCCACACTGTTATCCACAGTCACAGTGTTTTGCAGTTGCTGGTGAGGTTTAACATTGTCACCCTTACTGTCAAGCTGTTCAAGAGAACGTATATATGATACATGAAAATGTCTCATGAATACATGATGATTCTATGGTTTTCTTTACTTTTGTGACAAATAAAAATGAACTGTCAAAAATAAAACTCATTGAATTCTGAGGTATTATATTTACATAAATCATTTTCCACATAAAAATACATTGCCAAAGCAAAATATAGTGTATTATGTAAGTACAGCAGCTCTAAAGTATTTTGTTATAGTTAATGCAAGTGTCACTGCAACAGCAGTTATCATTGTGTATTCATAATGGATACAAGTCTGTGAATAACTGAAAAATTATATTTATTAAATAAATATATTAGTAACACTTTGTAAAATTTCCCAGACTTGGAAAGCATTTAAAATTTTAATGGTAGATCACAGCAAAGACATTGTGGCATTGTGGGCTATTTTCTAAAATCAGTTTAACAAGTGTTTGTGCACTGCGGACCACCATGCCCCGCGGTGTGCTGGGCCTGAACTCTCACAGGGGTTTAGATGCAGTTTCCGCCCACAGTCTAGTAGTGCTAAGACATAAAGACAGGTGGGGAGAGGTGGCCAATTTGCAAACATAAGGTTAATTTGAATAATAGGAATAATATTGTGTTCTTTTAAAAAACATTTGTTTTTACTTTATATTATTCAAGAGGAAATCACAGGATGGAAAGATCATTCAGAAGGCCAGTTGTAGTCTAATCTGTAATGTACATTATCATTTATAATTCACTTTTTTTCACTGCTGATCATGGAATTATGGTTATTAGCTTTACTGTGTACATATAATCTTCATGTTAAAAATTTCCTAAGACTAATTTATTGACTTCATTGTTCACATGAAGCCATTAACTTGGCAGGTTCACTTACCATCTGTGAGGAAATAGCAAATGAAATTTTTTTCAGTCCTGTTCAAAATATCTTTAAACTACTTAGAAGAAAAAATTTGGCCCTTTTAAAAAATGGCTTGATTAGAGGAAGCTTTTGTGAACAAAATCAAGTAAATTGTGGTTGTTAGAGAGATATTTAGGAATATTTAGAATTTAATGAAATGGTTGATACTTTTTATATGCAAGAGGTGCTTCAAAGAAGTTTCAAATAAGCTAAAGTAAAATGGATTCTGACTTATGGAAAGTTATTATGGAATTAAAACTAAAAATCACAGTTTCTTATTTTTTCTTCCGGGCCTTACCCCCACTGCATCCCCACCCACCCCAATTTTGAGCCATGAGGACAGAGCAGGGTCTTCCTCTAGACCTTGAAAAGCTGAAGCAGCAATTGCAGAAAATGACTCCTACTGCTGAGAAGTACAGACATCAGGTAGAAATGAAGCCTGGCTCTAGCAATGCCAGGAAGCTCATTACATATTCAAATAAGGTGCATGAGGCAGTTAACACAATTCATCTATTATCCTTGCTTCCTTCCCCCACCCACAACTCCAGCTGTAAGTATAACATTGAGGAAATTCTGACCTGAATATGTTGTTGCAAAATGTCTCCGGTACCAGAGGAAATTCTACTGAAAGCATCAATCATGCTATTGGAGTTTGATTTATCTGGAACAAAGAACTTCAAGCCTCCTGAAATACATGATTTGGATGTTAACTATGAAGATGTATAAAAGAATACAAAAGTAAAATTTAGACCTTTTCTAACAAACTTTCTTTGCATAAAAGTATTAGTTTGGGAGAAATAGGAGCTGTGTTCCATTTGCTTTGCAGGGCACCCTCACAACCACATAGTGAGCAGCACAAAGAGGGTGGTTTTGTCTCTTCTGGTCATAGTTATGTTGGGGTCTAGAACTCTATTCTGTACATGTGAAAACTCAATCAATATATATTTAATAGTCTTGTAAAGAATATAATTCCTGGATAATCTAGGTTAATTGAGGTCTACATTGCTATACATTTATATTTACATTCAGAAAACATTATTTTCAAAAATAATTCAGTCAAACCTAATTTTCACTTTTCAAGTTAGCGTACCTATTTTATTGAATATAAAGAATATAAGATAAAATTATTCTGTGCCTCATTTAGAACAAAAAATAGATTGTAGCTTACAATATTGTATGTGTCTATCGTAGAAGTTAGTGTATTTAAACCTAAACATAGTTTTTAGCTTCATTATTATACATGCTCATGCTGGCTTAACAAAGCAATTATTTAAAAAAATAATACTTTCATTGGGTGTATATAATTTTCACCCTTTAAGTAAAATGTAAAAAAATTCAGCAATATTTAGGCAAATTATAGCAATGAGTTGTATTATTTTTTTCTTAAGAAAACGGTTCCTATTTTTTCCCATTTAGCCATGTATTCTGTTGACATAATCTGGTTTCACTGTTGTGCTTTAAATATGCAAATTAAAAAGAAATGCTCTAAAATATAAGTTTTTAGAAATTAATTTACCTGTAAGACGTGATAATTCTTCCAGGTTTCTGTCAGCAGATGAACCCAGGGCAATGGTATGAATGGTTGAACCACAGCTGAGCACAGTGAGGAAGCAATTGCTGATATGCTCATCCTTTCCACTGGTCGCTAATATCATCACAGAGCCATAGGTTTTTCCATTCAGTTTCTCAGCCACCTGAACATGGAGTATCAGTCATTTGGAAGGAAATGTAATTCAAATTGTCTTACTGAGCAGAAACATTTACTCCTAAATTCTCCACCAGTGGGGCATATGCCTCTCTGAGGTCCTCTGTAGCACCCTGCACTTGATTTCCATCTCCATTCCGTCTTCATCTCAGCCCACACCAGCACTTGTCATCCTATGTGCCATTGCCCATTTGCCTGTGGACAGGGACTCCTTCTGTTCACCATGATATGCCACCAGTTTAGAATAGAATCCGTCATGGAGGATGTGAGGGAGCATTCCTGTGTGCGACATGGCCTCCGTGATCCAATGGGGATCAATAAGGGCCCTGGAACAGTGGTTCTCACCTATGGCTACTCTTAGAATCAGATGGGGAACTTGAAAACTTTCAGTGGCCAGGCCACACCCCTGAACAATTAACAGGCTCTCTGGGGATGAGGCCTAGGCATCAGAACTTTTTAATCCCCAGGTGATTTCAGTGGGCAGCCAAGGTTGAGCAACAATGGCATTTGATGTGTTTTTCTTGCTACCAGATATTTGACTGATGGCTGCATCCCAGATGTTGAATCCTAACTTATGTTAATTTAGATAAACTCTATCATTCCTGAAATATAACTCTGGCCTTGAATCTCATATGCTTGAGGTTTGCTATCACTATAGGCTGGTGCCAGGACATGCTGATTTTGAATGGAAAACCCAAGGGTAACATTGACCACAGCTGGAATAGTTTCAGAATTGACAGAGACGGTTTCAGAAAGTGTCCACATGATACTGAAGTCTCCCAGCCCTGGCCATTGTTTTCATTTATTTACTCATTCCTTCAGTAAGGAACTATTACATGTCAGGTACTTTGTTAGGCACAGGATGATACAATAGTGAACAAGATATGGTTCTTGACCTTAAAGATAATCCATCATTACTCTCCTATAATCGAGGCTGTTTATTACCACAGTGTAACAGATTGCCCCAAATCAGAAGCTACTTGGGTTAAAAATGAGGGAAAAGAAAGTGATGGTGATCAGAGGCTTGGGGTACTGTACCTCGAATCCCCTCTTAAGCCCTGAGCAGATGCTGGTTTCTGCTTCAGCTGACACAGTGGCAGGCAGATAGGAAACCAGCAGCTTTCGGTCACTATCATCATTAATCTGGTGTAGCTGGGCTCTGATCTCTCCTTTGCTGTTGAAAGTGACAATGCCCACAAAGGTATGAATTTCAACAATCTGCATCAAGTAAAATTCTGCTGCTTGTTGCAGTTGAAGGAGTCTGTCAGCCTATGTCCCCAAAAAGAAAAAAGGTAACAACATTTGGATGGTAGACAAAAGTATGACTAAATAAGCAAATACCTCTGCTAATTCTTTAGGATTTTGACTTGTAATTTTTTAAATTGTCAAGAGTGTCATGATGCTAAAATATTGTTTGATTTACTGCAGGCTCAAAAATGAATACTTTTCTGGGAGTAGTTTGGAATTCTTTCCCCAATAAGCTGTTCATAATTACCATTTGCTAAGGACAGACGTCCTCACTATTTCTTTCCAACTCAGAATTCAAGTATCTATAGCACCATTTAATACTAGATTTGTAGCTACTTCTTCTAAAATTCAGTCTGGGTAAGAGGGAACATTGCAAAGAGAATTATGCTGGAGAGGAGCAGTCAGAAGGATATATCCTGGCACTACCCTCTGTTATAATGGTCATCTCAGGCTGGGTACTTCATCTGCAAACTGCAAGTAAAATAATATATTTCTTACTTATTAAAAAATAATTGCTGTGAGGATCAACTGATATATGTATGATAGTACAGTTACTCCTTGAACTACGAACCAATTATAAAGTAATAATGATGAGTTTGGGGCAGGTGATGTTGCTGACTAATTCACTGGGGTCACTTGTATTGATGGCTGTGGAACAGCAAGCTGATCTTCAGTGACCACCTGTACAGCAATAACTGTGGTCTCCATCTAAAATCCAGAAATCACTCTTAACACCTGCACCTGAATTTCACACTGCTTAGGAAATATCACCAATTTAATGTCCCACAGGTATCTCAAGCTCTACAGCCCTTGACTTCATTGCTTCCTTTCCCTACTACTATTTCTCTTACAATATTTAGAGGTAAGTTGGTAGAGTAAATAAAACAAAGACTTTGAATCTCGCCTTCAACTTTTGCTAATTATGTGACCAGAGAGAAATTACTTACCTTTTTAAGCTTTAGTTTTCTATCTGTAAAATGGATACATAGTAAGTACTTGGTAAATAGCTATTGCTCCCATTATGGTCATCAAGTCATCATTCTCAATTGTGGTCTCTAATCCCAAAAAGTTAAGCCAGAAACCTGGAACTCTCATTACTCCTTGTTACCAGCCCCCATATCCTTGACTAGATCCTATCAACTCAATGTCTTTAGGTTCTCTCAAATTCATACTGTATCTCCATCTTATCTGCTACTTCCTTGGAGCCACCCAATGTTAGTTATAAGTATACCAGTTGATGCACTTTCCCTGAACAAATCCTTCTACTTTTGCCTCATAGTCATTGTGCATACTCTTCCCCACCCTGGAATATCCTCCCTTCATGTCTCTCCCATCACTTAACACAGCAGGTACTTTCTCATCCTTCAAGGTTCAACTCCAGTTCACTCTCTCAGTGAAGACTTCATCAATCATTGTCTTCTACAGAACTAGATCCTGCTTCACAACTCTGTGGACCTTTATCATACTCAACTGTATTTATTCACATGTGTGTATTTCAAGTCAGAGATCCTATTCTGTCATTTCTGTATCTCCTAAGCCAGAACCTGATAAGCGATTGAATGGCTATGATAGTTCAAACGACAGTATTGTCAGGAAAAGGCAGGAAGTTGGCTTTGCCATGAGTTTGTTACCTTAGGCTTATTTCTCTTCTGCTTCTTTCAGTTTTTCTCTCAAGTACAACTATCTTCCCCTTTCACTAAATCCAAGCTTGTTCAACAAAGGAAGATAGCTGACATAAATTACCTCGAGACCATACTTGAGAAGATTGTGCCCTAGTCAACTACAGGTAGGCAAGATTATAAAATAACCCAGAAGCTGAATGTGTTATTAATGTTCCTAATATTTCAGAGACAAGCCAAAAAGGGCAAATTCTCCAGGACTACTCATCCAGACAATAAAAGAGGATAAATTCTCCCTTAGGACAAGTACTATAATAAAATAATAGCTACCACTTATGAATCGAAAACTTCACGTTCATTATCTCATTTAATTCCCCTCAACAACCCTATGAAGTAGATTGTGGTATGCTGGTAAATTTTTAAAAAACTGGCTTTCTGCTGTGTGGGGGGGGGGGAAGGAGAGAGAAAGAGAGAGAGAGGGAAGAAAATTCTGATTTATTGCAGTTGACAATTTCTGTGGAGTAAATATTCCCACCGAGGTTAATTTCAAGCTATCAATGTCATGTCACTGGATGCAAAGTTGGGAAGAGATGTGTAGCAGACCCATACAGATATAAGACCAGAAATAATCTCAAGAGCATAGATCAGAGATCAGTGGACATTTTCTATAAAGAAGTAGATAGTGAATATTTCAGGCTTGGTGGGTCCTATGTTTTCTGTTGCAACTACTCAACTCTGCTATCTTAGCCCTAAAGCAGCCACAGATAATATGTAAGCCAACGAGCATTGTTGTGTCCAATGCAATTTTATTATGGACACTGAGATTTGAATTTCATATATTTTTCACATGTAAAAAAATATTATTTTCTTGTTTTTTTTCTAAACCATTTC
Source organism: Furipterus horrens (assembly GCF_987537825.1). Taxonomy (NCBI): domain Eukaryota; kingdom Metazoa; phylum Chordata; class Mammalia; order Chiroptera; family Furipteridae; genus Furipterus; species Furipterus horrens. The sequence goes on along the minus strand of NW_028327173.1, from coordinate 65,145,748 downwards.
AAAATTAAACTCATTCTTGGCTTGTGGGCTAGGAAAAAACAGGTAGGGGACCAAATTTGGCCCATTGGGCTGCAGTTTACTGACACAGAAGATAGTAAAAAACAGTAGAAAATAACTAGGAAGTGGTGAGTTTTGAGCATTTTAAAATATTTTTAACACATTTTATTTAATTATAAGTCTACATAGTTCAATAATAGCCATGTTTAACAATTGGCTTGCAGACGTCCTAAAAATTTAGCAATTGACTCTTGTGAGCCTGTGTGATCTGGTTCTGTCACAACACTGAAAGTAGATATTAATATGTATCCCTGTTTTATAGGTGAGAAAACTGGGCTTCAGAGAAGTTATTTTGCTCTTGGTTATACAGACAGTAAAGTGAAGGAGCCAGGACTGAAAGCATATCTGCTTGGTTTCAGAGATTAAGACTTTAACCACTGACTGAGAGTTTGGGAGCTTTGGTTTCTGGAAGGCTTCTAGATTGCCAGATAATTGAAATATGGTTTTCTCTCCATGGCGACATGGAAAATATACACATAATGGATATGCATATTCACGGCAAATTCACGGTCTCTTGCCTTCATCAAGGATCTTTACTAGTGAGTGGAATGTGGCCAGACAGGAGACTTTAGTTACATGTAAAAGTTTTGGAAAAGGGCCTTGGTTGGAAAATGTTGCAATTAGTAATAAAAATGAATAGTAGGAATTATGTGTGTATTTTGTTTATCTACTTTGTGTCAATTTCTGAGCCACATTCTGAATTTGTTCCTCTTCTCCCCAAGACAAGATAATATTCATGACTATTCCAAACCTTTGGCCTCTTTCTCCTCTGTCCTTAGTCTCTGAAAACAAAAAAAAATTAAAAACTGATAGAAAAAAATGATGAATGTTTTAGAACCATTGTGGTTTAAAATGTTACCTCTGCCATCTTGCTGGATACGTCCAGCACTAAACAGACCACTTTATCCCCAGCCTGTACAAGGGAGAATGTTGGGGGAGGTGGAATTTCAGTCTCCTTCATGGGAAAGCTGTGATTAAAGTCAGTGGAGTCTGAGATTACATCCCACGTACTTCTGAGGCTGCACATTTGGTTCTGTAGGTTTGGAGCTTCTTGGTTGTGGGTGCTTGCATTACAGAATTCAAACACCTGGAAAAAGAACAAAGCCTATCAGAGAATAAAGGCTCTTCTGTCATGCTAGACATACTGTTCATGCTCAAGCAACTAATGGTAAAAGGAAAGGTGAGCTAAAGTATGGGAAATGAGGAGTGCCACAGCAATGTCCTTCTTTCCTTCAAGAATGACATCAGATTTACACCTAACCTTTGGCACGCTTTCCTTGAAACACTGGCACCCTTGTGGTATTGAGATCAAGCTCTATTAAAGTGTATTTGCACTTGGATAACAGAAAGCAGACTATATATGCATATCTTAATCTTAAAAAAACAACACAGTCTTCCACTTTCCTTAGCATGATACCGTGTTAAAGAAAACACCCTAGGAAATGTTATCTTGGTCAGCTTACTTCTTGAAATTATATTTAATGACACTGCACCTTTATTAATCAGTCAACATATATTGATCTAGTTCAAATATTAATCTTTTAAAGAACAGAATAAGCAGAAAACCAACTTAAATCTACCTCCTGATCTTTTTCCTTATTTGGAAATATAGACAAAATTTATTTAATAATATTAAACTGGTGTCAACACCCCTTTTAATGTTATGGTTTATATGTTAAAGCAATGTGTTACCATCTATTCCCAATGGCTATATTCCTATAAAAAAATAGATATTCCTGTTAACAGAGCCATGTGGTTAGAGCTAGAAGAATCTCTTAGTCCCATCTCTAATTTCATAGAAGAGAAAACTGAAGCTTCGAAGGGTTAATAATTGTTTAAGGACACAAATTTCTCAGTAAGATGCAGAAACAGAAGTAGAACCTGGTCTCTTTGTTACTTGTTTTTAACTCCTTTATGTTTTATGATAATGGTTAGGAGATTGTAAAGCTTATTTGACTGGGTAATAATAAGTAAGTCTTTCAAAGGATCACATGGAAAATACCTAATCACAATCAATGTGAATAAAATACATGGAATTGGGTTGGCTTCAAATATTAAAGCATAAAGTAAAAACATAATGGATTGGGCAAGAAGTAAGAAATCTCATGTCAAATTTACAGAATAACTGCTAATGTTGACTGAAACCAGACTGAGGAAAAATGTTATGTAGAAGAAGAGTATGTCAATCCAAGGGGCATTGGTCAGTTGCAGCAACAGACAGCCTCACAGAGGTACGTGTTCACAGTGCTGTAAGCTCCATGGAGCAGCGATGGTTCACAGACTTGACCCTTAGGTTTTTGTAAAGATGAATAGATGCATCTGGTCATGGAGGCTGATGCCACTAAGCCTCTGTATCAGCTAACTCCCTCCTTTGTGATTGCATCTCAGAGCAGGCTTCTTGTGAGAACTTGACTCTTCCATGCTGCCTCCTTCAGAGACAAAATGAACTGACCTAAGGAGGCAAGGATTGGATCCCTATGGGAAGCCGGGGTGCTTGGTGGTGGCAAATGTAGCTCAGCCCCAGATTTAGAAAACCACTGGGAGTGTGACAGCACACAGGACCCACTCCACACACTGGTTTTCCCATGGGGAACCAGACCTATGTTTTGATAATAGCTTAAAAGCTTGCTTTCTGCTAAGGACTCCCTCATCCTGGCCTGAGAACAACAGATGTTCAGCATGTAACCTTGAAGCAGTTTCTTAGGATCTATTCTGGACTGATTTTCAAGGACAGGATATGGCTAGATCAGTTATCCTTATCATCCATGCGTGTATAACATTCTTTTCTCTGTTATATAAGAGTAATAATATATAAGGCAATAATTGGCATGATTTATAACTTTCTTGGCTGTAATCCACCTAAAGAGTTAATAAAAGCCTGTTCAGGCGGGGGCAAAGTGTGCTTTCTCCTTTAGAGAGTGGCCAGTTTTGCCCCCTCTTCTCTACAGGATTCTTGCAGTGCATGTGCATTTATTCATTTCACCCACAATGCCATGGACCCTGCTGGTCAGAGGTCCATGAAAGATCCCCATGGCAGGATACTCTTTTAATATTATAACTTCTAAAATGGTGTTCTAAGTTCATACACCAGTTTTTTGCCAATTAGGATGGAATGAAGACAAATTTGAGTTTCTGAACCTGCAAATGTAAGGGTTGGTTGATTTCCCTTGGTAGCACCTGACTTTCCTTTTTAAGTTCTAGAATATGCAAAACAAGGGAAAGAGAATTAGAAAGTGTAATTAAAATTAGAATGGATTGCTACCTCAAATGAGAGAAACAATCATGTGTTATATCATTCGTTAACTCAGTACACTTTCCTATGAAAAGATATAGAAACACTACCATATGAGCAATTTATTTTGAGATTTATAGGGCTCTTGTTAAATCACCTTCCCTGGAAAGCAAATAATAACTTTCCCTAAGGAATCTACTTTTGGTAATCATCTTTGAGGACTTAGTTTTTTTAAATCTGTAAAATAAAACTAGATGAACTCCAAGGTCCCTGAAGCTCTAAAATATAGTGAATCATTGTTTTTGTTTAAATACTTAAAACATATCAGTATATCTTGGGAAGAGATAAAATCCTGTAGGGGTTGGTCATTTCAAGGCCATACTTACAGAAGATAAACTTTGCATGAACATTATTGATGCTGTTGCGGTTTGAGTTCTATTGTATATAAACATGCATCCTTCTTGGAAAAGCTTACTAATAATACAGTTTTCGTGGGGGCAAGTGCCTTTCTCACACACAAACATGCCTGTGATGTCAGATGAACACCTAAAAATAGAAAGAAAAATTATATATATTTTAGAAATACTTGTGTTTTTTTTCTTCACTAGCTCATATAATAATTAATTGCAAAGATTGTAGCTTGCTAGAAACCCATAAAACCTTTTAAAGACTATTCAAGTTCATCAATTCAGAAATGGACTCCTCTGTATTTTAAAGAAGCATTTTCTTGATGAGAAGTTCTGTATTGCCAAGGGCTTTACCAACTAAACAAGGTCAAAGCAGAAGTGACCAGGAAATCAACATGAACTTTTGGAGATACAAGGAAGAGGACGAGAGGCAGTATCTTGAGTCAGGGCTCCTTTGAGCTGATTGCATTGGACATCAGAGGAAGAAGAGAATGAACACGTAATGAAGTTATTTAAAAGGATTCCTTTCTAAATAGGTATTCTCAAATTGTTGCGGGGAGTGAAAAACAATACAACCTTTAGGAGAGGAATCAGTTAATATCTTCCAAAATTACAGCTAAGAATACCCTTTGACTCAGTAATTCTTGGAAGTTATTTGATAGATATACAGATCTGCCTGTATACACGAGAAATGGCATATATATCATTACCACCTGTAGTCTCATTGGTAGTAAAAAATTGGGAACAACTCACTTGTACAACAATAGGGGAGTGATTGAAAAATTATGTCACATCCACACAATGAGACACTATATACAATTATTTTTTTAAAGGTGAGGAAAAATACACGTTTTAAAAATTTACCTAGAGAAATGCTGAAAAAATAAACAAGAAACTAATAAAAATGGTTATCTGGAGGGAATGCAAAGGTACAACGTAGAGAGTGGTGGGAGTGAGATACCTAAGAATATAACTTTCTGATATTTGAACAACATAAGCATTTTAAAAATGCAATAACATTATAAAACTAAAAATTGTCAATGAAGTTTTGCTGTCATTATAAATGTAATTTTGGAGTAAAAAAATAAACTGAAGTTTTACCATGAGAAATTTACTAACTTTGTTACTTTAATTTGATTTTTCCCATTGATGTAGAAAGGTTTCTCATTGTTATATTCATCAAACACACCCCAGCGGAGATGGGCCCATTCGTGGACAAACACTCTGCCTGTGGAACAGAGAACTTTGATTTTGAGTTCCTAAGATCTTGGCCTTTGCTCTTCAGTGAAGATGTAATATTACTTGACTATATAGACTCATTCTGAAGGGTTGAAGCACAATTCTCTCCTCCACCTTTCCTCTTTCTCACCCCGTTTTAATCACCTTCTACTTTACCTCCTACCACCATAAAAGAGGCAGAGTGAAATTGTGTTTATCTTGTAAATGCAAGCCAGTGATTTACTTTTTGCACACCTATTTGGAAATAGTGAGAAGTCCCACATCCTCTCATTTTCTCAGTGCAGCTGCCTAACAAGCTTCTATTTAGCTTCATATAGGCCTATAATGTCAAGATTTGGGGAAAAGGAAAGAAGCATATTTAAGGGCAGAGAACTGAAAGTTAATGTACCTGTAACATTCAGATGTTGAAAACCTAACCTCCTCCCACCACCCCATGTGATGATATTAGAAGGTAGGGCCTTTGGGGGTGATTAGATAATGAGGGTGGAGCCCTCATCCTCTGATTAGTGACCCTTTATAAAAGAGACTCTGGAGAGCTCCTTTCCATTTTCTGCCAGGTGTGGACACAATGAGAAAATGGCTATTTATGTATCAGGAAGTGGGCCTCGCCAGACACCAAATCTACCAGTACCTTGATCTTGAACTTCCAGACTCCAGAACTGTGGAAAATAAATTTCTGCTGTTTATAAGCCACCCAGTCTATGGTAGTCCGTTATAGCAGCCCAGACAAACTAAGATGCCAGATAAGCAAATAAAAATTTCCTGTTCTTCATCTGAGTTACCCAAGCATGACTGATTTTTTTTTTTTTTTTTTTTTTTTTTTTTTTTTTTTTTTTTTTTTTTTTGGTAGGTAATTCTACTATCCAGAACAATGATTGAAACCTTGGGGCCAAGGAGGGAGGAAGGAGCAAAATAAAAAAAAAAGTAGAAATTCCTCTCTAGCTTGGATGGTCCTTTCTTTTTTATTTTATCCCTGATTTCTCACATTTACATTTATCTTCAACCCTCAGCTCACGGAAATCCTCATCCTTGGTATCAAATCCTTTATAACTTTTTCTCTACCTTTCTAAATACTGCATTTCCTTCAATGTTCAGATCAAAACTGACTTCTTCCTCCTTGATGCTTTCCAGATTAACTCCCCTTCCAAAGGGCACTTGCACTTTTTTCCTAACTTTTTCAAGGTATGTAAATCCAGGAAGTGTTTGCTGAGTTGACTCAGGCTGTGGCATTTTGTGTAATTTTTGGACTTTGGGACAAAGAAAGGGAGGGGAATATAGCCTAAGCTGACCATGTTAAGGAAAAGTTTGTGCCTACTCATGGAAGTTAGAAGTGTTGAGAAATTATATATTTTTCTGTTTTTAATTTATTGACTTTAGAGAGGGAGAGAGGAGAGAAGAAGGGAAAGAGGAAGAGAAACATCGAGTTGTTGTTCTACCATCCACATTCATTGGTTGTCTCCTGTATGTACCCTGACTGGGAATCAAACCCACCACATTGGTGTATTGGGACAATGCTCTAAACCAACTGAGCTACCTGGCCAGGGCCTGATGAAGTTATATGTTTATGCAGAGATTATCAGCACCTTATAGTTATGAGGAAAAAACTGTTAAGTTTTAAGTGTCTTATAAAATGTATTTTATAGAGTATGTTGCTCCAATCTCTGATAGCTATACAGAGGATAATAGAATCTATATATATTTCAATGGGGGTAATCATGAAAACATCATTTGAAAACACTACTGTATTTTAAAATAAAAAACAAAAATTAAGAATGGGATGGTTCATCCTTGACCTGCTGGTTTTTTCTCACTCAAATCCCATCCACTAAATGACAGTTTCCAAACTTATGACCTTGACTACTCTCCCTTACTCCAGCCACCCATATTCGACCACAGGCTGAGTTTTTCCACCAGCATAGTTCACCGTTCCTCATAGTCAATTTGCCTCTACCTGTACTTGTGGATTTCCCCTTTAAATTGGTTCCTTCTATTTCTGCCAAAACTTGATGTGTTCCTTAGTGCTGCCCACACACATCCCTCTTGTCCTTCATACTATAGCAGTTCAGACCTCTATTTCTCTTTTTCCCTTCTGGAATATCTCTCATCACTTAGAGTTGTTACGATTAAACAAGATAACATTTGAAAAGTAAACAGCACAGCACTTGGAACATAGAAAATTCCAGTTTCTCTCTCATTGATCCGAGGAAGTCAGGTTATCCACACAGCCTGGTTCATCATCTTAAAACCCTGTTTTAATGGTGGCATTCTTGGCTTATATGTCTTCAACGATGACTTGCTCATTTGGGCATTTGAAGCTCTCTATCACCCCCATGTGGATTCAGCATTTTCTCCATTACTTTGCTACCCAACGTCACTCTGCCCCCATTAATTGGGTCTACTGCTCCCATCTCTCAACTATACCCTGGATTCTTCTGTTGGCATAAGTTTATTTATACTATTTCCTCTGTTTTCTCCCTTTTTCCCTTTTATCAAAATGCTAGTCAACTTTGAAGCTCCTCTGCTTAAAGAGGCCATTTCTGCCCATTCTTAGCTCAAAATGTGTTCTCCTTTCACTAAATTCTTATAGTACTCGCTGTCTGGTGCTTAACTCTTTCTGGCGCACTTTGTTCCTCATCTTTTCATGGGTATGTGGCCTATCTTTCCATCATATGGTAAGTTTTTGGCAGATTTCAGGTTCTCTGAGTTCTTTTCCACACTAAGCACAGAATATTGTAAATAGTACTGGCAAAGGTCTATTTTTTGATTGGTCACACTTACCTCGTGATCCATAGCCAGCCATCAAGCCATCATTTAGTAGAAAGTCAGATGTGAAATGAATGTATTTTCCCTCTTTTCCACACCCTCTATATTGCAGGGTATATGGGTCACCTCCACGTGTCCCATACCAGTCGGTTACTTTAACATTTGCCTAAATTAAAAGAAATACTTTGTAACATTCTATACCTCAATTGTGATGTTGACAACATGAACATATATATGTTAAAACACTTTGAACTGTGCCCTTAAGATCTGTACATTTTACTGTATACTTTATATTCACATTAAAAAAAAGATTTAAAAAGAAGAAATGCCTTGTAAATGGAGTTTAAAATACATTCACAACTATATATCAACAATATTATTTGGCACTTTAAACAAAAAACAGCTATATTTTAAAAGCTTAGCAAATTTCCACAGAGCTTCATTACTTCCACTTGACCTCCCGGCTTCCAGATGAAAATGTCCTCAAATCGCATTGAGCCATGCCGCCTTCGGATGGCTGTTCAAGGTGGTGGCACAGGAGATACTACACTCACCTCCTCCACGGACACAGACACACAGAATCTACAGCTACATATGGGTCATTTCCCTCTGAGAAGATCTGCAAACTAGAGAAACTGTTCCTCCGTGAAAGAAAGATAAAAGGATCACACTGAGATGGGTAGGAGATGCAGAGACAAGCTTTTGCCCCCCAAACCACACCTCCAGTGCAGTGACACAGGGTAGGGAGGGATCTCCCCAGTGTGGCGCTTCTCCTGGAGGAGAAGAGCTTCTTTCATATCAAACACCTCAACCTTTGGGATCTGCACTGGAGAGACACGCCCCCAACATGTTTGGCTCAGAAAACCAATGGGGCTGATGTCCAAGGGGTCCAAAGGGCTATAGGAAACTGAGAATCTCCTTTAAAGGGCTCATGTGAGTTTTCACTTGCCTGGGGAAAGAGTGCAAAAGCGTAAGTTTGGAAAGTGCCGAGATATATGAAGGAGATTCCTTTGCTAATCTTAAAACATCTGCTGGAGGAGCAGAGGATAGCTGAAACTGTCTCCGGAGATGGAGGCACTGGCGGAGTCCACGCTTGCGCTCTCCGCCTGCCTTGCTAGTACAGAAGAGTGCGATCCAGTGCTGCACCCTCCACTTCGCTGCTAGGACAGGCAGGTGAGTAGCTGCCACACTATCCTGCTGCCTTGCTGAAACACTCCCTGCCTTCCTTCTTATCAACATACTTCTCGAAAACTGTCCAAGACGAGGGGTGATGTGAAGTTTTGCCGATTTACACTCTGGCAGGAGAAGAAGACAGTCATATTTTTATAGGCGTGGGTGGCTTATATTTCTGTTTGGACATGCGTGTTTACTGCCTGATAGATGGGAAATAAAAAAAGTCATAATTGGAATTGTTTCCTTTATAGCTCATACTCACTAGATAAGACTAGTTTTTCATCTTTAACCAGAAATTTCAGAAAGACCCTGTAATTTACAAAGTAAAAAGATCTAGAGGTTATGTGGGCAATGGTATTTTACATATTTTTAGTGCATAATTTGTACTTCTTTATAATATTTCTTTTATTTTATGAATAACAGTCTTCTCAATAATACTAGTTGCACATTAATATCAGTGATTTGTTTTTGCTTAAGTTTGAGCACAGTATATTTTGGTTGATTTTTTTCCCACTTGATTGAAGCTCATTTAATGAAACTCTTAATTCTTACCTTTTCATATGATTCTTGTTTTACTTTGCTGTAATTATTAGCTCTCCATGTGGTAGGTATTAAAATCTTTATATTTCTGAAAAACACTCTTCTCTTAGTAGCATTGAATAGGTAAAAAGAAGCTTCAGTTATCATTTCCTATAACCAAATAAGAGAAAAGCTTATCTTTTCATTGTACAACATTTATGTTTGAGTTTTCTGGTTAAATCTGAATAAAGTAGTAATAAAAATAATGAAAATATTTTGAAGGGGCCTATTTCTTTTAGAGACAGCATTAGGATTTGAGAAAACTTAAGAACAAAATAAATAAACTTAAATGGTTATCTGGAAGAGATTTTAGGACACTAATCATGTGTCTGGGCTTGCCTATATAATTTTTCCAATTTTGTGAAAGGCTTTTAAGCTTTTACCAAACAAATTTTTTTCATGTTGCACCTGTGGGCATGTTCAAGACCACACCTTATAATGATACTAATTTCACAAAAGCATTAACAAAAGGAGGCTCTTGAATAATAGAGCTATGATCCTTCCTTATTATCAGGTGAAAATAGTCAATTAGAGAACATTCAGGTAAAAAGAAAGACTCTCACTCTGTCTGAGACTTTTCACTCTCAGAATGGACTCCAACAGTACGATTTTCATAAGCACAATCATGCTTATTCATCAGGCAAACACTTGGTCTTTGTTGCCACAATGCATTATTTTTTAAGTTGCTACCCCCCAAAACAGTCATGTAGGAAAACACAAACACTAAATTTAGTAGTAATCAACAACAAAAAATAAAGGAGGACTAGATCAACAGTCTGTGAGCTGAGACTACACAGAATTAGGTGAACATACTGGCTTGGCCGTAATTATAATTTTTGGTGTAATCTTTAGGAAACACTGTTCTCTTTACTGCTCAAATTACAAATCAGACAGTGTTGATCTAATGGGATAATAATTTTGACTTCATATTTGCCACTCACCTTAATGTTTGGGATGAGGTTCTGATTCTCAGATACCTGAGGACTGATTGCAATGAGTAATCCATCATACCCATTGTCTTGAAGCTGTACTTCGGCTCCCAGGAATAAGAGTTCTGGACTTAGGGCCGCCAGGAGGGTCACAATCTTCAGGCTGCAAACAGTACCTGCATTGTCCCTGTGGGTCATCTTGTAGAGGAGCCTCTGGTTTACTCACACTGGTCCTGCTAGGTACATTGTGCCAGGTTGTCAAAGAGAAGCAGATAGTTAATTCCTGAACTTGGAAGATCCTAGAACTTGTGATGAAGGAGGTGCCTTCTTTGCAAAATCAGGGGTGGATCTCTGTGAGACCTGCCTTTACAAGTTCTTTTTCTCTAGACAATGCCACACTTGCCTGTTCGGTGGCTGAGCTTCCTCCTGAATCATGGTTGGGCAATAAATCTTCCACTTCATATTCATCTTATATTTCTCAGAAGTAAAAGGAAAATAAGACAAAAGGAGCTTGGAAGAGGGAAGTCTGGGTAGTTGGGCTGGAAATCAGAGAATCTGGATTGTCCAGTCTACTTTTAGGAGAAACATAGAAATCAATGGTGATCTTTCTCTCTTTATCCTCGACAGTGTTCTCCATCCTTCAGCATAACTACTTCCTTATAGCACTCAAGTCATACGTTGTTTGTTGTAAGGTTCCCTAGTCTGGGTATTTTGAAGATTTAAAAATCCATCCTGCAGCCCTGTCCCTAGGGCCCTTGGGTCAGATAGTCTGGGCAAGCTCTTAGCTAATGGCTGGGGGGAAGGTATCAGATATCCCCCAAGGAGGGCCAAGTGCCAGGCACCTGGATGCCTCTGTAGGCCACAGAGGCCTTTCCCTCTGCCTTTGCTGCCCCCCACCCCCAATCCGGAGCAGGGAAAAGAATGAGTTTGTCGTTCAGAAACTCTCTTCTACAGGTGAAACTCTGCCTCAGTCACCCTTCCACTTCTCCAGTACCTGCCACAGGATCTGGTATGGAGCAGGCCTCTCAAATATTTTATAAATGATTAATAACTCCTGATCATTCCATGATGCTTTAGAGTTTACAAATGAACCCACTTCAATGTCAATCCCCTGATGCAGGTATAATTTTTCAATGAAAACATTGAGTCTCAGAAAGATCATGAAAATTAGCCAATGGGGGAAGGAAGTAACATTTATTGTGTGATGGGTTTTATCAAGCCTATTTTATGGGTGACACAACTAAGGCTCAGAAAAATCTAAGTAAACTGTTCAAGGTTGTAAAAGTGTTGTCATAGTCCAAGAATGAGACCAACTGACTTTCAATTCCATTGTTTTTTGCTGTATCATGTTCTTAAGAAACTAGAAATGAAATGCTTGGAACTCAAGTCTCTTTGCTTTTCAGTTGCTTTCCCTTACAAGTCCAGCGCCGGCCTGAAGCCTGAGCTCCCTAACTGTCAAATTCCCTCTTTCATGCTTCCCTACCTTCAGGTCCCTCACCTTGGAAGCATGATTGTGGTTACAATGTCACATTTACATTGTGCAATTGGGTGAATACACAGAGTGAGGAGAAGTAAATTAAAACCAGGTTACAAAGGAGCAGTGAATTATAGTGTGACAACACTTCCCCCATCCCCACATTGATTGTGCCCCATCTAAAAAGCATCTCTTTTGTTCTAGAACAATTTCCCTCTTGCTCCCTTTTGACAGACAGCACGTCCTTGGTATTGCTCCTCTGGGTGTGGAGGAGAATGGAATGTGGCTGGTCATCACTTGGCTGCCAAAGGAGCTCCCTCTGCATGCAGCTCAGGAGTCAGCCTAGCTCTCTGGTCCTCTGGGGCTGATTCCCAGCTGTGGATTTTTCCTGCTCACTCACATTGTGTCTACGGAACAGAAATCCAGATGTGTGGCAACTCCAAAGGCTGTGCCTGTAACTGTGACTCTGTGAGTGGAACAATGTACTTTATTTTCAACTTTCCTTGGCAGTTTATTTTCTTATGGCAATCTCTTGTGATTTTAAGAAAACATGATTTCCATCAGCAAAGAAATATGCTTAAAAATTAAACTCTAAGCTGTACTGTGAGAGTAGCTTTTTTTGCCAAGAATCGGGGAAGAGTTTCTTCTTGCCGCCATTCATACTTGTGTATGTAGTTCGCTGGTGGAGGGTCCCTGAGGGCTCTCACCCAGCTCTCTCCTCACTTGTTCTTATTGACAGTTACGATGGCTCCCTTAGAATGTGGAGGGTAATGAATGTCGGCTACGGAGTGCATGTAGTTTTATAAATAAAAGACATAAGTGAACAACATTGTTCAACTTCATCTGGGTTGAAACCTGAACAAGCTACTCAGGCTTTGCTTACCCTGGGCAGAGAGTCCAGGCATGACATTCATTCCTGTCTATCTGCTTTTTGCTTCCTTGGTTCTGGAACCCATTCCCCACGTCTGGCGACTTGACTGGACTCCACTTTCATCACCTACCCCTTACAAGACCTATTCTCTGATGTATTTTGGGAGAGTCACATTCACACCTGAAAGCCTGTTCCCCCCACCTTTCTTCTGACCTACCTTCAGAACCCTTTTCTTGCTGTCAGCCACAGGCCTGTTGAAAATCTCTTTTTACTGCCTTCTCCTTTGACCAGGCTGACTCCACAGGAGAAAACTGACTTGACTAAATGACTTAAAGTCATTCCTGAACAGAGTGTCCATGTCCAATAAAGTGTGACTTTGAAAACAGGAAGAACAACTTATCCTTTCATTAAAAAATATTCACTGCTCATGTCTATAGATCTTATGATAGCTAAGAAATGAAATATGCCTGAAGTGAAAAAAAAATGGGAATACGATGTTCAAGCATTTATTTCAATGTTGTATAAACTATAGGAATCTGTTCTGCTTTTATCTGCTTTCAAGAAAATAAAAGTTATTCAATTTCAGTAACTAAAGAATCTAAAGGACATCTTTGTTCATTGTCTGATTATACAGTTCAACCTGTCCCCAAAAGGCTTCTCTGTCTATTTTTTATAGAGTCTGCTGGTGGAGGCCCACAATCAAAGTGAACAGAAAACTCAATTGGTATCAGAGAAGTCAGGAGATTTGCCATCTTGAGGAGTCTGGAAAAGTTTTAGATTTTTACCTCTCCCACTTTTGTTCCAACACTTGCAGCAATCCCATTCTGAAGAAGAAAGTAAAGCCTACTGTGTAGCTGGGCTATAAGACTATGGGCCACTTTAGTTTTTGAAATAAATAAAAATAGGAGTGAGACAAATTGTGAAGACTAAGAATTTAAATAAAACTGAAGTTAGGCACTGGCCACTGTGGCTCAGTGGATTGAGCATCGGCCTGCAAGCCAAGTGTTGCTGGTTTGATTCCCAGTCAGAGCACATAACTAGGTTGCATGTCAGGTCCCCAGTTGGGGGCGCGAGTGAGAGGCAATGACACAGTGATGTTTCTCTCCCTCTCTTTCTCCTTTCCCCTCTCTCTACAAATAAAATAAATAAACAAATTAATTAATTAATTAATTTAAAAAACAAAAACAAAAAAAAAACTGAAGTTTGCCAAGTACCCAGATGGCACATTTCATATTTTCCTTACCTATTTTCTTCAAAGTTACGCAGTAGTTTCCCCTTATTCATGGTTTTACTTTAAGCAGTTTCAGTTACCTGTGGTCAACATCTGTCTGAAAATATTAAATAGAAAATAGCATAAATAATCAATAACTTTAAAATCCTAGCATGATAAAATCTCATGCTGGCCTGCTCCACCCTGCTCAGGCTGTGAATCATTCCTTTGTTCAGCATATTTACGCTGTATACATGACCTACCCTTTAGGCACTGAGAAGCCATCTTGGTTTCAGATCAACTGTTACAGTATCACTGTGTATTCAAGTAATACATATTTTACTTAGTAAAGGCCTCCAAATGGCAAGAGTAGTGATGCTGGCAATTCGGATATGTCAGAGAGAAGCCATTAAGTACTTCCTTTACATGAAAAGGTGAGTACAGTACAGTAAGGTCTTTTAAGAGAGAGACCACATTCACGTAACTTCTATAACACTATAGTGTTATAATTGTTCTACTTTATTATTAGGTATTGTTAATGTCTTACTGTGTCTAATTTATAAATTAAAGTTTATCGTAGGCATGTACATATAGGAAAAAACATAGTATATTATAGGCTTTGGAACTATTTGCAGTTTCAAACATCCACTGGGAGCCCCTGTGTATAAGGAGAGAATAGTGCACTCATTTTCAAAGCACAGGAGTAAAGTGGATGGTCCAGATAGAGTCTGGGAAGTCTATTGTGTTTGCTGAGCCATCACAATGCCAAAACATGGAGCTCTTACACTTCATTTCTAATTTCATGAATTCTCCCATGCAGCCTTTTACCTCTAGGCATTTTCTATTAAGCCTCCTTCTCACCCTCAATGTGACAATAATCCTGCAGATGACTTTGTACGAATACATGAGAAATACCCTCCAAAATTTGACAAAATAAATGGAAAACAAGAACTACTTTTAATGATAAGCCAATAAAGAAAATATGGAATATTCCTCATTTTTGCAAAATAGGCATAAGACTGCCTTCTATAAAATTTTACCTATTATGCACCTGACAGCATTATGTGGATGTAAGATGTTGTCATTATTACTATCATTATTTTCCAGAGAAGAAAAGAAAGAGAAAGCAGAAATGTGTGGGAAACTTTTTTTTTAAGAGAAGAGACATACCCAGGGAGACCCAGAAAACAATAAAGGAGAGTAGAAGCACAAAATTTTGACTTTATTCTCCCTACTCTCCCCTTCTATTTTTTCCCTGCTCTAATTGTGATCTCAATAGGTCTCTGAAGTGCCATGGCTCTGTCAGAATTCCCTGCTACCCCCAAACCCACCCTCAAGGCAACAGGTCTTTCACTTTCCTTCCTCTCCTCTGCTACTTCGAATACTCCATTTAACCTCACCGGCCCTGCAAGAAAACAGAAAGCAACTTCAAGCAGTCAAAATATCTGGCATTTGGGGCCTTAGGGCTCCCCCTTCTGTTCCTGGGGCTCTGAATCTAGACAACACCCCAGACAAAAGTGACCCATAGGATCCTCTCTGTCAGAGTGCATCAAGAAGCTATTTAGAGCAGTGTTTTTCAAGTTTTAATGTGCCTATGATTTCAACTCTGTAGGTTAAAGGTGAGGCTCATATTCTGCAGGTTTACCAAACTCCCAGGTGCTGCTGAGGCTGCTGAGGCTGCTGGTCTGTAGTCTCTGTATCAGAAGTGCCACCAGGGAATATTCAGGGATTTACTTGGTGATTACAGCCCTTACACCAGAAAGTGGTATTCTTTGTAGTCTTTAATATATATTTTTTATCTTATGGGGCAGACTATGTTTTCTTTTATGGTGATACCATTGCCTATTTTTTGTAAAGAAACAACTACAAAGTACAAAGTTTAAAAAATGACACAGATATGTAGATTTTAAATTCTCAAAAGTCACAATACTATTATTAAAATCTCTGATTCAAATTCAATCTCATTTTTTATTGATCACATGTAAGCCATGATAAGATTGCTTTAATGATCTCCAATATGTATCCTCAAGCAAGTAATTCCCAAGGATGTACATAATTCAAACAGAGGAGTTCTTCCTTAACTTTTATTTTTCTCTTTTTATTCATTCATTCATTCAAAAATTAAATTATGTCAAATATGCCCGAAGAAAGCTGTTAAAAATGTAAAACTGTGTTTCTACTTGATGCCAGGCACTGTTTTAAGTGCTGTATATAACATCTCAGAGAAGGGAAAGAGAAAACAAACAAATATGGAATATCTAGTGAAAGTGTTATGAAGAAGAGATCAGGTCGTGGGCAGGAGGAAACGAGAGAGTGGAAGTTGGGGTTTGCTCTTTGCATTGTGGTGGTTGGGGTAGGCCTCACAGATAAGATGATCAGGTGTGAAGGAAGGAAGCATGCATACACAGGAGGGAGAAATAGTGCAGGAAGAGGGAAGGGCAATTGAGAAGGGCCTGAGTGAAGCTGGAGGCTGCCTGGAATGGAGCCAGCACAGGGGACAGCCCTGAGAACTGCTACGGATGGAGACGGTCTGGGACTGGAGGGAGCTGTGGCATGGAGGTCCTGTCATATGCACAGTGGAGTGACATGATCAACTAATTTGACTTTCAGCCTCCCAATTTTTATTTATTTATTTGTTTGTTTGTTTGTTTGTTTATTTATTTTTGTGAGGAGGCCAAGGGTGGAGGCAGTGGTCAGTGAGGGGCTTATTATTGAATGCAGAGGAGACAGTAGAGTTGTACAGAGCTCAGACAACAGTTTTGGTTGTCTCCATTTAGCCTTTCATCAGCTTTCTAGAAGTTTCCTGCCACTCTCCACTAAATAATTTTGCTGTGGAGGCAAAATTAAAGCCCTTCAGCTCATAAGCTTAATAAGAGAGAAATCACTAAATATTTCTTTGCCTGCCCAAAGGTGCCTAGCATAATGCTGACAACAGAGAGAGAAAATAAGAAACAATGTCATGAAAATAATATGAGATCTGTAGTTATCTGTAGTCAAACAGTATAAAAATATAGTCCAAGTTTATAGCATAGGGCTGTGGTGCTCCATACATGGTAGCTATAGTTAATATTATCAATATAATTAATTACCAGTTACTGTCAGCTGGGGCCCCCTTGCTCCTTAGAGACCTACACATACTGGCTTTATCCATGTGAAGTCCATGGCCTGTGGAAGACCAAGTCCCCCCCACCTCCTCAGATTTCTCCAACTATCTGGACACCTGACATCTCAAAACTCCTGTTTCCCAGATCCGCACATGCCACTGCTGTGCTTCACATTGTTTCAAAGGTAGTGTTCTTAGTTTTCCAAAGAAACATGTTCATATAGTGTTTGTGAGGAATTTAGACTTTCTTGAAGAATTCATAGGGAAGCTAAAGAGATATTTGTCACAAAACAAAAGAAAACAAAACAAAACTTCTATATCACTGAAGGTATCAGCATTCCTTAAATACTTTTCTACAACTCTGGATCTCCCCTGGCCTCCAAGTTGCCTCAGCCTCTTTTTATCTTGAGAGATCATCATCTCTTTCCTTCTCTCTTTTCCTTACTTTCAAGAGAAAATCCAACCAGCTAGCCACCGCCAACAAAATCGCTGCCTGGTCACATACAGAGTTAGTGCCCTGCTTCTCTGATTCCTGGCCCTGCTCAGAAACCAGGAGGGTGGGCAGATTAGATGAGCTCCCCTCCCCGCAACCTCAAACATTTATAAAATGTCCTCCCCAAGAGGGATTCTGACCCATAAGAGTTTTTAAACACTGCTCTGGCTTAGGCAGTTGTTTTCCTGGATAGCTTCAAAAGTCACTCCAGCTCATTTCTATTTCTTCTCCTCTAAGTTCAAAGTAAAAATATTTACTCTTCTACAATTCTTTTTCTTGTGATGTCATTTCCATTCCCTAAAGTTGCTGTTTTTTCTTTAAGTAGCTGGGCATAGCTAGGTTTCAAGTTTTTCCCAAATCCCACAGCTCCTAGCACCTACTTTGATCCCAGTTTTCTTGAGTAACCTCCTATTGTGATTATTTCAAGAGATTTGGCTGTAGCTTACTTGAAAATTCCAATGAAGGCCCTGCTTAAATTAACGCCATCTTTGATCTCCTTTCTTTAGACTTTATTACACACCAACTCTTTTGTGTCTCCCATATGAGTACTTTGTCCTCTGCCTTTTTTCTATTCTCTTCCAAAAAGGCTAGGGAGCAATTAAAAAATATATATTATTAGAATTTTTTTTTTTTTTTACTACACAGCTGTTTGTATTTTTTCTCTATTAGAAAGTAATGGGATGATTTTGAGGAGGAATTTACATAGGTAAGAAAAAGAAAAAAAATCAATCAATTCTTTAATATAATAGTAGGACTGGTTACTAAAAATACAATAATTTTGAAGACAAAAAATGTGCAATGGATGATACATTTTAGCCAAGATCAAATGTTCATATTCTAAAAATATTAAGAGTATTTTAAAAACTAATAATTATGAGCAACTGACAATTAAAAAAACCCTTTTAAGGCGTGTTTTCTCTTTTCAGCCAAGAATAAACAAATGAATTTATTTCTTTTGTGTCATGATTTATCCTAAATGTCTTTATATCACATACATGCTTTATCTCCACATAAAGTTTTCAAATGTCAGACTCTAAGAATATGTTAAAACTTTCTGCCGCTTCTGCTTTGAATTATATAAATTTTATTGGCATTCACCACAATTCTGTATTACAATAATCATGTAGCAGCAGGGGTTAAATGGTTAAGCAATTGGGCTTTGAAGTTAGCTGGCCTGGATTGAAATCCGAGTGCTGCAAGCCCCTTTAGTAAATTAATATCTCCATGCCTATCTGTTAAATTGGTGTAATGTTTAAATAACACACATAGTGATTGAAACAGCATCTAGGTCAGAGTAAGAGCTTACCAAATATTAATCCATATTAATTATGACCTTTTCCCCATGTGTAGGGCACCTGCTTGGGCACTGTTAGTTTCCTACCCAGTACTCAGCTTCTTTCTCTTTCTTGCTGGCAGAACCCATTTTATGCCGGGGATAAAAAATGTCTGAGGCTTATTTTTCCAAGCGTCCCTCATACTGGGACTATGTGATCCTGACTCCAGCCAATGATCCAGAGAGTAGTCAGTCTGTGAGCAGAAAGCAGATGGAGGAGGAGGCAGTGGTGCTGTTGGGATAGTTTATAGGAAAGATTTCCCTCCATGACAAAAAGGGAAATGCCTAGAAAAATCTCACCCATGTTTCCCATAAAGGCGCCAGAAGCTGAGGGAGTCTCTGGCGGTTGTGGAAGGAGAAGAGGCGGGCAATCAAAATGTGAAAGTAGTAGAGCTGAAAGGGTGAGGAGCATGTGTCCTTGATGACACAGTGACAGCTGAGCCAATCTGGGGAGTGCCTAACTCCAGACTTCTCACTGTGTGAAGTAATGAAATGCATATTCTTTAAGCCATCATTAGTCATGTATCCTGTTACTCCCAAAAACATTACAACTGATTAAAGCACTTCAGGAAATAGCACTGACATTTCTAAAAAGTACCAATCAATATTTGAAAACATATACATAAAGTAGTTTAGTATGTAAACTATGCGATATTTTGATGAAAAAATTAATATTTTCATCTCCTAGGCAAAATTTTGACCAAGCGATTTTCTCTTTTATGCCAAAGGATCATGCTTAGCTTCAGTAATGTAGGGGAGAAAAGACCCATTGAACAATGTCTATGCAAAGTAGACAAGCCTAAAATAAGATTTTTGAAAGAAAACAATAAAGCTAACCCTTTATCTTTCTGAAGATTTTCTTAAAATGTATACTAGATCATAATAAAACTATGTCAATTTTATATTTGTACCCCTGCCTTATTGATCTTCTGTGTCAAAAGAACCACAATCTACCTTCTTATGAATATTTTTTCTTCATATTTGACACATGGGAATCCATCATCTTCTGAGTTTTCTTAAATGGTAACTAACTCTCAAATTATCTTCTAGTTATGTTAGATTTCTGAACAATAGAATAATAAAATCCTGTCTATACTCTTTATGACCACATAGCATCTTTATGCCATGAGACTTAAATCCCTTACATTTGTTCTCAAAGCCTCTAATACTTAATCAGAGCCAAACAATAATATATTTAAAGAAGGAAATTTCATATACATGCATTATTTTTTCTTGGTCAGCCAAAGAAATGCTTATGTCCAGAGAATAGAATATTGAGTTTAAAACTTAAGGATACAGCAATGTTATTTTCTGTTACTCCAGCCTCAGCAGCAATCTGGTTGCAACTTGATGAGAGACCCCAACTATTGCCACATGGAGGGGGAAAAAAACCCCACCCAGATGAAACCTGCCTGAATTTCTGACCCACAGCATCATGAATAAAATTTCTTGTTTCACACGACTAAGTTTATTAAAAGAAACCAAAACACATAGGAAAGAACACATGCACTTCAGATAGTGGGAGATAAACCCTATGAAAATTTAGGGTTCTGCTGCCTCAGTGAATTTTCTTAGCTCAATGGTCTAAGCCATATTAATTTATCCCTTCAAAATGAAAATTGTTTCACTTTTCATCCCTTTGGATCATGGTGTTGGCTAGGGTCACTCACACAGCTGTTTTCAAAGGGAACATGGCTGAGTCTTGCAAGTTAATGGCTAATATGTCTGCCACTTCAGGTGAGTGACTTAAACAGCTAGGATGCAGCTGCGTTTTGCTCTATGGCAGGATAATTGGATTTCTTATATGGTACTTGGATTCCAAGCCAGGAAAGAAGAACCTGGTAGGTCTCTTGATTAGGGTTTTTGGATGGGCTAGAATGAATTATTTTTCATTTAAATAAGAAGAGAATAAGGGGTTATTCTAAAAATTCACTGTCAAACCAGACTTCAGGAATGGATTAGATTTAGAGGATGGGGAATCTCATGTTTACTTTACCTGGACAATTCAGTTAGAATAGTCAATTTGATAATCTTATGTAATTATTTTGAGATTTCGTGAATGTTTCCTCTTCAATGTCTCCTCTTCAATATCTTATAAAGATGGATACAGCTAATACCAATTTAAAATAAATATATTTCATAAGATTAATCTAATTTATTTTTACAATTCTTTTTCTAATTATGACAAATTAGCAAGGTTAGTTAGAATCCTAGGTTAATGCTCAAAAAGCCTTTGGAATCATGTATCTTTCCCCAACTTCAACTGTCTTTTATCCTCCTCCTTCACCTTTCCCTTCTCCTTCTTTCTATTTATTTATTTAGTTATTTATTATTTGTGTGTGTGTGATGAAACTCCCCCAGAGAAGTTAGTTGACTTGCCAGAGGTCATGATCTATCGGGGTGAGAGTAAATACTTAAATATCCAGTCCCTAGTGCTTTTTATCATGTGCATATATGAAACAGTTGTGTTTATTATGAACTTTTAATTTTTATTAACTTTTGGCTAGACAGAAGTGGGGGGGAAAAGC
The DNA here is from genome assembly GCF_987537825.1 of Furipterus horrens. Lineage (NCBI taxonomy): Eukaryota > Metazoa > Chordata > Mammalia > Chiroptera > Furipteridae > Furipterus > Furipterus horrens. Next base: position 65,124,357 of record NW_028327173.1, on the reverse strand, counting down.
ATTCTGGAATCATCAATGGAAAACATTTTTTAGTAAAACCAATAATTAGGTACACCATAGTTATATTGCTCAGTTGATAGTTGTCAAGGATCCAAGATGGTGGAAGAATAAGTGGAAGCTACACTAACCTCCTCCCAGGAACAATCTGTACTTACAACTTAATTGTGGAGAAATCACCTGAAATAACCAACTGAACACTACCTGGAGAGAAGCCTTATAACCATGGACAGACAGAAAAGGTTGCTTCATCACAACATGACTGGTAGGAAGTGCAGAGATGCAAAAGGGCTGGCAGGGCTCCCACAGGTAGCAGCTGAAGGGACTGAGAAACAACTCAGCAGCCGGGAGTTCCTCCTGAGAAGGGCACAGTCTAAACCCCCAGCCGGGCTTTCCAGCCTACAGCAACAGAGCAGAAAGTAAGATATCATCCAGTTTTAAAATGTGAAAAGCTGCAGGGATGTTTTTGCTGGCCTGAAAGGAACAGCTGGAGACAAAGAGCTCTTAAAAGGATCATGTATGAAAACATATTGGCATGCATTTACCCTGGGCACCAGCAGAGGGAGGACAGCGAGGACTAGAGATGTTTAAGGAGAGTTTGGGGCAGTGGCTGTGAGGAGAGAACTGAGGGAGCAGCCCACTGGGTCCCAGTGCTGACTCAATCCCCATATTGCAGGAAGGCCATTCCCTTCAAAGTGATGTCAGCCTGAGGGGTAGCAATAGCCCCGCCCACAGGAATTAATCTGCCCCAACCTCAGTGCTTAAGCCTGATGGCTGACCACAGATTGAATAGATTAACAACCAAAGGAGATACACAAAGACTGTAGATCTCTGGTAGTCTCCAACAGGCTGCCTAGACCCAGATTGGGACATGATCTGACACCACCCTGGGCAGGTCCAGGAAGTGCAGATCAATCTAAGAAGCAGAAACAAACAAGAAGAGTCACAAAAATGGGGAGACAGAGAAACAACTCCCCATCGAAAGGAAAGGAGGAATCCCCAGAAATAAGGCTAAATGTAATAGAGGAAAGCAAGCTATCAGACATGGAATTGAAAATATGAATTATAGAGAAGCTCAATGAGCTCAGTGAGCTCAAAGAAAACTACAAAGAATTCCAGGGAAACTACAAGGAACTTACTGAGAATTATACCAGCCTGAAAAAGGACAAAGAAGCTATCAATAAGAGCTAGGAGGAAATGCAGAATACAGTTTCTGAATTGAAGAATACAGCAGAAGAAATCAAAAGCAGGCAAGAGGAAGCAGAAGATCAGATCAGTGAGCTGAAGTACACGTAGAAAAAAATTCCCAGACAGTGCAACAAAATGAAAAAAGACTGAAAAAGACTGAAGAGTTTTTAAGAGAGCTGCAGGACAATACGAAATGTAATAATATCTGTATCATAGAAATACCACAAGGAGAAGCAAGACGCAAGGGATAGAAAACCTGTTTGAAAAAGTAATGGCAGAAAACTTCCCTAACTTGATGAGAAAAAAAAGTCATGCAAATCCAGAAGGTACAGAGGGTCCCAATGAAGATTAACCCAAACAGGCCCACTCCAAGACACATCATAATTAAAATGGCAAAACACAAAGACAAAGAGAGAATCATAAAAGCAGCAAGAGAGAAATAGGTAATAACATACGAGGGAGCTCCAATAAGGCTATCATCAGATTTCTCAACAGAAACACTACAAGCCAGAAGGGAATGGCAAAAAATATTCCAAGCAATGAAACACAAAGGCCTACAACCAAGAATACTCTACCCAGCAAGGCTCTCATTCAAAATGGAAGGTGAAATAAGGAGTTTCCCAGACAAAAGAAGGCTCAAAAAAATACATCTCCACCAAACCAGCATTGCAAGAGATACAAAAGGGAAAGCTTTAAGAAGAGGAAGAAACAGAGAGAGAGAGAGGAACACAGGTACAAAGGGGAAAAATGACAATGAGTAAGTACTTATCAATAATAACCTAAAATGTGAATGGATTAAATGCACAAATCAAAAGACATAGAGTAGCTGAATGGATTAGAAAGTTTGACCCACATATATGCTGTCTACAAGAGACCCACCGAATAACAAAAGATCTACATAGACTGACAGTGAAGGAATGGAAAAAAATATTTCAAGCAAATGGACATGAAAAAAAAAGCAGGAATAGTAATACTTATATCAGACAAAACAGGTTTCACAGCAAAGGCCATAAAAAGAGACAAAGAAGGACATTTTATAATACTTAGGAAACAACCTATGAATAAGATATAACCCTTGTAAACATATATGCACCCAACAAATAAGCACCCAAATATATAAGGAAAATCTTGGAAGACTTCAAGAAGACTATTGAGAGCAACACACTCATAGTAGGGGACTTTAATACCCCTTTGTCAACAATGAACAGATCTTTGAAGCAAAGAAACACCAAGGATATTGAGGCATTGAACAATACTCTAGATCAAATGGACTTAATTGATATATATAAAACTTTTCATCCCAAAGAAGCAAAATATACATTCTCTTCAAGTGCACATGGAAGGTTTTCAAAGATAAACCATATGGTAAGACAAAAAACAAGCCTCAACAAATTCAAGAAAATTGAAGTTATATCAAGCATCTTCTCGGATAACAATAGCTTGAAACTGGAAATTAAACTTAAGGAAAAACTCAAAAACATTCAAACTTATGGAAACTGAATGACATCATATTAAATAATGAATGGGTTAACAATGACATCAGGGAAGAAATAAAAAATTTCTGGAAAAAATGATAATGAATACACAACAGCCCAAAACCTATGGGACACAGTGAAAGCAGTCCTGAGGGGAAAGTTCATAGCAATACAGGCCTACGTAAAAGGGATAGAAGAATCTAGAATAAAAAAATATACCCAAAGAGCTACAAGAACTAGAGGAACAACAACAAACAAAGCCCAGAGTGAGTAGAAGGTAGGAAATCATCAAGATCAGAGCAGAATTAAATGACATAGTGACTAAACAAACAGTTCAAAACATCAATAAAACCAGGAGCTGGTTCTTTGAAAAGATAAACAAAATTGAGAAGCCTTTAGCCAGGCTCATCAAGAAAAAAAGAGAGAGGACCCAAATAAATAAAATCAGAAATGAGAGGGGAGAAATCACAACCAATACCACAGAAAAATAAAGGATTATAAGAAATTAATATGAACAATTGTATGACAAGAAATTTCACAATCTAGATAGATGGACAAATTTCTGAAAACATATATTCTCCCAAAACTGAATCAAGAAGAGGCAGAAAGCCTGAATAGACTGATAACAACTAGTGAAATTGAAACAGTAATCAAAAAACTCCTGGCACACAAAAGCCCTGAACTAGATGGCTTCACAGATGAATTTTACAAAACATTTAGGGAAGAACTAACTCCTATCCTTCTCAAACTATTTCAAAAAAGCCAAGGACTCCTAAAATTTTTCTATGAAGCCAGTATTACTCTAATTCCCAAACCAGGTCAAGACACAACAAAGAAAGAACTACAGGCCAATATTGCTGATGAACATAGATGCTAAAATCCTCAATAAAATATTGGTAAACTGGATCCAGCAACACAGTAAGAAGATCATACACCACAATCAAGTGGGATTCATCCCAGGGATGCAAGGATGGTTTAATATTTGCAAATCAATAAATGTAATATACCACATAAACAAAATGAAAGACAAAAATCACATGATCATATCAATAGATGCTGAAAAAGCATTTGATAAGGTACAACACCCATTTATGATGAAAACACTCAGCAAAATGGGAGTTGAGGGAGCATACCTCAACATAATAAAGGCCATATACAAGGAACCTGAAGCCAACATTATACTCATGGGAAAAAACTGAAAGCATTCCCCCTAAGATCAGGAACAAGACAGGGATATTCACTCTCTCCACTCCTATTCAACATAGTCTTAGAAGTTCTAGCCACAGCAATTAGACAAGAAAAAGAAATAAAAGGCACCCAAATTGGAAAAGAGGAAGTAAAACTGTCATTATTTGCAGACAACATGATAGTGTACATAGAAAACCCTATAGACTCCACAAAAAAACTACTTGACCTAATAAGTGAATTTGGCAAAATAGCAGGGTACAATGCCAATATTCAGAAATTGAAGGCACTTCTTTACACCGACAACAAAATATCAGAGAGAAAAACTAGAAAAATATCCCATTTACTATAGCAGCAAAAAAAATAAAGTACCTAGGAATAAATTTAACCAAGGAGGTAAAAGATTACAGAACACTGAAGAAAGAAATTAAAGAAGATACAAATAAATGGAAGCATATACTCGTTCAAGATGGAAAGAACCAACATCAGTAAGATGTCCATACTACCCAAAGCAATTTATAGATTCAATGCAATCCCTATTAAAATACCAATGACATATTTCACAGACCTAGAACATATACTTCAAAAACTTATATGAAACCAAAACAACAACAACAAAAACAAAACAAAACAAAACAAAAAACACCAAATAGCCACAACAATCTTAAGGCAAAAGAACAAAGTAGGAGGAATCACAACACCTGATCAAACTACTACAAGGTCACTGTAATCAAAACAGTCTGGTACTGGCATAAGAACAGACACATAGATCAATGAAACAGAATAGAGAGCCCAGAAATAAACCCAGGTCTTTATGGTCAACTAATACTTGACAAAGGGGAAAGGAACAAAAATGGAGTGAAAAGAGCATCTTCAACAAATGGTGCTGGGAGAACTGGAGAGGGACATGCAAAAAAATGAAACTAGTCCACCAACTTACACCACACACCAGAATAAACTCAAGATGGATAAAAGACTTAAATGTAAGCCATGACACCATAAAAGTCCTAGAGGAAAAAACAGGAAGGAAAATTTCAGATATCCCATGTAGCAATATTTTCACCAATATATTTCCTAAGGCAAGGCAAATAAAGAAAATAATAAACAAATGGGAACACATCACACTAAAGAGTTTCTGTTCAGCAAAAGAAAACATCAGCAAGATGAAAAGGGAACCAACAGTATGGGAAAACATATTTGCCAACGATAGCACAGATATTGGATTGATCTCCAAAATATATATAGAACTTATACGACTCAACACCAAGAAGACAGACAATCTAATTAAAAAATGGGCAAAGGACCTGAACAAACATTTCTCCAAAGAGGACATACGGAAGGTCCATAGGCATATGAAAGAATGCTCAACATCACTAGCCATCAGAGAGATGCAAATAAAAACCACAATGAGATACCATTTTACACCAGTCAGAATGGCCATCATCAACAAATCAACAAGCAGCAAGTGCTGGCAAGGATGTGGAGAAAAGGGAACCCTAGTGCACTGTTGGTGGGAATGCGGACTGATGCAGCCACTATGGAAAACAGCATGGAATTTCCTCAAAAAACTACAAATGGAGCTGCCTTTTGATCCAGCAATTAATTGCTAGGATTATACCCAAAGAATCCTGAAACATCAATTCAAAAGAACCTATGCACCCCTATGTTCATAGCAGCACTATTTACAATAGCTAAGTGCTGGAAACAACCTAAGTGCCCATCTGTAGATGAGTGGATCAAAAAATTGGTACATTTACACAATGGAATACTATGTAGCAGAAAGAAAGAAGGAACTCCTGCCATTTGCATCAACATGGATGAAACGAGAGAATTATGTTTATTGAAATAAGCCAGGCAACGAAAGACAAATACCATGTGATATCACCTAATACATGAAACTAGTGGACAACACAAACAAACGAACAAAACTGAACCGAGGCATATAAGCAGCCAGTGGACTGACAGTGACAAGCGGGGAGGGGGGGAAGGAGAGTAGGGGTGTAAGAGGGTATAGTCAAGGAGCTGGTATAAATGCCCCATGGACGTGAACAATGGGGTGGGGATGGACTGTGGGAGAAGGGGTGGGCAGGGAGGGGAAAACAATGGCGGAAAAAGTGGGACAATTGTAATAGAAAAATAAAAATGAATAAATAAAAGATAGCTGTCTATATGTGAATACGACAGTCTACAATCCTTAATATTGACTTTGAGGTGTTGGATAAAGTTTTATACTTTTCTGAATAAAATCTGGCCTTTCTTCTTGTGGAGTTTTTATAAACCGTACCAGCTGGCTCTAGCACAAAGAATTGAAACCTGAAAGGCATTTTGCAGATAATCCTCGGGTTCCGTCATTTAACCAAAGAAAACACAGGCACAGGGAAGGATCTCAGTTAACAATTTCATACATTTAAAATGAGATTTCCTCCAGTTGCGGTTGCTTGGCTTTTTAAACTCTACCCTTCAAAAAGCAAAATCAGCCCTGGCCAGTGGCCCTGTTACAACTGTCATCCTGATGCACAGCATCATGGGTTAGATCCTCAGTCAGGGAACATACAAGAGTCAACTAATGAATGAATAAATAAGTGGAACAATAAATTCATGTTTGTTTCTCTCACCAATAAATAAAAAACTTTAAAAAAAGGCAAAAGCAGGACACTTTCAGGCCAAGTGTCAGAAAATTTGGAATCTGTCAGCCTAATTTCCACTTATGGTTCAGCTCAGGTAAGACTTTCAGTAACTACAAGTTTCCCTCCTTCCATAAAACAAAAGGCTTGGAGGTGGTGTGCGGAGGGGTTTAACCAAAGAAGCAACTGAGAGCCATACCCAGGCTCCACCCTTATTCCCGCCAATAGCAACAGGTTCGCACTGGTTTTCCGAGCCCAGCCAATTGGCTGCACCAGCTGCGTCCGACGGAAGGGGCAGGGCGGCGGTTGCCAGAGAAGCTACTTGCTGGTTACTAGCTCCGCTTTGGTCCCATTGCACCTTAGCGGGCACTCTTCCATCGCAAGCAGTTCTAGGAATTTGCCTGCTTCCACCTCAGCTCCCTTGCCTTCCTTTCTAGCTTTGACCAGCTGCACTGCCCCCTGCGTCCTGCTCCCTCCCAGCTGACCCAGAGGGCTGGAGAGCACAGGTACGTTTGCTAAGGCTTCCCTAACGTTTGCGTTCCCTTCGAACCCGGCTCTTAGCGGAGCGGCGGCGGACTAACGTCACGGCGACGTGCTGACGCCGCGGTGGGGGCGTAGGCGCGTGTTTGGGAGAGGGAAACTTGGATTCAGAAGAAGGCTGGGGAGTTACCGCGGGTTGCCCTGGGGGCCTGGAGGCGATTGGCAGTGCTGGGTCCCAGAAATGAAAGGCCCTCGCGTTTACCCTGGGCTGGACCTCACTCGCGTTGTGCGCGCACACCCTGCACTGCTCTGAGACTGGTTGCCCAGGCTGGAAAGAGGCAGCGAGGCTCATACTCCTGGGAAGGATGTAGTCCCTGAGACGGCATAGCGGATGTTAGTCCAGGAGGGCTTCAGAACGAAATCCTGATGGGGGCGGCGGGACATGGCAGGGTTTCTCTACGAAATCGTGATCTTACTCAGCCCCCTCTGTATAATAAGGCCCGTAGTAGGCCTTGGGGCTCCATAAATGAAGAACACCTCTGGAAGCTTCGGGAAATAATTCCTTCTCCAGCCTGTAGGAAACCCCTGCAGGAGTGTGGCCTTGGGCAGGTCACTAACGGTCCCTGCCTCAGTTTCCTCTTCTGTAAAGTGAGGACGATAATAGCCACGTTGGAGTGGTTGTAATGAAAGATTGAGCAAACCGTTGCCAGGTTTTGAGTGTAGGTGGTTAGCAAGTGGTGCTGCTTGTTTACTGAGAAACCTCATAGTGGCTGGTGTTGAGAATAGTCTTTTGAGGAGACCAGGTTTTCCTGTAACCTCATTCATTGTAAGGTTTCAGGTGTTTTTGAATGAATGAGGTACTTGTAGTAGTTTAAAGCACCACTGGGTTAGTTATGATGAAAGGAACAAACCGCAGAAAGCCCGTTTACTTTTAAAATTAGTTTGATTCCCTTCTGCTTAAAATAAAAATGTCATGGTCATGTTTGTAATTCTTTAACAGGTGTCCATTTTTTTGTTTCTGTTTTTCCTCTGCTTTTGCAATTGATGTGTGTTAATAGTATAGTTTTTGTATCCCAAACACTCAAAGGTATGAGAAGATGGTTGTTTATATTACTATTAATCTTGCGCTTGGTCTGTACAAATGAATGAGAACCAAGGAGTTGGGTATAGCAATGAGGTTGACATACATCTACCTGCTGGGCACAATTCTTTTGGAAGTCAATAACTTTTCCCCTGGGCTCTGGTTTAGTAGTACTTAGTCAGTTTATGACTACATTGAAGATGATTTGTAATACTTCTGCAAAGAATAGATCTCAAAAATTGTTTTAAAGGGTTGTTACAGTTAATTCAGGCCTGCAAGTAATTCCAGGAATGACGGTTGACTCAGGATGATTATTTTTTAAAAAGATGAAAAAATTTAAAGGGAAGGCCTGATGGGAAAGTGGCCCCAAGAGTGAACCAAAGAGGCCCTAAATAAAACAAACATACAAAAAACCCTCACCTGTAAGTGCGTCTACTTCATTTTATTTGAACCACACCACAACTTGGCCAGCAAAGGTTAGTCTTATTTTGTAGAAGAGAAAGCCAAGGCCCATGGGGCTAAGGGTTGCTCATTTCAGGTGGCTCATAAGGATAAAACACTGATGAGTCTTGCTCAATATTCTTTCCTTTTAATATGCTGCATCTGGATCATCAAGGAATGGTCTAACTTATATTCAGTCTACCTGTGCTCTGTTTGAGAGGGAAAAAATAATACTTTTAAAAGATTTTCTTCAGTCTGGCCTAAGTAATTTTGGCACTTAAAGGGATAAGCTATCATTTTCTGGAACTTACATGCGGAGCAATCGGTTCAGATGGTCATGGGTAAATGAGGTGTTACATTTGATCACTTCTTTCTGTGCTGATCTCTTGCTAGTCTGGCATTCTAATTCTGATTCATTGTTTTTCATGTTTTTATCACCAGTGGAAACAGTTTTTTATTTCTTCAAAAATTTTTATAGGGAAAGAATGTTGACATTTGATCTCCTTGAGACCCTAATAACCAGTTTCACTGCTTCTACTTTCCTCTCTTCCATATGCCTAGTCCATTCTCCAAAATACCACTGGATTTGTCTTTAAAGAAGCACTTCTGATCTGTCATTCCCCTGCTTAAAATTATTTAATGGTCTGTCTTAACCTGTAGGAAAAAATTGAAGCTCTTGAGTTTGGCATACAGTTACTGCTTTCAGTCCAGTCTCATCTTTGCAGCTGATGTTCCCTCATGAGTCCTTGCTCTTGCTGCTACTTTATCCTCCACCTGGAATGCCTTATGCTGTTCTGTTTTGCCAAGCTTAAACTTGTTCTGCAGGACTTGATTGAGGTTCCACCTCCTCTGGGAAGTCTTCCAGGATCCTGGTGTAGTTTATCCTTCTGTATGCTTTCATGGTATACCATGACTTCCCTGTCACAGCCTTTAGCACACTGGATTTTAGTGGTCTGCTCACTGCCTGTACTTTCTTTAGACTTATAGTCTTTTCCTTCAAGGAGTTCAATCTTATTCATTCCTTATTTACTTGTATAGAACATTTTTTATTTAAATATAAACGGAATTTATAATAGTGTTGTTGAAACCTGACTGGATTAAGGTAAGTTTGTATGTTACTTTCTGCTCTATAGATTCTTATATTTATTTATATTTTAGTATCTTATGGCTTTTGGATCAAAACTTAATTCTACCACTTCCTTACTTGTAATGTTAGGCAAGCTATTTAACTTTTCTAAAATTGACTTTTTCATCTTTTTCACTCAATAGCTTTTGAGTATTAATATCAATAGCAACCTGGTAAGGATTTTCTGAAATGATGTGTTAAGGTCAGTCAGTGCTCCATTAATAAATGACAGCGGTTGTCCTCACATTGAAGGGATGGAAAATCCTTTGAATCTGTCTGGTAAAAGATGCTGGCTTTACTTGGGATCAGGCAATATTCTGAACGACTTTGGGCCAATCTTCTACTGGATAATTGGGCTTTATGTGGGGCCCCCTTTTTTTCAAAAGTGTCTCAGTTTGGATAATAAATTATTTGATCACCCTAACATGTATTAGAACCTAATCTATGCCCTTCACTGTGATAGGTAATTATTTTTTTTAAGATTTTATTTATTTTTAGAGAGAGGGAAAGAAACATCAATGTGTGGTTGCCTCTTGCACCCCCAACAGAGGAACTGGCCTGCAACCCAGGCATGTGTCTGGACTGGGAATTGAACCAGCGACCCTTTGGTTTGTAGGCTGGCACTCAATCCACTGAGCCACACCAGTCAGGGCTGTGTTAGGGCAGAAGATGATGGGTATGATATTTGCTTCTACAGATTTAGTAGCAAGTTAAAAGAAAACAAAAATATGAGCATTATGGAGCAATTAAATTCTAAACTGTATGATTCTGAAAATATTATTAAATGTTTAGGATTCTTAGTGACCTGGAGCAGTCAGGGAAACATTTTGAGAAGGAGGAGAGACTGGGGCTTGAAGTAAGAATCCAGTGTTTATAAATCAGTCATTCTTGCTGTCAGCTTTTCCCCCCTATATTATCTAATCTGCAACGCTTTTGTATTTAAATTCCTTTATTCACTGGACAGAGCGGTTAGCTAGTTATTTACAGTCATGCTCCGCATAGTGACATTTTGGTTAACATTGAACTGCATATATAATGATCGTCCCATAAGAATGTAAGAGTTGAAAATTTCTATCACCTACTGATGTCATAGCCATCCTAATGTTGCAGCACAACACATTTTCATTACTCATGTGTTTGTGGTGATGCTGTTGAAACAAACCTACTGTGCTGCCAGTCACATAAAAACATAACACATACAATTATGTACAGTATAGAATACTTGATAACGATATAATGATAATAAACGACTGTGTTACTGGTTTATGTATTTACTTACCACACTCTGTATCTTTATTTTAAAGTGTACTCTTTCTACTTATAAAAAAGAAGTTTGCTGTAAAACAGCAGGCTGTGTTATGCCAGCAGCAGCCTCATACCTCTGTTTACCATGTTTCTAGATTACATCATTTCTCTTGTGTGTGACATAATTTCGTGTTGTTTTGTACAGTAACATGCTGTACAGGCTTGTGGCCTAGGAGCAATAGGCAATACCACCTAGGTTTGTGTGAGTACATTCTGTGATGGTTGCACAATGGTGAAATCACCTTACAATGCATTTCTCAGGACATCCCCATCATCAAGTGGTGCATGATTGTATCTAAATTAAACTCTGTGTATCAGAAAAAAAATTTTTTTTCCATTTATAGTAGCTTTTACTCATAAGATCAATTTTCTACCTTTGGTTATTTTTTATTCTCTGCCTATTTTCAAATATCCTATACATTTTTTTCATTATGGAGTCTAAAAAGCCTGATAATTTCTTCTTTCGTAACTTTTTGACTAGTGTCTAGAATAGTGAAAGAAAGAAGCAGTATTCTTATATCTATTTTGTGTTCCTTGATGAATATTTCACAGTGATTTTTTTTCTGTAGAAGCTGTTTGCTTTTTTTTGAAGCCAATGGAAGCTAATTTTCCAAGAATTAATGTTTGGAAATAAATAATTGAAATCTGCAAGGTTAATATGCTTTTCTCATCAAAGAAATTAGTTTTAAATATATCTTTGTCTGCAGTTGGTTAGTTTACTTACATCAGTCTAGGTGCTAAAGAAGGCCATGGACTGTGGTCATTCTTTTCTCTGACCATAGCCAGCACCATGGTCCCTGAACAGCCATCCCTCAAACGCTTGTTGTTGGCCGAATGGAACATAGTTTAGTGAGTGTAGCTGGATCAGCATAAACCCATGACCATGCCTGGAAAAAGCTTTAAGTACATGCCTTTTTGGTAGGGGACTGGTAAAGTCATCTCTGTATAGGAAATTTAATTCTTTCAACATTAAAAATATTTAAAAACTGCTAATCTTTAGGGATTTGATCATTAAATATGTGTGCAAAATATGTGTCTTTGTTTCACCACTAGAAAGTTGTTCAAAAGTATTATTTATACATTTGTCAATTGCCAGTATATTCTACATAATTGAAAATATTTTCTTTTGAAACAAACATCTGCTTTTCCATACAAGAATACATTTGGTCCATTAAGATGATAGCAATTTTTATGAAGGTAGGACTTTTTATGCTAAAGAAAATTACTACATTGTTGTTCAGCACACATGTGTTTTTGGTTATAGTATTGTCATGACACAAAAATAGTGGAGTGCCTCTGAGCCTCTGAACAATTTTATCTTGGAAAATATTTCTAGATTGTAAGAGACTTGATTTATACAGTTTTGTATTTCATGTTTTGAGGAATAGTAATAAAGATCACATTTTCGAATTTTGGGCTAAAAGTCATTCTAAAATCTCTATTTTTACAATGCATTAATTTTATTTGTTTATCCTTTAAGATAAGGCACAATAACTTTTGTAGGTGATCAAGCAGAAAAATGTTTATGATTTTATCTTGTGATAAAATGTAAAGAAATATTGTGTAAGTAGCTGTCAGTAAACAACAAAGCTAAATAAGAACTTACTTAAAATACTGATACCAAACGGAATCTTATCTCATAAAATATTTCCTACAAATTGAAGCTCCCTATCCACTCACATTGTTTTTTGAAATTTTATTCCAAATATGGAAACCATTTTTTAATGCTCCCCCAGAAGATGAATCAGAGGGTGATTAAGTAAAAAACGGTCTTTAGTCATCCTGTTCATTGACTGCTCTAAGCCTTGAGTTCTCTCCTTCAATTATTGCTCAACTTTTTCAAGGCTTATAGGTGCTGAGGATCCAAATATAAATAAGACACTTTCTTGAGATTCCAGCATGCAGAGAAACAAATATTTAAACAAGTGAATGGCTGGAAGATAAATTCCAATTCCTCTCTTTGAGTGGGGAAACTATTGCAACTAAACAAATTAGTAGATGATAATTCTCTTGATTGTAGTGACTTATCCAGAGCATATTCTTCTTCACCCTTAGGCCTGGTTTACTGGATTTCATGTATCTGTATATTTTTAATTCTTCTAGACTATAGATAGCTCAAATATTGTTATTCCCTAATAACAGATGTTGCATGTTTGCAGCATTCTAGTAGATCATCTTACACTATCTGTAGGTTTTCAGCAGTTTCATTTGGACATGAATTGCTGGTATTTCCAAAATATGAACATGCTTTTCTTTGGCCTGTATCTTAAATATTTCCCTCTGTGGTACATGGAATCTTCAGACAAAAATAGATACATTTTTACAGACTCTTTGGAAGGTTTATGAATCGCTAATTAAATATTGTGAATAACTTTCAACCTATAATTTTATATCTACCTAAAGTATTGAAAATTCTTGAGCATATGTATTTTATAACCGAGATATATAAAAATAAATTACAAAGAGGTAACTGCTGTGAAAAAATGTAGAAAATCTTAAATGTAACATTTGATTTTGTATAAACATAAAATGAAGTCAGGAACACACATTACTGTATGTTAGAGTTGTGAAAACACAGTCTTACTGATGGGTGAAATATGCATTACTTAAACTGGAAAAACTTTAAGACATTTATAAATATTCACATTAAAAAAATGACACCTCCAAGTTTGAGTGAAAACAATTAGATTAGGAAAACTTAGCAGTAATGCCATCTCTCTATTCATTATCACCAAAGAATATCCTAGATGGAGCTGGGAAATAGGAGTAAATGAATTTAATTTTTAAAGGTCTACTTTCAGAATAATAACTTCTCTTCTTTGTAGCTATTATTGTCAAATACTTTCAAAAGCATGTTAAATTGCTACTGTTCTAGGCACAATTAACACACATTTCCTGTTGGATGTATCTAACGAAACTGAGCACCATAGTTAACCCATGTATTTTATATGCATTTTCTAGTCCAACTGGATTAAGATATTATTATAATACTTCAAGAAATAGATTAATTAAAGTTTTTACATTCTGTGATTATACAGAAAATAGTGGGCCTTTTGGAAGCTGTATAGAAACTGGCAATTGTTGAATGCTTGTGCTATGCAGTTTTGACATTATTTTGAATTAGTATCACAATGAACAGCAGTTATGAGTTTCAATTTGTGAAATAGTATTTGTTTACATATTTTAGTTTTTATTATAGGATAATGAAAAAGAATCTCATGAAATGGTATGTTTAATAACTAAAATATTTCCTAACTTTCAGCTCATGTGGAGAAGTTGTTGTGGAAGCCATCTGTAATTCACTGACCAAGTGTATGGAGGAGCCTGCAAATGATGGAAGTCATTCAGAAGAACTATTTTCCCCTTTTAAAAGTAGACCAGAGAAAGAATATTTACCACAGCATGCTAGTCAAAATCATCTCAGGTGGTATTCTCAACAATTGGGAATGTCTAATATTCTTTTTTTTCTTTTTAAGTATATTTTATTGGTTATGTTGTTACAGTAGTGCCAATTTCTTTTTTCCCTTTGTTGCCCTCTGCCCAGTACCCCCTTGCCTCCTGCGATCCTAGTCCCCTTAGTTCATGTCCATGGGTCATGCATATGCGTTCTTTGGCTTCACCCTTTCCTATATTATTCTTAACTTCCCCCTGCCTATTTTGTACCAACTGATTATGCTTCTTAATGCCTGCACCATTTTCCCATTTCTCTCCCTCCCCCGCTACCAGCCGATAACCCTCCAAATGATCCCCATACCTATGATTCTGTTCCTGTTCTGGTTTGCTTAGCTGGATTTTGTTTTTACTTTTTAGAGTCAGTTGTTGATAGTTGTGAGTTTATTGTCATTTTAATGTTCATAGTTTTTATCTTTAAAAAAAAAAAAAGTCCCTTTAACATTTCATATAATAATGGCTTGGTGATGATTAACTCCTTTAGCTTTACCTTGTCTGGGAAGCATTTTATCTGCACTTTCATTCTAAATGATAGCTTTGCTGGATAGAGTAATCTTGCTTGTAGGTCCTTGCTTTTCATCACATTGAATACTTCTTGCCAGTCCCTTCTTTCCTGCAAAGTTTCTTTTGAGATATCAGCTCATAGTCTTATAGGCACCCCTTTGTAGGTAACTCTCTGCTTTTCTCTTGCTGCTTTTAAGAATCCCTCTTTATTTTGAACCTTTGTCATTTTAATTATGATGTGTCTTGGCGTAATACTCTTTGGGTCTAGCTTGTTTGGGACTTGCTTTGCTTCCTGGACTTCTATGTCTATTTTCTTCACCAAATTTGGGAAGTCTTTCTTCATTATTTTTTCACATAAGCTTTCAATTTCTTGCTCTTCCTCTTCTCCTTTTGGTATCCATATGATTCGGATATTGGCACGTTTAAAGTTGTCCCAGAGGTTCTTAAGCCTCTCCTCATTTTTTCCAATTCTTGTTTCCTCATTCTGTACTGGTTGACAGTTGTTTTCGTCCTTATGTTTCAAATCATTGATTTGAACCCTGGTTTCCTTCCCCTCACCCTTGGTTTTGTGTGGATTTTTCTTCGTTTCATTTAGCATAGCCTTCACTTCTTCCCTTATGCATTTGCCATACTTAAGCATATCTATCAAGCCTGTGAGCATCTTTATCATCAGTGTTTTGAACTCTACGTCTGTTAGCTTGGCTGTCTCCTCGTCTGTGAGGTTGGCTATCTCCTTGTCGCTTAGTTCTCCCACTGGAACCTTGATCCATTCCCTCTTTTGCACTATACTTTCTTTCTCCTCATCTTGACAGGCTCCTGTGTTTGTTTACCTCTGTGTCTTAGATAGAGCTGTCACACCTGTTACGTTGTAAGGGGCGGAGTGTTAGGTATTCATTATACAGGGCGACCCGTTTGCCTTATTGTGGCACTGTATGTCAGGGAAGGGTCTGAGAGGGAGCAATGCTGCTTGCTCAGTACTCACCCCTTTTTCAGGCACTTCTCCCGCTTCTGTATGGGACTCACACCGCTCTAGCTGTTGTTCTGGCCTGTTGTTCGCAGAGTGGGTGGGTCTGCAGACATTCTAGGACCTTGGGGGCCCTTTAAATAAGTGGGCTCTGCTTTAAGGAGGCAGTTTTTTCCTCTACCCCAGCCCCCACTGGTTTGCACAGTCAGAAGCAGTTAGACTTTATTTTCCCTGGTGCTGGAGCTGTGAGCTGTGCAGTCTGATCTGGTGCTGGGAGTGCTCCCCAGGTGTCCCTCCTACTTTTTAAAACATGTCACTGCGCTTTCTGCTGGCCTGCCACTGCCGTCGCTGCTGCTGCCACTCACCACGTCCTCTCTGTCCTGGCTCCACTCCTCCTACCTGTCTGGATGAGTATTTCTTCTTTATATCTTTGTTTGTTGGACTTATGTGTAGCTTTCTTTTCTGGAACTTCTGGTTGTCTCTAGTTTTGAGGTAGTTGTATTCCTTCTTAATGGTGGAGGGAGATGCAGCATGTCTATCTAGGCCTCCATCTTGGCTGGAAGTGGGTATGTCTAATTTTCTGATCCCAGGGTTTCATGTTTTGTCCATATTGTAAATTCTTTGAATCAAATATAGCATTCTTTTAAGAATACCTTCTTCAAGCCCAGTAATTAACATATTTATTTAATTTGATTACAATATAGTTATTTAGCAGAACTTAGCTATCTTTTTGGAATCTCAATGAAAGCAATTAAAAATGAAAACCTTACCTGTTAAGAACTTGTATGAAGCATTTTAACTCAGGTAAATGAAGATATAAATTATAAATATTGGATATATAGTTACTAAATACCAATTCACTGTCACTTGGTATATTGCTGTTTAACAAATACCTGCCATATTTTGCTTTCTTAGAATGAGAAATATACTTATTTATATGACTTATTGCTCCCCCAAATGACACTCTTAAAATACCATTAATGTTACTGAGGATGGTATATTCCAACTTCTAATTTACTTTGTTAAAATGAAGATGTTCAGTCATATACAATCATTTTTTACTTTCTGTCCATGGTTTTTAATAATGGGCAATTGTCATTCATAGCTAAGATCTTTATAAGCCCATCGCTTTAAGCTAGTGGTGCTTAAGAACACAATCTACTTTTTGATGTAGCCTTTAAGATTCCATCAGATGCTGATGAGTCATTACAGTATATAGGTTCCATAAAGAAAGAAAAGAGCTGCCTATTAAGGAAAGACTTGGAATTTTATTTATGAATATTGAAAAAGTTCATTAATTATACTTCGATTTTTATTCCAAATATATGCCTATATAAAAATAAAATTAAGTGTAACAGATGAGTTAAGGTAGTCTCATAACTTCTCTATACTTGAGTTCAACTTCTCTGAGTCACTTTTTTTTTTTTTTTACTAGGCAAAGAACTTTATTAATCTTGGTTTCAAACTTTATTCCCAGGCTTCTTCAGCTTAATTTGCTGCAAAGAATGATTTGTGTATAAGCAAAAACTGAAAAGAGCTGCAGTGTCCAAGGGGCTAGAGCTTAAAAATATTAGAGATCTAGATTTTATCAGATCCATAAACAAAATTTGAAAAAGCAGTCATATTATAAAATAGCAGCTCCCAGTAACTTCTTCAAGTTTATCTTCTTCAGAAGTTGACTCAATTCAGTTTGCTTCATTCTTGGAAGCCTCATCAAAATTCTCCACAAGATCTGGAACTTCATCATCATCATCCTCTCCTGTAGCAAGTGGTGCTTTTCCATCCACAGATTGTTTGGGCAGAGCTTCAGCTAGTCTCCTTAAACTGGTCAGACTGTCTGCACCAAGCTGATTTAAGATGCTGGGCAGCATTTCTGTCAGCTGCTTCGTCTCAGCATGGCCTGTAATGGTGAACGTGTTCGCTGCCAGAGATGCCTGAACTTTAGGGTTGTTAAAGTGGATCACTGTTCCTTGGTTTGTGAACATATTTACCTCTTCAATGCCAGAGATGTTGTTTACCCCCAACTTCTTTAAGGGAGAACTGAAGTTTTTTATCATCTGCTGTAGCTGTTCTGTGAACCACCTTCTTCTTCCTACGAGCAGTACCTTTCCCACCAATGCGCACTTGTGCCTGCAGTTTGGCGAGTTTCTCTTGGTTCATGATAGTTTCTTTCATCTTGTTGGAGAGAAAACGGGGCCGCGCGGGGGACTAGGGTTGGTGCTCAGGGGGGTCTTTGGCAGACCAGCTGAAAATAAGCGCGCACACGCGGGGACGCAAGATGGCAGCTCTCTGAGTCACTTTTTGACTCAAGTTGCCCTTGCTGTTAAGAATATTGGCATTTTTTGGGCAAAGGACCTGAACAAACACTTCTCTGAAGAGGACATACAGAAGGCCCATAGACACATGAAAAAATGCTCAACATCATTAGCTATCAGCGAGATGCAAATAAAAACTACAATGAGATACCATTTTACACCAGTCAGAATGGCCATCATCAACAAATCAACAAATAACAAGTGCTGGCGAGGATGTGGAGAAACGGGAACCCTACTGCACTGTTGGTGGGAATGCAGACTGGTGCAGCCACTATGGAAAACAGTATGGAATTACCTCAAAAAACTAAAAATGGAACTGCCTTTTGAACCAGCGATTCCACTACTAGGATTATACCCGAAAAATCCTAAAACACTAATTCAAAAGAACTTATGCACCCCTATGTTCATTGCAGCACTGTTTACAATAGCTAAGTGCTGGAAACAGCCTAAATGCCCATCTGTAGATGAGTGGATCAAAAAACTGTGGTACATTTACACAATGGAATACTATGTAGTGGAGAGAAAGAAGGAACTGCCATTTGCAACAACATGTATGGAACTAGAGAGAATTATGCTTAGTGAAATAAGCCAGGAAGAAAAATACCATATGATATCACCTAATACAGGAAACTAAAGAACAACACAAACAAAAGAACTAAATAGAACAAAGAGCAGAATAGCAGTCAATAGGGGGGAAGGGGGAGGGAGAGAAGGGGGATAAGTAAGGGAAGGGTTTAGTCAAAGACCGTATATAAATGACTCATGGACATGGACAACGGGGAGGGATATGATTGTGGGAGAGGGGGTGGGCTGGGAGGAGGGGCAATGGGGGAAAAATGGGACAATTGTAATTGAAAAACCAAAAAGAAAAAGAACAGAAAATAATCAAGTAAATCGGGCTTAATTTCCTCTCAGGGTACTAAAAAAAAAATAAAAGAATATTGGCATTTTTTAGGAGCATCTTTAACTGAAATAAAATTGTTTGCTTTTGGTCTCTTAATTACGATACATAGCAAGCTTACATTTGAGTCTTTCTTCTGGAATGTTGCTAATTATTCCTACTTCACCAGCTCCCTTAACCTCTCTCATGACCCTTCATTCCTAGGGGTTAAAAAATGGTGCACCCCATCTCTGGGATAATTGAGCAAAGCACTGGACACTTGTTCTATAAGTCTGGGGCATGTACAGGATTGATAGCTCAGGACTTCCTCCTGTGCTGTGGAGGAAGATTGTGAGGAGCATCCTGATTTGGGGATATAAAAAATGTGTCTTTCATACATAGTAGTGGCAAGGTAAAACATAGTAAAGAAGGCAAAAATGATCAGTTTTGTTCTAAATGATAATTATAAAGCCAAATGCGAAGGATTTTTAGGTATCTGGAGAGCTTTTTTTTTTGTTCCAGTTTACTCATTCTTCTGGGGAAGTATTTTGTGAAGAGCAGTGACTTTTAAGAACGAGTTTGGGAATAAGGTCTAGAACAACCAGTCTTCTGGGTTTGGAATAAGGGAGAGGAAGGGAAGGAAAAAAGACAAACACTCCTGCAAATTGTTTTACAAACTAGAAAAGGGGTGTTGAATAGTTATCAAATGGCACAGTGAAAACATTGCTGTTGGTGGTCTCTGTGTTTTATATATCTTATCATTTTAAAGACTCTCTTTACAGTAAATGTAGAAAAATATGGAAGTGTAGAAAAATTTATTACATTTTCAGTGACAATTTACTGTTGTATTTTGCAGAGTAATTTATGCAACTATAATATTTAGTTAAGCTATGCTATATATATTCATGAAAATACAGCTGGTTTATTTGACATATTTCACTTAAATTTTGTTTGTGCATATCTAATTAGTGAAAAGCAGGACATCCTAAATGAAAAGACTGAGTTGGAAGCAACATTTAAGGAAGCCGAGTTGGCGACCTGTTCTGTAGAATTATTTTTACCATTATTTAAGGACACCATTGAAGAAATTAGTTTTGAAAATGTGAGTACTCGACTTGTTAACATCTGATAAAATGAAAGCTAGCATAATGTTCAGATTGCAGTATCTGATGTTTCATATCTTAAAGTAGTTATGTGCACATACTGATATTTGATATTAAAAATGCAGGCTTACCAGTGTTCTTTATTCCACAATTCTTTTCCTCAAAGATAGTTTCAAGCATGCACTTGATAAGAGGCTAAGCTAGAAACTATAACTTGGTGCTTGACTTACTTGGAGTTGAATTAGTTGAGTCAACTTTTCGTAAGAGTGAATTTTAAACCAAAATATTCTGAAAGATGAAATATATCTATTTTCTATAAAAATCTCTAAAATTTGAATGTACTAACGTTTGAGGTATGGACAAAAAAATAGATTGTATTCTGTTAGTTATATTAAAATAAATGCCTGAAATACTTTAGAGTTTAAGTTCTTATTTTGATTTCATTTCACTTTAATGTACAATGTAACAGATTCTATTACTATTCACAAACTTGGTAACATTTACTATTACTATGTACAAAAGAATGATTTCGTTACTAGGAAAAAGTATTCTTTGATAATAGTAAGGAATATTATATTTTAAAGTGTTCTAATGCTATGTCTTAAATCTGTGTGTGGTTCTTATATTTTGTCAGGCTGATCTTTCTCCATCCAATTTGAAAAAGATTTTCAAGCAGCAGGAGATATTAACAAAAGAACTAGATACATTTAACCGTGTAAAACAAGCTTTAGAACAACTTAGAAAGCCAGAATACCAACAAGTAAGGAACATTAACCACTGATTTAATAGTGATATTTCCTACTTGAAGGTTATATTATTTTTTAAACTGTTGAAATTAAAATATTGGTGTATTTGAAATGGAAATAATTCTTGAATATTTGTTTGAAATGGCAATCACCACACCCCTACTTTTAATGTTTCATAAGTATTCTATATGAGAGCGGAATATTTTTATAGAAATATATTTTTATTATCGATATCAAAAACTTTAATTATTTGTTATAATGTCATTTCAGCCTATTACAATAAAATATTCATAGAATGTAAGCTCTTATGTACATTATACTTATATCCTTATGTATTCCTTTTTTGGTAACAGTTTTGGTGTGACACAGTTCACATGCCATACAATTCACCCATTTAAAGTGTATGAGTGAGTGATTTTTAGTATATTCATGTAATTGTGTAGCTATCACCACAATCCATTTTAGAGCTTTTCTTTACTACAAAAAAAAAGCTCCCTTCATACTCTTGAGAAGTTCACCTCCCCTCCCCTCCTTAGCTTATTATGTACTTTCTGTCTCTATGGACTTGTTGATTCCGGACATTTCATATAAACAATCATTTAGTATGTGGTTGTTCATAACTTCTTTCATTTAATAATGTTTTCAAGTTTTATCCATGTTTTATTCCTCATTATTGCTAAATAATATTTTGTTGTATGAGTGTACCACTTTTATTTATCCATTCCTCATTTGGTGGCCATTTGGGTTGCTTCTACTTTTTGGCTGTCATGAATAAAGCTGCTGTGAACATTCATTTATAAGTTGCGTATACCCAGAGAAGAAAACATATATGCCAAGCAATTCTACTGTGAGTATATGGATGGGCTTCATGGAAGTCCATGAACTTTCTGAAATTGTGTATACAATTTTGCATTACATGTACATGCATATGTACTTTTAGGTGAAAGGAATCCAGAGCTTTTCTACATCCTCAAACAGGATTATAACACTCAAATGAATAAACATTCTTCTGTGTTCTCATTTCAAATGTCTACATAAATTTTGTTACTGATTTGCTATAATTAAAAATAATTCTTATTGGTATAATTAGGTTATTTATTATTTTTACCTACTTATTAATATTAATAGCACTGTGAGCTTTCTTTGTATACAAGATTTTTGTGATTTTTTATGTCATTAGCTTGTACTTTCTGTGGCATTATTTACAGATTAGTAAATTAACTAATTTTATGAATTATGGACAAAACATGATTTGGAACACTTAGGCAAAAGTCCTTCTGATGTTAACATTTTAAAAAACCTGAACTCTGCAGTGTAGTTGTTCATATTAATTTCTTTTCTTAAAGATTTTATTTATTTATTTTTAGAGAGGGGAAGGAAGGGAGAAATAGAGGAAAAGAAACATCAATGCATGGTTGCCTCTCATGCGCCCCCAACTGGGGACCTGGCCTGCAATCCAAGCGTGTGCCCTGACTGAGTATTGAACCAGTGACCCTTTGGTTCGCAGGCCGGCGCTCAATCCACTGAGCCACACCAGCCAGGGCTAATTCCTTAATTGATGCTTATTTCACTTTCTGCTTTTTTATATAGAGAAATATAGTTTATGAACACTGATTTATAGCAGTATTTTTTTCACAGACAGGTGACAGTTTATCCTGCATGTTAGAGAAGCTAACTGATAATGAAAGTGAAAATACTGTAAGTCTTTTTATACTTTGTGTTTATTCTTCTGACCTTTTTGTTTTTCTGGTGCTTTGCTATAAGTCAACATTACTTATGATATTGCTAACTCTAACATTATATTTGCTGAAGGATCTTAACAAGAAGGTACGTGAAAAGGAGGCCTATATCCAAGAACTTTCTTGTGTTTTTCAGAATGAGAAGGTAAGTAGATTTTGAACTTAATTCATCTTATTTTCTTCATATTGACTCCTTTCCTCTTTCCATCCTGGCTCCCATATCCTAAGAAATGGACACAAAAAGGCTTTTAGATTATTTGTATATTTTGCAAGTTTTATTTAACAAATAACAGGTCTTAATTTTTTAAAGTTTTTCTTTTCTTTTTGTATTTTTTCTTTGTTTTTAAAATTTTATGGTGTTTCTTTCAGGGCACTTGGCTTAAATCACTGTATTAGGAACTATGTACAAATTTATATTGTAGAACATTTTAGACATACCCATAATTTTACTTAGGAACATAGATAGGAATTTTTAAAAAGAGATAGTTATCAGGAGCCCTTGAATAAAAGGAGGGAGGAGAGAACATAAATTGCACTTGCGATGGTGGGGCGGTGTCTTGGTTTCTGCAAAATGTTACTTTGCTTTTTATCAGCTGTTTAGATCATGTCTAAATACAGATAAGTTAAAGATTGTGGAGAAATGTATCAAATAACACATTTTATTTATTTTTCTCTGTTTTAGGCAAATGCTTTGAAAGCCAACCGATTTGCACAATCAGTTAAAGTAGTACATGAACGACTACAACTCCAAATTCACAAAAAGGAAGCAGAGAATGATAAGTTAAAAGAATACATAAAGGTTATAAATATTCATCCATTTTTATAGTTTGTGATAAACTTAATGATCTACTATAAAGCCTTTCATTAATTCTGGAATTTGGTGGTTTTGTAAGAATTCAACTTAAGCATCACCATGGGAAATATGTATGTGAGGGAAATCTGAAACTTAAGATTTCTGGACTATCTAAAGATTTGCCTCCAAAAATTAATATAAAGTTGCTGTTTCTTTTTAGTACAACTTTAAGAAGGATTTGTAGAACTTGAATTAGTGAAAAAACCTTTCCCACTATACAGTTAATTTATGTTTATTGTGGATAATTTGTACAATATTAAAGAGAAAATTAAAATACTCAAAAATACATTTTGGCATACAGTATTCCGGTCTTTATTTTGTACATCTATGCAAACGTGCATACTCTCAACACATATTTAGTAAGTGTTAAATAAATGTTTCTTATTTTTGTGTTTGTTACTAATGGTAATAACTTTAAAATCAGTTATTGTAGGTTTGGTGCTCAGATTATCAAATAATCTTTTTTATATATATATATATATATTTTAGCAATATAAATAAGGGGAATTTTTTGGTTTAAACTGAGTGGTTTAAATATTCTTTAGGAAGCCTTACATTCACTTGTGGTAAGAATTTGAGGTTACTATGATATGACACTAGCTATTTGGATTTGCTGTCATTATTTTTGCCCACGGAAAACAATCAGTGTTCTCATTTTCAGAAGAGAAGTGTACAAAGACAACTCTACCAAGCACTCTGTGTTAAATTTGTTTGCTTTTGCACTCCTGAATCTTAGCAGATGTGTGCAATCTGTGGCACATGTTTTAGGAGTGTACTTGAGGTTTTTTTTTTTTTTTCCTTCAATGAGCTTTTGCTCTTCAAAGGAAATTAACAATAACAGGCTTATAGAGGATGTAAAATTTATCCTCTGACTCCTACATGTGCTTTTAAGCACCTTCTGCCATAGATTCCCTGTGTCCTGGTATCGATGTCCTGGGACATTGCCTATGAACTGCAGTTGATATTTCATTGCTTGGCATGATAAAGACAAGACAATACTTGTGATTTAATATCTCAAATAATTATCTACTGCAATTTATCTTACATAATTTTTATGTTCTCAAGTAGCAATTGGGGAAGTTTTTGAAATTATTTTCTTTAAAAATGAAATATAAGTGCTTGCTTTTGTAGCACATATACTAAAAATGAAATGTTAAGTGATTTTTTTTTTTAAGAGTTAGGTTACTTTTTCTACTCCTGATAATTTAAGGAAAACTGTAAGATTAAAATCCCAAGATTTTGCAATGACAGTCTCCTGTATAACATTGATACTTTGAGTATAGTTTTAGTATACTCTTCAGTGTTTAAGTGTGGGATTTGGTAAATCTAGTGAGACAGTCTTGCCAGAAACCTTTTTCAAAAAAATTTACTTTGCCTTTAGTGT
This sequence comes from Furipterus horrens, assembly GCF_987537825.1. Classification (NCBI taxonomy): domain Eukaryota; kingdom Metazoa; phylum Chordata; class Mammalia; order Chiroptera; family Furipteridae; genus Furipterus; species Furipterus horrens. Next base: position 65,099,517 of record NW_028327173.1, on the reverse strand, counting down.
TTAAAAGGTTTTGAAAAGTGTAGCCATTATTCATGGTGTGATGATGACATCCTGTGGTCTCATGGAGGAATGACAGCTGGATTTCTTGTGACATCTTTGTTTCTCTGAAAGAGACTTACTGTAGTCCTCTTATTTGTTTTTCCACCACTATTTATTAAAACATTTCCTTGGATTTTTTAGTTTAAGATAGACTTTTAAAGACAATTGAAGATTATTTTGCTTCTTTTAGTCTACCTACTCACTTTTCAAAGAAATCAAGTCTTTAAATCTTAAGCTTTCAATTTTAGTAGAGGTTATAAAGCAGTAGTTGTTTATCAGAGTTAAGTAGTAAAGCCCCATTTTCTACTGTGACTTCTTTGATTTTTAAAAATTAAAATGATTGTCCAGTGAATGGAAAACTGAAACCTAAATTCTGTAATAATTTTGCATTCCTTTCAGTATTACACAACTTTAAAAAATGTAATATCATTAAAGTCTTAAGTCTTTAAATTCGTAGATACTTAATGCTCAAATACTTTAAATACAAACCATTAAAATAATTTAGGAAAAAAAAAATGAGAGTAGTCACACAAATTCATATCCATCATCAACCAAGCCTAATACTCTGTTTCTCCTTAAGTCATCAAGAGATTCGTGAAGAAAAGTCATGTCGTTCGACACCATTAAACTCAATGGAGAGAAGCATGCCTTCAAACATTTCTTTACCTTAACTCTTATGGATCTAGTAGTATTTCTTTATGTAACCTTGTTCAGTCTTAGAATAGTAACTTCCATAAAGTTACTACTCATTGGGTAAAGCAGTACTTTTATTGTCCTGATGAACCTTTTAAAGTGTCAAGATATGCCCCTTAATTCTCATAAGTTAAAATTTTGGTAAATATGTGTATGTTTATCTCATCCATATCCTTTATGGTCTGTAGATTTTTATCATATTTTCGGTAATCTGTACCTATTGTTTGAATAGTCTCCAGCTCAATTATTGTCTTTTGACTTGAAATAACTAGTACCATGTGTAATAGTCTAGATGTGATAGTCTAGTTAATTATAACAGTTTTAACGAAATTAGTGTTTGTACCATAATCACCAATATTGGCATCTATAGTAAGACCGGCATTAGTTTTACATAGACTTATATATTTTAAATTTGCATTCTATAACTGCTTACAGATAAACATTGGTGAAAATCACCTTTCTTCACTGTTTTGCTTTTTATTCATCATATGATGAATCCTCTAATAACCTCATGTGGAAGATTATTTACATATTTTTGCAATGTTTACATAATGTTGGAATTCTAAAATAGTTCAATTGTTGCTAATATATTTTCTTTTTTAGAACTTGGAGACCAAGATAGACAAATGGAACTTGCAGTTGAGAAAGAATAAGCATGAGACTGTAGCAATGAAAGAATCGAGTAGGCAAAAAACTATTGCCCTAAAAAAGGCATCTAAAGTTTACAGACAAAGGCTTGAATGTTTTACAGGAGACATTGAAAACCTTACTTCCCAGGTTAAAGATAAGGTTAGTATATACATTTTTTTCTTACTGAGCTATTTTGTGTACTTAGTTTATGTAGTTAATGTCATGATGCTTCTCTTAATCTTACTGTACACTAGAAAAACTTTACTCATAGGTTTTTCTCTAGTCTTTATTTTGAAAGATTACATGATGTCAAATTTACATATTGAAATATATCAGCATTTCTTTGGAAACTTTACTTAAAGGATATGTTAAGTATAAGGGTAATGTTTCATACATATTCCCTGAAATTTACAGTGCACATTAGCATATCAGAGATCTTGAGAAGACTTCACAAAAAGTATAGTAGTGTCATGGGTATTGAACTCAGAGTTTCCCACCACTTATTTAACCACAGAACTCTTCTTTTACCCACAAAACAACTTTTGGAACTGGTTCTGAGGAACGCCAGTTTGGGAAATGCTGATTTATGTTATTGGACCATATGATTTTATTCAGTAATTCATTTAAACTCTGTGATGCATTTAAAGCCATCCTCTGACGCAAACACACCATGTGAAAGTTATCTTTGTGTGTAGTACAAAGTGGAAAATGGAATTAGTGCTTTGTTGTTTTTAACAAATTATTATATTTACTCAAGTACCAATTAATAAAATATTTACTCTTTTTAATGTCTTACTGGTATCTCACCTCTTAGAACCTTATGTTAAGACTTACAGAATTATTAGAGGTTTTTAGAAACGAAAACAGACTTGCACAAACACTTATGTAAACAAAACAACTTAATATTTTATAAGCTCAAATGTTAACATTTTAAGACTAATGTTTAACTTACCTACATTCAGAAGAATTTAACTAGATAAAAGAATTGAGGACTAGGTTCAAAATCTAGAAGGCTGTAGATCTAGTTGAATGCCTGAAAATATTAAAATATTCTTGAGTGATAAAAACCAATCAAGTCATTAATATCTTGGGATTTTCCTGTATAAATAGTGTCACGTCACCCAGGCTCCACTTGTAATGTAGGAAGGTTCTACCACTTGTTAACCTTGTGGTTGTGGGTAAGGTACTTAACCTCTCTAAGCTTCACTTTTCTTATCTATAAAATAGGGAATAATAACACTGCCTATTTCATATGATTGTAGGGAGAAAGAAAATGAGAAAATATATGTCAAAACACAGTTTGTGGCCCTACTAAAATTTGCAATATTAGCCTCCTTTTTGTTCCTCTAATGCGTCTTGCTCATTTCACTATTTTGTTGCTGTTGCCTTTGGCTGTAATGTTCTTCTCTGGCTCACATTAGCTGGCTCTTTTCTAATCATTCAGGTACCTTTTTTTTTTTTAAGTATATTTTATTGATTATTTTGTTACAGTTAACTGTCCCATTTTTTTTCCCTTTTCTCTGCCCAGTACCCACCTTCCCTCCAGCAGTCCCACCCCTCTTAGTTCATGTCCATGGGTCGTGCATATAAGTTTTTTGGCTTCACCCTTTCCTATATTATTCTTAACTTCCCCCTGTCTATTTTGTACCAACCACTTATGCTTCTTAATCCCTGCACCATTTTCCCATTTCGCACCCTTCCCCCTCCCAGCTGATAACCCTCCAAATGATCCCCATACCTATGATTCTGTTCCTATTCTGGCTTGCTTAGTGAGATTTTGTTTTTATTTTTTAGAGTCAATTGTTGATAGTTGTGAGTTTGTTGTCATTTTAATGTTGATAATTTTGATCATAAGTCCCTTTGACATTTCATATAATAATAGCTTGGTGATGATGAACTCCTTTAGCTTTACCTTGTCTGGGAAGTACTTTATCTGCCCTTCCATTCTACGTGATAGCTTTGCTGGATAGAGTAATCTTGGTTGTAAGTCCTTGCTTTTCATCACCTTGAATACTTCTTGCCATTCTCTTCTTGCCTGCAAAGTTCCTTTTGAGAAATCAGCTGATAATCTTATAGGCACCCCTCTGTAGGAAACTCTCTGCTTTTCTCTTGCTGCTTTTAAGATTCCCTCTTTATCTTGAACCTTTGGCATTTTGATTATGATGTGTCTTGGTGTGGTCCTTTTTGGGTCTAGCTTGTTTGGGACTCTCTTGCTTCCTGGACTTGTATATCTATTTCCTTCACCAAATCTGGGGAGTTTTTCTTCATTATTTTTTCACATAGTTTTCAATTTCTTGCTCTTCCTCTTCTCCTTCTGGCACTCCTATGGTTCGAATGTTGGCACATTTAAAGTTTTCCCAGAGGTTCCTATGCCTCTCCTCATTTTCTTCAATTCTTGTTTCCCCATTCTGTACTGGCTGACTGTTTTTTTCTTCCTTATGTTTCAAATCATTGATTTGAATCCCAGTTTCAGTCCTTCACCACTGGTTTTGTGTGGATTTTCCTTTGTTTCATTTAGCATAGCCTTCCCTTTTTCCCTTATGGGTCTGCCATACTCAAGCATATCTGTCAAGCCTGTGAGCATCTTTATCACAAGTGTTTTGAACTCTGCATCTCTTAGGTTGGCTATCTCCTCATCTGTGAGGTTGGCTATCTCTTCGTCCCTTAGTTCTTCCACTGGAACCTCGATCTGTTCCCTCTTTTGGGCCATACTTCTCTGTCTCCTCTTCTTGACAGGCTCCTGTGTTTGTTTATCTCTGTGTCTTAGGTAGAGCTGTCATTCCTGTTACGAAGTAAGGGGCAGAGTCTTATGTATCATCATTAGAGGGCGACCCATTTCACCAGGTTGTGGCACTGTTTGTTGGGGAGGGGTCTGAGAGGGAACAGTGCTGCTTGCTCAGCACTTTCCCCTTTTCCAGGCACTTCTCCCACTTTGTATGGGACTGGCGCCTCTCTAGCTGTTGCCCTGGCTGTCATTCCTAGAGTGGGTGGGTCTGCGGATGTTCTAGGACCATGGGGGCCCTTTAAACAAGTGGACTCTGCTGAGAGACCAGCAGTTTCTTCCTCTTCCCCAACTCCCACTGGTTTGCATAGTCAAAAACAATGAGGCTTTATTTTCCCATACACTGGGACCATGAGCTTCACAGTCTGGTCTAGTGCTGGGAATGCTCCTCAGGTGTCCCTCCCTAGGTTTTGAAATGTGTGACTGCGCTTTCTGCCTGCCTGGCACTGCTGCCACTGCTGCCGTCACCACACCACATCCTCTCTGCCCTGGCTCCGCCCCTCCTATCTGTCTGGATGAGTATTTCTTCTTTATATCTTTGTTTGCTGGACTTCCATGCAGCTTGATTTTCTGGAATTTCTGGTTGTCTCTAGTTTTGAGGTGGTTGTATTCTTTGTTGTGGAGGGAGACAAAACCTGTCTGTCTAGGTCTCCATCTTGACCGGAAGTCCCACATGTGCAACTTCTTAATACTGGAAGCTGTGTCATTCAGGTATCTTTTAAATTCACATCTCTTCAGAGGTGCTTTCCTCGACCACTTTTTTTGAAGTAGTCCCACCACAATTAATCATATCATGTCTTAAATTTTCTTCATAGCATTTATTTTATAGGTAAAATTTCTAAATATTTTAATTTATAACATAATTACCCAACTTATACTTCATAAGTGCATATGTTTTTTAATTAAAATTTATTTTTCCTAGAATTTGGAAATAAAATACTAGTCTTCAATATAGCAAAAATATAAGTGTAAAAATATAAATAAAAAATGTCTTGTGTACAGCAGATCAGATAAATATTTGTTCAGTCACTAAATAAATGATGGAAGGAAAGGAGGGAGCACTCAATAAATCTTAACTGTCACCGTTACTTCAGTAATCCCTCCTTATCTGTGGATTCACTTCCCACAGTTTGTTACCCTCAGTCAACTGTGGTCTAGTCTGTAAATGGAAATTAGATGGAAATTCCAGAAATAAACAATTCGTAAGTTTTAAGTTGCACACTGTTCTGAAATCTTGCACCATGCAGCTGTCTCACTTGGGGTATGAATCATCCCTTTGTCCAGCACATTCATGTGTGCTCCCTGCCTTGTAGTCACTTATTTAGCCCCCGGTTAACAGATTGAGGGTCATGGTATCGCAGTGCTTGTTTTACTTACTAATGGCCCCAGAATGCAAGAGGAGTGGTGCTGGCAATTCAGACATGTCAAAGAGAAGCCATATAAAAATAGCCGCGGAACTCGGGGCCCTGCCAGGGGCTGGGGGCGCGGGGGTCTTGGGACTGGGACAGGGCCGCTTCCAGGCTAGGGGGTGAGTACCGGGGCCTCCTGGGGACCGATCGTCCAAGAAAGGATCCTTGGGGTGCCCGCCCTGGAGGCCCTCCCAGCCCTGGGATCCGGCCCCCGCAACCGCTTTGGGCCCGGCACTCCGGGTCTCCCCAGCCGGGCCCTGCCGTCGGCGGCTCAGGCGCCCCTTACTCGGCCACACGTCTGCGTTCCAGGTGCAGCCGGGAGCGGCCATGTCCCACGGCCCCAAGCAGCCCTGCGTGGCCGTCGCGCCGGTGGCTGGCAAGGCTCCTGGACAGCATGGGGGCTTCGTGGTGGCTGTCAAGCAAGAGCGTGGGGAGGGCCCGAGAGCCGGTGTGAAGGGGTCCCATGAGGAGGAGCTGGTGAAAAAGCGTGGCTGGCCCAAAGGTAAGAAGCGGAAGAAGATCCTTCCAAATGGTCCCAAAGCACTTGTCACTTGGGTACGTGCGCTTTCTGAATGAGCGGCGCGAGCAGATCCGCACGCGCCACCCGGACCTTCCCTTTCCCGAGATCACCAAGATGCTGGGTGCCGGGTGGAGCAAACTGCAGCCCACAGAGAGGCAGCGGTACCTAGACGAGGCTGAGCGGGAGAAGCAGCAGTACATGAAGGAGCTGCGGGCGTAACAGCAGTCAGAAGCCTACAAAATGTGCACCGAGAAGATCCAGGTAAAGAAGATCAAGGAAGAGGACTCGGGCTCTGGGCTTATGAATACCCTCTTGAATGGACACAAGGGCGGGGACTGCGATGGCTTCTCCACCTTCGACGTCCCCATTTTCACTGAAGAGTTCTTGGACCAAAACAAAGGCACGGGGGAGACTCCCACACTCAGCACGCTGGACTTCTACATGGCCCGGCTGCATGGAGCCATTGAGCGCGACCCCACCCAGCACGAGAAGCTCATCATCCGCATCAAGGAAATCCTGGCCCAAGTCGCCAGCCTACATGGGATCAACTCCAGGCCCCCCACCCTGACATCTGTTTGGAGGAGCTAAGTGAGCACCTATGAGAGTGTTGGTCACTCCAGCAGCAGAGCCAGAGAAGACCAAGCTCTGGTTGCGGCCCCTCCTCCAGGGAGGAGGGGTAAGGGTCCACCCATTGGGGCCAGGCCCAATTCTGCACCTTGTGATCTCCAGGACCCTAAAATTATTCTATACCATCTCTCTAGCTTTCAACCTCCCCAGTACTCCAAATCCAGAAAAGTCATCTGCCATGCGCAATACATAGAACCCATGGCCTCACAGAGCATGTCACACTACAGGGATGTGGGAACCACACGTGGGCAGCATAACCTAGGACAAGGGGACCCACAGCAGTTCTCCTACTGGTATAGGGAGAGTGACACAGGCTACAGTGGCTCTCCAGGATCTGCCCCAGGATTCAGGGTGGAGAAAACCCACACCTGACGCTGGGAGGGACCCGAAGGTGCTGACCACAACTGCCTCACGTAAGCAGGCACTTGCAGGACACACTCTCACACTTGGGCAAGGGCCTTCTGCCTGTGGCCCTCAAATTCCTGTACCCTAGAATGGGCGAGTTTGTACTGATCCCTCTGCCCTCAGAGCTAAAGGGCCCTCATGAAGGTGGCCCCTTTGCCACTGCTTAATCTGGACTTGTTAAATTAAAAAAAAAAGTGGAATTTGAATTTAAAAAAAAAAAAGAGAAGCCATAAAGTTCTTCCTTTAAGTGAAAGGTGAAAGTTGTCCACTTAAAAAGGCATTTCATCATCTCACACCACCATCACAGGAAGGGTCCATGAGTACGGTAAAATAATATATTTTGAGAGAGGATGAGAGAGAGAGACCACAGTCACATAACTTAAAAAAAAAAAAAAAGATTATTTATTTTTAGAGAGAGGAGAAGGGCAGGAGAAAGAAAGGGAGAAAAATATTGATGTGCCTCTTGTATGCCCCCAACCTGGGACCTGGCCCACAACCCAGCCATGTGCCCTCACCAGGAATCAATTCAGTGACCTTTTTTGGTCCATGAGACGATGCCCAACCCACTGAGCCACACCAGTCAGAGCAGTCACATAACTTTTATTACAGTATATTGTTTTACTTATTCTCTTATTATTATTAATTGTTGTTTATCTCTTATTATGCCTAATTTATAAATTAAGCTTTATCCTAGGTATATATGTATAGGAATAAACATAGTATATATAGGGTTCAGTACTATCTCTGTTTTCTTGGAGCCGATCCCTTGCAAATAAGGAGGGACTACTGTACTTCTGGACCTTCTTTCTGATTAGTGATTATTGGCACTGTTGTCATTCCAGTGAATTTGTTTTTCTGTAGAATGCAGACAGGGGGCACAATGGCTATACAACTCACTAGGTGGATTTGTAAAGAGTAGATTCATTTGACATTTAATAAGAGTCTGCTCTGTGTGAGGCACTATTCAAGGCCCTAGCAATGAGCAAAACAAAAATGTCTACTTTGGGAGCTCCCATTCAAAGTGCATAAGCCACCACTACCACTTGCATCCCTTTGCTAACAATAACAGTGTTTGAAGGCCAGTGGGGGTGACCTCTACAAAGCAGGTTGTCATCATTATAAAATAAGGCTGCATTATTGTATGCTATGGAATTGCAGGTAGTTTCTATATACACCAGAGGGATTCTCCCTCCTCTGATGCGTACATGGTTGTTGGTATCTTCTATATATAAAATGAAAAGCTCAGTAAATAGAAAGGGAATTATCTTCATTAATTAGGAAACATTTGAAGATAGTTATAGCGACACCCTTGAAGTGTTAGGTTGGAAATGCTACTGTGTGCACATAAAATAATAGTAACATAAAGATATTATTAAAGTTTACTTTAAAAGTTTCTTATATTCAGAGTTGTGCACTGAAATTTTTTATAACAAAAATTTCATGCTTTATAGGATGTTTCCTTGTTTATAACATATTTGTGATTAGGGCCCAGAACAAAACTCATCATTACAAGATGAGTACTTTATGTATTTTTTAGGAAGCCAAGTTGTCTGAAGCAATTTCAACTTCCAATGCCTGGAAAAGTCATTATGAGAAAATCGTAATAGAAAAAACTGAATTGGAAGTTCAGATTGAAACAATGAAAAAGTAAGAAAAAAGTTTAAAATATTTTACTGTATAATAAGAAGAGTTTTTAGTTCTTTCCTTTCAGTGGTTTGTATTTTGGTTCTTTTGGATCATATGTGGTAAAGGTGTTGTCTATATGATTTGATAGTTTTCTATTTATAGTTCTATAAACTTTTCTTACTCTAAAAACACTACATAAATGATTACCCATTAAAAATATATTGGTGTTCACATTTTGAAATTTTGAACTTGTAAGTTAATATTTGGTATTTTTGAGTATATGTCAGCTGTTATTTGCAATAAATGTTAACACTAACTTTGTTTTAAAATGGAAATAGTATTTCTCTACTAAACAATAATGTCTAAGTAAGAATACATAATATTACAGTTTATAGGAAAAGCATAAATGCTTTCAAAATCCCCCAAATTATTGTTCCTTAGAAAGCTCTAAATGCATAACAAAGAAAATCAGTTTTAAAAATACATATATTTTATGCTTTGAATTATATTATTGATAAACTAATAGTGAACCCTGAATATTTGCTTTTAAATGTCTTATTTTTTGTATATTTTCTTCAGTGGTATCATTGAAAACTAGCATATATAATTTGCTTTTAAAGATTAATTATTGCCTCACTTGATCTGTTTACTTAACCTTGCCCTGAAATTACATGTGTGTGAATGAGAGACAGACAGACAGACATATCTATGAATGATAGTTTAAATGCTTTATTGAATAGCAAAGAGAATATTGTGTAATTTTTTCATTGGCATTATTAGTGTGTAGTTATTTCTAATCAAGGTTACTTAGGTAGTAACTTTATATAGATGATTGCTTTCTATTTGCCTTGTTCTGTGAGTTCCATTAGCTTTTGAAACAGTGCATCTACCAAAATAACTTCAGAAACATACTTAAGATGTATTACTTGAACGAAAATTTCAAAAATATTACAAAATATATAATTTATTTTATAAAGGCAAATCAATAATCTTTTGGAAGACCTGAAGAAAATAGAGGATAATGGAAAAAATTCATGTGAAGAGATTCTTAGAAAACTTCACTCAATTGAATATGAAAGTAAAACTCTGAATCTTGAGAATTCAAAGTTAAAGGTACTATGTATTTGTATGCATATTGTCTAATGACAGCTTAGTCTAGTTAGTGCAAGTAGTTTGGAATAACAGTATGTTTAATATAGTGCTTTTGTATAATTTTTTCCTTTATGTTTCTTAGAGTATTAAAGTGTCATTTTAATAGGTAACTTGTGTATGTATATATATGTATACACACACACATATTTGTATATAGGTATTAAAATTTAGTTATATATACAAATATACATGTTAAAATTGTTTTCAGTAGTATTAAATAAGATTTAAGAAGTTGAATAACTGTTTCTTTGTTTAAGCCAAAAAAAGTTATTTACTCTCCAATTTTGACTAAGAAAACCATCCAAAATTACATTAACTTTAATGCATAAGATTATTTCTAGGTGTCATGGTTACAATATGATATAACCTCAGCCATGGTCTATTTGAAACCAGAAAGAATGTTCTTGGCTGCTTCATAACCAGAAAGAATTTTCCAATTAACAAATCCAAGAGGTGATTGGTTTGTATGTGTACCAGAAAAAAGATGGGGAAGAAGCTTTTATATTTTCTGAGAAAAAAGACATTTGCGTTCTCAATCAGAGATGCACATAACCAGATGAGACTTGACTAAAAACAATGGCATCATTCTCAGTTTCGTAATGTTATTTTTGGAGGACAGTAAATAGGAAACAAAACTATCTGTTTATGTAAAAAACAAGGCCAGAGTTGGCAGTTCAAAGCTAACAGGGCATCAAATAACTTAGCCTCTATTTTTAGCTCTCTACTCCGCTGTTCTTAGGTTGTGAAGCTTATCCTCGTGATTTAAAAAGGCTGCTGGAGCTCCAGCCATTGTAGCCAAGTTTCAAGCAACAAGATGGATGGAGGAAAAATGATGGATTATCTCCCTTTTATTTTCCATCTCATCCCCTTCAGAGAGAATTCCTGAAGTTTCACACCACTAAACTCTTCTACTTGTTTGGGCTTATGGCCCCACAAAGATGCAAGGGAGACTAGAGAATGTAGTGTACTAGTTATCCTGAACTCTAACCAAATATGAATACTCATTTCATCCAATTTGTTCATGTTTTTTTTCTGTATCGATTCCTATAGTTTTACTAGCCTTAACAGTTTGGAATGCTATATTTCTCAGTATCTAAATTCTGTCTTTCCTTTAAAGGTCAGCACAAAATCTACTCCTCGTCCCCAAATCTTCTCATTTAGGATGAATCTCTCCTTATAAACTCCCTTGTTTGTATGCAGAAGATGCTCAGGGAAGGTGTGGCATATGCTTAGCTCTCATGAATATTTATTGAATAAATGCTTAAAATGTTTCATTCTGAAAGAGGAAATTTTATTTATCATGTTTATTTTTTTAATTACCTTGATATCATTTGGAGAGAAGGCAATAGAAGGATATTTCATTAATTATAAATCTAGATTTTAATCACATGGAAATGGAATTAATTTTAAATTGCACAGATGTAAAATCATTGTTAAAGTGTATATCTTCTATTAATAATGCAGAAATATGTACTTTTAATGCATTATTTTCCAGATTTTGTTTAAGGAAAAATATTGAGGTATGTTTGGCATATGTTATTGATTATGTAAAATTGCCTAGATATCATGTTTTGTTACTTTTAATTAGAATAATTTTAGATTTTCAAGTTTCAAATAAAAAAGAAGCTAGCTGATATTGCTTCCGAGGCCCAGCGACCTCCTCTATTAAAAAGAAAAAATATTTTACTTGGAGGTTATAAAGTTTTATTTATTTATTATAGAATGTTTGAAAAACAGAAAAGTATAAAATTAAAAGAAAATAAGCTCACAACAAAGATAATTAAAGTTACTGTATTAGCATATATATAATTTGGGGGATTTTGAACTTCTAGTTTTTTTTTATAATTAAAAGTGTCAGTGGTTTCTTTGAATCTTTTTGCATACCTATTTTCTTAGGATAAATTTCTAGAGTGGAATTACATGGTCAAAGGGAGGCCCATTTTTAATGTTGGTGTTACATATTTCTAAATTGCCCACCATAAATGAATCCCTGTACTTTTTCCAGTATTAGGCAATTTAAAACAAATCTCTTCAGATTTGATAGAATCTCATCTCGTGTTGGGCCTTTAAATATCCGTATCCTCGAGGCTTACACATTTATATCTCTAGCCTAAACCTTGCCCCCAAATTCCATACATTTATTCTACTGCCTCCTCGAAATCTCCACTAGGATATTGAATAAATATCTCAAAGTTTTGTCCAAAATAGATCTCCTATATTCCTTATAACAGTTTCTCCTACACTATCATGTCATTTTTTAAAAAATAATTTATTTATTTTATTTTATTTTTTAGAGAGAGGGGAAGGGAGAAAGAGAGGGAGGGAAACATCATTGTGTGGTTGCCTTTCACTTGCGCCCCCAACTGGGGACCTGATGTGCAACCTAGTCATGTCCCTGACTGGGAATCAAACCAGCAACACTTGATTCACAGGCCAACTCTCAATCCACTGAGCCACAGCAGCCAGGGCTACACTATCATGTCTTTTAATGGTAATCATCCTTCCTATAAATTGGTGTCATCCTTGACTCCTTTCTCTCACATCTGCTTCTAGTCTGTCAGCAAATCTACTTCAGATATACTGTACCCACACTTTGACCGCTTCTTACCAGCACCACTGCCATGATCCCGGTTCAAGCCACCATCAGCTGGTCATTACACTGGCATCCTCACTCTGCTTCTTCCCTTGACCCTGCAGTCAGCATTCAATGTCACAGTACTTTAGTTTCTATAAAAATGTAACCATGTCACTCAGGATCCTCCAGTGATATCTTGGTTAATAGAGTAAACATCTAGAAGGCATTACAACCTCTGGCTTTCCATCACTTCTCTCACCTCATCTCCTTCCACTCTCCCTTTTGTTTTTTCCCTTCTTGCACATTGTTGGCCTTCTTGCTCCTTTTCTCTTAACTGGTCAGGGCTCCTCCCACCATTGGCTTTCTCAGTAGGAATCCTCTTCCCTCAGATCCACACTTCCTTTTGGCATTTATTTAACAGTCTCAGGAGGCCTCTTTGGCCCACTCCAAACTTTTAATTTCTATCTTGTTTTTATGTATGATGTATTTCAGTTCTTAGTCTTTTTTTTTTTTTTTTTTTTTTTTTTTTGGCCAGGGTCCCACTACCCCTTGTTTTTTTCTCTTTGTACATGGAATATGTAAGCTCCATGAAGGAAGGATTTTTGTCTCTTTTTCACTACTAGAAGAATATCCAGTCTCTAGAGCATTTTTTAATGACCAGTAAACATTTTTTAATGTATTCATTAATGATATATATTTCTGCTTTTTTGAGTTACCTGCTCATTACCTTTTAATTTTTCCTAATTAATATATAAAAACTCCATATTTAAGGGTATTAATCTTTTGTCATAATTTGTTACTTTTTCAAATTTTGCTTGCCTCTTAAATCTTGAGGGGGCTATGAAATTTTGGATATCTACATATACATATATAGGTATTTGTATGTATGTATATTTGTGTGTATATACATATATGTGTATATGTGTGTGTGTGTATATATATATATATATATATATATATATATATATTTTTTTTTTTTTTCCTTTTATGGTTTCTGTCGGGAGTCTCTCCATTTCTGCACATCCTGCAAGCAGAGGCACTGACCACCTGTAGAGCCAGACTATCTTTTCAAGGATGTATGTAGCAATGCTTGCTTCCAAATGCTTGGAAGATAGCAGTGTTTCCTTCTACAAAAGAGTAGGCATGATGACTGCCTGTTATAAGAGATTTGAGTTCCCTAAACTCAGTATTGCTCCTCTGTAATGCATTCCACTACATGTACAGGTATTATCCAGCCGCCCTCTTTGTGTTGCCCTGTGGGAACTGGGGCTTAGAGAATTAACACAAATGCTGATATCTGTCTACTACTATTGCTGGGAGTAATAAAGCCCTGTGTCTCTGACCTAGGAGTCTCGTGCCTTCTGTTAGCATCCATAAAACTGTGCTAGGCTAACTTGTAAACTTAGAGGGTAAAATCTCAGATCCATCCAGTTCTTGATAACTAACCTTATACCCAATAATATTTTCTATGAAAATTTTCATAGCTTTGTTTTTTTATTTTTAATAAATATAAAAATAGTGTTGGGTCTAGACAAATAATCTATTTTTTTCCTAATATTTAAACAATTGTGTTACTACCATTGTTTACTGGTCCATATTTTCCCCATTGACTTAAAAATCAAACCATTTTCATATGCTAAATATAATTTTAATACATTTTTCTTTTTCTGTTCTATTTACCTCAATAGTCTTATATTAGTACCTTAATTTTAGTTCTTTATACAGTTTACTATCTTATAAGTACTGAGATTCTCCACTTAGTATTCCTATTTATTTTTCCATATGAATTTTAAACTAATTTTATCATATTCCCCCTCCTCAAACTGTTATACTTTTGGTTGAAATTGCATTAAAGTTTTATTGATTTGGAGAAAGCTGGTATGCATCTCCCCATCTAGGAACCTGGTCAATTTTCCAAGTCTTTTTTTTTTGTCACTAAATTTTAAGTTTTAAAACTATTTCTTTTAAAGTTTTTTATAAGTATTAATAATTTTTTAAATCCTTAAATTTTTTAGTTGGTAATTATATGCAATCAAAAATAATTATTTTATTCACTTTGTTGATAAATGAGTTGTGTTTTTATAAACCAATAGCATTGGAGTACAAATGAATTTTAATGATTTGTAATACCTATTTATGTATTCCTTGCTAGACGACCCTTGCTGCTTTGAAGGATGAGATTGTTTCTGTTGAAAATGAACTCTTAGAATTGCAAGAAGTAGAAAAACAGCAGAAAACACTTATTGAAGTGTATAAAACTCAGGTGACCACTGCACTTATTTTAATGTTTGTTAAATTTGGTAGACAATTTAAAACACTGCATTTGTTTATGATCTAAATAAGCAGAACTGAAGAAAGAAATTATTTGTGATGGGACATGACATGTCCCAAATGTTTCTTCAGGTTCTAAATGCTCTTTATACATAGATGATTCTGCTGGTTCCTGATTCAAACATTGCCTATGTATGTGTTGGATATTTCTAAAAGTAGATCTAAAATTAAATACATAGATGTAATATAAACTTTATGTATAATCTTGTTTATATTTTTTGCCATCTTGTATATTTAATGGCATTGATCTAGCATAATGCCTGCTTTCTAGAGTCATTATAGTCCAATACTCCCCTTTTCCCAATAAATAAAGTGTAATTCATACTTACTCCTAAGAAATACCTAGAAAGAACATATGATAATGTATATAAAATGGAACATGTATTCAGTGGTTATTTATAGAAAAGCTTATTTTAGAAATGTAGTATTTAAGAAAGAACTTCATGAGAAAGATGGGATTTATGTAGGTCTGTAAATAATGGGTAACAAACTGCTCAATAAAGAGTTATATTTTATTGGAAGCAAACATTTGAATTAAAGAGTAATGAACTAAAGGTAAAAGTTTAAGGGGAGTATAGTGTAGATAAGTAGGAAGAGGCTGCATCTGGATGGTTTAGATGGGAAAATGGAGTTGAGCTAACCAGTGAGTCATCCAGACCAGAGGTAGGAATGGAGGATGTGGCGGTCTGTAGCTCATGTTATTGAGAATGTCATATGGGTCTCCCAGCTGGTTTTTTGGGTTTAATCCCTTGTCAGGAATATTATGGGTGAGCTACCATATTCTTGGTATTCTAGGCTCTGGGCCTTGTTGTGAAGTGCTCAGTTAGATACCTTTTGAGCAGGTTTTGATTTGGAGGATAAAATAATTGGTATGGGAGCTAGTTTGAACCAGAGGCTGATTCTTTTTGATATTGACCTGCAAATGAAGATCTCTTTAACATTCAGAGCTCAAGTAAAGAGTATGCTGTCATCTATAAGAGGAACCTAAAGAACAAAACAAACAAACGAGCAAAATAGAACCAGAGGCATGGAAACAAGGAACAGACTGGCAGTGACCAGAGGAGCAGGGAGAGGGGATAAGTGGGGAAAGAAAGGGAAGGGTCTAGTCAAGAAACATATGTGAATGACCCATGGACATGGACAATGGGGTGGGCATTGACTTTGGGGGGGTGGGTAGGGTGAGGGGTGGGCAGGGCAGGGGAGAGCAACAGGGGAAAAATTGGGACAACTGTAAGAGAACAATAAAAAAGCAAAAAAAAGAGCCTCATGGGTATTGATGGAAAAAGACAGTTAAATCATAAAAGGATTGTGGATTAGAGGACAGCATTGAGTGATTCCCATAGTTAAAGGAGGAGTAACATTAAATAAACATACTGAGGTATTGATAGGGAAATAATGATTTGCTTAGAATTGAAAAATTCAAATATTTAGCTTTTTATTTCATGTTATGGTCCTAATAATAAAATAATATGTTACTCTAATAATATATTCTATTTTCAGATACAAAAGTTGCAAGAAGCAGCTGAAATGGTGAAAAGCAGATGTGAAAATCTGCTAAATGAAAATAACCTAATAACAAAAAACAAAAATAAAAAATTAGAGGAGGTAAGTTTAACATTTTAAATAGTAAAATAATATTTGAATATATTTTATACTTTATGAATATTATACATATATCTTTCATTGTGGTCATTTTCTCTAGTTTAGACCTAGGAATTATCTGTTCTCAATTTTTGTAGCAGTTTGTTTTCTGAGGAAATAATGGTTCTTCCAGGCTTGACATGGTGTTTGTTTGTATGACTGTTATTTTACTTTTTCCTTAATATTTGGAAAATAGCATAAACATTTAATTTTCTTACTCAAGAGCAGACTTACATAGCTCAAAAAAGATATCATTGAGCTTCATCAACCATAAGTACGCAAATTTGAATACCTCTCATTTTTAATCTCACCTTGTTTTTCTGGTAGTAAATCTTTTGTGTCTAAAAAAGCAAAGTAAATATTCTCTGCTAAATGCTTTGTTGGAAGAAAAATAATATTATTAAAAAAAAAAAAACCCTTCGTTTCCTTTCTTCACCCTATTGCAACAGAATAAGAGGAAGGCCAGTTTGGCACGTTACGATGTTTTTGTGAATATTTTTCAGTTTTTAAATGAAACCGCATCCCTTTTTGGGTCTTTTCATGTTTGGTAAGGAAGCAGTGAAAGCCGTAGGATGCTAGCTCCTGGCTGGAGAGGTCATGGGATGTTATTGCTCCATTCCAACTGAGTGTAATAAGGTGACTGCTGTCTCTGGATTTTCTTAGTGTCTTGGGACTGAGAAGTTCAAGTGAGGCACCAATGTGAAGAGGTCAGACAGAGCAGGCCTTCTGCTGGTTAAACAGAGATAGATAACCCATCAATATGCAACTTAACTACTTTCTTAGAATTACTTTTCCTATTTTTAGAAAACTAGAGAAGAAATCATTGCATGTCTCTTGGTCTCTCTTTATTCATGAGACATACCAATGCAAATGTCTTCTCTTTTTGCTAGGCAGCGCTGTAAATAAAAGCTTATTTTAAAAACCTGTTCAAAGGCAGATGGAGCAGGAGCCTGAGTTTTTTAGGTACTGTGAGGTCACAGTGGTTTCTTACTGTTATTAAACCAGAAAAGTCATTTTTTAAAAATCAGGTAAAACTAGACACATTTACTTTGTAATAACATCAATAATTAAACAGTCTACTGAGGACTGATAGTATTAGCTATCTTGAAATAATATACAGTAAACCCCATTGCTTTGGACTAAGATGAGTACAGCAAGGCTGCTCTAATTGAAATATCTAAGTTACAAGATTGAATGACAGAAAGTGACAGCTACTTTAGACTGATGCCTGGATAGTGGAAAACTACCAGACCAGCTGCATTAGTAATACCTATACTGGGATATAAATGACAGGATTCAAAAAGTTTCTTTTCCTAAGTAGGTTAAACATTGTCCTTGCAAACTAATATTACTGTATTCATTTATTCAGCAAACGGTTTGAAAGCTAATGAAAGAATAACCCAATTTTGAGTTTTATGTTCTCACTAAGCAGAGTCTAACCTAATGTTTATTCATATTTATTTATTGGAATCTTTTTGTTTAAAACCGTTATACCTAAAATATGTATTATATTATAAGCGTATCTACTGTTTAATATAGTAAAACATTAATGCTGAATGTGTGATCTTACCCTTATTTTCCTAATGCTACAATTCAGAGGAGAGGCCAGATGGAGTCTCATCTGAAGGGGTTAGAACATGTCTGCGATTCCTTGCCGGTGGCCGAACGGAGGCTTCAGGAGTGTCAGGAGAGGCTGAAGCACCTCAAGGGGAAATGTGCAGACCAGGCACACACCATTAGGGAGCTTCAGGGCCAGGTGTCCGTCCAGCCGTCATTCTCACTTTTGCTAGACTTGTCAAGGAAACGTTTACAAATGATTTCACCAGTTGAGGGCACTCATGCCAGGGGTTGATTTAGTCTACTATCCACATCAGTTGATAAATACCAGTTTTATGCAGATACTACAATATTATTTTGCAGGCTATTCTTTTAATATTTTATAGTAAAAAATTGGTAACCAGAATTGCTGATTCAGTTTATTTGTACAAATCTATATTTAGACATTTGAGGACATGGTAATGGCATAAGAGAAAGAGCAATGCTATGTTTACATATATATTTTTTGATGTTAGGATAAACTAAATTATTGTAATTTATTTCACAAAATTTTTATTTATTTTAATTAGAATTGTGCATCAAGTTTATTTGGATTTTTCCCAATTTCTTTTTGGACATATACTCTTTTACTTCATTAGAGCAGGGATCATGGTTGCACTGTTAGTTACCAGATAGCCGTTTTCTAATTCAATGCCTAACACATACTCTGCACTTAATAATTAAGTACTTTTTTTTTTTTTTTTTTTGGTCAAAGAAGCATGTCCAAGGATGATAGCAAGTATTTTTTTTATTTGCAAAACAATTTTAGGAGTGATTCCCTGTCTTCCAAATGTAGTTTGGATTTTAATTTTGCAGTACATCCCTTTTTAAAAAACATGCAAACTAAACTTTGCTGAATTTAAGTTCTTGAGAAGAGATTTCTAGGAAAATGACAAATTACATAGATAACCTAAGTTACTAATTGAAATTATGAGAAATTTTATAGCTTCTGAAACTATTTAAATACAGCTTTTAAAGCAATGGGAAGAACA
Source organism: Furipterus horrens (assembly GCF_987537825.1). Taxonomy (NCBI): domain Eukaryota; kingdom Metazoa; phylum Chordata; class Mammalia; order Chiroptera; family Furipteridae; genus Furipterus; species Furipterus horrens. The sequence continues at coordinate 65,080,499 of NW_028327173.1, read as the reverse complement.
GTCTTATCTTGGGATGGGCAAGTGTATCTTTCATTGATTTCCTTGTTAATTTTTTTGCTTTTCATAAATATGTTTTTATTCGTAGTTACAATTTCACAAATACTCAATTATTAATAACCATTTAGGTGAAACAAAAACTTATAAGAGTATCCCTAAATATTTTACAATTTTTTAAATCTTCCCACTTAATAAAATAAATGTCCATTTGCAATAAAACATTTTTCATAATTTTTAATTGCTATTCTTGAGAAAAATTCGCAGTAGATGATTTTCCATGAGGCAGCATAGTTTTTTAACTTGTGTTTTAATAATGTAATATTTCTTGGTGTCTCTCCGTATAGGAGTAATAATAATATTTATACCTTCTTGTATTTTTTTTTTTTTTTTTTTACTTCATCTGAGGACATTTTTTTCATTGTTTTTTAGAGAAAGAGGAATGGAGAAAGGAAGGGAGAGAGTAAGGGAGAGAGAGAAACGTCAAAGTAAGAGAGAAGCATTAACAGGTTGACTCTTGTATGCACCTGGACCAGGGATTGTAGGCGTTTGGACCAAGAATCAGACCTGCCACCCCGGCATGTGCCCAGACTGGGAACTGAACCTGCAACCTTTCAGTTATGGGATGATGCTTCAACCAACTAAGCCATACCAGCTAGGGCTACTTCTTGTTTTTTTGTGATTGTTCTAACAATAAAACGTATAGATTTGTTTGGAAATTTATTATAAAGAAAATAACCAAGAAAAATTTTTTTTTCTCTTTTAGTTTGATGGAAATCACAATCTTCTGACAAAGCTTTCTCTGGAAGAGGAAAATTATCTTATTCAGTTGAAATGTGAAAACCTTAAACAGTAAGTATTAAATTGACTTAAAATTGGTGTTAAATTTATTTTTACACACTATAATTTTAAAATATATGTTTTCTGCACGAAGAAAATTGGAACAGATGGATGCAGAAAATAAAGAGCTTGAAAAGAAGCTGGAGAACCAAGAAGAATGTCTTAAGCATAGTAATCTGAAGTTGAAAGAGAAGTCTTCAGAATATACAGCATTGGCTAGACATCTGGAAGCTGCTTTAGAAGAAGGAAGACTAAAGGTACAGATGGCCTTTATTTAGAAACTTTTTAATTAGTTTACCAAAGAGCCCTCTTTTTAAACAGACAATATCTCATCTTGCCAAACCTGTAGTTATTGTTTTTATCCTGATGACAGGGTGAAGGGAGCAACTACATTTTTTGTTTTTTATCTACTTTTGCCTTTTGGAGCTAAACAGGTATATTACTGGTCCAGAGTTAATTTACCAGATAATGATGATGTGGCAGGGTATAGGGCAGAGATGGAAAATACCTCAAAGGAATATTCTCCCTCCACTTCCCTTTTTAAAAAATAAAACCAAAGCTAATGTGAAAATTATTGAACATTCTGGTTTTCATTAGGATCCAGTTAGCTGTAGAGCTTGATTCCCTTTTCTCTTGGGAAATATTGCATAAAGAAATACATGCAAGAATTAAATTCCAGTTAAATCCACTTTGGTTAGCATTTACTAAATATCTTACTTTGTGTCTCTACTAGTCCTTGAGGTGCAAAGATGAGTAAGACCTGGTCTCAGTTCTGGAGGGCGGTAACATGTGAACAGACAGATGTCACCAAGCATGTAGGTGCTACACTAGAGGAGGGTACCAGGTGGTTCAACCTTGGGTGAGGAGAAGTGGTTCAGGAAGATCTCAAAGAAGAGGTAAAGTTATGAAATGATTGGAAAATGTAATCCTGAAACGACAGAGGTGGGCATGGGTGTGCACCAGGAACTGTATTTGAATTCTGTCTTGGTACATTATACCCTGGCCTAGGACAAGTTACTTCTCTAACCTTTAGTTTCTTAACTGATAAAATGGGGATGATGAGTTTCCTCATACGATTGAATGATGCTTAAAAGTGATCATCTCTACCCTGATGACTCTCAGATATATATCGCCACCCCTGACTTCTCTGTCCCCTGAATTCTAGACTCATATATTCTGCTACTTATTTGACATTTTCACTTAACAGCAGCATCTCAGACTTAACATGTCCAATACCAAATTCTGAATCATTGCCTGTAAACTCTCTTCTACCCATGGTCTTTCCACAGCCTGTTAATGGCAATTTCACAAGTGTCAGGTTAAATTTGATCTCCTTGATATGTGGCTCTTATATCACAAGTGTCATATGTATATTTTTTAACTCTGGGCCACCAATTTAAATTGATATTGAAAGACACATCATAGAATAAAAGCTAAGTAGTAAAATGTATTGCCAATGCTAGAATTGTAATCCATATTTCTCAACACCACCAACCTTTGGGAGGAAAATAAGAAGTGACTTTCCCTTGGGTTCAGCCTAAATGAACTTTGGAAATGCAAGATGCTTTCAGATTCCTGCTCCACAGTGTTCAGTGCCCCTAGAGATGTGTGTGTCCTTTCCTTCCTTCCCTGTTGCCATGGGCAGTGGGCAGTGGGGCTGCCTCTAGTTCCTGCCCTGCGAGGAGTGCTGTTGCTGCATTGTCACCATTGTCCACACTGGGGGACATGGTCACAAGCATGGACATTAGTTCTGAGAGCTCTTTCTCCCACAGCTTCAGATTCTGCCAGCATGCCTCACTCACCATTGCCCTTAGAATTTGTGCACAGGACATCTTTGTAAATCACTCTTTAATAACTTGGAGATGAATCTATAGGAGTTAGATTAGAGGACAGTCTGTCCCACTAGCGCCTTGCTCCTGAACTGGTCCCTACTGCCATTCTCATTGTTCAGGCCCCAGCCTGAATGTAGACTGACCCCCACATATCTGAACCCTTGGATGAACACAGGTAGGCTACACTTTCTACTAAATGAACAGTCAGATATATGAGAACTCAAATTCAGACCACTTTGAAAATGAATGAAAAATCTCGTGTGTGTATGTGTGTGGGTGAAGTGTATATATCACCTGCCTTGCCCCCAGTTCTCTCCATCCAAGTCTATAATAAGAATTGAATAAGAACAATCTATGTTCCAGCACCACTCTAGATACCATGGTGAATATAAATACTGTAAAACAGAAAGTGGTCTCAGAAAGATGTAAAAATATTGTATTGGAAAAACACCTCCCAAAATCACAGCAGTGCAAATGCACACACCTCTTCTATCTCGGGTCATTTTGCAGATACTTATACTATATGTGCTGCCTTATGAGAGAACAACTTGAAACAGTTTTCGATTAAATTGTCTATATCCAATTAGTATACATTTGGAAAAACAAGGTATAGTGTAACTATGTCAAGGCTTTAAATTATACTTTAAAGAAAGCACATTTAGTTACTTTACTCTTTTAATGAAAATTACAGGTTTCTGAAGAAACAGAGAAAATGTCATCTAGAGAGAGGGCTTTACAAATTAAAATTCTAGATCTGGAAACTGAACTTAGAAAGAAAATTGAAGAACAAAATCAACTTGTTTGCAAAATAAACAGTGTAAGTATTAGTATGGCTTATGTATTTTTCATAAAAAATAAATTAGCACTTAACATTCTTACCTTGTTAGCTTACTTAAACAGCTGAAACACAAAGTGAGGGAAATCAGGGTTATTTCTTTACTGATACTATTGCAAATAACAAATAGTATAACTCACAAAAATTAAAAATGTAAGGATTATGCCAAATAATTATTATCACAATTCTTGGTAGCTTCTATTGCAGTTCCCCCAGAGTCTGATCAGGCCCTTTCCCTACGTATTTCTTTTGCATGACAGTACTTAATGAAAGTTACAGATATAATCTACTTATTTTTTTCTGTATGAATTTTTCATTTTTAAGATAGATACAATTTAAGCAATATTATGAGTTAGAGTTTGATATCTGTCTTGAATATGAATATTCTATTTTAGAAAGTTATAAGTTGGCATTAAGTAAATACTCAGTATTGTTATATCTGCATATGAGATGGATGCTTTGGTCCATTCAGCCATGAAATGAGAATACCAAATTGGCTGTGTTTAATTAGTCTTCTAATGTTTTTTTCTAAATATTCACAAAAGCCAACTGGCATAAAATACTATGAAAGCTAGCACTAGTCATGGCTAAATTACTTGAAAACTTTCTACTTAACAATGACATATAAAATAATGATACTTTATTTTCTCCAGGAGCTGGAGACTCCATGCAAACTAATTTTTCATTCTCAAGTGTCTGAAAAGTTGAAAATCTGAAAGGTTCAAAAGTTAAATGATTTTTTGACATGCTATATTAGTTTAATTTTTATCGCTTTGATTTTAGCACAGGCCTCTTTATCTCTAAACTTTTTTATGTTTTACTCACCATCAGATTTGGTGATATTGTAAATATGTGTGATATTTTTGTGTAGTTAACGCTTCTGAAAAAGTAAAATAAGTACACTAAGCTGAGAGGGGTTTTGCTATAATGCTCCCAGTACTTGGCTAACGGTGCCAAAATGAGTAGGTTTAAGATTTGATGTTTTATTAAATCTGCTAATTTTTACAGTAGTAAAAATCTAGAATTCTAAGCATAGATTTAGACATGCTGAAAATGAATTTATTTATCCTGTCCTTTCAAGGGGGAAGTTCAGGGGGCAGTTAAGTGTTTATTTTTGTTTATGCACCTTTGCTCCAGTGGATTCGTAAGCACCCAAGAGCTTGTCTCATGATTGATTGTGTCCTAGTGTCTCCCACAGCGCCCTGCCCACAGCAGCAGGCCTCTTCAGGCTTTCTGCCGGAGTGTTCCAGTGGGGGGCAGAGCGGACGCACACTCAGGCCAGCCTTCCTGAAGTCTGACCTGAATTTGGAGGCTTATATGTTATCTTACAATGTATGCACGTTTTGCATTCTACCTAACAACATGTGTGTTCGTATTAGTATTTTTCCCTCCAGCATGTTGAGTAAAATTGATGTTCCATAAAGATTCACTGTGTTCTTTCTGTGACTTTGCATAGCCCAACCTAGCACATTGCTTCATACCACGCTACTGCACCTGAGGAACACTGAGTATTGCTCAGTGTCAGAAGGTATCTGGTGTTATTGAACACCTGACGGGAGGGAGATAAAAGATTTTTCTTCTCAAGGTGCCTACATTTTAGTTGGAAGCGAAATATTATTTGCAGCCCGTCTAAAATATTTTCAGCGAACAGATCTACTTGGAAATTTATAGGAACTGAATATTTTAAAAATATGTATTAAGTTTTACATTTTTCTCTAAAGAACACCTATAATATTAAGAGTTCTTTTTATTAATGATTCTAAAAGCAAAGTGTTTATAGTATAAAAACTAGAATTTTGTCCGTTTTTAAGACAGCGAAAGTAATTTTAATGGTATAAAATATGAATTTTTAGGTAGAGAAAAAATCACAAAAACTAGTATTAAAATGTCATGTTAAATGTGAGCAAAATTACAACAGTTTTAAATAAAACCCATTTATTAAGTTAATCATGTTAAATATGTAATAATTTGGGGCTAAGTGAATGTGTATTACGACAAATTATATCACACTAAATATCAACTGTGTTTGTGCTTTAGTTATTCTGGATTTTAATAAACACATCTGATGTTAGAACTCTTTAAAAAAATTAAAATCATGTAGTCAAATATTGTACATATAAATTTTATGTTATGATTATCCTTTAATACTAATGCCATTATTGATTATCTTTATTTCTTTTTTTATTTAGAAAGCACAACATCAGGAAGTCTGTTTGAAAGAAATACAACATAGTCTTGAAAAGTCGGAGAATCAAAATGAGAGTATTAAGAATTATTTACAGTTTCTTAAAACTTCCTATGTAACAATGTTTGGATAAGTCGAATTTATTTTCTATAAGCAATAGATTTTTACTGTGAGTCTAAAAAGTGATTAGGTAAAAAAATATATATATACTATCTGTTGTTATACTTTATGATTTGTGGGTGGTGATATTAGAAATTTTATGTAAAGATTTTTGAAACATAATTTATTATCTAAATAATTTATTATACAATTAAAAGTTAAAACAAGACAGATGTTACCATTCTTTTTGGCTGGATAATTTTCATTTAGCTCTGTATTAATTTCTGCTTAAGTTATATTGGTTTTTAGAATATTTTAAAAAATATATACAAAAGAAGCCAGAAACATTTTTTGGGAGTCAGTAGCCACCGTCCAAGTGAATTTGTAATAAATCTATGCTAATTATGGGCCAAATACATCATTTTAAATAATGTATATCATTGTTTTACATTGCGTTGCTATATATGTATTAATATAATAAAGGAAAATATTCTGGATATTAATTTTTAATAATGGCTTATTTACAGACTTTCTAAAGGTACCTCATATCTTGATGTACTTAATATTGTTTCAAGTATATGCTAAGATGTCTGTCCCTGGCTGGTTTAGCTCAGTGGATTGAGCGTCGGCCTGCGAGCTAAGTGTCGCTGGTTCGATCTTCCAGTCAGGGCACATCAGAGAAGGAAAACTCGGACTCCAAAAAACCTCCGCTGCCTTGCGGCATACCTCTTGAGGGGAAAGGCTAAGGGAGTAAACCCCGACAGAAAATCCGGAGCCGGAGTCCCTAAGGCGGTTTGACGTTGTAGTCAACACCGGCAACTCCTGCGGCGCACCTGAAGCCAAGCTGTATTGACTCCGTCTTTCCCTTGGATCCTTCAGCTGCGAAGAGAGGGGGGGTCTGCTGCATGGGCAACAGCAGACCCTCCATATCACCCTGCCCAGGCTCTGTAGCTTCAGCTTCACTGGAGAGGACACTCCAGCGTCATCGCAAGATGTCGATTCAACACGGGAGGAGACAGATACCGTGTCACTCCCGAGTCGGACTGCACAGCCATTCTCGGCGGTGCAGATAGACTCTTAAGAAGCTACACCATCGTCTCTCGAGACGGACGGCTGCCGACGACGATATGCTAAGATGTCATAAGAACCTCTGTGAGGTTTTAAATATACAATTTAAAGTCATAGCTTTTAAGTGCAGACTGACATTTGAAAACATGTTGTCCCACGGCCAGTACACATGAGATGATTAAAATAAGCACACCCAATAATAAGCTTTAAGATAGGTCTTTATTTCTGAGATAACATAGAGGAGGAGCTTGCTTCCCCTAATCTCTCACTGTGTGGGCTAAGGCAGGGTACTCAAAAAGGGGATGGGGGTGATTGACAGGGGATCATGTGATAGTGATACCCCTCAGAGAGTGACTTGAGAGCTGCCTATTCAAAGGACAGCCAGGTCTCAAAAGATCATTCAAAGAAGCAAGTTATGTACTCTGCGGTCCAACGTATAAACAAAGCTCAATCTCTCCAAGATGTTTTATCCTCTTCAATCTGAAATGAGGTCTGCTGCTTCTGGGCGCCTCACTTCTAAGACCTCTGTTTCATCTGTAGGGACTTACTTCCCCATTGACTCAACTGCTTCATAGTATTTTTCTTAAAATAGCAAAATATAGTAATTTCAGACTCTCACTGCATTTCCCCCCCAACATTTGCTAACAATATTAGTATTGTCTTTTTTTTTTTTTAATTTATAGTGCTTGTGGGCCTAAGACCATGCTTGACCCTTGTGGTCATTTTTTCATCTAAAGCAAAGGGAGCCTTAAGAAATACGTAGATGAAAGGAAACTAAGGTTCTTGACGTTCACTAGACTGTGAGCTCCTTAGGGTAGAACTATTTCATTCCTATTTTACTCATATTTCAACATTTGGTATATAGTAGATAGTTGATGTTTGTGGATGGATAGATGGGTAGGTGTATTTCATATTCCTGTTTTAGATAGGAAAACATAAGTAAGCATAGATATGAAAAAATGTAACCACCATGGTTATGGTATAAAACTTTTTAAGTTTTAAAGGCAGCATTTGACCTCAAGTCTTCTGATTCCAAAATTACGGTACTATGTACCGTGCTGTTTTTGTCTTGCAAGCAGTGGAAGAGCAGCCACCCAGCAGCCGCATTGCTATTATTGTTTATTGAGTACTTACTATGTGTCAAATGACGTCTGGGTGTGATGTATACATTATCTCATTTAATCTTTATGCCTGATGAGATAAGTGCTATTAACTTTTTTTCCATTTGCTTTTCAGGAAACCAAAAACATGAAAAGGTTAAGTAAGCTTGTCCAAAGACACACAGCGAGTAAGTGGCAGGCATCCAAGCCCCTGCTCTTAACTGTGACCATAGCACTTCCATATATATTTCATACGGGTCATGTTTTTGTCCAACAGTAATGCATTTACCTCACCTATGAATACATTCTCTATTTTATGTTTTTAATTTGTAACAAAATAATCTGTGCATGTGGCGTTTAAAAATTGGTACCTGCAGTGTTTTAGATAGATAGGAAAAGACTCCTGCCAAGTCCCTAAGGTTGGTACTCAGACACCAGTGACCCAGGATGACAAAGGAAGCTTACCAGACCTGAGCAGAACTTGAGCAATCTCTGTGCTTAATGTTTCCATGCTCTGTGGTATGTCAACCAAACGCAGTGTCAAGGAGGCCCAGAGTCAGTGCCCTGGCGTCCCTGAGCAGTGTCTTTGCTTCAGCTTCCCACTGTCCCGGAACACTCTGGCACCACAGTACTAATAGGCTGGCAGGGTTTTCTCCTCATCCTTTATATTCAGGGTCTCATGCCTTTCTTAAAGTCCTAAAAGTTTTCTCCCACTGTTTATATGATTATTGCCTCTCCACACGTTCCTTTTCTGCTCCTTGTTTCATATCCTGGATCTGACCATGCAACTTGCCTTTTTATCTCAGGTATCTGTCACCGCGTTTCTTAGGAGGCATATTCTTCCGCCTGATTTTTCTGAGCACTAATTTGGTTTGCATGGGCAGTCATTCTCTTTTTCTGTTGGATATTGAACTTATAATTAAGAAATTTTTTGTTGTTGTTCCTGAAAGCATCTGTTTGTAGTGCGTAATTCCATTATATTTTCATTAAAATTCTCCTGTTTCTTTCATTGGTTCCACTTTTGTAGACATCTTTGGTTTCTGCTCTGCTGGCCATCTTTTCTTTCCAAGCCCCATAAATGAGTTTTAATTATCCTTGCCTACTTGTGGTTGTGGTTCCCTCAATACCGGCCAGCAGACTGCCTTGCATATTTCTTGGGCAGCAGCAAACCTAGTGGTGAAAGGCATGATGGCTTTAGTTCTCAGGGGCCTGAGACCTGTTACCTTCTGCTGAAGTGCTGTGAGGAACCATTCTGCTCCCAGACTTTTTCAGTTGCCTGCATGAGTTCTTTTCCCAACTACAAAGACTGGAGGCAGTTTGCTCCACTGAAGGACACACTTCAAGGTTTTCCAGAGTCAGCAAGTTTGTTGCAGCAAACAAAAGAGGTCCCTTTTGAAAGGGACCCACAGGCAGCATCTGTATCTTGAGTAATGTGCCGCAATTTAAAGAATGAATTCAACCTCTATGTCTGCTGACTTAAGATTTGTTCATGATTTTTATTTCTAAGCGAAGAAACATCACAGAATTATGTATGCAGCATGATTCACTCTTTATAATGAAAACAAGCATCTCTTTATGTGTGTTTGTTTTATAAGTTCACATATGTGGGTATCAGCATGGAGATAAGTATAGAGAAGACTAAATGCTAAAAGCCTGGATAGGAATGGGAAAAGTAACTTTTTACTTATTCTAGTAAAATTGTGTTACTTTTCAATTTTTTTTTATTCAGATAAAAATTTAAAGATTGGAGGACAGACCTGATAGGTATGGGGAGTGGAAGAGTAGGATTGGTGAGAGGTTATGGTCTGAAAATGAAATACTGGAATTTGATTTTCGGAGGTGGAGTAGTTTTGGACAAGGAAAAGGTGAGGAGAAGCCTGCTTGAGGCGGAGATGAGGTCACTGGAGTCCAGGATATTGAGTCACAGAAGTCTTGGATGTGGAAACTAAGATTTGGAAGGAATTGGGTTGGAGCTAAAGAACAAACATCCTGATGAAAGTGAGCAGGTGAGGAGAGGACTGTGATAAGGAATGAAGTTCTAAAAACTTAACAATGGTTCCTGACTGCATTAGCATGAAATCCAAAGTCCTCCGCGCCTCTTCATACCACTCTCCTCCTCAGCCACTATGTCCAGATGAACTTTGTTCTTTGAAAACCAAGTTCATTCTTTGCCCCCACTCTTGACCTGACTAAATCATACTCTTTTTTTCTCATATACCTTATTCTTTTCTTTCATAACTGGCAATTATTTTTGTGTGTGATTATTTATCTCAGTGGATTTTGATCTGTGAGGATTTATAATTGTATGGTCTGGCACATAGCAAGCGCTCGTACAGATTTGTTGCATGGATACATAGATGGAGGAATGGTGTTATTGCCCTGAGTTCTGAGCTTCAAAATAGGGCAAGGGCATTTGCCTAAGAAAGGTTGGGAAATTTATACAGTCTGGGAGAATGAATAACTGTCATTCTTGAGGGTTGCCAGGGAATTAGTTTCCAGGTATGGGTTGGTTTTCCTTTCAGACAGAGGTAGAGACTGAAGAGATTCAGGGTGCAGGAGACCTTGTTTATAGTCAAACATGTTCCAGAGGCCACCGTGGAAAAGATGAGTGAGTCAGGAAGGTGGAGCGGGTTCCCTTACAGCTGCTTGCTTCAGATAGCCTAAGAGGAATTTCTCTTCTTTTTCTTCTCTAAGGATTAATTAAGATCCCATGTGTTGTCTTTTCTTTTGTTACTACTGCATTGGGAAAGTTGCTAAATTTCCCATTAATAAAGCAGTGGTTTGGATTTATTTAACATTACAATTTGTTGTGGTACTTTAAGATTTAACACTTCCACAAAAGAAAAATAAACATTAAAAATAAGTAACATCTTTTTCCCTAGAATTTAAGAGACCTTAAAATTTTGAAGTTTGCTTTTATTTTAAAAAATAACTCAAGTATCTTGCTTGTTTTCTTCTTTATTTGAGATGGGGTTTGAGGGGAGGAAGAACTGTTAGGAGCCTCTTTATATCTAGTTTGTTGTTATAAAATGAAGTTAATATTGACAATAGATTATGGTTTAAACTATAAAAATTAAACCTTTGATTAACTATGATACATTATTTGATTAGAAACATTATAATTATACACTGACCACTTTTTACAAGCTTAAAGTTTATTTTTTACAACATTTTTGCAAAGTAAATATCTTTTCCTATCATTTAAAAAGAAGAAGTTCAGTTTTTAAAAAATGAACTAAATGAAAAGGGCATCTAAACCCAAGATAGGTATATATAAATAACCTTTAAAAATAGTTATTTTATTTTAATAACTAATGATAACAAAAACTTCTTGAATGTCACCTGAATATAATACTATCTAAAACTCTATTGTTTATTTTTTAAATATTTTTTTTCTTCTACAGATAATTGCAGTTAATTGCCTTAACACTTTATAAATTTTTATTTCTGTGCTAGAAGTCTAACTTGATTTTTATTTTGATCTTGTCTTACTTGAAAAATTATTTTTTAGCCTGAACACTATCAGAAGTTGAAGCATTTCAATAAATAGTGATTTTAATTTCAAATGCATTGACTAATAAAACACCAAACACAACTCTTGGGAGTATAATAGACACAAAGATTTCTATACTTTCTTTTTCCTACCCAACATATAAAGAGCTCTTACAAATTAATATAATGTGACTATCCATCAGATAAAAGAGGAAAAGACTGAGAAACAGACAAGTCATAAGAGAAGAATTACTAATGGCCAATAAACATGTTTACAAGGTGTTCAGATTTATTAGCAATGTAAATAAAATAATTAAACAATTAAAAAATTGTAAATAAACTAATCTCTTTTTTTCCTATAATAATTTTAAAGAGGTAATTCCTACTATTAAAAAGATGGGGTGAAATAAGAATTCTCACACACTACCAATGGGACTTATTATTCTGTTATCTCTGAATACACTATAATACACTAATTATTGCTCTATTGTTGGACAGTTGTTTCTGTGTTTTCTGTTATAAATTTTGCTGCAGCGAATATCATCATGCACAAGTCCTTGTCTTCCTCTGTTACTTTACAACAAATATCTAGGTGTGAATTATTCTTCCAAATACCATGGAAACTTTCAAGTTCTTGAAACACAGAATGGTTTATGCCAATGCTACAATAATTTGCAACTTAAACATTTTTCCTAAAATAATAATTAGATACTGGCAGGAAATATTAATACTTGTGTTATGCTGCTCCATTGTTTAGCCAGTGTCTGGCACCTAGTAAGAACAATTAAATCTTATTAATCAGCGGTCAAATGAATATCAATCAATTTGGTCAAGTCTTCTCTCAATTATAGTTATAATTCTAAAACATGCTTTGAAAATTGTAAGGAGTTCTAAAATTGTAGTATTAATAATTGTTCATAATTTTAAAAGTATTGTTTTTTTAATTTCTCATTAATATTTAGTTGACAACAGTTCAAGTAGTGCCTGAAAACGACATTTGTTTTCCTACATCTATTTATTTGATTATCCGTTTATATTAATATTTTCTTATGTTGTTGAAAGTCAAATTAGGTCATAGTATAACATGAATTCTGGATATGAATTTTTATTGGAGATAGATATATAAAATATTTTCTATTTATCTATGAATTGCCTTTTTGCTTTTATTAATTGTAATTTCTGATGATCCACAGTTTTTAATTTTAATATTATGTTAGAATTCTCCTGAGAAACAATATATGTGGTATTGGCTCACATTATTATGGAGACTGGGAAGTCCCATGATCTACTCTTTGCAAACTGGAGTCTGAGGAAAGCCTATTGTGTTCTTATAAGGCCTGAGAGCCAGTGGTATAGATTGTAGTCTGAGTCTAAAGGCCTGAAAGCCAGACTTCTGAAGGCAGGAGAAAACTGATGTCCCAGTTCATAGAGTCAGGTTGAGAGCCAGTGAATCCTCCTTCCCTCCACCTCTTTCGTTCTGTTTAAGCCCTCATTGGATTGCATGATGCCCTCCACATTGGAGAGGGCAATCTGCTTTACTCAGTCCACCAATTAAATGCAGTCTTCCAGAAACACCTTCACATACACACCTAGAATTAATGTTTAGTCACGTATCTGGGCATATGGTGATCCAGTCAAATTCGTCGTCGTCATCGGCAGCCGTCCGTCTCGAGAGACGATGGTATAGCTTCTTAAGAGTCTATCTGCACTGCCGAGAATGGTTGTGCAGTCCGACTCGGAAGTGACACGGTATCTGTCTCCTCCCGTGTTGAATCGACATCTTGCGATGACGCTGGAGTGTCTGTCCTCTCCAGTGAAGCTGAAGCTACAGAGCCAAACATACTGGATTGCTAATAATTAGAACTGTTTTGAGGAAAAGAGTTCCCCTAAGACCATAAAAAGGAATTAGAGACCCAGCTTTGTCACTTGCTAGTTGTATGGCCATGGGCTTATAACTTAACTTTTCTGAGCCTCAGTTTTTTAATCTGTAAAACCAAGATATTAACAATGCTTACTTCATGTGGTTGCTGTAAGAATGAAATGAGATAATACATGTAAACGCCTAGCACACACTCAAAAGTGCCAATTATGAGTATAAAAAATACAGGGTGGGCAAAAGCAGGTTTAGAATTGTTTGTATGGCAAATAATACAATACTTAATAAATAATAGAAGAATATGTGTTTTGCGTACTCATAACTATAAACTTACTCTTGCCCCACCCTGTACATACCTTGACAGTAACCACTATAGTCTGAGCCCAAACCATGTATTGTTTCAACTATGGAAATACTTTCCTAATTGGTCCTAATTGTTCTCCCTCGATTCACATTTCTCTCCTTTCAATTCATTTCACCATGCAGGCCAGAGTCTTCTTTTAAAACCATGTATTTCATTATATAACTCTCCTGTTTAAATACTTCAAATGGCTTTTATTCCGTCGTCGGCAGCCGTCCGTCTCGAGAGACGATGGTGTAGCTTCTTAAGAGTCTATCTGCACCGCCGAGAATGGCTGTGCAGTCCGACTCGGGAGTGACACGGTATCTGTCTCCTCCCGTGTTGAATCGACCTCTTACGATGACGCTGGAGTGTCCTCTCCAGCGAAGCTGAAGCTACAGAGCCCGGGCAGGGTGATATGGAGGGTCTGCTGTTGCCCATGCAGCAGACCCCCCCTCTCTTCGCAGCTGAAGGGTCCAAGGGAAAGACGGAGTCGATACAGCTTGGTTTCAGGTGCGCCGCAGGAGTTGCCAGTGTTGACTACAACGTCAAACCGCCTTAGGGACTCCGGCTCCGGATTTTCTGTCGGGGTTTACTCCCTTAGCCTTTCCCCTGAAGAGGTATGCCGCAAGGCAGCGGAGGTTTTTTGGAGTCAGAGTTTTCCTTCTCTGATGTGCCCTGACTGGAAAATCGAACCAGCGACACTTAGCTCGCAGGCCGACGCTCAATCCACTGAGCCAAACCAGCCAGGACATTCCAGTCAAATTAGTACATAAAATTAACTATCATAAATATAGTTCAGTTTATCCATTGTTTCCTTTATGATTAGTATGTTTTATGTTCTATTTCAGAAATCTTTGCCTACTTTAAGCTAATGAAGATGGTCTCCTATGTTTTCTTCTAAAAAGCTTTAGTTTTTCCTTTCATATTTCAATCTGCAATCCACCTTCAATATATTTTGTGTATAGTCCAAACTAGGACATTAGATTATTTTTTTCAGATGGATATCCAACTGACCTGGCACTGTTTATTGAAAATCAAATTCATTCCCCAATATACCACAGAGTCGCCTTTGTCATGAGGCAGATAGGTGAGATGTCATAAATCAGATCTGTGGGTTCTTTTTGAACTCTTCATTCTGTTGCATGGTTCAATTTTTTTATCTTTGCACCAACACCACTCTGTCTTCAAGCTTTATTCTTCAAGATCGGGTTAGCAATTTTTGGTTCTTTCTATTTCAATGTAAATTTTAGATTCAGTTTGTCAGTGTCCATCTAAAATATTAAGTGTTGGGGCTTTTAACTGGGATTATGTTGAACTTGTAGATCTGCATAGATCAGTTTGGGAGAGATTGCTGACTGACATTTTAATTTGTGAATATTGTTTGTTCTTCCATTTATTTAGAATTTTAGAAATTTTTCTCCTAATAATGTTTTGTAGTTTTCAGTTAAGTGCCTTGCACATATTTTGTTAGTCCTCAGTGTTTGATCTTTTTTGATGCTCCTATCAGCAGTATTATTTTTTAAGTTTCATTTTGTGTTTGTTGCTATGATACTGTAATAGAGTTAATTTTTGTATACTCATTTTGTATTCAGATATATAAATGATATCATTAATTCCAGTTGTTTATATATTCTTTTGGATTTCCTATGTCATATGCAAATGAAGACAGTCTTTATTTCTCCTTTCCAATTTTTATGCCTTTCTTTTCTCTTTCTTATTGCACTGGATAGTATAACCCATACAATTTTAAATAGATATAGAGCAGATATTGTTATCTTGGGACATGGATTTTCAGCATTTTTGCTTTTGATATATACATGAAATTTCCCTATAAGCACTGGTTATCTAAGGTTTGGTATATCATATCTTCACTATATCTTAATTCAAAATATTTTTAGGTTTTTACTTAGATTTAATATTCAGTACATTTCTAATTCCCAAGCAGTTGGATATTTTCTAATTCTCTTTCTAATTTCCCAGCACTTGGAGATTTTTCAGATATCCTTCTGTAATTAACTTTAGTTTCCTTTGTAATCAGAGAATATATGTTATATAGTTTCATTCCTTTGAAATTTGGTGTTTGTTTTAGGTCAAATTAGTTGATAGTATTCTTCAGGTTTTTCAAGATATCCTTTCTATTTTCTGTCTACTTATTTCAGTTACTAAAAGGGTAGTATTGAAGTCTTTAACTATAATTGGGAATTTGTCTATTATCCCTTTCAGTCGTTTATTTATTTTGAAGCTCTATTGTTAGATATGTGTACATTTTTATATCTTAGTTAACTGGCCTTTCAACATTTTATGATGTCCCTCTGTATCTCTGGTAATGCTCCTTGTTCTGAACTTTACTTGTTTCATATTAATAGAAGCAATTCTAACTTTATTTTAATAAGATACCGCATGCTGTGACTTTTACTTTTGTCTATGTTTTTATATTTAAACGAATTTTTTTGTGGAAAGCAACCCGATAATCTCTGCTTTTTAAGTAGGGTGTCTAGACCATTTGCCTTTAATGTAATTAATAATATGGTTTAATTGAAACCTTTCATTTTGTTAATTATTTTCTAATAGTCCCATTTGTTATTTTATTTTTTCTTTTACTGCTTTTCCTTCTTATTTTTGATTAATTGAAATATTTAATTTTATCTCCATGATTGGCTTATTAATTATGTTTTACTTTAATTTTTATTTTTTAGTAGTTGCTCTAGGGTTTAAAATATACATCTTTAAATCATATTCTACCTTTAAGTAACCCTGACTGGTTTGGCTCAGTGGATTGAGCGTCGGCCTGCGAGCTAAGTGTCGCTGGTTCGATCTTCCAGTCAGGGCACATCAGAGAAGGAAAACTCTGACTCCAAAAAACCTCCGCTGCCTTGCGGCATACCTCTTCAGGGGAAAGGCTAAGGGAGTAAACCCCGACAGAAAATCCGGAGCCGGAGTCCCTAAGGCGGTTTGACGTTGTAGTCAACACCGGCAACTCCTGCGGCGCACCTGAAGCCAAGCTGTATTGACTCCGTCTTTCCCTTGGACCCTTCAGCTGCGAAGAGAGGGGGGGTCTGCTGCATGGGCAACAGCAGACCCTCCATATCACCCTGCCCAGGCTCTGTAGCTTCAGCTTCACTGGAGAGGACACTCCAGCGTCATCGCAAGATGTCGATTCAACACGGGAGGAGACAGATACCGTGTCACTCCCGAGTAGGACTGCACAACCATTCTCGGCGGTGCAGATAGACTCTTAAGAAGCTACACCATCGTCTCTCGAGACGGATGGCTGCCGCCGCCGCCGCCGACAACCTTTAAGTAATAATGTTATCATCTCACATATATTCTAGGAACCTTAAAATGGTATAATTTCACTGTCTCTCTCCCATCCTTTTTTCTATTGTTGTTATAAGATTTTACTCCTATATATTCTATAAGCCTCATAATACATTGTTACTCTTCTTGCTTTGACAATTATTTTTTGAATTAATTAAAATAAGAAGAAATCTGTTTTATTTTACCCACATTCTCACCATTTCTGGCACTCTTTATTTCTTTTTTTGAGATCCATTTTTCATACTCCTTATATATGAAAATCCTGAAGTGCTTTGCAGTGTAAGTCTGCTGGAAAAATGGAGCTGAAAGAAAGTGTGTCAGAAATGATCCACTTGTTTTATGTTCCTTTTTCTCTCCTTTTATTTTTCTTATAGATCAAATATTTTTTATTACAAATTTCCTTCTACTAAAAGGCTGTGGAAGCTAAAGATGACATTTTTGACAGAGAGCGTCCATGCTCTTGCTTTTGACAGATTGAGGACAGGCTGGTCACCTTAATCCAATTAGCTGGTTTGAGGCTGTGTTGTGGTTTAGGTAAGACTCAGTCTACTTCGGGCCACCTCTTTTCCAATGGCATCTCTCTTATGGACTTGGAACTGAGTTTGGTGGGCCTTTTGTCCTTTAGTATTGATTACAGGTAATTCTGCTTTCTTTTTGCATGTTTCTAGGTTAAGATTTTGGCCAGTTGCCCCACAAAAGCTTCAGAACTTGAGCTAGCTTGATGAGGAAAGAGGCTGTATTTCAGAGACGCTTTGTCTCCATTTTTTGCCTCCATTTCCTACCAACCACCAAAAGCTCTGCTTCTCTGACCCCCAGAAGCAGTCTTCTGCCAGGTGTCCAGCCTGCATTCTCAGCTCTTAGCCATATCCAGCACTGGCAGCTGCAGCCTGAGAAAATGCAGCTACTAGATGCAGAATACACCAAGATAATTAAGACCTATTTCCTTCCCTTACAACAGTGCTTCCCAACCTTTTAAAAACCATGACATATGGAAAGTCATACTTTCTTATGTCAAACTATAGTAAATAGAGAAGGATGCTTAGAGCCAGAAGAGTCTGGCCCAGAGCTCTCGTCAACATAGGTCTTGACTAAGTCACCCCACTTGACGATTTGAGAAGTTTGGTATCTTCATATTTGTAACCCATTTATGGCACTGGTTGGGGAATATTTGCTTTAAGCAATTCATGCTATGGTATCACTTCATCTTATCATTAGCCTTTCTCCTGTGAAAGACTCTGAATATTTTCTTGTGCCCCTGTGGGGAGAAGTGGTACCCTTTGCTCTGAGATAATAGGTATGTGTGAGCCAGAATCCCTATACCCTTCCTCAATCTGGATCTCTGTTGTGTGGCTCATCTAGACAACTCATAATCAGTTATGTGGAAACATAAATTAGTGTTGTTAACCTGTTTAGCACCTGAATTTCTCTTCTGTTCTTTCTGTGTAATACAAATTATTTTCTCATCCAAAAGGATACATAATTTACATTGTATGCAGTGCAATGTTTGACTTTGAAATAGCTGAGACAATGTTATTTGCAATGGGAATATGACTAAAGCAAAATGATATGTGTGGTTGAGTTTATGCTTATTTGTAATTTTATTAACAAAAAAATTCTAAGTCTGTGGCTTTCATAGATTCTTCAGTTGATAAATGCAGGTTGTCTATGCAGTTCTCAGAAAAATCTCTTAGTTTATAAAAATGTAAATTAATGTCTAGTCTAGTTCACAAACATGTTTTATTTATTACATAAATAGTTGAACAAATAATAAATTGAGTGTTTTCTGTGATACTTAGTGGAGGGATGATGTGGAAGATTATTAGAATGTGTTCACACATTAGAGTTAATTGATTCAATGTGATGGCCTTTGATGGTATGATAAATATGTAGCCAGAGCAGTTGCCTATGATTATGGCATTAATTCCTGCTAGGATTAGATTTTAATTGGACAGTATAATCACTGTGAATGCTCAGATTGGGGTATCTGAAATGGCCAGGACAACAGGATTCCCTAATCTGTTTATAATCCTTAGGTTGCTGCTGATGGTGGTAGCCTTACAAATAACGTGCTGCTGTATGCATGTTAGTAGTGAACATCAGTCAAGGAGCACTTGGTTTGATGAGGCTAGGTCACAGGAAAGGAGAAAGGCTGTGGCCCCCATAATAAAACTTTATGACACTGCAACAACTTCCTAATTCAAAACAGTTCAGAAACGAATTAGCCAACCCCAAGTTATTAAAGACACAAAAAGGATCCCGTTACGATTCTCTAACTGCTAATTAGGTGATTCTATAACCACATATTTCAGCCAATGATTTTGGGATTGCAGAGTAAAGAGAGAGATTTTTTACTAATATTGAAGTTATTAATAGATTGTTGAAAGAGTATAGAATGAGGTTTATTGTAAGATAGGTTAAAGCATGTTAAATGTTTAATAATTATTAAAGTAATGGGGAGAGTATAAAATAGAGTTTGTTAAGCCTAGTTCTCAATTTATTTAAGTATTTGTATCTACCTATGTAAGTTCTAGTATTCTTCAAACTGCTTACAAATATTTCTTTGTAAATTTTTTTCTGTGTGTGTGTAGCTATCAAGAATTGTTAGCTTCTAACTAGTGGTTAATAGTATATGGATACTATAATTTTTTATCTTGTATTTAGTATCATTACTAATTAATCCTTTTAGCTTTCCAGTTGATTCTCTTGACTTTTCTAAATAGGCAGTAGAAGATTGTAATTAGAAATATTAATAGCATTGTACTTTCATTAAATATCATTCAGTTTTAAAACTATATTTTCACAAATGTCTTATTTATATCAGGATTCAAACAATATGCACACATTGCACTTGGCAGACACGTCTCCTGTATCTACAACAGTTCCCCTGCCTTCATTTCTTATGACATTTACTTATGGAATAAATCAGGTCATTTGCTCTGTAGAATTCCTTATAGTTTGTAGTTGACTGATTATATCTTCTTGACATTGCTTAACATGTTTCTCCAGCTCTTAGATTTTCTGTAGACCAATAGTTAGGTCAAAAATTTGACTGAATTAATGTTAAATCTTTTTGGCAAGAATACTCCATAGGTGGTGCTTTATGCTTTCAGTTGCATCACATTCAGAACAAATATAATGGCTGCTTGTCCTAATTATTAAGGTTAAAATAGATCAGTGGATGTCAGACTGATTCATTCATTAAAAAGAATTGTTTACATCAACTTTTTACTGAATGCTTTTAAGTAGCCATTAATGATCATTGCCAAGACCTATTATTTCATCAAGGGATCTTAAAATGGTGATTTTCTAATCTATTATTCTTCTGCATTTATTCATTACTTCTTTTAATTCATTAACTGTTTATTCTGACATAAAAAGCTGAAATGCTTGATTCAATTTCTAGAATAATGAGTGAGTGCCTAACAGCCTCCAAAGTAACAAGGTTGTTGGGTTTTATTGGTATATTCTTATTGACACATAAATTATATATATTTATATGTCTATTTTAGCTCATTGCAGTAATTTATTTTTATTCTATTTAAATGATGAGAGACTCTAATTAGTGTTTGATTTATATCTAGCCACTTCCCATAATAATGAGTGAGGTGTGTTTGGTTGTGGTTTGTATTTGTTGGCTTGTTTGTATTTTTCTTATTCCATATATGTATTTTCAAAAACTTTCTTGCTTTAATTTTTATATTATAGTAAAAATAAGATCTTTGTAATTTCTGCTATTGGGATTTATTAAGTGTCTTTGTCCAATCCATTATGAATTTTTTAAATCTTTCATATTTTGTCTGACTTATCTGTCATAGATTTATGCTGATATATATTAAAGTGCCCCACTGCATGTGTGTTTCTGTCCATTTTCCTTCTACATGCAGTATTTTTTTTCTACATAATTTGATGTGTCATAAAGATATCTGAGGCCATTCACTTTTTCATTCTTTGTGTGTAACCACAAGTTGATGCCTTATGTCCTTATTACATATTATACTATTTAAATAAATTTAATTGTGTTAGTTATACTATTTTTGCCTTGGATTATAGAGAGTATAAATATTTCCACTTGTGCATACATTTTTCTTCATGTTTGCCTGATAAATTGTGTTCATTTCATGTTTTTATTTTGTTTTGGTGCCTTTACATGGAGATAAGGAATTTGCTATTTTTCTCATCCTGTCCCCTTCCCAGTCCTTAATTATTTAGTCGGGGATTGTAAATTCTATCACTTATTGGCTTTATAATGGTGCAATATAAATCTTACTTTAAAATTAATATTGTAACCATGTATAAAACAATCATTTAAATTTATATATTTATCTATAACTGATTTCATGGAGTTCACACCTAGCATAGGTACTCTGAGACTAGTAATAAAGCATGTTAATGAGACTTCATAATTACTAATAAAAAGATGAAGTCATCTTTCCTTTTGTTAACAAGTTAGCAGATAATTAATAAGGAATTCAGTGTTTCTGGATTTTTGGAATAGATTAAAAAAAAACTAGAACCCCAAATCATATGTAATTATTTTCATTTTCCTGTTTGGTTTTAAGATAATATTTCTAGGCTTAGGTGTTGGGTCTTATGTTTTGAAACTTGTTCATATATATAAAGCTACTCTTCAAGTTTCGGTCAAGGTAATTCTTTTTTCATGACTTATTTTTCAGTTTCTTCAGTGATTTTTTGATCTTATAAAGTTTTCAACCTAATTTTATAATTGATTATTTAATTATGAAGTTAATAAATATTTTTAAAAACAATTTCAAATGATACTGCAGAATATGTTACAGAGCAAAAGAAGGTTCTTTCAGCATGGCACATTGGTGTAAAACCTAACAACTAGTGTTGAGGAAAACAGGTCTTTATTTACAATATTCCAACCTGAGGAGGGCAGTGAGCACTTCAGCTCAGAGTCCTGTTCTCCCAGGGGACCCACCACTTCCCTTGCTCCCCAAAAGTCTAGAAGCCAAAAACATGCCCAGAAGTTCCTCATCTCTTATCTGTCAGCTCTTTCCTTCAGGATCTGAGGTACGATGTCATCAGCCTCCATATAACAGTCCAGGAAAACATGTGCCATGTTGCACTGGATCATGCATGGTTCTCTCTCTGCCCTTTCAAAGCTACATGGTCCTTGCTTTCCTTCTAAAACCACATGGTGCTCTCTTTATACCTCTTTGCACACCACGTGGATCACTTGATTTTCAAAACCACGTGGCTTTCTTCTTCTACCTCCTTGCAAACTTCATGGACCTCTCTACCCCCCAAATGGCTGCCGCCTTATTTTTAAATCCCTGACTGAGTCTTGTGACACAGTGGGCAGGATGACTAGTTCTGACCATTTACAGAATCTTGTGCAGGCCCCATATGCTCTTTCCTCACCATTCTGTGGTCAAAACCCCTCCCATCTCCTTGGTGCTTTGGAAGAACCAAACCATTTGCATAACTAAGACACTAGATATGCAAAGGCATCTTGAAAGCTGTCCCCTTTCCCCATCCTCCAACCACAAGCTCTAGGGAATTTTGGGGACCCCACTTTGTAACAAAAAATGATGTGAAAAGTGTTACTTCAGCTGCTTCTCACCCCAAATTTCACTCCCCAAAGTAGCTGCTGGTAATAGTTGACTAATCATATTGCTTAATTTTTAAAAGAAAGACTAATTCTTTATGTTTAATTTAATTTAGTCTAAGAAAGGAATAGTGTCTGATTCTTATACACATAAGAATTCATTTTCATACTTTTAATTTTTACTATCTCAAAGCCAGGGATATTGAATGATATTGAAAATGTTTGGTAATGCTGAAATGACCAAGTAAATATTTTTCTGTAATTTATTTTCCATTGTCCTTTTTGAGTAAGAGCATAAGCTATCCTTAGAAAAGAAAAACAATGTTTTTCTATATTTCTAATAGGTATAGCAAGTTTCATCATTAATATAAAATCAACATATAATTTTAGTGATTCAAGTTCTATTGAAAAATGAAAGTATGGTGTATTGGTGGCATTTTATACATTTTTCATCTTAATGGGCACTTTCAAGACCATGCATTCCAGTATCCAAGTTTTAAAGGAGTTTGTATACACCCAGCATGCAAGACCATGACTTTAATCATTTCCTCACCAGAACTTCAATTATGCCAAGCACTTTTTAATTATCCTGCAGCCCACAAACCTATTCTTAGTAAAAAGTCTGACTTTTACAGAGGCAATGTGTTCTTCTGTGGCAGATTTCGACTCACCACTTTGCAGCCCCACCCATGAAAAAGCCCTGTGAATTAAAAGCTACTAAATTAAGTGTGTATTTTTAACAGCTTCAATTTTAAAGTCAATTTTGGCATAAAAGTTCAAGATATTTTTTTGAACTACAAAAATGCTATGTTGGCATTTCATGGTATTTTCAGAATGCAGTTTGTTTTTTGGGTTGTCCTCTTCACAAAGCGTCTTATAGCATCGTTTTTTCCTAAAGGGAAGGTATTTAGTCCATTTGCTCCATCACTTTTTTATTTTTAAGTTCTTTGAAAATAGAAAATTCTGAGCCAAGAAGAACAATGATATTGTAGAACAAGATCTTATGTGTGAGGACAGGGATGTAGGGGAAATGTTTGGAGCAGGAGGGTGGCAGAGGAAGCTAGAGCTGAAGGCTAAGTGGGCTTAGCATTTCATGTACAAATCCAAACCTGTAATACAGATCCAGAAATTAAGGGAAAAGCAAACTACATAGAATTATTATTTGTTTTACTCTTTTTACTTCCCAGTAGTGGGAAATCTATTTTTCCCAAATACTATACAAAGTCATTTTAGGAAATGCTTGTATAATGTTAATGCTTGTAAGAGAAGCTAAATACCTAATATAATATAATGTATTCACTCAAAAAATAGTTAATCAGAATATGTTACTTGTAAGGTTCTGTTCTTCTTTTACGTTATAATGTAGGTCCAATAATTTACTGCCTCACGACCCAACTTAGGAAAATGCAATGTTCAAAATCTGCACTTAGAAAATGTGACAGGAACTGGAGGCTCAATCAACACAGTTTTCCTTTTTTTTTCTTTCTTGCTTTCATCTACTATAAGGGCTAGAATGTCATTTCCCCAGCTTACATTTTAGCTAGAAGTTGAGTGTGGGGTTCCAGCCAAAGAGGAGTTAAAGGGAGGGTCGCTGGTGCTCCGTGGTCTCTGCCAGAGGCTCTAGAAGTGCTGTGGAGCCAAAAGCCTGAAGGAGTCTGGGCGCTTGAAGGTATCCCTGACCACCACGCTAGATGTGGATTCCCTACTCAGGGATTTCTTGTGGCATTAATAAACCTATTTCTTGTTTAAATCACCATTTGCTGCGGTTCCTGCTACTCTTTTTGCATGAATTACTAACTGACTCAGGGGGAAAAAAAAGTATTTTGAAGTAAGTATGACAATGATCTTCATAGTATTGGCTAGTCTCTAAGATAGCCCACAAAGATCCCCACCTTCACACTCTTGTTGGTTTGAGTGACCAATAGGACGTGGCTTCTAAAGCCCTATGATGCTGTAGACATTACAAACACAACAACTGTAAGATAATTTATATCTCCTTTCTATAGAATGTCAAATTTTTCTTTTCATTATTACGTTTTCTGGTAAATTACACATTCTTTATTAAAATTAGAAAGTACAAAAATTTTTAAACACAATAATTTCTCAAAACCACTTATATAACACTTTATACCAGGTTCTCTTCTAGGTTCCTTAACTTCATTAACTCACTTTTTTCCTTCAAATAGCTTTTTGAGATATTATTACAACCACTTTGCATTTGGAGAAACTGAGGCAGAGAGGGACAAATTCTACCCAAAGCTGCACACCTAGGATGGGTTAGAACCGGGATTTGAGCTTAGTTAGGCTGGTCCCAGCATTTGTGATCCTCTCACCACATTAAAATCACCTACAAGCCTATTAAATGGAGACAACTGGCCTCCTTTCTAGAGATTTACGTTTATAATGTGTACGCGGTTTACTCTTAGCAAACAGGTCCATTTCCACGGGCACTCACCTTTCCTCAGCTGCCCCTCGGATTTTCAGCATACAGTATATGAGAACACTGAACGTCATTCCTTTCCTCTTGGCGTAGCCACCTCTATCAGTCAGTGTTCACTCAGGCAACCAGAACCACCACAGGGAACGACGTACAGAAAAGTGGTTACAAGTATGTTGGGAGGATTGGAGGGGCAAAAAAGGGAGGGTGTGTTTACCTACAGCGGGCAGCATAGAAGCGTGGAAATGGAGCTGAGAATAAATGGCTCCGCTGCAACTGTTCAAGCCAGTGCGGCCTCACGAGCAATCTCCTGCGACCCAACCTGCCAGCGCATGGGCTCCAGCGCCCTCCCCTCCCCTTTACATCTCTGG
Source organism: Furipterus horrens (assembly GCF_987537825.1). NCBI lineage: Eukaryota > Metazoa > Chordata > Mammalia > Chiroptera > Furipteridae > Furipterus > Furipterus horrens. Next base: position 65,055,137 of record NW_028327173.1, on the reverse strand, counting down.
TGAGCATGGAGCTCCGGAGGGCTCAGTACATCAGACCTTCAACCACTCTCACTCCCTCCTATCTCACTCCCTCCTATGCATTTGTGAGTGTTCACCATGCCGTTCCTCCTGAAACCCCTCTCTCTCACTCTTTTATCCCTTATTCCTTGTTTTCCTTTGCTCATATGTTTAAATGCCAGGATCTGTCTGAGAGGGCACAGGACAGAACAGGGCATGGGAATGGGTGGATGAGATTTTGGTGAGGGGCTGCTGGTCCACAGAGCAAGCTGGGCTCCCCCTGGGGCACTGGTAAGTAGACAGAAAAGGGGGTGGAGCTGCTGCTCGTAGCTGAAGAGGGGAAACTCCACCCGGAGTGCAGTCAGGCATGAAAGGCTTGGGCCTGCTGTAGAGGCTCCAGATGAATCCAACACCCCTGTGTCTGACTGAGCTGGGTGTTAGAGTAAAAAGTATAACAAGGATCTCAGATATATAGGTGTATAAACAAATACTTGTAATTTACTATAGGATGTGCTATTTAGAGGTGTGCACAGGTACCATGTAGGCAATGAGGAGGTAATTATGTGTCTGGGGGTGCTAGGAGATTCAAAGAGTAAAAAATATGAAATGGGCCTTAAATTGATCAAATAAGCCAGGGAAATAAATTCCAAGCTGAGGAAACAGCATATGCAAAGGTATAGAACAATTTCTCATCAATATTTAATATGGTGGATGGAGGTGACATGAAGACCCACCTCCCACTGTCCCCCTCCCTCACCAGACATAGAGAATCTCGATGCTGTTGCTACAGTCCACAGGCAAACAAACAAACAAACAAACAAACAAACAAAAAAGACAAGCTTCCCACCCTTTCTTTCCACCCTGGACCAGCTTCATCTTTAGCAGCCCTGTCATTGTTATAAAGTTTATGTGACTTTTTGAGGAGAAAATTTTACATGGGTTTTACACTAATTTTATTTAAAAATAAATTTCCAATTCATGTCTTGCTGTGATGGCTACTAGCCAATCTCAAGATTTCTGAATATTTAATTCTGACTCTTATGACAGTTTCTGTTTTTTAAGGGAGAGAGGAGAGAGGAGAGAGGAGTGGGTGTGAGGGTGAATGGATGAGTTGTCTGGATTGTTAGATGGATAAGTGGGAGGATAGGAGAAGGATGTCAAGGAATCCAATTGGGATTGGGGTGGTGTTTCTTTATTAGAGTTCTGCTTGGGTGATGTACACAGATGCAGGGACGCCTCAAAAGAATCATCTACATGTTCCTATACAGAAATTTTGATTTTATTATTGTAGTAACAGTAGTTTTTGCATATCTACTGTGTATCAGATATTAGGTTCTTTTTTTATATTATCTCTAACTACCCTGGAAAGATAGTATGAGCAACCTGAAACTTAGAAAAGTTAATTTACTTACCCCAAGTAAGATAGCAAGTAGATCTACTTAAATTTAAAGCTCATGTTTTTCCTAGCACATCATGGGACACGCCCCACTTATTTCTGAGCAAGGACACAATTTACTTCTTTCCCCCACTTTCAAACCATATCAACGCTCTGCTTCGACAGTCCTCTCCAGCTCTTGTAATATAAAGGGAAATGAAGAATGGCACACCTATTCCATTTTTTATGATGCCTCTGCTTTAGTAAATCGTTTTTTCTTCTAGCACTGAATGACTTCCTGCAATATGAAATGCGTTCTTTTGTGTCTGAACAGTGGCCACCACCACAGTCCATGTACTCCTGGAATCTTCCTATTTCATGCCCCTCCAGAGAGGATTATACTACTGTATCCACTGTGGTTTCTGTTGTTTGCAACTGAACCCTTCTGGGTGGCCTGAGGGAATTATTGCCAGCGATTAGATGGTTTACAAAACTATTGGAAGCGCTATAAGAGCAGGCTCAAGGCTGAGCTTCTAGGAACAACTCCCAATTTCCAAAATCACATGGATTCTGCATGGCCAAGAAACTCAAGCCTCTTCCAGACAGTTTTGCAGCAAACTGCCGACAGGAGAACCTCGATGGTGTTGCTACAATCCATAGGCAAAAAAAAATGCAAGCCTCCACCCTTTCTTTCCACTCCAGACCAGCTTCGTGAGCATGCAATCCGTGCAGCCATCCCACGCTTAACAGGGCACCACTCAGAATTTAAGGCTCTGCGTTGCACAATTCTTAAGTCATTTATCTTTACATTTGTGCTTTGTAAGTGAAGGCCTTCGGGACCCCAGGGCTCCCCTTCACTGTGACAGCCCAGTGATGACCGCAGACCAGGGCTGGTGGAGGCCTGGGTGTGCGCGGAGGATTGGGATTGATTGAGTCAGGCGCATGCGTCCTCGACCCAGGCAGGTAGCCGCACCGAGCTTTAATTACGCGGAGAAGGGGCGAGCCACTTAACTTGTTCCTATCCAGGTTCCTAGAGCGTCTGCACATGAGGGTGACAGTACTCTGGAGTCTTCCAGCCTCTGCAGGTTTGGGTGGCAAGCCTGGAGGCTTCGGCCCTGCTGCAGGTGCGAGAGGAAACCCACAGGTGCGCTGAGTCGTGGCAGGAGCCCTCGTTGCCGGTGAGTGTCTGCACATGTATCTGGTGTCCCCGGATCCTGGGAGTGCAACACTAATCAGTAAAAAACAAAAACATCCCTGTCAAGTTGTGGGAAAGATCACAGAAAGACGGGAAAAGCATTTTTCTGTTGTTGTTTTTGTACAGGGGCCTCCTATTTTCATTTTGTACCGGGCCTCACAAATTCTGTGGTTTGCCCAGCCTCTACCTAATCTAGTTTGAATCCAGGTTTTTGATAAGTGTACCTGAATGGTAGAATCCAAATCACATCGTAAACTCTGGTTATACAGAGTCTGGGGAGTGTCCTTTTAGCTTTCCATCCTAAGCAGTACAGGAAAGAAGTTGGAATGGTGTTGTGTAAGACAACTGGCTTTATCTGCCACAGTCACCAACATCGTGAATCTGGCAATTGTGGTAGCCCCTCTGTGCAATATAGGCTCCATGGGCAGGGGCTGGACCTAGCTCATTCACTCCTCTATCCCCAGTTCAGGATACACGGTCTATCACATAGTAAGATCACAGCATTTGTAGAATTCAATTGCTACTCACCCATTTTTTTTTTTAATTCACTATAGTTCTTAACTTAAACATCTAATGGTATATTCTCTCTTGCCGTAGTTTATATTAACTGGAGATCTTCATTACTAGGGACAAATTCATATTAAAATGCAATGGGTTAGTGAATATATTTTAAAGGTATGTAGATTATACTTACTGATTTCTTTTCATGTACTGGGCATAGCTAATAAACAAACATGGTACCAGATTCCACTATGCTTTAGTGAATTAAATCACTTACTGTGCCATTATGGAAACATTATGACTGTTTACTCAGCCCACAGAAACCACCATGAAATTACATTCCTTCTAGTCTTCACCTTTAGAATTTTATAAACTGGAATTAATTTCAAAGAGTACATGTCTGGCTGACGTGTATTAAGAGTGAGAAAATCACAGCATATTCTATGGAAAAATTAGTTTGATTTGAAACAGGAATGCCTTGAGCGGAATCAGACTTCATATGCTTTTGACGCTCTCCAAAATGGAAAGAGTATTTCTGCCAAAAGATTTTAATTAAAAAGGCTTTTGGCTTGTGTGTGTGTGTTTAAAATATCTCTTAATCACAAAGATATAAAGTTAAAGCTTTTACCTGAGATTTCATTAATACTCTAAATTGTGTAGCTATGAATTAGATGGCGGTGAGGACAGATGGGAGTTGGTTGGATGACTAAATCCTCCAAAGCAAGTCAGGAAGTGAAGCTGCACCTCTCAGAGTTTATCTAGCTATTTAAGAAGTGGTAGTGGTGGTACAAGGCTTACCCCTAAAATTCTTTAAGTGTACTTATTTATTTATACATATATGTATTTTTTATTTATTTTATTTTTTATTGCATTTATTGGGGTGACATTACATGGGTTTCAGGCGTACAGTTCTATACTACATCAACTGTATATTGTATTGTTTGTTCGCCACCCAAAGTCAAGTCTCTTTTCATCACCATTTATCCCCGCTTTACCCTCAGTCACCATACTGTTGTCAATGTCTATTTATTAGGATAAAAGCAGTCTTTGGAATCTTTATTTTTACGTGTTCTGTTCAGGGGCTGCATCATGAAAATCTGACCTGATGATTAGTGGACGTTTGTTCCTGTCCAAAATGTCCATGGAGACATTTGGTCCATACCAAAAGATTGTTGAAATTTGGTCTTATCAAAAAATGATCATGAACATATTTGGTCCATGCCAAATGATCCTTGATATTTGTTCCTGTCAAAAATATCCATGCTTAGAAAATGTCCCTGGGATCAAATAGCCCATAACTTTTATTTATACTTTTGGTTTACAGGATTGATACATAAATTATGCTATCATGATTTCTTTCTTTTCCCAATTTTTAAAAATTGTTGTTCTATTACAGTTGTTTTTCATTTAATAATTGTGTTGTGGCTGTTGCCAATAATGTCCCATCTTGCCTAGGTAGCCTAGTTGATAATTGGCTCATGGAGTGAGGTAGGTGGGTCAGGGTTTGAATTTTGCAGAAGAGAAGAATTTAAATATCAGGGACCATTTGGCATGGACCAAATGTCTCTGTGGAAGTTTTGGACAGGATCAAATGTCTTGCAAGGGCCTTGACAGTCTGGCAGGTCTTGAATCAGATCTA